>NC_082701.1:20352265-20952265 GCF_949987515.2 Delphinus delphis
AAATACTGCTGCTATGAACATTGGGGTGCATGTATCCTTTCAAAATACAGCTTTCATTTTTTCCAGATATATGCCCAGGAGTGGGACTGCTGGGTCGTATGGTAGTTCTATTTTTAGTTTTTTAAGGAACCTCCATACTGTTTTCCATAGTGGCTGCACCAATTTTCATTCCCACCAACATTGTAGGAGGGTTCCCTTCCACACCCTCTTTAGCATTAATTATTTGTAGCCTTTTTGATGATGCCCATTTTTTGATGGGGTTGTTGGTTTTTGATATTGAGCTGTATGAACTATCTGTATATTTGGGGAATTAACTCCTTGTCAGCTGCATCGTTTGCAAATGTTTTCTCTCAGCCTGTGTCTTCTTGTTTTGTTTATGGTTCCTTTCGCTGTGCTGTACATGTGTCTTTTCTCATAAGCTGCGCAGTCCCCTCTTTCGGAAGTGAGTGACACAGAAATGGGCATGTGTATGTGTCTGAGGACAGATGTTGCCAGGGCTGCTTGGAGAACCAGGTAACGCCAAGTGACTGGTGCGACTTCCCTGGTCTCGGGGCCTCACTGGAATCCCTGAGCTGCTGCTTCCCTGCCTCCCTCACTCCCGGGGGGTAGTGGTGCGGGGGGACGGTGCTGGACCTCCAACCTCAGAATGTGGGTCCCTGCCTTTTCCCCTCACACCCAAGCCGTCCTGCTGACTCTTCCCTGGCAGGGCTTCCGCATCTACCAGTTCCCAGAGACTCCGCCCTGGCCAGGCCCTCGCATACTCATCATCACCGTGGCCTGCTGGCCTCAGCAGCTCTCTGGAGGCCTCCCTCCTCCTGTCACTCTGATGTCCCAGCGCTCTCCTGGACTCCTCTTTGGTCTTTGCCTGAATTTTGATACCTGTTTTCCATTTGTGCTCACCCCCTGCCCGCCCTTGACCTCTAGGGCTTCATTTAAAGTAAGTTTTTAGCTAAAAATTTCTTCTGTGCCAAGCCCATGCTGGCTACTAGCCATGAGTTATCTACTCCTCTCAATAATCCTGCGAGGGAGGAACTATTATTTTGCCCATTTGATAGGAAACAGGCTCAGAGGGCTGCAGTGACTTGTCCAAAATCACACAGCCGGTCAGTTGGGGGATCCCAGGCTGGAACCCCAAGTGTGACTCCTCCGTGTCTCAGCCTGGGGGAGGGGGTGAGCTGCACGGCCTTGAACCTGGTCCCCCACCTCTGACTGGTGGAAACCGCTCCTTTCTTTCTACCCTTCAGGCTGGAAAGCCTTGCCGTTCTTGCGGGGTCTCCCGTACTCTCTCCCAGGGCCTGTTGCTCAAGGCTCCTGACACAGCTCTTGTGATTCCCGGGTGCTGAAGTTGCTGGCGCTGGTGTTCTCACAGCCACGCCCCTGTCTGGGAATGCTGCCTCCCACTCCACCCATGCAGGGATCTTCCTTCTTTCAAACCTGAGTCAAACCTTTCCAAGAAGGCTTCCATGTGCTATCCAACTCCCCGGCGGCTCCTCAGTTCTGGGCTCCCCTCAGCCTACGGAGCAGAGAAGGCTCTAGGCTCATTTGCCCTCTCGCTTTAGACTGGATGTCCCCAAGCATAAGGGCTGTGTCTCCCGTGTCAGACCAGAGTAATTCCAGTAAATTAACACACTGAACACCTGCTACATGAGAGAGACACTTTGTGGCTGGCCCCTGAAGGCACTGTACTAAACTATAATGGGGGGTGCACAGATCATAGAAGTACTGGGAGCGCTGAAAAAGGGGAAATCCAGGTGATCTGAGGTGAGGGGGTGGGACTCCCTGGGAGAGAAGTCCGCCAAACCCGTCCCTCATCTGGATAAGGGCAAGCGGCATCTTCCTTCCCTCTTTTCCCTTTGCTCCCCCCTCTCCCAAAGTGTGTTCCACACGGACGCCAGAGTAGCCCTTGTAAACACACCTGACAGTGTCATTGCCCTTCTTAGGACCCTTCAGTGCCCCCAGAGTTGTCAGGATAAAGTCTGAGCTCCTTAGCACAGCATTTGTCCCCCAGCCTCTGCTCTCAGTTCCATCAGGCAGATCCAGCCTTCAGCAGTGTGCTCCAGCAATGCTTAAGTGCTTGCATTCTCCAGCAGACCCATGTCTCACGCCTATGTGTCTTTGCTCAGGTGCTTCCTCGAGCAAATGGGATGTCCTTCCTCACTTCCTTAGCTTGCTTAGCATCTATTCATCGTCAAGGTTCAGCTAAGTGAAGAACTCCTCTAGGATGCTTGCCCACCTTGGGATGGGTGGGATGACTTCCCTTTCTCTGTGTTCCATCCATCCTTCACCCCCCAGCCCACCCATCAACCCACCCACCACCCATCCACCTTCCATTTTTCTATTTATCCATCCATTATCCTTCTATCCATCCATCCATCTGCCCACTCACCTGCCAATCCATCCGTCCATCCATCCATCCATCCATCCATCCTTCCACATTTCCTTACCATCTTCCCTTTCCTCCCTTCCTCCCTTCCTTGCCCCTCTCTCTTTCTCTTCTGTCTGTCTTTCACTGAGCATCTACTTTATGCCACACAGTCTACAGAAATCATATCTTAAATCTGTCTGTTGAACTGAGGCTTGGCCTCAAAGAGTGTGAGAGTTGGGCAGAAAGAGAAGACAGAAGAGGAAATTCGGGCAGAGGCTGGGAGATGAGTGGGGATGTAGGGGTAGTGAGAGAACTGGGCTGCTGCGGTGGAGCTCAGTTTGCACTGGGCATCACGGGTTATGGAGAACTTAAGTCTTATTTTTCTTGAACAGGGAGCTAATAGAGGGTTAGTGAAGCCATCTGTTGCTGGCCTTTGGTTACCTAACCGTTAATGTTCTTAACAACCCGAACGTGATTCTGGGGTTCAGGCACAGCTCTTTTCACCCTACACATTCTCACCCTGCCTAGCTCAGATTGCTGGCTAACAATCGTTAAACACTTGGCACTTTCAAAGCAGGTTCTGTTGTGTGACTTTGAACATGACCTTTCCCCTCTCTGGACCTCGGTTTCCCCATCTGTAAAGTTAAGAGACTTGTCTCGATGACCCTTGAAGCCCTTTCTGGCTCAGACTTTTGGGGACTCTCTGGCAGGAGGGGACCTGTCGTTGAAAAGTGAGGCTTACAGCCCAGGCGAGCTGGGATTGAATCCTGGCTGAGAAGCTTCCTTGCTGTGGACACTTGAGAATTTCCTCAACCTCTGAAACGTCTGCATCTAAAACGTGGGATGGTCAGTCTCTGTTCAGTCAGCTCTAGCAGCTGGCAGGCTCAGACGGGCCCATGGACACGGAAACACTTGAATCAGTCTATCCGGAAACACTTGAATCAGCCTATCCGTTGGGTCAGTGCAGGTTCTCACAGGATGCTTGGCCCAGATGGGAAGTCTGACCTGGGAAACCAGCGGGTGGTAGAGCTTTCTATGGGACAGGGCACCTGGGTGTTCCAGGCTCCTGATTGCCTCCTGGGCCTGCAATCCTACCTGCCAGCCTGCTCCTGGCCCCCGTGCTAGCCCTGCATTTCTGGCGACAGACATTCAGGTCCAGGTCAGTTCAGGTCCCAGATTGTCATTCTTAGAAGTGACAGCCCTCAGCTCTAGGAGACTTAACCCTTGCTGTACAGAGGTGGCTGGGACCTGGGGAGAGGGATGGAAAAAGTGAAGGGGCCTGGGCAGGGGAGAGTGTGGAGAGATGAGGAAGGAAGGGCAGGGAACACAGAACTCTGTCAGGAGGAGATGAGAAGCCCAGCCCTGGGCAGACCCTGGAGGGGAAGGTGGTCTGAGAATCGCAAGGAGGGCTCCACTGGTTACTTGACTGTGAACCTTTCTGGACCTCAGACTTCCTACCTGTGACATGGGGAGGACTTGACTGTCCCTTCCTTTCCCCCATGGCTGGTGGGGGGCTAAGAAAAGACTCTAGACATCAGTGGTTAGAGAAACACTTGGTGTCTCTTAAGGGAAGAGGCCTGGGCATACCTTAGGGCACAGAGATGGTTTGAGGGGGCCCAGACCGGCTTTGGGGCTGGACAAGAGAGGAAGAAAGAGTTCTTTCTTGGGCCTGGACCACTCCCCCAATCTCTCCTAAAAGCCACAGTCCCTCAAGTATGGATAAATGAGGCTCTAGAGCCAGTGGGCATCAAGAGCTCCTTCCCTCCACTGATGGATGCAAAAACCAGTGGGTGCAAGTTTAAAGAGAAACAGGATAAGTTGCATAGTCTCAAAGTATCTTCCTCAAAGTATTTATTAGTTTCAGCAAGAAAAATAATATCACAGTGGAGAAGCCTAGTAAACCCCACCTTAGCCAATGAACAAGGTTAATGTCACCAGCCCTAAGACACG
Source organism: Delphinus delphis (assembly GCF_949987515.2). Taxonomy (NCBI): domain Eukaryota; kingdom Metazoa; phylum Chordata; class Mammalia; order Artiodactyla; family Delphinidae; genus Delphinus; species Delphinus delphis. The sequence goes on from NC_082701.1 coordinate 20,356,581, forward strand.
TCAACACACGGACGCTTGAGATGATGGACTGAGAAGACCACAACGACACTTCTGTGCTTTTCTTGCCAAAATGCATCACCTCAATCTGATGTTGAGAAAATATCAGAAAAACCCAAACCGAGGGATATTTTCAAAATAACCGACCAGTACGCTTCAAAAGCGTCAAGGTCTTCAAAGAAAAGGAATGACGACGAGGGACTGTCACAGACTGCAGGAGACATGACAACAAGTGAGTGGAATCCTGGATTGGATCCTGCAACAAAAAAGGATCATTGGTGGAAAAACTGGTGAAATTCAAGTCTGTCGTTAATTAACAGTATTGGGTCAATGTTAATGTGTTGGTTTTGATTGTTGTATAATGTTTATGTGATCTGTTCATATTAGGGGAAGCTGGGTGAAGGGTACACACAGACTCTGTACAAATTTTGCAACTTTTTCTGAAAGTTTAAAATTATTTCAAAATAAAAAGTTAAAAAAAAAAGAGCTCTCTCCCCGAGCCGTTGTCTATTTGTGAAGGAGTCAGAGAAACTGGGTGACAGGGAGTGTGGATCAGAGACCTGAGAATTCCGTGCTTCCCTGCTGCTCCCTCCCTGGCACCTTTACATGTTGAGTTAGAGCTGCTCCCAGAAGCCTTCCGGACTGGCCCTGCCAACATCTTATCACAACCATCCCTCCAACAAATTTTCACCACTGCCTCTGCAACACGGATAATTCCGGGTCTGTTACATGGTGTAGTGGGTTGAAGAGTGTCCCGCTCAAATTCATGTGCACCCGGAACCTCAGAATGTGAACTGATTTGGAAATAGGGTCTTTGCAGATGTAAGAATTGAGAGAAGATCATACTGGATTAGGGTGGGCGCTAAATCCAATGAGTGTCCTTAGATAGAAAAGGACACATGGAGACACAGAGACACACGTGCTGTCCACGTGAAGACAGAGGCAGAGATTGGGGTTTTGTTGCCCCAAACCAAGGAATGCATGGAGCCGCCAGAAGTTGGCAGAGGCAAGGAAGGATTCTCTCCCAGCACATCCGTAGGGAGTGTGGCACCTTAATTTTAGACTTCACGCCTCCAGAACGGTGAGAGAAGATTCTCAGTTGTTTTTAACCACCAGGTTTGTGATAATTTACTTCTGCAGCCTCAGGAAATGAATACACATGAATTGCACTTTTCTTATGTTTGTTCATATCTTCAGTAATTCCGATGGGTAGCCTCTCTTTCCTTTCAGGCTGGGGGCTTCCAAAGAGACAGTCTCTTCCATTAGACCGGGCTCTGAGAGTAGGGCCTGTGCCTCCCTCCTCAGACTGGGCTGTCCCTAGGTCCCCTCCTTCCTTAGGATCCCATCCCCTGTGTGGTCCTCAGCACACAGTGTGAGCTCTGTGGGGGCTGCCTCGCCCTGCCCCTTCACCAGTTTGGATTGGCACTGGTCCGCCCTACCACAGGCTGGTGCCGGGAGACTCACCAACCACAAGACGCACTGCCCCAGGCTCCTGACATGCCACACAAAGCCTGCCTGGGACCCCAGAGGTTGGGGGGGGGGGTACTCCAGCTCCAACAGACAACCTCCCATCACATTAGCCACAGCTGCCCCCGAAAGCTGCCTCTCTTCACAATGTCAGGAACACCGGGCTGGGCTATTTGCATCTAGATCCCTGTGTGCAGGGGGAAGGGGACTGGCCTTAGGATCTGAGCCAGGGTCTAGTCCTGGGTGAGGGAGGAGATCAGACTTGATTCCCATGCTGGGATTCCAGGGTCCATGGAGGTAGGGAGGAGGCTGGCAAAGGTCTCTTCCTAGATGGTGTGCGTGAATTTATATGTCATGGGTTCCCTACCCTGCTTGTCTTTTGGATTCCCCTTGGAGAGGGGCAAGGAGGGAGGATCTTTTGGGTTCCACTGAACCAAGTGAGAGGGAAGAAGAGCTTTTCCTGTGTCCCGTGCTCCAGGGATTCTATCCGTGGTTCCCTGTGGTGGAGAGAGGGTGGTAGGTGGCACAGAGGAAGTGGGTGTTGGGCTCTGCACCCACTGGTGTCCCCCCGGCTCCCTCTGGACGCTGCATTCTTCTCTGGAGAGCACCCCATCCGTGCTCCACCCCACAGTTGACTGCAACATCTCCTAACAAAGGCTTTCTCCTTCAGCCCAAATCCCTGCTGCCTCTCACTGAGGAAGATGTAGGGCTGGGCCGGGGCTGCGGGAATCTCCTCTGGAAGGAGATTACGGGTCCCTGTCAGGCGTGGTCACTCGCTTACTCACATACTCACGTACTTGAGCGTCCTCAGCATGGCAGTTTTGTGGAGCCCACAGCCTCGAGTGTCTGTCTCAGCATTGTCTTCTGAGCCCCAGTGGCAGGGGGCGGGGAGGGCAGCTCCCTGACCTCTGCTTTGGGTTAGGGTGGGGGGAGAGGGAGGCATCGCTTCCCTGCAGGGAGCCATTGATCCTAGGAGGAGTGTTGGAACCTCTAGCAGGAGCTGTTAGGACCTGTCTGGGGAGATGGGACGCGTCAGGCAGCCCCAGACACGACCACATTCCTCCCAACATGCCTGCCGGGGTCCGTGGGGCTGAGGGGCGGCAGGAGGGCGGGGTGAGGCTGAAGGGGGTGCCTTTGGAGGTTGTCTGGGAGACCTGGCATAGCTGAGGGCCCCATATACAAACCTCCGAGGCAGAACTTGATGGACCCCTGGACGTGTCCCCTGACCCTCGGGCCCTCAGTAGTCCGGGACCCTTGAGTTCACTTTCAGGTGCCTGCACTCCTCCCGTCACCGAAAACAAACAAACCAACCCCAAACATTCCTTGAGTCAGCTCCACAAGGGGCTCAAACAAGTGTACCCGAGCCAGACCCTCCCACGAGGGGCTGCCCTGGGGGCCTGAGAAAACACCTGGGGCTGGAAGCAAAAAGGCCCCCTCCAGTCCTGTTCCAGTAGTGTTGCTTCACCCCCCTCTGGGGCCCAGACTGGGCTACAACAGTGCTACCCAGACTTTGTGCCACACTCAGCATACAAAACGCTTTCACATCCATTGCCACGTTGAATTCTCAGTGCTGACTCTGCAGTACTCCCACTTTACAGATGAGCAAACTGAGACTCCAAGGAGGGTCAGGGCCTGGGTCACACAGGAGTAAATAGCAGAGTCAGGACTCAGTCTGACTCCACGCACTTTCCCAGTGTCTCCTGTGACACCACCTGCCTTTGGCCAGACTGAGCAGCCAATGCCATGGGCCCAACCACAGATGTGTGGAGGATCTTAGGGTCTGTGCCTAGGGCTGGGGAGAGCCGCCTGGATTTCCCTTTACCGGGGGTGTCGGGAGAGAAGCCTGAGCCACCTGACTACTGGCTGGGCATGTTTCGGGGATGTGACAGGCCCCGTGGCACAGTCCAGCAGGTCAGAGTTGGGAGGGCCCCAAAACCTTGTTTCTTTTTATGGGTGGTAACGCTGAGGGGGCGTCTCTGTGCCCCGTGTGACCTTGCCATGCTGGTGTTCCTCCTGGAACATGGAGTGCTGGGCTTCCTCTAGGTGGATGTCAGAGACCCACCTAGTTAATGGGGGCTAACAAGTCACTAGGTTTACGGTGCAGAGACCCTCTCCCACCACCTGGCTGAGCCCGGCATGCAGAGGGCTGTGCTCCCAGGGCCCAAAGGGAAAGTGTAGCCTGTGGGCCCATACCTCCTCCTGTGACTCACACCTGGTGGGACAAGAAACCCGAAACACCCCGAACAATGAGTTTCCAGTAAAATATGACAGACATGATGGGGCGGAGGAGAGGAGGGATCTGACTGGGAGTTGGCACTGTCCCCTGGGTGATGAAAGCCAAGGGGAATGGAAAATGCCAGGCCCGCCCTCACCCAGGAGTATAAAGCCTTGCATCCCTTCCTAACTCACCCAAGCACCTTTCTCTTCTCTCTGCCGACTCACTCGCTCGCTCACTTCCCTCCTTGACACCATGACCAGCCGCCAGGGCACATCTTCCAGCTCTATGAAGGGCTCCTATGTCATCAGCGGTGGCTCCAGCTGCGGGTCTTCCGCCAGGGCCGGAGGCTCCTTCCGGGCCCCCAGCGCCTACGGGGGCCTGTCCTCCTCCCGCTACTCCTCCGGGGGTGTCTGTGGGGTGGGGGGCGGCTATGGTGGCAACTACAGCAGCAGCAGCAGCTTCGGTGGGGCCATGGGTAGCGGCTTCGGTGGAGGATACGGCGGTGGGGCTGGTGGCGGCTACGGTGGTGGCTTCGTTGGTGGCTCAGGTGGTGGCGTGTGTGGCGGCTTTGGCGGTGGTGATGGGCTCCTGGTGGCCAGTGAGAAGGTGACCATGCAGAACCTCAACGACCGCCTGGCCTCCTACCTGGACAAGGTACGCGCCCTGGAGGAGGCCAACACTGACCTGGAGGTGAAGATCCGCGACTGGTACCAGAAGCAACGGCCCACTGAGATCAGGGACTACAGCGCCTACTTCAGGACCATCGAGGACCTGAGGAACAAGGTGCGTGGACCAGGCAGCGGGAGGTGCCGCTCCGGCCAGCTCATTTAGGAGCAATGGCTGCTTCAGGCCACTGGTTACTTGGGATTCTTAGGCAGAAGAGCTTCCAGCTCCAGATCCCTTCTTTTGGCTCTAGATGCCTCCAACAGAGCTGGTCTATGAGAAGATGGTCTCCCTTCCCCTATCTTGTTCATGCCTCTCTGAGCTCCAGATTCTCAGACCACAAGAGACCAGGGATTCCTACCCTTACGTTTTACAGAGGAAGAAGCTGAAGCTTTGGGCTGTCTGCCCAAGGTCACACAGCAAATTAATGGCCGAGCCAAGCCTAAAGCCCTAGTGCCCCACCTGCCAGTACAGGAGGCAGCAACCCGTTCTCCAGCACAGGGGAGGAGTGAGGCTCTAACTGCTCCAGGCTACACATCCAAGTCACTCATTAGCTCATTAGTCTGGGCTGTGGCGGCTGCTGCCCGTGCGCCCTGGCACGGGTGGCCCCTCCCCACAGCCAGGAGGGCATGGAAAACCCACAGAGACAGTCACCGGTGGCCCACTTTACGTGCCCTGCGTAGGAGAGGGCCTGGGGGGCTTGTGTTATCTGACTCCAGCCCCCGTTCCTTGCTCCCATGTCACCTCAGGAACCTGCGGACCCTGCTTCCCTTGGTGTCTGGCTCTGATGCTTTGAGTGGATTAGGGAAATCAGATGATGAGGGAGGGAACTCTAGCCAGTCCAGGGTTCTACCTTTGTTTGCTTTCCTTTTGCTTCTTCTTGTCGAATCCCCTGTGCCAGCTGGATCTCAACTTTTGGGAAAGCCCCACTTTGAGGTCCTGTGCTCTGAAGACTTGAAAAGGAGTGTACGTGCCTACAGAGGACTGGCAGGGCTGACTTGTGCAGTGAGAGCAGAATTCAGATCCGGAAGGGGGTCTGGAGAGTCCGGTCACTCCCCTCCTCTGTGGGTCGGGCACTCGAGGGCCTGAGACTCATCTCAGGCTTTGCAGCAACTCAGTGGTAGATACAGGATCAGAACTCAAGGGCTTTTTATCTAAGGTCAGGGCTCTTTCTACCCATTCTGCTGACCACGAGTAGCCAAGTCCTGGGTCAAATCTGGACCACTGTGAGTTACCCTTTAGGCTGCCGTGGCAAAGGCTTGTGGGGAGTAGCAGGGACTCAGGCAGAAGTATGAAGGCAAAGTCCTGGTGCAGGCTGCAGTCAGGTCTGGCTAGTGCTGTCCACTGGACCAACGACCTGTGCCCTTTCCGCCTGCAGATCCTTGCGGCCACTGTGGACAATGCTAACATCGTGTTGCAGATTGACAATGCCCGCCTGGCCGCTGATGACTTCCGCACCAAGTGAGTTTGCAGTGGTGTTTCAGAGCATCCCGTCTCCCCTGGGTTGGGCATTTTTGGAGAAGTGTTCCCTGAACAGAGCTGGAATGTGCCACAATGGCTGTGTTGAAAACCCCTTGGGGTGTTTGTAAAAATACGAGACTCTTGGGCCCCACCTTTGGGGTTTGGATTCAGTTATTATTATTATTTTTTCATTCAGTTATTTTTAATAGGCTACCTGGGTGATCCTGACCCACAGCCAGATTAGGGGGCCACTGCTTTAGGGAGGGGCAGTCCCCACTTCCCCGCCTGCCCCTGAAGTGCAGGAGGTAGTCCTATCTGGAGGCCTTGTGTGTTACTGGCTGGCTGAAGCCAGAAGCATCGCCCCTCCGTGAATTCTATAGCACGATCAACTGTCTTATTCTTGGCACTGTCCCCCTCCCCAGAATTTCAGATCTGAGGAATAATGGGCTCTGTGTCCATCCGTGCCATCTTCAAGACTGGCTCACTAAACTGCCCACAGGATGCCAACTATGGGCAGAAGCTGCAGGGGGAAGAGAACAGAGCCTTCAGTGTGGCCAGGGAGGGTGTCTCATTCCTTTTTCCCTGGGTCATTCCAGGTACGAGACGGAGCTGAACTTGCGCTTGAGTGTGGAGGCCGACATCAACGGCCTCCGCAGGGTGCTGGATGAGCTGACCCTGGCCAGAGCTGACCTGGAGATGCAGATCGAGAGCCTGAAGGAGGAGCTGGCCTACCTCCGGAAGAACCACGAGGAGGTGAGAACCAAATGGAAAAGCCAGCTTAGAGGGTTAGCTGGGAGGGAGGAGATGGTGGAGAGGAATGTTCAGACCTGGAACACCTCTGACTAGGGAGCCCTAATCGGTTGCCATAGTGAGGCCCCTGACTGTGGACCATTCTTTGGTTGTGCAGGAAATGGCTAACCTGCGAGGCCAGGTGGGCGGGGATATCAACGTGGAGATGGATGCCGTCCCCGGCGTGGACCTGAGCCGCGTCCTGAACGAGATGCGCGAACAGTACGAGAAGATGGCGGAGAAGAACCGCAAGGACGCCGAGGACTGGTTCTTCAGCAAGGTGGGTGGCATTCGGAGTGGAAGGGACCCAGGACGCCTGCCTCCGTGGAACTTCCAGTGCCAACGATGTTTTCTTTTCTGCAGACAGAGGAACTGAACCGCGAGGTGGCCAGCAGCAGCGAGATGGTGCAGAGCAGCAAGAGCGAGATCTCAGAGCTCCGGCGCACCATGCAGAACCTGGAGATCGAGCTGCAGTCCCATCTCAGCATGGTAGGGGCGCTGCCAGGCTTGGGGGGCGGCGTGCCCAGGGTCCTGGAGGGAGAGAATGACCACCCTCATGGATTCCTGATCTTCTTTCCTTCCCTCACAGAAATCATCCCTGGAGAACAGCCTGGAGGAAACCAAAAACCGCTACTGCCTGCAGCTGTCCCAGATCCAGGGGCTCATCTGCAACGTGGAGGAGCAGCTGGCCCAGCTGCGCTGCGAGATGGAGCAGCAGAGCCAGGAGTACAAGATCCTTCTGGACGTGAAGACGCGGCTGGAGCAGGAGATCGCCACCTACCGCCGCCTGCTGGAGGGCGAGGATGCCCGGTGCGTAGGGGCCCCCTCTCAGTCCCGCTCCGCCCTGTTCACTCACTGCCCCCTGTGTGTCTGATCATTTTGCCCCTTTTCTGTCTTCACAGCTTCCCCACCTCCCAGTTCTCCTCTGGCTCTCAGTCATCCAGAGATGGTAAGAATTTCCTCCTCATCAAGCCTGGACTCAAGACCACCCCCTGTCTCCCAGCATGTCTAGGATGTTAGATGGGAGCTTCTGGAGGGGTTGAGCTAGGGTTTTCTCACCCAGTACCCCTTATGCACCTCTGTGGGTAGAAGAAGCCATTTCCTAAACCCTCCTTATGGCGAGGAGTTGGTGGCCCCCTATGTGTGGCAGATCCCATAGTTCTGGCGGTCAGCATCAGGGACAGAGCCCCACATGGGTCTTCCCACCAAGACCAGTCCATTTGGGCAGATCTGGATGGAACCATTTTGGGCTGAGTTATTAGGAAGCTCCAGTCTGAAGACACAGACTCTGCCCCTGACCTTAGGGAGCTCTAGTCTGAAAGAAATGTGCTGATGATATCCGTGCCGGGGCGAGAGCAGCGGGTGAAGTGGTAATCAGGGGAGAGGGCAGCAGGGAGACAGTTTGTTTAAGTGCCCTCGCACTCCTGATTTCTCCATTGCCTATCCGCCGCTGAAAACACCCTCTCTCCCCTCTTCCCCAGTGACCTCCTCCAGTCGTCAGATTCGCACCAAAGTCTTGGATGTGCAGGATGGCAAGTTGGTGTCCTCCCACGAGCAGATCGTTCGCACCAAGAACTAAAGCTGCTCTGCGCTGTTCAGGCCTAGAAAGCTCCCCATGTGGACACAGATTTCACTGGGTGAATCCCCTGTCCTGTCCCCCACCCCCCCACCGCAAGCACTTCACACCTGAGCCTTGTTTCACCCTTGCCCCTCCCAGCAATCAATAAAGCTTCATTATCTGAATTGCACAGCTATCGCCTCTGCCTGGTCATTGTCAGGAGGGGTGGTGGGGAGAAAGCGGAGGAAGCATCTCTTTGGAGCTCTCATAGCACCTGGCTATGTCATCCGGGGCTGGGAGAAAGGACCTGGGGGCAGATCAGGCCCAGGTCCCAAGATGGCTTTCGCCATCGCAGAAGATAGATGTGTGTACCAGGTCATTTGTGGTGTCTCCTGGGGCATGGAGGAACATGCATTCATTTACTCACTGATCCATTTACTTATTCGTTCAACAGGTATTATTGAGTGACTTTTGTAAGCCAGGCACTGTGCTAGGTGAGGGATTTCTTAACACTTTGGTCTTTAGGGATTCCTTTGAGTATATATTGAAAACTGTAGATCTCTTCCCATGCCCAATAAGCATACACACATTTGCATATAATTCATGAGATTCACGGGCTCCCTAGAGCTCATCAGTTGAGGTCCATGAACCCAGTCAGAACTCATGTTTTACTGAGAGTCTTGTCTCCCTCCATTCCACCTGCCCTTGCCTTCACAGCTGGGTCTGAATCCTGCCTGCTCTTAGTTGACATAGAGTAAGTTGATTAGCATTGCCAAGCCTCAGTTTCCACATCTGTAAGGTGGGCACAATGACAGTACCTACCCCGGGAGCTTTTTGTGAGGATTTGCATGTCAGGCCTCTACCACAGTGCCTGGGACAGTGCAGGCTCAGGGCACGGCTGTGTGAGTGACACTGTGTGAGTTACCTCTTGTCCATGGTGGCTCTCGTCCATAATGAGAGCTTTTCTTAGAGGCTTGGGAACAGGCTGACTGGTTTCTAACCCTGGCTTTGTTCTCCTTTTACAGTTTAAAAATATCTTTATTGGAGTATAATTGCTTTACAATGTTGTGTTAGTTTCTGCTGTACAACAAAGTGAATCAGCTATACGTATACATATATCCCCATATCCACTCCCTCTTGAGCCTCCCTCCCACACTTCCTATCCCACCCCTCTAGGTCATCACAAAACATCGAGCTGACTGTGTCTTTATTCCTGCCCTGCCTGGCTCTGTTCTGAATCAGCTCCATGACCTTGGAGAGTCTCTGTTTCCCCATTTATTCAGGAAGCATGGTGAACTCTGCTTCTCGGAGTTATATGGGAATCCAGGGAGTGAGTGCACATCTAGAGCCAGGGCGGTAGGAGGCTCCTCCCGTGGGGAGTGTCTTTTCCTCTCTTTGGGGGGTTGGAAAAAGAGAAGGAAGGGGAGGACATCCACCTGAGCGAGGTGGGGAGGGCTCACCGCCCCAAGCTAGGGAAGAGTTGACTAGGAACTGTGTCACTTTCTACAGCTCATTCATTTAGCCACGTGAATGAAGCTTTGAGGGGGAGTCAAGGGTGGGACTAGGGTTAAAGAAAAGACTTAGTCTTTGAAGGCAAGGGGACCAAAAGCCTGGGCTGGAATCAGACATCCTGAGTTGGAGTCACGGCTCCTACCCTGACTAGCCGGGAAGGATCTGCGCAAGATCCCCTTTTGCAAAACAGGCAACGACAACCCTCCCTGCACGAGGCCGTGGAGGATTAAATGATCTCATGTAGGAATGGGTTTAGCGTTGTAGTTGGCACGCAGCTCGTGCTCCATAAATGGAAGTGTAAGAGTGTGAGTTATTAGGAAAAGGAATGAAGTCATATTGGTTTCTTTGACCTCATTTTCACCTCAGGAAAGGAGGCCTGAAACTCTGGGATGTCTCTTTACTTGAGTTTTGGCTCTAAAAAGGGTTTATCTGGGGTGATCTCTGGGTGAGGGTGAGCCATTCTGGAGGTGAGTGACAGAGTTTTGGAGGAATGAGGGGACAGTTCGGGGAGGCGGGAGGTTTGAATGACCTTCCTCGGAGACTGGGAAGGGATGGTTTTATGGCCCTAAACGTGATAGGACCCTGGTGGGGAGGGGCTGCGTGATGTTCCTAGGGATGCTGGACCCTGGGGACCAGCGTTCTCAGCTGGGCAATGAGCTCAAGTGGCATGGAGTCTGGGGAGTGGTCCACATTTGGGAGGCCACGTGGGCCTGGGCAGAGAGCAAAACATACCCTTAGTCACCGATGAGGACTGCATTAAGAATCCCCAGACATCACTCTGCCTTGGAGGTGGTACCAGATTAAAGTTTCCACCCCCAGAGGAGAGCTGCTTTAGAGGAATATGGAAATGTGAGATTTCTTAGACCTGACTGTGGGGGGCTGGGCTTCCTGTCCTTGTGGGTAGCTGCTAGATGGGGAAGGTGTAGCTGGGGGCCGCCTGCCAGGAGGCAGGCTCAGAGGTGGGAGGGAAGGAAGTCAAGCAGTGGGCTTTGAGGTGGTCCCACCCTGTATGCTGGGCCCTAGAGGGAAGGAGCGGACAGGCAAGTGTCTCAGAGTCCCACACAGAGCCCACTGGCTCACCACCATACCCCACTAGGGAGAGTGAGGCCAACACTTTATGTCCAGCTGCTGACCAGCGCTCTCGTCCACAGGCCCTGGTGCCACAACTACCCACCCAGCTAAAGACCTGGGCCATTCCCTCTGACGAAGGCAAGGCCGCCTACCCCCTCGTCACCCCAGATCTAGATGATAGGAAACTAGGAGAGTGACTTCATAGCACAGTCTAGTGCAGGCAGCAGGAGCTGTCTCTCAGAGTCCTGGGGCCGGTCGCGGGGCCCCTCTGGCTCCACTTCCCCCAAAGCAATTAGGAAGGATGACCCTCTCTCCGCCCTCAGAACACAGCACAGAAGGGCAGTGCTGAAAGGCTGCAGAGATCGCTCCTCCAACCTCCTCCTCTTCGGAGCCGGCTCCAGGTCACACAGATGGAAAGTGGCTAAGCCCAGCCCCGCTTCCTGGTCAGGCTTGTGCTCATTCCTGTTCTGTAGTCTCTCGGGATGAAGCTGAGAGCCCAACAGGACCAAGATGAATTTCTCCTAGCTGACTCCAAGGTTTTTGTTTCATGGGACAGTGCCCATTTTGATATTCTGGGTCTCCTTTAGTTTGGGGGTGCTCCTTTTTATTGTGAAAAGACCTCAAACATGTCCAGGGGCCGGTACAGGCAACAGGTGGTCTACCTCCCTATATGGTTGTCTGATCAGGTGAAGGGCACGTCCTCACGGCAGCAGGTGACCTGGTTTGGGTAATGTAGCCAGCTAGTCCCATGGGCTGGTGTTGGATGAGGCAGCCCCAGGGAGGCCTGAAGCCCAGGAAGATGGCGGTCCCGACGTCCTGACGGGATCCTCACTGAGATCGGATGCTGCCATAAAGGGGACCAGGGGGCGCTAGGGACTTCCAGGGCAATGCCTGGACTCAGGCAGACACAAGACAGGCACCAGCTCCGAGGGCTGCCCTTTGCCAGGCCAGCACTTTCCTGATGGGGTTCCCAGTGCAGTACTAGCCGCTGTCGGGAATGCCTGGGAAAGAAAGTTTTCTTCCTTTTTCTGATGAACTTTGGGGTGACGGCATGGGAGAGAGGGTGAAAAGAGACACAGAGAGATGGAGAGAAATAGACATGCATATAGACAGAGAGAGAGAAAGAGAGAGAGAGGAGTCAGAGAAAAAGAGACAGAAACAGAATCAGAGAAAGACAAGAGTGAAGGCCCTGGGCTTCACTGGAGTCTTACCTGGAGGCCTGGAGGGTCTTTGACGGAAGAAACCATGATCCTCCAACCTTTGTGTGCCCTTCTCCTCAGCGCCGCTTAGCACAGGTGGATGGGAGCTCAACAGCCTAGGAGGATGGACTTATTAACGAGAGGGCTGAGAGCTGAAGTTGTCCACATAGTCCAAGGGGAAGCTGGGGGCAGACACTGCCATTGACAGTCGGGAAAACGTCTTGCTGTGTGCCAAACCCCCACCCACAGATATACAATATTAGCTCTTTTGAGCCTCACAGCAACCCGGTGAGGTCAGAACTGTTTTTCACCACCAAAATCCTTTGCTTGACAACTCACTGCCCTTTGGCCATACTGGCCTCTGTTCTGTGGCCGTATTGCTTCTCCTCACCTCAGGACATTTGCACATGCTCTGTCTCACCACCCCCCCCCCAACCCACTGCATGGCCCAGGATGCTCTTCTACTGGCTCACTCGTACTCACCCTTCACTCAAGGGTCTCTTTCTCATGGCGACACTCGCTGATCTTCCTGACCGGGCCACACCCTCATTATGTGTATCCCATTCGCCTATGGACAGCACTGCCCTTGTTGCGGAGTACGGGCTCTAGGCACGCGGGCTTCAGTAGTTGTGGCTCACGGGCTCTAGAGCGCAGGCGCAGTAGCTGTGGCGCGTGGGCTTGCTCCGCGGCATGCGGGATCTTCCCGGACCAGGGGTCGAACCCGTGTCCCCTGCATCGGCAGGCGGGTTCCCAACCACTGCGCCACCAGGGAAGTCCCGAGAGGAACTGGAGGGAGCTGCAAGTGTGCACATTCTCTGAGGTACACAGGGTGTGTGGGAGCACTGTATGGTTTAGTTAGGGGGTCTGGGGAATTGTGGGAGATGGGGCCGGAATGAAAGATTGGGATGGGCCTTGGATGCCAGGAATGTGGACCCTGTCTTGGGGGTGAAAGGAAGTCAGCGACGGTCAGATAGGAAAGTCTACTCCGCTTTGTGCGTGGAGAAGGAGTTAGAAAGCCTGAAAGAAGCAGGGAGAACAGCCAGGAGCTGGTGGCAAAGGTCTGGGTGAGGGCAGAGTGGAGAGGGACTCAGGGGGCTGAACGAGCAGAGGCCAGTCTAACATTTCTCGGGTGCTTCTCATGCATCTCTTACTAGGAGATGGGCTGACTACTAATATCATCATTTTATAAAAGAGGGAGCAAAGGCATAGAGTAGTCAAGTAACTTACCAAAGTCAAACAGCTAGTGAGCTTTGAGCTGGGATTGAGCTCAGGTAGCCTGGCATCAGAGCCCGCTCTCTTCTTGCCTTGTCCACCGGAATATGCTCTGACTTTCTGCCAGGGACAGTGGCTTGTAAATTCCAGGAGGGCAGGATAAGTCACACATCTCAGTATCTTTCCCAGGGCTCAGTATGGGAAAGGTCAATTCCATACCCATTGCTGGGCCCTGCTGAGCCACTTGCCTTCCTGCTGCAAGGTCAGCTAGCGTTAGCAGTGCTTTTATTCAGTCTACTCTCCCCCAATTCCTTCGTGTGAACTCTGCTTGCTGTTTTCAAGTATTGGGGGGCACGCTGCTTTGTAACTGTCTCAGCCTTTCTGCCATGCCACTTGTCTCTTCCATCAGACTGGAGACTCTGAGAGCAAAGACTGGGCTCCCCATCAGGTTGGGGCTCCATGAGGCCGGGGGCCGGGCTTTCTACCCACACAGGCAGCTCCCCCATCCTCTGTAACAGCTCCTTGGTGGCCTGGTCCCAGTTCACTCACAATGGGCACCAGGTGGGAGCGGGGAGGGGTGCGGACCGTATTGATCCTCAGTGGGGGAGGTGACTCTGTTCCTGGGAGTTTCTATCCCAGAGGGGCCAGCGGAGACCAAACTCTAGGATCTAGGTCACCCCCTGGTGGCGGAGCTGATCTATGGTGCCCATGACAGCCTAATATCGTCACGTTACCCCACACGATGGAGAGAGGCTGGGCCGCCTCCGGGCAGTCAGCAAAGGATGCTGAGCCTGGGGCGGCTTGGGGCAGTCCGGCCACCTCCTGGATCTCAGACCTCCTTGGGAGTCTGTCTGGGGGAGAATGGAGCAGATAGCGGGCACAGCCAGGCGTACCACCATCACGGAGGGTATAAGTAGGCAGCTTCGGGGACTGCTCTGCATCCTGGCTCCAGAGCTGGCGGCACTCCTACAACTGCTTTCATCCACAAGCTGCGGGCAGTGCCGTGAGTTGCAGACAGTTCTCATCGTCCTGCTGGAGCCGGGTCGGGGAGGCACGAGGTCCTCCTTTAGTCGCTTCAGCTCCTCTGGGGCTGGTGGAGGAGGGGGCCGATTCAGCTCTACCAGTAGCTATGGTGTGGGGAACTCTGGGGCCTGTGGGAGGGGAGGTGACGGCAGTTCTGGCTCCAGTTATGGCAGAGGATCTGGGCGTGGTTTCAGTGTTGGGAGTTTTGGTGGAGGCTTTGGTGGAGGTTCCAGGGGCTGTGGGGAGTGGCTTTGGCGGTGGTGCTGAAGGCGGAGATGGGGGCCTCTTTCTTGCTGATGAGAAGACCGCCATGCAGGAACTTAATAGCCGGCTGTCCCCCTACTTGCCTAAGGTGCAGACACTAGAGGAGGCCAATGCCGACCTTTAGAGTAAGATCTGGGACTGGTACAACAGGCAGGGGCCCGTCCAAAAGGATTACGCTTGTTATTATGACCCCATCCGGGATCTCAAGAACCAGGTAAGCCCGGGAAACTCGGATCTCTGTCTCCCCATCTCTCTCTCTCTCACACGTGTACACACACGCTCACACACTCACTCACATGCTTTATCTCCCCCCAGAAGGCAAGATGCTGGACTCTAAGCTTAGACAGTAGCTGGAGAATCCATTCCTTGGAAACTTTAACTTAAAAATTTTATTTTTTTAAATTGAAGTATACTTCTTTACAGTGTTGTGTTAATTACTGCTGTAAAGCAAAGTGATTTAGTTATACATACATATGTACATTCTTTTTATTTATTTATTTAATTTTTTGCGGTACGCAGGCCTCTCACTGCTGTGGCCTCTCCCGTTGTGGAGCACAGGCTCCGGACGCGCAGGCTCAGCGGCCATGGCTCACGGGCCCAGCCACTCCGCGGCATGTGGGATCTTCCCGGACCGGGGCACGAACCCGTGTCTCCTGCATCGGCAGGCGGACTCTCAACCACTGCGCCACCAGGGAAGCCCAGTACATTCTTTTTAAAAATATTCTTTTCCATTATGGTTTATCATAGGATATATAGTTCTCTGTGTTATACAATAGGACCTGTTGTTTATCCATTCTCTATATAACAGCTGACATCTGCTCACCCCAACCTCCCAGTCCATCCCTCCCCCAACCCCCTCCCCCTTGGCGACCACGAGTCTGTTTTCCATGTCTGTGAGTCTGTTTCTGTTTCATAGATAGGTTCATTTGTGTTATATTTTAGATTCCATGGAAACTTTAACTTTTATCAGAAACAACTCTTGGCCTGGCCTAGGTGGGGAATGCAGAGGCAGCGTGGAGGGAGCATAGCAATGGGGCAACCCGGTCCTGAGTCTGACACCAATTCACTATGTGATGTTGGGAAGCCTGATGCCATGTCTGGGCCTATTCTCCTATCCTTTTTTTTTTTTTTTTTTGCGGTACACGGGCCTCTCACTGTTGTGTCCTCTCCAGTTGCAGAGCACAGGCTCTGGACGTGCAGGCTCAGCGGCCATGGCTCACGGGCCCAGCCGCTCTGCGGCATGTGGGATCTTCCCGGACCGGGGCACGAACCCATGTCCCCTGCATCGGCAGGCGGACTCTCAACCACTGCGCCACCAGGGAAGCCTGATTATTATTTTTGACAGAGCCTTAGGTAAGGCTAGGACACACATGGCTTAAGTCTCAAAAGCATAGGAGATGAGTTGGAAATGGTGTATTATCTAGTCTATTTCTCCCCACACCCTACGAGGTGGGTATTGTTATTATCCCCATTTTAGAGATAAGGAAAAAGAGGTTCAGAGAAGATAAGTAACTTACTTGAGGTCATACAACTCATAAATGAGAGATCAGCTCTGTGGGGCCCCATAGCCAGTGCTTTTAATCATCATGAGGATGGGGGCACCTGGGTCAGCCACGGTTCAGGTAGAAAAGAGGCTCAGGGGTTGTAGTCAGTGGTTGGCTTGGACAAGCCAGTTATACGATAAAACTGCCCAAAGGAGCACATATTAAAAATAAAGTCTAAATGCAGGAAAGAGTCCCACAGGTGAAGTGGTCTCTAGGTCAGAGAGAGTTTCCCTTGTGCATGTTGAATCTTGCAAAATAAAAATTTACTATGAAGTTGTAGCGAAAGGCTGGGTAACATGATTGGGAATGTTTGGCTCAGAGAAGCCTTGAGGTGCCTGGGAGCTGCTCTTCTCTAGAGAGTCTGGTGTGGTTTTGTGTGTCGGGTGGCACTGCAGGGTCATGGATGTGCATCCATGGGCAGAGGCTGAGGCCATCTTTGCCTCAACATGCACAGGATTTACTAACAAAGACTGTTTCATGGAGGAGGGGGCTGCCTCATGAGCCTCCATCCTCAGATATGGGAGAGCACCTGCCAGCTGCTGCAGGAGATCTTCAGGAATTGGATGGGGGCCACTAGGACCCAAGGGTCCTTCCATCTCAGGATTCTCCAGCTCTTTGAGCTCTAGCCTCCTTGCTCCCAGGTGCCCATCTTCCTGCCAGTTGCCCATCGTCCTCCAAGTCTTTCTGTCTCTTGCTCTAAGTCCTCTCTTTTCACTCTCACCTCCCTTCTGTCTCTCCACAGGCTACCCGCTGTGACACTAGAGCCCCTGTAAACTTTCCCAGCCCCGCCTCAGCTGAGCATACCCCAGGCAGGCAGACCTGGATGCAGCCTGACATTGGGAATAACTAGTAACAAGCCTCCAGGCCCATTTGGAACTGGGCTGACTGGGCATGTCTTTCCTCTGGCTGCCCATTGGCTCCCTCCTCTGAGAGGGTTGGGGAGACCTCCCTCCCTCTGTCTGGTCTGGGGGTGACCCACTCCCTGTCTTATCTCGACTTCCCAATAAAGCTTTCTTACTGGAAATCAAACTTGGACTTTGACCCATTTGTTCTTTGGGATTGAGGTGGGGCAGAAAGGACGTGAAGGGAAAATCAAGTGAGTCCACTCTAAGAGTGTTGGTTAGCTTTTCTATCAGTTAACTTTTGCCTGTAACAAAGCAACCCACAATTTAGTGGCTTAAAATCACAACCATTTATTTACCTTGTGCTTTTGCAGTTGACAGTTTGGACTGGGCAGTTCTGTTTTCCTGTAAGCATCTGTGGTCAGCTCCAAGTCAGCTGCGTAGCTCTGCATCAGGGGCTGGCTGCATACTGGTTGGGGCTGAAAGGACCACATGACTCTCATCCTCCAGCCAGCTGGCTCAAGCAAGTCTGGATAATGAACAGAAGTGTGTAAGGTCTCTTACCTACAGAGGGAAACAAGACAAAAATGATGTGGGTTTTCTTTGGAAGATTTCACAGATGGTGAAACATATAGGCACAAATAAAGTGCTCCAAGGCAAAGCGAGGAACATTCTCACAAGACAGCACCTGACAATGTTCTCCAAGGATTCTGACTAGAGACAGATTCAGACAGAGCCCTCAGCCTGTGTTCCAGATGCTACAGCTGTGTATCAAACCTCCCCAAAGCTTAGAGACTTAAAAGAACAATGTCGATTTGGGGGCTTGGTGGGAACAGCCCACTTCTGCTGTACTTGGTGTCACCGAGGCTCACAGGCTGGGGGCTGGAGTCACCCGAAGCCTTGTTTGCTCACATGTTTGGTCCCTGGGCTGGAAACACTCAAACCGGGGGGCTGGCCCTGCAGGGGCTCCCTGGCATCTCTGTATGAAGACTCTCAGTGTGATCCCTCCAGCAGGGCAGCCTCAGGGTGGCCAGACTTCTTAGATGCTGGCTCAGGGCTCCCAAGACATATGTTCTAAGCAAGAAAGAACCAGGAAGAAGCTGTTTTTCTTCATTGCCTAGATTTGGAAGTCAGGCAGTGTCACTTCTGTTGTACTCACAGGCTTGCCTAGGTTCAAGGGGAGGAAGCATAGACCTTGCAGTAGGCAGAATTCTAAGATAATCCCAGTTATTCAGTCAAAGACAACTTAGGTGTTGCTGTGAAGGGATTTTGGAGAATTCATTAAGGTCTCTACTGTGTTGACCTTAAGATAGGGAGGTTATCCGGTGGGCCTGACGTAATCACGTAAGCTCTTTAAAAGCAGATAGCTTTCTCTGGTTGGTTACAGAAGAGGAAGTCAGAGATTTGAAGCATGAAAAGATTTCAATATTCCATTGCCGGCTTGAAGATGGAAGGGGGCATAAGGCAAGGAATGTGGCTGGCCTCTAAGGGCTGAGAGCCACCAAGGAAACGGGGACCTCAGTCCTTCAGCTGCAAAGAACTGAGTTTGTCCAAGGACGAGAAATAGTTTGGAAGTAGATTTTCTCCCAGAGTCTCCAGGTGAGAACTCGACCTGGCCAACACCTTGGTTTCAGCCTTGTGATACCCTGCAAAGAGAATCCGGTCACACTTGCAGAACTGCAAGCTAAGAAATGGGTCCTCTTTGAAGCTGCTACATTTGCAGTAATTTGCTTGGCAGAAATAGAAAACAGAGACCCCATCTCAAGATGGAGGAGTGGCAATGCCACATTGAAGGACAGCATGTGGAATGAGATATATTGATCTTTGGAAAATATAATTTGCCACAGACTCTCTGAATCATTGGGGGAGGGATTATGTAAGGGTAAACTTAGGACATTAAGCAAACACGGAAGCTCAGGAAAACCCAAGATCCTGGGATTTATGGAGATGGAAGCTGTATGGTGTCTCTGGGTCCAAGATGGCTCTAGCAAGATGCCTGAGCAGCGAGAGTTTGTGATCCTTTCTCTAGTGCTTTGCCCTTAGTGTGCAACTGGTGACAGTCTTCTCTGGTTCTCTTCCTGCTACCAGCTCTCTTCCTCGCCTATCTTCTCTCTATCTCTATTTGGGGAATGCTCCATCTTGAGTCTGAGACTCCCCAAGAACTGGTTTTCCCAACTTCCCTTGGTGCTAGGGTATGGCCATGTGGCATAGCTCTGTCAATCAGATGCTCCTACAAAAGACTTCGATTTGTATGGGAAGGAAGCATTGAGTGGCATCTAATATGGCAGGAACAGGGCTGGGGCAGAGACAGGGAGTTTATTAAGGCTGCAGTAGCGGTCGTTCTGCAGGGATATGCAGTGCCCAACATCAATGGTTCGAGCTGCAATGTCTGTGGCCAGCAGTGACAGCAGTGGTGTCTTCCTGGAGCAATTAATTAGTGTGATTTGGACAATGGCTTCTGTTTGCATAAACCCCAAGTCTGATTCTCTGCAAATGCTGGAAAAGATGTACTGCTTTCTCTGTAGGTAAAAGCAAACACATTCTGGTATTCTTTGCTTATTGGGATAGAGAAAAAAGAGGTTTCCACGTCAGGTGCCTAGGATTATTGTGGTCCAATGTGGATCAATGATTGCTATTAGAATAGACATGTAATAAGTTGTAAAGTAATCCTTCCCTAACATCTGCCCATATTCTGCACAGAGAAAATGACAAGTTCATTGGGAAGTGATCAGAGTCATCAACCCTGAATTTATCAGACCTTTCATATGGCACTAATCTCTCTCATTCCCTTAGAGATGTAGTGTTGTTGATGCTTCTCACCACAATAATCCTTACTCCATGGATCAGGGAGCCATTTACTGTCTTCTTCTATTCCATTTCAGAGACTGGGAAAAAAAAAACACAGGCTGGGTCCAGGGTACTACTGGGCTCAGGAGAGGCAGACTTAGGTCAAAACTCCATTTGCCGTATGATCCTCTGTAGTGGTCAGATTCTCAGCTGCAACCAACAGAAGCTACTCTGGCTACGTTAACAAGTAAGGGATTTATAGCTGCTCTAGATAAATCAAAGAATCATTAGGAGGGTTAGAGAAACAGGACCTAGGCTGAATTTCTAACATCTCCCCAAATGACACAGCAGAATGGGTCTGCCAAGGGAGCTGTTGCCGCTGCCGAGACTAGGAAGTTTTCAGGTCAGGATGCAGCCTTCTGAATCAACAGCCTCCCCAGCTTGGGCTTCAGGACAACACCATCTCTGCCATCCATGCCAGCAAACTAGATGCCCCAAGTGGAGCCCATACTTCACATACCTCCCTTCTAAGTCTCACATGGTGCACCTGATTGGTAGAACCTAAATCACCTGGCTTATCTTAGTGACAAAGGAAGCTGGGAAATGTAGTTTTTGGATTTACCTGGGAAAGAATAGTGATTGGAATGACAGATATAACCTACCCCCACATAAGGTTTCGGTCTAACTGGTGAACCACAGTGTTGTTCTGCATGTTCAGAGATTAGAGTTAGTTTGGAACCAGAGTCCAATAGTCCCCAAAGGTCTGGATATTTTCCTTCCCCCAGCACACAGCTACTCTTGTAAATGCCCACAGGCTCCTATGTGGAAGGTTAGGAGGTAGATGTACAGTACTTTCTTGTGATGTTATTGCAGAGCCCTTCCTCAGGGGTACCTGGACTTCCCTTTATTCAAAGTCCTCCGGGTCTAGGAGCTGATTCTGGTCTTGGAACTGGATAAGAGTCTGTCCTTCTCTATCACAAGGCTTAAGACAGGCCTCTTCCTGGCCTAAAGTTTTCTTTTTGGGGGGTGGGGTAGGAAACTATGGCAGATATGACAGACTGACTTGCTCATATCAGCTCCCACATCCTTCTAGTGAACTTTCCTATTCTCTAGAGGCAGATAATCTTTAACCCTACTTTTCCTAAACTCCCTTACAGTTACATCTAGGTGTAATTTGGGTTTTTCCAATCAGATGCACTTCTGTGGGACGTGAGTTGAGCGGAAAGAGATCTGGAGGAAGGAAGTGTTTCTTGTTGGAATAGATCTACCAGTTACTGTATGGTCCTAGGGCCACTTATTGTGGCAGACCAGGATTTCCTTTGGGGGGTGGTTCTGTGGTGTTAATCTGGGAGCCCTTCCTAGAGGCTCAATCTAGAGTCTGCTCCTCCAGGCTTCTAATGATTTTGTAAGCAGCCAATGCTCTGTATTAAATTCCTTTCTGTTAAGAAAGTGAGATTTGTTTCTGTTACTTTAAACTGAATGCTCACTGAAGCAAGATTTTGGTGGTCTGCCCTCATCTTTTGGTCATAGAGATCCATGATGAACTAATCATCATATAGATACCTACAGGTCTTGTCATTCTGCTTACTATTACAGCCCTCCAGAACTGAAGGGTCCCTACTTGTCCTCTGCCACCTGGGACCCCATTTCTATAGAAATCGGGGAGGATAATTCGAATGTAGCATCTCCCATCCACAACCCCAAAGAACAACTGCTACCATGTTTTCCTGGTAGCAGAAAAAATTCAGGGTTGATGACTCTGATCACTTCCCAAACAACTGCTACACTGTGTTCCCTCTTGTCTAGGTATTTCTTAATTGCCAGAGTCTAGACAGTGTCTTCTGGGCTCTCATAGTTGGGAATTAATTGAATGGGTTCTACATGATAACCCCACCCCGACATTTCTGTTTCCCTGGCTGGTTGCATTTCTTCTTCTTTATTCCTCTTCCCTTATTATTATTCCTTCCTTCTTTGCAAGGATTTTATGGAAACTCAAGTTTATTTTGTATAGGCCACTACCGAGTTCAGTTTCTGCCACCCAACTGAACGAATATTTTAGACCCACTCCTGGACAGTCCAACTAGCAGCTGAATTGTGAATCTCTGGTTAATGCCTCTATATGGATGAATTTAGCCTGATCAAAAATTAGGGTCCATTCCCAAACCCAGTATTCACATTTCTGCTGATACAGATTAGTAACATCTTGACATTCTCTTGGCGAGTAAGCCTTTTTCTCTCAGCTTTCGCTTTATAATGGACCTCTTCCCTTGGGGGTCTGATTTATAATTCTGGAGACGACAAAGGATGGTAGGGGGGAGTGTGAGGATAATTTGGAGCTTGGGGGTACTATAAGTCGATTAAATTGACTCATATATTTCTCTTCCAGTTCTGTGGCTGCCCCCCTTGCCTGGTCGATGGTCTAAATTTTACATGAGAGAATTGGCAAGACTATGATTTCAACTGATGCTGTGGTTTGGCAGCTTGGAGAAGTCCCCCGCTCTCTGCAACTAGAGAACGTCCACACACAGCAACAAAGACCCATCTCAGCCAAAATTAAATAAATAAATTTATTAAAAAAAAGAAAAAAGAAGATGGTGACTTCCCACATGCGGATTCTTTCCCAGGACCTCAGATTCCCCGCCTAAGGCCCTGGCTCAGTGCTGGCCAATGGGAGGTGTGGGTAACTGAGCCAATAGTGCAGGAATGAGGGTAACAGCTGGATGGTCTCCAAGAATCCTCTTGGCTCCAGCATCTGTTACTCCAACACTCATAAGCCCCGAGTGCCTTGATCTCCCTGCGTTTCCCTCCCCTTCGAGTCTCTGCTACATGTCGAGGCTGCTGCTGGCCCTCTTGGCCTCGGGGCCCTGAGGCTCTCTCTCTGTCTCAGGCCCAAACAGGAAGATAATCAGCTCCCTTCTCTGTAACTCTTACTAGACTGAGAACCACTGGGACTGTGGGAGCGGGTTCCTGTGAAACCGAAAATAAAGTTCAAGGGGACAAGCCACCAGCATCAGCAACAAATAAAACCCAGCAGCGACAGTACGGTGTGAGGTTAAAAGATGGTGAGGAAAGGTGGGTGTGGGGACTGTGCTTCTATGAACATCTCTAGCTGGAGTCTCTATTTTAATTGCTTCTTCAGATCATTCATTCATCTGTTGATTCATTCGACGAATATTTATTGGTGCCTTTTCTGGGTCAGGGGGTGGAAATCAATAAAACTGTGAACAGAACAGATGAGGTCTGTTTCCCCATGGGGCTGGCGGTCTAGTGCTGGAGGCAGATAAGCAGCCTGGTCGTTGCCGGACTATGTGCTGTGTGTGCAGTCGGTGAGGGGAGGGAACAGGGGCTGGGAAAGCGCACAGGGCCCCTGACCTGACCATGGCGGCAGGGGACGCTCCCTATGACAGGTGTGGGACAGGGATGTTCTGTAACATGTCATTATTTCTCACAACGCCTGTGAGAGTTAGCTATTGTTGTTTCCATTTATAGATGAGGAAACCAGGGCTCAGAGAAGGAAGGAAGTTGCCCAAGTCACACACACCAAGGTTGTCCTGGCTCCAGATACTGCCATCCTAGTACTGCCTATGTGGCCTCTAACAATTTCTAGCACTTTTTAAAAAAAACTTATTTTATTGAAGTATAGTTGACATATAATGTTAATTTCTGCTGTAGAGCAAAGTGATGCAGTGATACATATATATATTCTTTTTCATATTCTTTTCCATTATGGTTTATTCTAGCACTTTCTAAGGTCAGAGATGGGCTTCTGAAGAGCAGAGAAGAGCTGTTTGGAGACAATTGTGCAAATAATTAGGCAAGCTCTGCGATGTCTGGCCTCAGTTTCCCCCATGAAGGCATTTTGTCTGAGCTTGTTGAAGGAATGAATGAATGAATGACGCTGAGGAAGGATGAGGGTTTTGGACCAGATGGTCCCTAAGAACTCCTCTGCCCCCACACTGTCTGGTTCTGACACTCATACATCTTCAGATGGCTTTGATCTTCCTGAACTTTGGGGAGTCTCTAGTCCTGGAGACTCTCGATCCATCTTTGCTGCCACCAGCACCCTCAGTCCCCGGGACTTGGCATTTTCACCTTAACTCAGGCCCGACCCAGCCAACTGTGATCCCTCTCACCTGCTCCCCTCAGCATGACTGAGACACGTGGGCCGTTATCAGAAGTACTTTCGTCAAGGGAGAGGGAAACCTCAGGAAAGTGAATCAAGAAAACACCAAACCTGTAAGAAAGAGTCAAGTTTGAGATCCAAAGGTGGGGTAGGGGTGGGGAGGAAGCTGGCTTCTCCGAGCCTCCTGCTTTTGGGGCGTCCCCAGTGGAGCCCCGGTCTACCTTTACCAAGTCATTGACACCTTCATTCACAGCACGCACTTATCCAGGGCCTGCTCTGTGCACGCTGCTGGTTACCGGGGCTACGACAGAGACCCAGGCAGACACGGGCTCTGCCCCGGAGTCTTACGGGGGGAGACCAACGAGTAACAGTGGCATAACCTAGGGTGCTGAGCTCCACTCTGGGAAGCCCGGGGGCTCTGGGGCACACAGCAGGAGTCCTAACCCAGTCTTGGGAATCAGGGAACATTCCATGGAGCCAGGGCTGGGCCGAGACCTGAAGGACCGGTTGGATACATCCTGGTGAAAATTGATGGAGGTGTGGTGTTTATGTGCATGTGTGTATTGCAGGAAGGCCAGTGTTCTGGGCAGGGGCAACTGTCAAGGCCTGGAGGTGACACTGAGTGTGGCCTAATGGAGGAACTGGAACCCGCTTCCTGGGGCTGGTGAGAGGGCAGGGTGCATTGGTGGGGGCCGGGGGTGGGACAAGGAGAGGGCTTGTTCGGTGAAGGGGAGGAGACTGAACTGGATCCCGAGGGCCCCAGGTAAGCCCGTGCCCTCTCTACAGTCACCTTTTCCCAGCCCTGTGTGGGGGACAAAGCCCTATTGGCCAAGAAGTGCGACCATCTTTGGTCCAGATGCAATCCTCCTAGTAGAGAATGAGTCTGGCAAGAAGACACATGGTCTCCAATCTGGTCGGAAGCTGCACTAGAGTTGGGAAGCATCATTTATCAAACTCCCAGCACCTGCTTTCTCTGCGTAAACACCATGGCTGAGTTGTATCCACAGCTTTGACTTCAATAGCTCCCTGTGTGTGTGCGCCCATGACACTTATCACTGGTGAGGACCCTGCCCCCCAGCTTACAACTGTGCTTGAGTTGGGTCCCTTCCTCTCTCCAAAGTTATGCTCCATTGGTAACTATAAGTCTCCTTGTCGTTTTTGTCCTCCGCCTCCACCCCATCTGCATGTCCTCATCACGATTGCAGTTGCACCCCTTTTATGCTGGCCCCGTGGCGGGCCTTTACGTAAGTCATCTGCTTGATTGCCCACAACCACCCAACTTCACAGATGGGAAACTGAGGCTCAGACAGAGGACATAACGCAGCTGAGTAAGGATCTGGGTTGGTCTGGCTCTCAAGCCCACCCTCATCATCTCATGCCGTCTAAAATAATCCCTGGGCACCTACTGGGTACAGAGATGAACACCCCTCACGAGCAGAAAAGCTTTGGAAATTCTCTTCTTAGGAAGCAAGTGGCCACAAAGGAACAATGAGTCCCTGTCTCAGCTATTTCTTGTCTCCGGACCTCAGTTTCCCCACTAGAGATCTTCAGTGTGTGGAACAAATGGATTGACCCTGAAGGGATGAGGGCACTGGGGTGGGTGGTCTCCACGGACTTCCTGAGCCAGGGAAATCCATCACTCATAATCCCTCTGGATTTTCTCTGCCCCTGGGGTCTTATATCCATCTGTCTTGTTGCTCCCCCCTCAACCTCAGGGCCACACCATCTTCTTTCTCTCAGGCCCAAACATGAACCAAACCAAGTCCCTTCTCTCTGTTCTCTTCAACATGACCTGCTGGGATTTTCCAAGGGAACTTCTGTCAGCCCTGGCAGATACCTCAGATAAATACAAAGGAAACAAAATTCAAAATCCACTGCAAATAGTATTGTTTGAGGTGCAAAAAGTATGTATGTGTGTTGGGGTGGGCTTGCTCAAAGCATCCTCTCTATAATAGTTCCTAACAGAAGCCCCTTCCTAGATTCTTTGAGGCTCTCAATTTTCCAATGTATTTTCCCGGGGGTGCCAATAAATATAAAACACAACCCCCCAACCAAAACTCTTGAGATCAAATCCAGTGGGAAACATGGAAGTAAACAAGTCGAAGAGTTTTCTGTATTTGCAGGACTTTTTAAAGCCTTTGTTTTCTTAAAGTGCTTTGTGTGTTTCCAAGAGGAAGTAACAGTACCCAGAATTCCCTCAACAATTTGCTGAAGAGCTGGTGCTCTCTGAAGGATGCTGATGGGGTGAGTGGGGTCCCCCAACCCACCTTCCTCAGCTGGTCAGAGAACTTCTAGAAGGGGCCCCCACTGAAGATGGACACAGGTCATCTCAGAGTTTCTGAGAAACTCCAGCCCCAGGGCACATGGGACAAGTGAAAACAGAGTGGTGGCCCTACCTCAGTGTGTAGAAGTGGAGCGTGGGGAATGGTAGAAGGATTCCTTGCCTCCACCACCACCTCCCAGCATATCTCTCCTCCCAGCAACTATCAAGGCAGAGCCTTGTCCTTGTCCCGACGGATGTCTGTGTCAGTTCATCACGCGTTGTTTTCGCCATCACGTACATTAAGCCCCTGAGCTGGGGACCTTCTCTCTTGCAACGTGTGCTGCAAGAACCATATGACAACTACCACTATTAATAAAAAGAAAACAAAGCAAATGACGCCCATTGGTGGAGTTTCAGCTAGGTCCCAGCACGGTCCCAGGCAGGTTAGATATGCTGTTTCATGAATTCTCACAACCACGATTTGAGGAAGGTCTTGCTGTCTCTAGATCCTGAGTCTCAGAGGTTCACCAGCTCGCCCTAGGTCACTTAACATATAAGTGACCAGGTTTGGCATGGCTCCAAAGTGGCAGAGAAGACTTCCCATCAATTCTCCGATGACAGGGGTTCAGGTAGGTGAGAACCCAAGCTGTGCTGACTTCTAAACCAACCCCTTCTCCTCTGTGGAGGGGCTGAGGTCTATGCTTGTTGAACACATGTTGAAGTGTAACCGATGAAAGAACAGCGGCAGCGTAACAGTGCTGTTATGAACATAGGGATGTGTGTATCTTTTCAAATTAGAGTTTTGTCTGGATATATGCCCAGGAGTGGAATTGCTGGCTCATATGGCAACTCTAGTTTTAGTTTTTTGAGGAACCTCCATACAGTTCTACCTAGTGGCTGCACCAATTTACATTCCCTACAGCAGTGTAGGAGGGTTAGGCTGAGGAATCTTCTAATGTCACATCTCTAGAGTGATCTCAAGGGTTGCTCTGAGGCTGCTATGAGCCCCTTGCCCATGCCCACATTTCCTATCTGTGCAGGGCAACTGCTGGGGATGGGGGGAACTTGGGGGTGGGTCCCCCAGTTCAAATACTGACCCCACCTCCAGAGGGTTTCCTCCTACCAGGTGGTTTTGGGAAGAAATCAAAGTTCAGAGAGGGTCATTGACTTGTCTAAGGACCACCAGCTAGTTGGGGACTCCCTACCCTCCTGGATTTGAGCCCACGTACACGGGATTCCATGGATGACTGGATTTCCTTTTGGCATCTTGTCTTAGCCCTTTGCAAGGGATTTAGGGGTGTTTCTAGGTCTCACTGGATATATGCTCCTAGCTTGCCCAGCTTTCTGTAGCTGCATCTCCTAACGGTCCCACTAAGCTCCACCCCCAACAGAACTATGAATTGAGGGGACTGTCCTATTCTGGGAAGGTTGTAAACATTTGGGTTACATTATGATTCCAGCAGGGATGGTACTGGGAGGAGGGAGGCTGGGCTGACTGCCCTCGAGGTCGTGGCGGGGCGTGGTGCGGCCAGGTAGTTCAGCTGGGAAGGTGTGTGGCCAGTTTCTATGAGCGCCAGCTTCTTTCACAGCTGTGGCTGCAGCGGCCCCTTGTGGCCATTTTGCGCTGGAGGCAACTAAATGTCAGACAAACTACAAATTTAGAATTGGGAGGGGAGGTACGTTTCCTTAGATGGCCTCCTCCACTCCTCTGTTGCCCAGAGAGGGAAAGACACATGCCCAGGGTCCCACAGCTAGAATCTGGGCCTTTGGACTTCCAGCCCTTCTGGGGCTCGCTCTTTTGTACCACTCTCAGCTCAGGGCCCGTTTGCTCTCCATAGGGAGGCCAAGGAGTAGACTAGAGTGTAGGGCCTGCCCTTGCCCAGACAGACCTCTCTGACCCTTTCTCTCTTCTCAGAATTGAGCACAGTCAGAGATGCAGAAAGGGGAGGGCCGCCTCCCGTGGCAGGGCGGCGAGTCCCCATGAGGCCTCCAGGGGGCTCTGTGGCACCGAGTTGGCCTGGTCCTGGGCGCCCGCTGCACAGGCGTAATGAGCTCAGCATGCTGAGGACAAAAGGGAGCTGCACGCGGCCGGGGAGCTCGTAAAGTCAGCCCGGTGGCCCGCGTCTTGCTGTTTCTGAAGCCGTGGCTGGCTCGGGGGCGGACACCACCGCCTCCTTCCGTGGCCCAGATGCCAGCCTCTGATCCGCCTTGCAATTCCCTCTTCTCTCAGAGCCCAGACTCCATCCAGTGCTTTGGACTCGACACCAGCGCCCTTTCCTCCTTACTGTTGACTTCCCTGAGTTTGGCTCAGGGTAAACGGGAAAGCTGCCGTGGCTGGAGGCAGAGGGCTTTGGACTCTGTGCCTCAGTGTCATCTGTAAAATGGGTGGTGGTGATCTCCCTTGGAAAGTTGTACAGAATGGATGTAACGCGTTACGTCCGGGCGCCTGGTCTAGGGTAGCTAGTGTTGGAAATGGGGGGGCGCCAGGTCTGGGCTGGGACGTCCGAGGCCTGCTGTTTCTCCGTGAGGCAGGGGCGAGCTTCCCTGGATTCTGGGGGTGCAGAGCGTGGGGCAGCATTGCTCAGGCTGTTGGAACCAGTGTGGAGATGGGGCTGACAGGGGCCAGGGCTGGGGGGGTCAGGGACAGGGCAGGGTGTGAGGGATGTGGGGTGAGTCACTTAGCAGCCCAGACCCTGGGGAGTGAAGGGGAAGGAGTACGGCAGCTGGCCAGGCCTGGTGGCACCAGGCACCGCGCCAGCCCCACCCCACCAGCTCCTGCCCTGCCCACGTGCCCCAGGAGCAGGGATGTGGCTGGGATCTGTCAAGGTGTGGGCAGTGGGGTCCAGAGAACCTGATGGGGGTGAGGGCCAGGCTGCTTTGCCCCACCTGCTGCCCACTCCCTCCTGCTCTCCCCCCTTGCTAAGGCTTTTCTCCCTGCCTGCATGGCTGGGGGTGGAGAAGAATGCTCCGTGGGCCTCTCCCAGCCCTGGTGGAGTCACCGTCTAAGACAGAACAGACAGAGGCGGTGTCTACATGGGCAGCAGGCCCACTGCAGCTGACTGCCACACCTGCATGTGTCAGGGTGCCCGCAGGATACAATGACTCTCGGGGTCAGCTGAAAGGACTTTAGAGAAAGAACTATTTTTGGAGGTCTGGACAGGAGCAGGGATGGGGTAGCAACGGGGTGGGGGTGGGGTGGGGCGGGGAGCATGGGAGCTGAAGGGACAGTGGAGGAGGGAGCAGTGTGATGGGAGCTGGTGGGGGCTGAGGCCAGGAGGGCTGCTCTGCAGAAGCAGCTGCCCTGGGGGGGGAAGTATAGGCCCAGCGTCTTTCTTCCCTCCTGTCCATCTCCTGCAGCTGTCCCCCATTGGCTGATCCAACGGGGGCAGCCAGAGATTAGCTGTCGGGGCACGGAGTAGGGCCAAGAAGGGTGGAGAATACATCTGGAAGGATGCAGAAGAATTATCAGGGTGGTGGGGACACAAACCCAAATAGCCAGACCTTGCCCTCAAGGAGCTCACCGTCTAGTAGAGGAGATAAGAGCCAACTAACTCTCACCAGGTGGGGAGAGGATAGCCGAAGGAGAGGGTCAGATAAAGCACCAGATGGGCTAGAGGAGGGAAGGAGTTGGGGTGGACAGGGTGCCAGGATCGCAGAGGCTTGAAGGAGGAAGTGGTGTATTGGTTTCCTATTTCTGCTCAAAAAAGTTACCTCAAACTTAGTGTCTTAAAACAACACAAGATCTTAGTATCTTATAGTTCTAACGGTCCGAAGTCTGAAATGGGCTTATGGGCTAAAATCAAGGTGTCAGCAGAACCGTGTTCCTTCTGGAGGTTTTAGGGGAGAATCTGTTTCCTTGCCTTTTCCAGCTTTTAGAGGCCACCTGCGTTCCTCGGCTTGTGGCCCCTTCCTTCTTCAATGTGCGTTGCTCCAAACTCTGTTTCTGTGGTCACATCTCCTGTCTCTGATTTTAACCATCTTGCTTCCCTCTTATAAGGACCCTTGTGATTGCACTGAGCCCATTTAGATGATCCAGGATAACGTCTCCATCTCAAGGTCTTTAACTTAATCACATTCGTAGACTCCCTTTTTGCCATGTGAGATACACAGTCACGGGTCCCGGAGATTAGGACTTGTACATCTCTGGAGGGTCACTATCTGCCTATCACATCGGGCACTGGAGAAGGGGTAGGGTTCGAGCTCTGATGGCTGAGGGCAAGGACACTGCAGGTGGAGGGGATGGTGGAGCAGAGGCAGGAGCGTGAGGACATAAGCAGCTCCTGCCGGCACCTGATGTCTGGTTGCAGGAAGGTGTGGTTTTGGGGGATAGGCCTGGAAAAGCTGAAAGGCCAGTGCCTGCTCCATTTCCAAATCCAAATAGGTGGCCTCTGAGAAGAGGAGGCAAACATTGCCCCAGAGCGACGGTGGGGCTGGGGCGGGCCCTGTGGGTGCCGGTCAGCGCCGCTGTTTAGCTTTCATTCCCCTGCTTTATTGAGGTACCAGTCACGGCCAGTTTGGCCTTTGTGATTGTCCCTCAGTGACTGTTCTCCATGTAGCCTGCTCCCCTCCCACCCATGTGACCCCCACAGCTGACGGCTTTAGAATCAGTACCACTCTCTCCCCCGCGGAAGTGTGGGTCTGGACTTTGCTCCCCTCCATGGCCTTCCCCAGCCTCCACGCCTCCAACTTTACTCCGCAGCCACACTGAACTGCTCCCAGCTGCCGAATGCCCTGCATTCACTGACAAAAAACAGCACCTGCCGAGCGGCCGTCCACGCAGGGATGGTGGACATGTCACATCCTATCCTCCTATTGGTGTTACAAGCTATCGGCTGTTGAAGGCTCTCCCTGTGCCGGGCACTGTTCGTTACATATGATTTTTATTTATCTCGCACAAACCCTCTCAGGTTGGTGCTGTTAACCCCATTTCAGAGATGAGGAAACTGAGGTTCTGAGACGTTAAGTAACTGGCCTTGGATGACATGGCCTTAAAATAAATAGTGGATCCATGAATCAAACCCAGGCCACATTTTATAGGAGAGGAAACGGAAGTTCGGGGCAGTGAAACAACTGGACCAGGCTAATGAGTAGTTCATAAACTGAGGTGTGGCTCGTTTCAAAGGCCAGCTTGTCTGGCCTACTGGCCTACTACACAGTCACTCATTAATCTTAACTGCTGCACTAAACTGCTTAGCTCTGCCCCGTAGTTATTTGTACGTATCTTCCTTTGCTCCGCCTCCACCTTGCCCGCTATACAGGGAGCTGGCCAGGGGCTGGGCCTGGGTCTCTTTCATCTCTCACTGTATTCTGCACCTGGTGCAGGGCCTGGCTCAGAGCACATGCGTGGCAGACAAACGAGTGAGGCAGTGAATGATGCTTTCTGGGCATGGCTCTGGACGCAGGTCAGGGAGGCCACCTGCAGCCACCGAGATCCAGAGGGGCTGAAGTCTTGAGGCCCTACTGGGCCCAGGCTTGGGGTCCCAGGCCATCCAAATTTCTTGGCAGGTCTGAAAGCCCAAGTTTGGTTTTTTTTCACAAATGTATTTTATATGTAGTTTTTGGAAGAGGTACTACATGCACAATATAGTACAAAATTTAAAAGTAGGGAGGATAGGGCTTCCCTGGTGGCGCAGTGGTTGAGAGTCCGCCTGCCGATGCAGGGAACACGAGTTCGTGTCCCGGTCCGGGAAGATCCCACATGCCGTGGAGCGGCTGGGCCCGTGAGCCGTGGCCGCTGAGCCCGCGCGTCCGGAGCCTGTGCTCCGCAACGGGAGAGGCCAGAACAGTGAGAGGCCAGTGTACCGCAAAAAAAAAAAAAAAAGTAGGAAGGATAGACAACAAAATGTTAGTCTTCCTGCATCCTTTGAATCCAATCTCCTAGCTCCCCTCCCAGAAAGCATTCCTTGCCATCACTTTCTTGTGTGTTTTTCTAGAGCTATCCTGTGCATATACAAATATACGTGTGTTCAAGTTCTTCCCTGGAGCACACATACAAAGGGTAGCAAATGATATTCTTTGCTCTGCAATCTTATTTTTCATCTAAGTATTTGGAAAATCTTTCCTATCAGTCCCATATAGAGCTGCCTCATTCTTTTTGATGGTTGCACAGTATTGTATTGTATAGAGGTATCATATAATGGATATTTAGATGTCTCCACCTTTTGCTATTATAAATAACACTGCAATGAACATCCTAGTACATCATGTCATTTTGCATGCTTGCAAAAATACACCCAAAAGATAAATACCTGTAAGAGAAGTTGATGGGTCAAAATTTTAAATCAATATTTAAAATTTTGATGGAAGTTGGAAATCACTGTTCATAGATTTTATACTGATTTTCCTGCTATCAACAATGAGTGGATTTTTCAGTTCCCCATATGCCCAACAAATAGTAAGTTACCTTTTCATCTTTACCAATCTGACATGTAAAAAATGAGAAATTATGATAGTCTAAATTTGCATTTATCTTATTGTGAGTGAGGTTGAACATTTTTATATATCTAAATGCAATCTGCATATCCTGAGATATATTATATATATATATGCATTCTGGAAACTCTTTGCTCACATGCTTGGCTCTTTTTTCCTCCCGGGTTGTTGATCTCTTACTTGGTTATTTGTAGGAACTCTAAATGTCTTAAGGCTATTGGCCGTGGGTTCATGATATAGCTTGCCAATATTTCCCCTTGGTTGTTCCCACAAATTCTGTAGTGAAAGGCTACTCATTAGCCTGGTCCAATTGCTTCACCGCCCTGAGCTTCAGTTTCCTCCCCTATAAAATGTGGCCTGGGTTTGATTCATGGATCCACTATTTATTTTAAGGCCATGTCATCCAAGGCCAGTTACTTAACGTCTCAGAACCTCAGTTTCCTCATCTCTGAAATGGGGCTAACAGCACCAACCTGAGAGGGTTTGTGCGAGATAAATAAAAATCATATGTAATGAACAGTGCCCGGCACAGGGAGAGCCTTCAACAGCCGATAGCTTGTGACACCAATAGGAGGATTGGATGTGATATATCCACCATCCCTGCGTGGGCCCTCAGTTTCCTAGTTGGTAAAATGGGGATATTGCTGTTTGCAACAGTATCTACAGCACAGGGGAGCTTTTATGATTTAAACAAGTCAGTGTTTGTTACATACTTGAACAGAGCCAGGCATGTAGTAAGGACTCAATACATTTGGGCTGTTTTTTTTTAAGATGTTAGGGGTAGGAGTTTATTTATTTATTTATTTTTGCTGTGTTGGGTCTTCGTTTCTGTGCAAGGGCTTTCTCTAGTTATGGCAAGCGGGGGCCACTGTTCATTGAGGTGTGCGGGCCTCTCACTATCGTGGCCTCTCCTGTTGCGGAGCACAGGCTCCAGACGCACAGGCTCAGTAGTTGTGGCTCACGGGCCTAGTTGCTCCGCGGCACGTGGGATCCTCCCAGACTAGGGCTTGAACCCGTGTCATTTGGGCTGTTTTTACAGCACCCTTTCTGGAACTTTCCACCCATCTGCCACCTTGGTGTCCTCACTCTGCTCACCCTGGGCTCTGCTCACTCTGCCTCCTCCAGGGGTGCCTCCCTGCTCACCCCAGGCCTCACAGGGCAGCTTTGCTTCCCTGAGCTCCCGCAGTCCTCTGTAGGTGTCCCTCCTCTGCCCCTGGCCTGTCACCTGCTCTTGTCAGGAGGCTGCAGTGTTTACCCCTTTCTCGTCTGTGAGCTCAGCTCTTCCCCTGGGGGCAGACAGCTTGGTTCCAGGGCGCCTGCCTGCTGGTCTCAGTTCGGCTGCGGGAAACCAGCTGTGTGACCTCAGGGAGGCCAAGTCTCTCTCCTGTCTCTGTCTCCTGACCTACAAACTGATGGAGTTGGTTGAAAGCGCCAGTCCTTGAGCTTTAGAAGAGGAACAATCCTCTGCTCAAGCACTACCTTACAGGAAGCTGGCTGTGCGAAACCAGTGAGAGCAGAGCTGCTTTGGATGGAGGAGTGTGAGTGTGTAAGTGTGTGTGTGTGTGTGTGTGTGAGCATGTGAGTGCGTGACTATATGAGTGTGGAGAGTGTGTGCACGTGTGTGAGTGAATGAGCGTGTATGCATGTGACAGTGAGCATGTGAGTGTAAGTGTGTGAGTGTATGTGTGAGCACACAATTGAGTGTGGAGAGTGTGAGAGCGTGTGCACGTGCATATGTACAGGTGTGTGAGTGTGAGCACACCTGTGTGAGAGTATGTATGAGTGTGAGTGTGTGTGTGTGAGTGTGTGTGGTCAGGCCAGACTTGAAAACCTCAGGGTGAGGAGGTCTCTGCCCTCCTGTCCTACAGGTGTAGGAGTTTCATCTGAGTCCTCTTGCTTGGCGTGCAGCGGAGGTTTACCGTATTTCTTTTCTTTTTTTTTTTTACATCTTTATTGGAGTATAATTGCTTTACAATGGTGTGTTAGTTTCTGCTGTATAACAAAGTGAATCAGCTATTCAAATACATAAAACTCCATATCTCCTCCCTCTTGCGTCTCCCTCCCACCCTATTTATCCCACCCCTCCAGGCAGTCACAAAGCACCGAGCTGATCTCCCTGTGCTATGCAGCTGCTTCCCACTAGCTATCTACCTTACGTTTGGTAGTGTATATATGTCCATGCCTCTCTCTCGCTTTGTCACAGCTCACCCTTCCCGCTCCCCATATCCTCAAGTCCATTCTCTAGTAAGTCTGTCTCTTTATTCCTGTCTTACCCCTAGGTTCTTCATGACATTTTTTTCCTTAAATTCCATATATATATGTTAGCATACGGTATTTGTCTTTCTCTTTCTGACTTACTTCACTCTGTATGACAGACTCTAGGTCCATCCACCTCACTACAAATAGCTCAATTTCGTTTCTTTTTGTGGCTGAGTAATATTCCATTGTATATATGTGCCACATCTTCTTTATCCATTCATCCGATGATGGACACTTAGGTTGCTTCCATGTCCTGGCTATTGTAAATAGAGCTGCAATGAACATTTTGGTTCATGACTCGTTTTGAATTATGGTTTTCTCAGGGTATATGCCCAGTAGTGGGATTGCTGGGTCATATGGTAGTTGGGGTTTACCGTATTTCTTAGTTGTCAAGATGCCGGTGAGGACAAGGTAAAGTGGGCCTGGCAGGAATGGCAAATTCCGGGTTCCTGGAGCCTCCCCGCCCCCTCCCCGGCTGAAACCCTTCCTTCTAAAAGCCCGGATACGGATCTCTGCCTGAAGGTGCTGGGTGGGTTTCCGCCTGCCGGGGACCTCTCTGTGTGTTTACTGAGCTAGGATTGATGTCTTTGCTGCATGTTCTGGTCTCCTCAGGCCCCTGCCCTAATCCCAGACCAGGCCTGCAAAGGAAGTCCCCGCCCCCCCCCCCCCCAACCCCAGCACATTCCACTGGACAGGGCTGGGGCTCAGGCCGGGGTGGCTGGAGGGCTTCCTGGCCCTCTGGCTCCAGAGCTGATTCCCCGAGCTTCCCTGGTGGCGCCTGGAAGGCCTCAGGCCTGGTGCTTGGGTGCCCCAGGCGCCGGTGAGGGCTGGGGCTGGCATCGCATAGGTCCTGTCTGGAATAGCAGTGAAGTACCCAAGGGAGCCAATGAGGTTTTGTCCTCCATTAATGGTGTGTGTGTGTGTTTGTCTGGGGCGGGGCGCATTTTCCTTCCCAATCGACTGTTGGCTGACCAAAATGCCCGTTGGATACAAGGCCCCTGGCAGAGGACGGGGCCTCAGTCGTTCCTTCTCTGGGCAAAGGGCTTCTCCCCCAGCACACCCCAGACCTGGAGCCCTCCTTTGTTCCCCGCTTCCGGCAGCCCGCCTTGTTCTGGGATTCTTTGCGGTTTCTACTTAATGAATGTTTATCCTGCAGCCGGCTGGAGCCAGGAGAGGCCAGGAAGAGCTGAGAGGAGCCAAGAAGGGCCAGGAGGGTCAAGGCTCAGCATTCTGTCTCCAGAGGGCTCTGAATTCCAACTGCCCTCAAGAATGTACCCGCCCCCCAACACACACCCTTCCATCTGCCCTCCTCCCTGGGGAAGTAGCTCTTTTTCCCGGAGCTTGGCCAACCTGATCACCCCTCCCCCAGTCTGCTGGGCTGCACTTGCCCTACTGAGGCCACTGACGCCTAGGGCAAGTCAGAATTGAAAACATGTGAACACCTTCCGTCCCAGATTATAGAGGTGATACATGTTCACTGTTGCTCTGTTGAGATTTTGAAAAACGCAGGTTCTGGTCAGAAGTCACCTCCCAACTCCTGGCCCTGACTGTGGCCTCCGTGTGGGCAGGGCCTGTGTGGACACAGCCTTTGTCTTTCCCCCTCCCTCAGTGGGCATCAGCGCTGGCAGATGTGGGCACAGGGAGTGCTTAGTGAGTAGAACCCAATTAGAACCTAGTTCTGGACTTCATCCAAAGCGGATCCAGGGATGACCCTGGCGGGGGGGAACCACTGACCTTCTCGGGTGGGGGGCGGAATCGGATAAATCACGGGTCCAGACCAGTCCTCTGACTGCAGTGCAGATGCCAGGCTCCGGCGCCAAGCTAGGAGCCATCCTAGATTCCTGTCCTTCCCTCGTGCTCCTCGTGACTCCATCAGCTCCACCCATAGCCTCTGCGTCTAGCCTCTGCGTCAGGATACACCCTGCGTCAGGCCACTTCTCACCAACCTCTCACATCTCCTTGAATCCAGCCCCCAGCTTCTCCTGCCTGGACTTTTGTCAGAGTCTCTTATCAGATCTCCAGCTTCCTCCCTTAGCTCCTGGTCTGTGATCTGGAAAGCGGCCACAGGGATGCCAGGGCTCCTCGGATCAAGGTCCCTTTACTCTCAGAATAAAGCCCAGCTCCCTAGGAAGACTGCTGACCTGTGTGCCTGGCCTCCCCCAGGACTCCCCTCCTGCACACCGCCCCTGGCACACGCCTCTCAGCTCCGGGCATTCTTCCTCAGGGAGTCTGCCTCTGCTGTGCCCTCAGCCCGGTCCCCAGGGGTCTGGAGGCTCCTTTGCCTCTCTCAGGTCTCTGTCCACGTGCCACCTCCTCAGGGGCCTCTCTTCCATGCCCCCCAACGCCCTTCACTCCTTCCCTTCTTTGCTTCTCCCCAGGTGCCCCTCACTCCTAGAATCACACTGTCTGCCAGTGTGAAAGCTGGCAGAAGCCCAGCGTGAAAGCTCAGGAGGGCAGGGAGATTTTGACTGTTTTGTTCTAGAAGCCCAGAGTCTAGAAGGTGACTGGCACATAGAGGGTGATCCGTAATTATTGGTCGAATGAAAACGAAAAAGGTCTTCTCCCTTTTTTTTCATCTTTTCCAGCAAATAATTATTAAGCATTTACTAGTGCAGGTGTTGGCCTGGGGCTAGATGCAGAGGGGAAGCTCTGTCTAGCTGGGGAGACAGAGCCAGGGCATTTGATGGGGCGAATCCGGGGGCTGGGGCCGGGGAGGCTGGGAAAAACTGGCCCAGCCTGAGTGGATCAGGCAGACGTCCCAGAGGAGGTGATGCCCAAGCTGAGCGCTGAAAGAGGGACTTGAGTTACTGGCATCCAGGTAAAGGAGGCAGGTGAGAAGGGAGGATGCTCCAGGCCAGCGGAAGGGCCTGCTTCCCTCCGGGAGGGCAGGGATGTGGCCCTCACAGCCTAGGGTCAGCCTCTGGTGCACAACAGGTGTTTGGTGAAAATGCTGAGATAGCTTGAGTCCAGGAGCCACACCTGATTTTGAGGAAGACAGTTTCAGTTCCCGGACAGGAACCCTGCTGTGGGGAGGTCAGCAAGGGCTCTGTAGGGTTCACAGGATCAGATCAGTTTTGAAATGGAAAGGATCCCACATGCTAGAGCCTCTGCCCCTGAGGGAGGAAGCGCCGGTTGCCTTGAGGATGCTGGTGGGAGGGAAGTTAGCAGAAGTCCACTCAGGGGACCACGGTGGGCTCTAGGAAATCAGGGCAGACGCGGAACATTTTTCTTTCTCTCTGTCCTGTGTCTGGCCCTCCCCATGCCCCAGCTCACGTGGTACGGGCCAAGGTTTGGCGCAAGACTCTGAATGGGGCCCAAGTAGCCCAGAATCAGGGCAGAGGCAGAGAGAGGTACCCCTGGCTAAGTGGCCGGCCAGGGCCCTGCCTGTATGGAGAGGAGCTGAACCTGGTCACGTACACTCAGCTCTGTGGGAGGGGCGGGACAGGGAGAGGCCAGTCCTGTCTCCCTGGGGCGTGGAATGTGGCACTTTGGGGGAGGCTGACCCTCTCCCTCCCCCACTGGTCTGGACCTGGGGCAGTTCCCCAGGACTCAGCGCTCCCTCCCCTCCCCCATGCTTGGTCCCTTTCCTGTCAGGCTGGTTTTTCCTCCCCGGGGGACTCTAAGAGGAACACCTGGGGTCATCCTGGGTCAGCCTGCTGTGTCCCACCTTCCCTGGGTTCCCACTCGTGGGAAGTGACAGCTGCACTGGGTCACTTGAGCTGCCGCAGAGCCTCGGTCCCCGTGACACCACCCACCTGGCCTGAGCAAACTGCTCCACAGCACCGCCAGCCATTTCTTGTCTCCATCCTTCACTCTATATCATCAATCCTGGGACTAAGTTCAGGCCCTCTTTAGCCCCAACGGGTTCTATCTCAACAGACCTAACCTGGTCTCCCCACCCCTGGCCATGCCTCGCTCATCCTACCAACCATTCAACACGTGGAACCCACGGCAATTTCTAAACTATGAAATTGACCACATCACATCCCTGGTTGCAATGACTTTCCACTGTCTTCAGGATAAATCAACCCTTTGGCCGAGAGTTACAGCCCCTGTGATTTCTCCCCTGGCTTTGCCCCTCCCCCACATGCCCCCAACTGAACTGAATGTCCAATGGCTCCCGAGCTGGCCCCAGCGATCCCACTCTCCCAGGACCTTCTGCCTGATAAACACCAACAGGTCTTTCAGCCTCTTGCTCAAGGGTGGTGCCTCTGTGAACCATCTTGCTCCCAGGCAGAAATGAGGGCTCCCTCCCTTTGCCCCCCTCCCCGCCTGCCCGCTGCTGCGTGGGAATTCACAGCACCCACACACCCGATTATACTGATTTGTATGAGGTCCATATGCCTACTGGTTCAATAGTTTTATATATATATATATATATATATATATATATTTTAAAATAAATTTATTTTTCGTTTATGATTTTTTTTGGCTGTGTTGGGTCTTCGTTGCTGAGCGCGGGCTTTCTCTAGTTGCGGCGAGCAAGGGCTACTCTTTGTTGCAGTGCGTGGGCTTCTCATGGCAGTGGCTTCTTTCGTTGCAGAGCATGGGCTCTAGAGCACATGGGCTTCAGTAGATGCGGCACGTGGGCTCAGTAGTTGTGGCTCGCGGGCTCTAGAGTGCAGGCTCAGCAGTTGTGGCGCACGGGCTTAGTTGCTCCGCGGCATGTGGGATCACTCCAGACCAGGGCTCGAACCCGTGTCCCCTGCATTAGCAGGCCGATTCTTAACCACTGTGCCACCAGGGAAGCCTGACTCAACAGCTTCAGAATGGTGGCCCATAGAGTGGTTACTCCCTCCAGCACCCCTAGAAACTCCCTCACAAATGTCTCCCATGTGCTCTCAAGGTGGCTGCTGGTTGCAGGCTCAGGCCGGGGTCACTCCAGCTCCAGCCCACCTGTCCACGTGCACTACCTGGGGAGGCTGGCTGCCCGTCGTGAGAACCCCCAGGTCCCTGCCAGAGGATGACACCAGATATTCCTAAGGCTTCCGATCCTTGGGGAACCAGAACAGAAGGGACCTTGCCCCCCCCCACCCCCGGGTCCAAGTTATCCGAGCTGAAGGAGCCCTCCTGCACCCAGACTCTTTCCACGTCCCTCTTGAAATGTTCTGTCATGGGACTTCCCGTGCTTCCACTACAGGGGGCATGGGTTCGATCCCTGGTCGGGAAACTAAGATACTTCATGCCACGTGGTGTGGCCAAAAAAAAAAGAAAAAAGAAAAGTTCTGTCGCCTTCTCTTCTTTTCCCTTCTCACCTTCTTGCTTCATAAAGAGGGAAATCAGAGCAAAGGACCCAGGAGTAGGGGCAGGAGCATAGAAACCTTTTGCCAGGGGCTCTTTTCTCCCCACATCTACTGCTCCTCTTTCCAAAACTTCCTCTCTCCTTTCCTAACCCAAGACTAGAATGTCAGAGTGTATGAGTGGGGACACAGAGGTCTGTGTTGTGGGTACGGGGAGGGGAAGAGGGATTTACTGGATTAAATATGGCCAGTTCTAAATGTCCATCATATAGTGTTTCCTAAGAAATTATTTTTAATTAGCAATTAATCATTTTTAATTAACTAGTAATACGTAAATACATTCTTGTTGTAAAAATTAGAATAGCAGGGCTTCCCTGGTGGCGCAGTGGTTGAGAGTCCACCTGCCGATGCAGGGGACACGGGTTCGTGCCCCGGTCCGGGAAGATCTCACATGTCGCGGAGCGGCTGGGCCCGTGAGCCACGGCTGCTGAGCCAGTGCTTCTGAAGCCTGTGCTCCGCAACGGGAGCGGCCACAACAGTGAGAGGCCCGCGTACCGCAAAAAAAAAAAAAAAAAAAAAAAAAATGAGAATAGCAGAGACAAGCCTGGGTTCCCCTGACTACTATCCTTCAATCAGCTTCTCTCCAAGGAAATCTCTGTTGTCAGTCTGGTGTGTTTCCTTCCTTATTTATGTGCTTACGTGCATATCCATATGCACTTGTAGAAATATCATCTTTTAAGTGTATGTCAGCATTAATTATATGTATTGCTCTCCCGCTGCTTTTATTTTACCCAGCAGCTGGTTCTTTAAGATTCTTCACGTGACTAAATATCGACACGACTCATTCTGTTCAATTCTTCTCCCGCCATGTGAATGTTACATAGTTCACTCAACTGTCTCCCTACCTGTTGTTGTTTCCGTCTTTCCTTTATTACAAATGATGCTTCAGAGAGTATCTTTTTATATGCCTCCCTGAATATATGAACAAGGGTTCTTTGGGGTAAATGCAGAAGAGTGGAACTGGGGCTTGCAGGGTGTGTGGAAGTTTTTAAAGAAAGACACAGACAAATCGCCCTGCAAAGTGGCGACTGCAACTTGCCTCCCGCTAATGTGCCTGTGGGAGTTCATTTGCCCACATCTTCCCCAGCACTTGACGTTATCAAACTTTGTAATTTTCCAGTCTAATGGGGAAGAGCGAATCTCCCATCTTCTCCTTGTTGCCCTTGGTTGGGCTGGGAGGGGAAATTGGTGCTGGGTTTTGGGGGTTTTTTTTTGCCCATGGGTCATAATTTCCCAACTCCTACTTTAGTTTTTATTTTTAATTTTATATTGGAGTATAGTTGATTAACAATGTTGTGTTAGTTTCAGGTGTACAGCAGAGTGATTCAGTTATACATATCCGTGTACATCTATTCTTTCCAGTTAACTTGGTGCTGTTTATAGAAACTTCTAGCTAGCCCTGTTCACAGTCCCATCTTCTACTTCTCCTTTCAGGGTCCCTGGTGCCCCAATTCCCAAGCTTTTGGGTTTTGTGTTGAGAATCTTCGTGCTTCTGTGAATTTCCTGCCCTCCCCTCCTCTGTCCCTTCCCTATGCTCCCGAGCCCTAGGTCTCAGCTTCCTCGTCTGCTTTTAGTTACCATTTTCGAGCTTTAAAATTTTTTGTGGCCATTTATCATCTTCTGTTGTCTCTTCTTTTATTCTTTTAAAATAGTCCTTTACTGTCAGCTTAACAGGGTTTTAGGAAGGTGCAAAAATGAATGTGGGTATTCAATCTACCACATTTAATCAAAACGAAATGTCTCTATAATCCCCTGCCAGACTGTCAGCTTCTTAGAGGCAGGAAAGGCTTGTATTTACTTCTGTATCCCAGCATCTAGCATCTTGCCTGGCAAATAGGGGACAGGACTTGATACACTTTTGCTGAATGGAGGAGCGAGTGAGAAAGTATTGATAGCTGAGCATCTTGTGCTGATGGTCCTTAGGAAGGGGATGTTGCTTAGGGAAGGGTTACCAGTTTACATGACAGGCAAGTCCATGAAGTCTTGCATCCTTTTCCTTTCTGTCCTCCAGCTTATCACTTCTGTTTACATACATGAGCCCATCTCCTCTTCAAGGCTGAACTTTGAATCTTGTTTGTATGACCCACTGACTGACCAAACAGATACTTGTGTATCCAAGCAGGGAGGACAAGTTGGGACCTTGGCAGGTGACGCTATGCCTTTCTCGACTTGATGACCCTTTCTCCAGACCAGTGGAAGAAATCACCTTAACCCCCAACTCATGAGAGGAGGGACAGCGTTAGTGGTTGGGACTACGGCTTTCGGGAGTTAAAGATCTGGGCTTGAATCCTGGGTCCACTATTTACTTGTGTGACTTTGGTCAAGTTAGTAACCATTTTGAGCCTCAGTTTTTTGGTCTATAAAATGGGGATGATAATACTTTAAGTCACAGGATTAGTTGAGATAATGTATACAAAGTGTTTAACCTAGAGGCTGGCCCAGTAGATGCTGGCTGTCATCATTTTCACCTTTGTCATCATTATCATCGTCGCCCTTATTGTCATAGTCACACCATTTCGTTCTACCCAGGGACTAGGACTCTCACTTCTTTCCAGTGGTCCCCAACCACTATTTCATTTCCTCAGGGATGATGAAAACTCCCCTACCTTGAATCCCTCCCCTCAGGGAACTGCAATCTGCATTTGCTCTAGTGTAAGAAGCTTCTAGGGTGGGTCCAGGTGGAGATGCCGAGAGAACCATTGGCCTC
This sequence comes from Delphinus delphis, assembly GCF_949987515.2. Classification (NCBI taxonomy): domain Eukaryota; kingdom Metazoa; phylum Chordata; class Mammalia; order Artiodactyla; family Delphinidae; genus Delphinus; species Delphinus delphis. Next base: position 20,399,272 of record NC_082701.1, read on the forward strand.
AGGACTTGGGCACAAGTTAGCCATGTGACCTCAGGAGAGTCACTTTACCTCTCTGAGCTTCCTTGGACTGGATCAACTTTTCTTGTGATATATGGATTATTCCTAGGCATTACCTGACAAAAGACGCCATGGTCCCGTATATTTTGGAACTGCTGATTAAAGGAAGTTAAATAATAATACTTAATATAATACATGTATATAATACATGATATACAATCAAATGATAAGTATTTATTGTGTTACATTGTTATTAAATAGTACATTGCCATCTATCTAATTAGCACCTATCTAACCACTGAAACAACTCCAGGAACTAGATTGTTATTATGATTATTATCCCTCTTTTACAGATGAAGGACTGAGGTTCTCACAGCCTTTAGTACCATGCATTGTGAATTTCCAAAAGGCAGTGGGGACAGCAGTGTTTCTGATCCTATCTGACAGCGGCCCCCCTTTCCCACAAGGATGTCGTGGGGCTGCGGCTCTGCAGCAACAAGTCAGGGGAAGGCTGGGCACTTTCCTCTCTGGGATCCTTTCATGCTCAAACATTCCCTTTTCATCACTCCTGACCCTGTGTGCCCCTCCTCTGCAGACTGTGGGTCCCCAGGCTGGAGATCAGGACTTGGGAAAGGAGCTACTCCGATCAGGTTCTACAGGTTCTTGCCCTCACTCAGCCAGGGGCAGTTCAAGGACTCTGCTCGTGGGCGGTCTGTTTACCTGTTTACCGCAGCTTGATTCCTCAGTTCCGTCTCTGGGGGTGGGGCGGTGGGGGGCAGATGTGCCAGAGAAGTGTTTAAAAGCCACACAACTCACGGTGGAAGGTGCTAGGCATTGTTCTGGCCAGAGAGTGGGAGCAGGGGACTGTCTTTGGGGTTAGCCTAGGATTTGGGGGGAAGAGACTCAAAGGAGTCATTTTGGAGCTGGGACTTCCTTGGAAGGGGGAGTGCAGCCTCTGTTGCACTCAGGACCCCAGGCCATGGGGCTGAGGGTTAAGAGGCTGGAAGCCAGAATCTGACACTCCTGGCTGTCCCTCTCGAAGCTTCTGTTTCCTCATCTGTAAAATGGGCATAAGAATACCTTTTCCACTGGGCTGCTTTGGGGATCCAATGAGATCTGAAAAGGCTTTGTAAATGGTACTTCCCTGCAGTCGGTTGTTCTTATGGCTTTGGGGTAGGGGGCTGGGACTCTAAGCTCTTCTGAAGTTTAGTGAACTCACAACCCGTTAATCTGGAGGAGAACTGCTGGTCCTATTCTTTGTTTCCTAATGCAAAGTCCCTTCCCAAACTCTCCTATCAGGCCACAGAAGCAGAGGTTCCCGCTGGGGCTTGGTGTGCCAGCAACCATCTGGCCCGTCTCCCCCTTCCCCTACCAGGAGCAGGCCTCCTCCTTCAGGCCAAATAGTGACTCACGGCAGATCAGCCCTGGCAGCTACAACCTTTGTGAAAGCCCAGCCACACCCTGATTTCAGGGCCAGCCTTGAATCTCCTTCCCCCTCGGAGCCCCGGGACCCACTTGCAGGTCTGATTCACTAGTTTGAACAGCCTCAGGCTGGCTTTCCTAGTGGCTTGGGGCTGCTCCTGGTGGGTTATGGGTGCGTGCGTGCGTGCGTGTGTGTGTGTGTGTGTGTGTGTGTGTGTGTGTGTGTAGGGGGGGTTTGGTGCCCCTGTTCCTGGATCAATTGGTGGCCAGAAGACAGTTTATTGGGGACAGGTTTCAGAGGCTGGGGACAAGTCTTCATTTAGCCACAGGTGACCCAGGTGATAATATGCAGAGAGGAGGCCTAAGATCTCACAGGAAACTGAGAGTAACTGACCCATCTCCCTACCACCCTGTCAAAAGGGCACCGGGCCTCTGTCCTGAGATTGGGTGGCTGCTCTGACATAAGGGTGCAAAGGAACTGCGGGGACAGTTCTGAGGAGGTGTGAGGTCCCTGCGGACAGGAACTGGGGTGAGGCTGCTTCAGGGCCCTGCAGTGTCTGGCAGGGGGGCCTCCAAGGAGATCATAAAGGTGGATGGAGTTACTGAGCTGGATGAAGAACGGGGCTGGGGGCTGTGTATGGAGCGGAGGGACCCCTTCCTCTGTTATCGAAACTCTCCACCTTGTGTGTGGGCGCCCTCCCTAGCAATCCAGTCATTCATCCATGTACTAGGACAGGACTGTTAGGCACAGGAGGATTCAGCCTACACCCTCCTTGGAGATGCTCACAAGGGCGTAGGGATTCCATCCTGTCTCTGGGCAGCAGGTGCTAAAAGTCTCATGGGCGGGCTTCCCTGGTGGCGCAGTGGTTGAGAGTCCGCCTGCCGATGCAGGGGACACGGGTTCGTGCCCCGGTCCGGGAGGATCCCACATGCCGCGGAGCGGCTGGCCCTGTGAGCCATGGCCGCTGAGCCTGCGCGTCCGGAGCCTGTGCTCCGCAACGGGAGAGGCCACAACGGTGAGAGGCCCGCGTACCGCAAAATGGGCGAGTTACTCACCTCCCTTAGGCTCAGATGCCTCACTACAGCATCACTTCAGTAAGTCTGCGTCGAATGCATGCTTTTGGGGTTGGAGGGTAGAGGGTTGTCCTGGCTGGGGGTGGGCATGGGTGGATGGTTGGTGAGAGTACTGAGTCGGGGGTTCGGCTCCCAGGTGGATCTCCGGCTTGAGCTCGGGATTCTGAAGGTGCCTTTTACAGTCCCGCTGCAGAACCCCTCCCAGCAGCTGTTCCCAGGAGCCTATTGTCACCTTGGGGCTTTGTATGGCCACAGCAGGGTGGGGCGGCTTTGTCTCAGGAGGCCTGGGAAGTTGCAGCTCAGAGCACCTCATGTGGGGGACTGAGGGGGGGGTCAGGGTGTGGGTGATCCCCAAGGGGCAGGTTCTGAGAGACTGTAATTCCCAGTGGGGCGTAGGAATCAGGTGAATGTACTTTGGGGGGCTTAATTTTGATCACAAGGAAGGGGCTCAGAATGTGATGGGGGGACTCTGAGTGAGGGATCACGGGGTGGGGGGCTGACGTCTCGGCGGGTACTCTCAGAAAAACTGTAATTCCTGGGGGGTGTCAAACTCTGGGTGATCTTAATGGGGGAGGGCCAGCATGTGAATTGCGGGGATGTCTAAGTGTACGTGTGATGGGGGTGAAGATCCGAACGAGTGTGCCAGCGGGGTGAGTGGCTGGGCATCGGAGTGGGCTGGTGTGGGGCAGCTCTCCGGAGGGCAGGAGCCTCTGGTCGCAGGGAGGGGAGAGTCGGAAGCAGAGCCGCCAGGAACTGACCAATGGGGAGAGCGCCCGTATTTGCACTCAGGAGCCTGCAAATTCCTGGGCCCTCAGAAATCCGCCCGACGCCGTCCCCCCTCCCCCGCCCAACCCCGGGCATAAAAGGCGCCAGGTGAGGGCCTCGCCACTCCTCTTGCCGACTGCAGCCACTCCGACCGGTGTCGCCCGCGTCCTCCTTCGCCATGACTTCCTACAGCTATCGCCAGTCGTCGGCCACCTCTTCCTTCGGGGGTCTGGGCAGCGGCTCCATGCGCTTCGGGGTGGGAGGCGCCTTCCGCGCGCCCAGCATCCACGGGGGCTCGGGTGGCCGCGGCGTGTCGGTGTCCTCCGCCCGCTTCGTGTCCTCGTCCTCCTCCGGGGGCTACGGCGGCGGCTATGCGGGCGCCCTGGCCGGCTCCGACGGGCTGCTGGCGGGCAACGAGAAGCTCACCATGCAGAACCTCAACGACCGCCTGGCCTCCTACCTGGAGAAGGTGCGCGCCCTGGAGGAGGCCAACGGCGACTTGGAGGTGAAGATCCGCGACTGGTACCAGAAGCAGGGGCCCGGGCCCGCCCGCGACTACAGCCACTACTTCAAGACCATCGGGGCCCTGCGGGACCAGGTGGGAGGCGGCCCGGCCGCGGGAAGTGCACCTGTCGCGTATACCCAGCCCCGCGGGCCGGGTGAGGCCCGAGGCGGGGGCGGCGGGCGCCAGAGCCACCTCCCGGCCGGGGCGGGAGCGAGGGTTAGGATGGGGGAGGGCCCGCAGGGTGGGGCGGAGGGAAGCCGGCCGGTGAGGAGGGGCAGGACCACGGGGCAGGAAGTGGAGGCCTGGTGGGGGGGAGTGGGTTAATGTGGGGGACTGGAGGGCGGGAGGAAGAAGGCGCGCCGGTCGGCTAGGCCTGGGAAAGCGGGGAGGAAGGAGGGGGAAGAGATGGGGCGCGCTGTGGGCTGCCCTGAGGTCTGGACCTGAGTCTCTGTGCAACAGGGAAATGCAAGAGTTTGGCCAGGGAGGAATCTGGTTCTCGCCGGGCCAGACCTGCCTTCTGCTGCCCCCGGTGTGAGGCCCTCTGCATTCCTTGTCTCCCGCCGGGCGGGTCTGGTTTCCATCACGCAGAGGCTGAAGCCCCTCCCCCGCCCAGGGGGCCACTGGGGACTTAGAGGAGCTCTAGGAAGAATGGGAGAGGCTAACTCTGGCCCCTGGGCAAGGAGGGACATAGGCTGTGGCCCCCGGACTGGGAAAGGAGAGACGAATGCTGAGCTTGTGAAGACCTCTGTGGAGAGGCCCCGTGCCGTGTGGGTGGAGACCCCAAGTCCCAGCTACAGCCTCTTGCTGGGAGGCCCTCAGGGTCCTTCGGGGTGGGGCTTGGTCTCTGCCCACAGGGAACGGCTCAGAGCTGGGATCTCGGTCCCGAAGAAATGTTTCAGAAGCCAGTGGGACATTAAACAGCCTCACACGTTGGGTCTCCAAACGCACAGTCCCCGCAGCGTAGGCCAGGGCCCACCCTGTGCCTGGAGTGCTGCTGGGTGCCAGGGGCCTGGACCAGACCCGTAGATGAGGGAGAGCTAGAGATGTAAACAACGAGCGTAGTGCTTTCAGACTTTATAAACTGTGACCCACACAAGGGAATACACTTTGCCTCAAAGAGGAGGCACAAAGTGTCGGCACATAATAGATGCTCGACAGAGCGCTTTCCCTTCCCCGAAGGCAGAGGTGCTTTGAGTGGGGGTCAGACCACAGCTCAGACCACAGCCCACCCCTGTGCTCCCTGCATCTGGTTTGCGGATCACTAGAAGTTGCCTCCCTACGAGCATTTAGAGTTTCCCTGGGTGCAGGTCGTGGAGCCTTTTCCCCCCAGGCTTACCTCCCTGCCCTTCCCGTTTCCCCCCTGGCTCAGCCTCCCTGGCGGTAGTTTCTCCCACTCCAGCTCCTGGGCCTGGACCCATTCCAAGGCCTCCCAGAGAGCAGGCTGATGGGCAGCCTGGGGTGGCTGAGGCTTTGGTCTCCAGGCGGTGGAGGCGCACAGGCGCGCACACTCCTTTGCTCTCCTCTCTCCTCTGGGAAGGAAGTGGGTGGATGGTGCCCACGTACGAACTGGTGCTAACCTCCTGCCTTCCGCCTTCCAGATTCTTGGTGCCGCCGTTGAGAATTCCAGGATGGTCCTGCAGATCGACAACGCTCGTCTGGCTGCAGATGACTTTCGAACCAAGTGAGTGTCTGTGCCTTGGGGGCTGCAGAAGCCAGGGCAGGGGAGGGGGCAATCTCAGGCCCTTATGGGGCTCAGTGCCGTGGGGGGAATGGACTCTGCTCTCACCCACCCAGGCTGGTCTGAAGCACACCCCATGCCCCCTGGGCCCCTGAACCCAGGGGAGGTGGGGAAGTCTTCAGAGGTGCAGAGGAAATGCTGGCCTGACTGCAACTATTTCCTCCGAAAGGTTCGAGACGGAGCACGCCCTGCGCGTGAGCGTGGAGGCCGACATCAACGGCCTCCGCAGGTTGCTGGACGAGCTGACCCTGGCCAGGACCGACCTGGAGATGCAGATCGAGAACCTCAAGGAGGAGCTGGCCTACCTGAAGAAGAATCACGAGGAGGTGGGTTTCAAGCTGGGCTTCCCATCCACCCCCGCCCAGCTTCCCAGAGCTGCGGACACTTTTCTTTATCCTGTATCCTCTGACCGTGGCCACATCTGCTGCACCCTTGACCTGGCCCTGAGTGTGTCATGTGGCTCCCAAGCGTTCCAGCAGGGAACGGTGGTGACCCCATCTGTACCCCAGTGCTGGCTCCTAGGTCTGCACCTGAAAACCAGACCCCTATGGCCTGGGGGATGGGGGCGTGACCTGGCTCAGGCCCAGCAGGCTCTGGGCCCTGACATGCCCATCTCTGCTGTATCTTTCTAGGAAATCAGTGTCCTGAAGGGCCAGGTGGGTGGTCAGGTCAGTGTGGAGGTGGACTCCGCTCCGGGCATCGACCTAGCCAAGATCCTGAGTGACATGAGAAGCCAATATGAGGTCATGGCTGAGAAGAACCGGAAGGATGCTGAGGCCTGGTTCACCAGCCAGGTATGGACGGGGAGGCAGGTGCCCCTTGGGGAGGTGGCAAGGAGAGCGGGCTTAATGCTCCCAGGCAAGGGTCTGCCTCAGCGCTTACTCCCTCTGCCTCCTCTCACTGCAGACCGAGGAGCTGAACAGGGAGGTCGCTGGCCACACGGAGCAGCTGCAGAGCAGCAAGACGGAGGTCACCGACCTGCGGCGTACCCTCCAGGGTCTGGAGATCGAGCTGCAGTCTCAGATCAGCATGGTATGTGCCCTCTGCCCTGTGGGATGCGCACTCGTGTCCTTGCGGCCTCGGGCAGCCTGGATGGTGGCTGGGCCCATGCCATCGCTGCACCAGGCTCTGCTGAGTCTCCTTCCCTCTCCCTGCCCTCAGAAAGCTGCCTTGGACGGCACGCTGGCCGAAACGGAGGCTCGCTTCGGAGCCCAGCTGGCGCAGATCCAGGCGCTGATCAGTGGTGTCGAAGCCCAGCTGAGCGATGTGCGTGCCGACACCGAGCGGCAGAACCAGGAGTACCAGCACCTAATGGACATCAAGTCCCGGCTGGAGCAGGAGATCGCCACCTACCGAAACCTGCTGGAGGGCCAGGACGCCTACTACAATGACCTGTCCACCCCGAATGTCCTCTGAGTCTAGCAACCTCCTGGCCTTCCTACTCTGCTGCAGAGGGATTCCCCTGGGTAGGGGCATGGGAGGGGAGGGACCCTTATCCCTGGCTCTCCCCCTGATCTTCCAATAAAACTTTATGGCCCAAGGGAGGAAGGACGTTGAGTTTGTTATTTCAGCCCATGGTGGGGGGGCCAGGCCTTGGCACTGTTTAGGTTTTATTGTTTAGGTTTCATTTGGACCAGAGTCCACGCTTTCCCAGGAAAGGGGAGGGAGGGCGCTCACAAACTCCAGCTGTTACAGTAATTCCTTTGCAGAGGTCTTCATGTATCTCACCTGTTCCCTAAAACAAGGATGTTTAATAAGCATTGCTCCCATTTTACAGAGGGATAAGCTAAGGCTCAGAGAGGCGAGGTGGGTTGTTGTATATATAACTGTTCTAACACATGGCAGAGGTGGGATTTGAAACTGGTTTTTGCTTCCAGATTTAGTTTTCTTTCCACTGAACTCACCCCAAGGGTTGGTGTGTGTTTGTGTATCTGTAATTAATGTTTACTGAGCACCTACTAAGTGCTATTTAATCAAACAACCCTGAAAGGTAGTATGAGTTGTATCCTATAGAGTAGGAAGCAGGCTCAGAGAGGTTAAGTAACTTGACCAAGGCCACACAGCAACTACATGGCAGAGCTAGGACCAGAATTACATTTCCTGATTCTTAACCCACAGTGCCACCCCTGCACCCCATCTCCTAGGATGACACTGCTTGTGCCGTTTCCTCAGTACATTCCAGTCTCGCTCTGTGTGAAGGCCTAGGACTGGGATCCCCTGAGGCAGTTCCTCCTGACAGGTTTTTCCACCCAACTTAAGGAGAAACTGGGGCTTTGGGGTCAGGGGGCGGGAACCAGTTCAGAACAGGGCTGGAGAGGGCGCCCTCGTTGGGGTGTGTGTGCGCACGCACTGACACCTCCATCCATCCCCTGGCAGCCCTGCGTAAGCCCCTTACGCCCACCAGCCCATACCTGGGCTCAGAGCCTGGAATAGGACCCAGCTGTGACCCAGACCTCCCACAGAGACCCCCAAACTGGCTTGCCTGGGGCCCGTCCCAGGCCCCCAAAGGAATGCAAGTCCCAGCTTCCTGGTACAACCCTGCCCTGGGGTTGGTATGGTCCTGTCCCTGTGGTTTACAGCTTAGCAGCCAAGAACGGAGGCCAATTAAAGGTAAACATGTCCCACTTCCCCCAGCAGAGAGGTTCAGGCTGAGTGGGTCTGTTCGTGGATCTGTGACAGCGGCCGACCCTGTGAGGGAGGGGCTGAGTGAGGCGGAAGGTCTCTAGGGGGACAGACGGAAGCTCTGCCACCTGTGCTCAGCACTGCGCGAAGGAGGCTCAGGACCCCGCCGTACCTGGTGTTCATCCTGAAGGGGGTGCTTTTTCCGCCATTTTCCATGAAGCTTGGTAGGCTCATTAGTTTACTCCAAATCACAGGCTGGTGACCCCCGAGCCCAGCTCTTCCCGCTTCCCCTGCCGCAGCCCTGGGCCAGGAGCCCCTTCTGCCACGTCCCCAGTTATTCCGCTCTGGCCGTCAGCACCTACAGACTCACTCTCCCACTTGACTTAGGAGGCCTTGGAGCTAGAGGCCAGAGGCCTGGCTGCACCCCCAGTCCCAGGCTGGGAGTGCCCAGATATTTGTCCCCTGTTCGTGAAAGCCTCTGTTGTCACAGCTGAAACCCTCCCCTGTGCCCCAGAGGCTCCTGGAATGTGGCTGTGAGGCGGGGTCTGGGCCCCATACAGGTGGGGCTGGTGACTGGGTCTCAGGTCTGGGTGTCAGGAATAAAGCTTTCCTTTGTGTGCAGGTGCGCGCGCGTGCGCGTGCGTGCATGCGTGTGTGTGTGTGTGTGTGTGTGTGTGTGTGTGTGTGGACACTTTTCTGTCTCAGTCTGGGAGCTGAAACTAGGGGTACTGTGTTGACAGAAGCAGCTGGGATAGAGGAAAGGGAGCGAGAGGAAGGGGGAGGGGATTTGGGGGGGCAGCCCTGCTGGTCATCTTGACCACTTCAGTTTGCAAGCATTTCCGGTCCATCATCTTGCTCCATCCCCGTGAGTCAGACTGGGTCAGAGTTATTTCCATTTTTCCAATTGGTAGACTGAGGCTCGGAGAGAGGAGGCTTGATTACTCAACGCCATGTAACTAATAAATGAGAAATGAGGAATTCTCCAGGCCCCAGGGCATGCCCTCTCTCTGACCCTGGCATCTCCCTGGGGAGCAGAGGAGATTCTAACATCTATGGAGGTCCCCACTCCCCCTGTGACACTGAATGCTCACTGTGGCCCTGTAGCTGGGGCCAGTGTTAATGGGGTCCGTGTTTTTTTTTTAAATTTTTTTATTGTGGTAAAATACATATAACATAAACATGACCATCTCACACATTTCTCGGTGCGCAGCTCTGTGGCAGTTCTGTGCACTCACCTTGTTGTGCAAGCGTGTCGTGCAAGCGTCACCCTCCATCCTCACAACTCTTTCTATCTTGTAAAACGGAAACTTGATCCCCATTAAACCATAACTCCTCGTTCTCTCTCCCCACCCCCGGCAACCACCATTACACTTTCTGTCTCTATGATTTTGACTCTTCTTAGTGTCTCATGTAAGTGGGAAAATGGCCCAATTTTAAGTCAGGAACCTGGCTCGGAGATGTTGAGTCAACACACCCGGAGGTGGAGTCCAGCTCAGGCTCTTCCCACTGGGCTGCATCGTCCCATCCCTAGGAGGGAAGGCCGGCTCTGGGACAGCCTGTCGGCCTGCAGTGGGCAAAGGACAGAAACTGGCACAGCATCCCGGGCGGGCTGCCTGGGGCAGGGCCCAGGTCTGCAGTCTGGGCTGGAGCGAAATGGAGCTTGACCTCCACCCTTGCCCAGCCATCACCTTCTGGTGCTAGTGAGTAGGCTCCGGCCACCCAGACCTTGAGCTCATAGGAACTGTTTGGACCGAAACCAGGGGTTTGTGACTGGGGCAGCTGCTGCCTGGCCTGGGCCTGAGAGCGTAGGGAAAACCCCCTTGAGGGGCTGCTGGAGGGGAGTCAGGGTGCAGAGAGAGGCTGGCTGGGGTCCAGCCCTCCCTCACCCCGGGGTGATGCCACATAATTTTTCCCGGGGTAATTGCTGGGGCCGTAATGTCTGCAGAGGCTTTGAGGAGCTATGGCTGATCTGAGTTTGATTATTTTTCTTTCAGAGGAAAAGACAGTATCCTCCCATCCACGAGACAATACCTCACTGTCTGGGCCCAGCACTCAGAGGCGGGCTCACTGTGATACTGGGCGAGGAGAAGCCCACCCCCACGTACCAGGAATACTCCACTACCCCAGCTCAGGTGCAGGAATCCGGAGTCTGGGGAGCGGAACACCTTCTTTTCCTGTCTCCTGTTTGAGTGTGGGGGGGGGGGGGCGGTCAGAGGACCCAGTGAGTCCCGGCGATGCCCTCTTACTAGCTGTGCCACCTTATACAAATCACTTCCCTCTCTGAGCTGCAATTTCATTCCTTCTGAAATAGGGGCAGGGATCATCTTCTTAGCTGTGAGGAATAGAGGCGGCGTGGATGCAGAAGTGCACTGTAAACTGTGAAGGATGCGGTGGAAGTAAGAATTTACTGTTATTAAAGCAATAAAAACAATGACCTGCATTGCCCAGTAGGTGCTGGTTATGGAAGAATATGGCAGGGTGTGACGGTCACTCACAGGGCAGATCTGATGCCCGAAGACAAAAAAAATGTCCCCGCAGGTGATGGTACTTGGGAGTCCTAAGTATTGGACATGCACCCCTCTATCCGGTGCCTCAGAAGACGGGGAGCAAGGAAGAGGCAGGATGGGGGCTCTTGGGCCTCAGGGCTTCCCCGTAAGTGGGAGCTGAGAGTGCCCGTTGCAACAAGGAAACTGAGACTTGAATGGTACCGTGTCCAAGGTTTTCCAAGCAGTGATGGGTAGAGTCAGGCTTGAAGCCAGGTCCCAGGGAATCCAGAGCTCCGTCAGCTTCATGGTGCTGCAGCTGTGGTCCAGGAATCCTCCTCCTGACCCTCCAGCCTGGTCTTGCTCACTTCCCCACCCCTGGCTCTCTCTAAACCCCGCAGCCAAAGCCAGAGGGCCAGGCCACGCCTCCGGTGGCACTGCCCACATGTTCAGGTATCCCCGGAACACGGGCCCCTGAGCTGGCGGCGGAGAAAAGGGCTCTCCCGAGTGTTGGACTCCCCTCTCCGGCCTCAGCATCCTGCTCTCTGAAGCGGTGCCTCGACCTTCAAGATCTCCGAGGTGTCTTCCAGCCCGCCCTGCGGGCCTCTCTGTCCCCCCACCTCCTCACGGTGATCAGGCACATACAGCTTTCTGGGTCGGATCCCTCCTCAGCTTCGTGGTGCTTGACGGGACAAACAGGGTTCATCTAGCGCCGCTGTGCAGCGACTTGCCTCTCCCTGGAGAAAGCAGGGGCTTTCTGGAACTTGCTCCCGTCTTATCTGCAGAGGTTTGCCCCAACTTGTCCCAGGAGCAAGCAAAGGTTCAGTGACATGTAGTTGGCAGGCGGTGGGATTATCAATCAGCCCCTTGTCAGCCCTGAGCCCGCTGGCTTTTGTGAGAATGCCAGTGCCATGGGGCTGAGGGCCGGTGTGGGGGAGCTGGAGAAGGAGGGGGACTGGGGGTGGGGGAGGAGAGGAGGAGAGGGGGGGAGGAGAGGAGGAGAGGGGGGGAGGAGAGGAGGAGGGGGGGAGGAGAGGAGGAGAGGGGGGAGGAGAGGAGGAGAGGGGTGGAGGAGAGGAGGAGGGGGGGAGGAGAGGAGGAGAGGGGGGGAGGAGAGGAGGAGAGGGGGGAGGAGAGGAGGAGAGGGGGGAGGAGAGGAGGAGAGGGGGGGAGGAGAGGGGTGGAGGAGAGGAGGAGGGGGGGAGGAGAGGAGGAGAGGGGGGAGGAGAGGAGGAGAGGGGTGGAGGAGAGGAGGAGAGGGGGGGAGGAGAGGGGTGGAGGAGAGGAGGAGAGGGGGGGAGGAGAGGAGGAGAGGAGGAGAGGGGGGGAGGAGAGGAGGAGAGGGAGGGAGGAGAGGAGGAGAGGGGTGGAGGGTTGGAGCATCAGGGAAGTGACAGATGCTGGCCCCTCTGGTCACCTCAGCTGGAACTTGACTCAGGATCCCTCTCCTGTCCTCAGCCTATCCCTGTGGGCCCTGCATTCCTCTGTGTACCTCTGCCCGCCAATCCCCAGAGCCCGCAGGCTCGCACATGGGGTCTGTGAGAGGGACCGCACAGGGCAGCGATGAAAAGTGGATTCTCGAACTGAGAGCGGGGAGCCGGCCACCTGCGGGCAGCAGAGAAGTCCAGCGGAGAGTGGAGTTGGCCTGAGCCTCTAAGAGTGCAGGCGGAGGCCTGGCAGACGTGATGCGAGTTTGCTCCTTTCGGTTTTCTCCTGGAGAGTAGAGATGAACCTGTAATCCAAGTGTTAAAACCATGGCCCGGGGCAAAACACCATTCATTCTGAATCATCTCTTTCGTTGCATTAAAAAAAAAAAAAAAAAATAGAAAGAAAAGAAAAACCCCAAACCAGCCACGTGGAGGTGTGCAGGTGGCTGTGTTTGTCAGGAAGGCAGAAGGAGTTGGCTTCCCTTTGGGGGAGGAGACATGGCCCCACAACACCCTGGGAGGGGTATATAAGGAGCCTGGGGCTGGGGGTGACAGGTGCAGACCTCGGGTTTCAGCCCAGCTCACGCCTCCTGCCAGCTTTGCTTGTGCTGCTGAGAGCTCAGGGCTGCTGCCTGGCCATGAGCACCACATTTCTGCAGACTTCTTCCTCCACATTTGGGGATGGCTCGACCTGGGGGGGTTCCCTCATGGCTGGGGGAGGAGGCTTTGGTGGGGGGAGTCTCTATGGGGGAGGTGGGAGCCGCAGTATCTCAGCTTCTTCTGCCAGGTTTTTCTCCTCGGGGTCAGCAGGGGGCTATGGGGGCGGCTTCAGTGGAGGGGCTGGTAGTGGTTTGGGTGGAGGCTTTGGTGGTGGCTTTGGTGACTTCGGCGGTGGCGGTCTCCTCTCTGGCAACGAGAAGCTCACCATGCAGAACCTCAACGACCGCCTGGCCTCCTACCTGGAGAAGGTGCGCGCCCTGGAGGAGGCCAACGCTGACCTGGAGGTGAAGATCCGCGACTGGTACCAGAAGCAGAGCCCAACCAGCCCGGAGCGGGACTACAGCCCCTACTTCAAGACCATCGAAGAACTCCGAGACAAGGTGAGTCCTCGGGCGTCAGGGAGAGGGGAGCAGGTGGCTGGTGCCAGCCGCCTGGGGGAAATCCTTGCCTTCCCAGGTAATGATGTGTAACCTCGGCAAACTTGGAGCGTAGGGAATGCGTTCCAGGTGTGGATGCCCGCAAACATCTGCTCAACCTGGCATTGCTGGGGATCCTGGCACGCGGGTCTCGACCAGTAGGGGCCGAGGTGAGAGCAGTGTTCACACCCTGCAGGGCTCTGCCTAGAGCATTCCTTTGGGTTTTTTGCAAGAACGGAGGTGTAGAGATGAACCTCCGGTTCTAGGAGTCCAGAACACCAGGACTGCCTGCCTCACCCTTCGAATGTCTTGGGTGGCAAAAGCACTGTTGGACCTTCGGAGACCTGGAACTGGGTATGGGCTCTCCCAGCCACTCACTCACCCTTCTGCACTAGTTTCCGCAGCTGCCCTCCAGTTTCCCCCTGACTGGAATGTTCTGTAGATGCATGGCTGTGTTAAGGTGTGCAGGAGGCCGGTGACCGTGAGCTGTCTACAGGGGAGGCTGGTGGAGTACTGCCAAGAGGGCACCCTCTCCAGGCCAGGCACTTTCCACAGGGGTTCTCCTCAACCCTGGTTCCTTGGTCTTTCATGTTCTGGAGACGAGGAGGGTGGCTTGGGACAGACCAAGTGGTGGCCTGGACTCTGCCCCGGGGCCCTACAGGCTTCCGTTGCTGGTGTCAGAGGGGAGATGTTTAGTGAGGGGTCCCGCCTGGGGTGCAGGGCAGGGCGAGCAGCAGGGAAGAGAGAGGGGTCCTCTAGACACCAGCTCCCTGTATCTTGCAGATCCTGGCGGCCACCATCGACAACTCCCGGGTTAGCCTGGAGATCGACAACTCCAGGCTGGCTGCGGATGACTTCAGACTCAAGTATGTTCCCTCTGCCCCCTCTCCCAACTCCAGTGGCCCAGACCCCTCACCCTTCCTTACTTGGGTTCCCTCTTCCTTTCCAGGTATGAGAACGAGCTGGCCCTGCGCCAGAGCATGGAGGCCGACATCAACGGCCTCCGCAGGGTGCTGGATGAGCTGACCCTGGCCAGAGCCGACCTGGAGCTGCAGACTGAGAGCCTGAACGAGGAGCTGGCCTACCTGCGGAAGAACCACGAGGAAGTGAGAGCCAGGCAGTGGCTGGGGCTGATGGGAGGCAGAGTGGGGCCTCTGGGGCCTCCTCATAGTTGGGGGAAGGGCTTCGCGGTTCAGATATGCACACCCCCCAACACAGGGGTCTCCATGGAGAGGAAGGGGCACTGTCGACCCAGACCCCTTTTCTCCTCTGATCCACAGCCAGGCCAGGTGGCCAGTGGGCACTGCTGTCCTGATCTGCTTCATGAACTGACACAAAGGCCCTACTGTCTTGAGGTCCTCCCTCGGCAGAACCTAGGGAGGAGGAGGGACCCTTAGTGCTGAGGGGCTCGTGCGATCAAAAGTCTTCACGTGCAGTGGGAAACAGGGGCCCGGGATGGGTATGGGGCAGAGCCAACATCACGTGGTGAGTTAGGGATGGAGCCAGGATTGGCACGTGGGACCCCAGACTCAGCTCTGGCTTCCGCCCTCTGTCTCTGAATGGACCCCACCCACCCTGCAGGAGATGAAGGAGTTCAGCAACCAGCTGGCCGGCCAGGTCAACGTGGAGATGGACGCAGCGCCGGGCGTGGACCTGACCCGCGTGCTGGCGGAGATGAGGGAGCAGTACGAGGCCATGGCGGAGAAGAACCGCCGGGATGCCGAGGCCTGGTTCTTCAGCAAGGTGGGCCTGACCTGCCAGCCCCGCTCCAGCTCCCTGAGCTCCTGGGAGGCCCGTGGAGCTCACTTGTCTTCTGCGTGACCTACAGACAGAGGAGCTGAATAAGGAGGTGGCCTCCAACACAGAGATGATCCAGACCAGCAAGACGGAGATCGTAGACCTGAGACGCACGGTGCAGGGGCTGGAGATGGAGCTGCAGTCCCAGCTCAGCAAGGTCTGGCTCCCACCCCACCCACCCCAGCCTCTCCCACCCTCCGTGGCTGTGTAAGCCTTGGCGTTCCCGAGCTCCCTTTGGGGCTGTTCCTTGCCATCCATTCAGCCTCTCTCCCCAGGCCCTCGGCAGCTTCCTGTCTAGCCTGATGTGATGTCTGTCGGTCTGCTGCCCCACCAGAAAGCCGGGCTGGAGAGCACGCTGGCGGAGACCGAGTGCCGCTACGCCCTGCAGCTGCAGCAGATCCAGGGCTTCATCGGCAGCATCGAGGCCCGGCTGAGCGAGCTCCGCAGTGAGATGGAGTGCCAGAGCCAGGAGTACAAGGTGCTGCTGGACACCAAGGCGCGGCTGGAGCAGGAGATCGCCACCTACCGCAGCCTGCTGGAGGGCCAGGACGCCAGGCAGGGGCTCGGGTGCAGGGGGCAGCGAGGGAGGGACCGGTTGTGGTTGAGTGGGGAGAGTCATCTTAAGTGCAGCGTCTACAGTGAAAAGAGAACAGAACAAGGAGTAAGAGGTTCTGGACTCTGCGCTCTAGTCTTTGGCCGCTACCTTGGGCAGGTCCTGTCACCTCTCTGGACCTGTGTACCTTCTGTAAATGATAGCAGTTGGGCTCGTGGTCTTGGATTTAATGCTGGTTCCATTTCCAGCATGAAATAGATGGAGTGTTATCATAGGTCAGAATCTGTGTGCTTGGGGGTGGCTCTCAGGATGTCCCAGGCTTTAGAGAAGTCAGATGTGGGAGTGAGGGTGGTGTGGGGGCTGGAGAGGACGGCTTAGCTGTCTCCCGGCGCCTCCTGTAGGCAGACCTGAGTTTTTGTCTGTTGCTTACATCTGCTGCCCCCTCTCTTTCAGGATGGCTGGCATTGGTACCAGAGAAGGTAAGAGGCTTCACTCTTCTTTTCTTTTTTCTGGCCACACTGGGCGGCATGCGGGATCTTAGTTCCCCGACCAGGGATTGAACCCGTGCCCCCTGCAGTGGAAGTGTGGAGACTTAACCACTGAACCGCCAGAGAAGTCCAAGAGACTTAACTCTTCCTGAGTTGAGGGGAGAGGGAAGCTATTGAAGCCACAGTTCTTCTTGGAATGGGGAGGAAGGTGAAAGAGGCCAAGCATCCCAGTAGGGTGGGGACATGCCCATTCCAGTAGGTACCTCTTCCCCAGTGGGACCCCTCTATCAGCCCCAGGTAGGGTTGGGATTGAAGATTTACTGAGAACCTTCCAGGACGAGTAAGCTTTGTCCAGGGTATAGCCCCCCACCCCGGCTCCCCCTCCCCCACCTCCCCCCCCCCACCCCACCTTCATGCACTTATGGTGAGATGCCCGTGATTAATTTCTGTTTATGTACAGCTTAAAAGCCCTGACATTCTTGCTCACTGCACAGCACACCTGCCGCTGCCGCCGCCAATCTCTTTGATGAGTGATTTAGCACCAGTCCTCCTGGCAGCTCTGGGAGGATTGGCCAATGGCCATGATCAGGGGTGCTGTGCAGTTCTTCCAGAGCTCAGCCAGGGTCCTGGTGCCTTGGGAGGGAGGACAGGGAGAGTCTCCCACTCCAAAGCTTGCCTCTTCTTCCTACAGCCTCCCTGGGAGGTGGTGGCGGCGGCAAAGTCCTCATCAATGTTGAGGAGTCAGCGGATGGGAAGGTGGTTTCTTCTCGAAAGAGAGACATCTAAGTGCCCAGCGCAGGAGAGACACCCCCGTCATCCCCACCCTCCCCAGGCTGAGTGGACAGCTGGCTGGAGGGACCAGAAAAGCAAACTCGGGCTTCCCTGGTGGCACAGTGGTTAACAATCCACCTGCCAGTGCAGGGGACACGGGTTCGGGCCCTGGTCCAGGAAGATCCCACATGCCGTGAAGCAACTAAGCCCGCGAGCCACAACTACTGAGCCTGTGCTCTAGAGCCCACGAGCCACAACTACCGAAGCCCGCGTGCCTAGAACCTGTGCTCCGCGACAAGAGAAGCCACCGCAATCAGAAGCCCTCGCACTGCAACCAAGAGCAGCCCCCCACTCGCCGCAACTAGAGAAAGCCCTCGTGCAGCAATGAAGACCCAACACAGCCAAAAAAAAAATAATAATAATAATAAAGAAAAAAAATAAACGAAAAGCAAACTCCAGGCACTGCCTTCAGAGGGTCCAGCTCAAGGGGCCCCTCATCTCCTAGTTGGGTGCTTCACATGCTTTCCCAGACCCCGCTTCAGCTTTCCCACCCCTTACAGCAGGGAGGTGCGAGAAGCAGCCGTATTGTGTAACAAGCTCATGGTTTGCACCATGTCCATGCAATAAAGAATTGCTTTTCCTTTTGCAAATATCTCCTGGGAGTATGTCCAGTTTTTCTTGTTGGTGGCTTCTGAGGAAGCCCAGGGCCCACACGCTGCCATCTCCCCCTGGCTTTGAACTCGTCCCTGCGTGGTCGCTCTTTGGGTTCCCTGGGGTGCCTGGGACAAATCAGGTGGCTCAGACGACTTGCTGTCTTGCTTACCCTCTTTAGTGATCACAGAAGCAGGAGGCGGGGTTCCTTAGAGCAGTGTGTTGTACTTAGCACAGGGCTGGACACACGGACTGATCACTTACTGGATGGTTGACTGAATCGATGGTTCTGGTTCACCACTCTGTGGTTGGCACTGTGCTAGGCACACCCGCCTATGGGTCTCATTTAACCAACTGCCGGTGGTCAGGATTTATTATTCCATCTTAGAGATGAAGGAACTTAGAGAAGCTTACAGATGAGGAGGTCAGGCTGATGACTTGCCCAGAGGCCTCGTGGATGGGTAGTAAGCAGCAGGGCTGGGTCCCACACCTGTATGACTCCAAGACCAGGGCTTGTTCTGGGACCCCAGGCCCTGGTTCTTCACAGCTCATTGACAGGACCTTCCTCCTTGCTTCTGGCCTTCACCATATGTACCCCTGAACCTCCCCTCTTTTCCAGCCAGGCACACCTGACCTCCAGAGCGGCTGAGCCAGTTCCCCTCTCTGTCCCCCTGCAAAGCTGGCCCCCATCCCCCCCGAAGCTGTCATCCCCCCCAAAGCACTGAAAGTGCCCAGAGGGAAAAACACCAGCTCCAGGAAGTCCTCCCTGATTTCTCCAAGCTTAAGTCCAAAGCAGTACCAACCCCTATTTGCCCTTCTCTGTCTAAATCCTGCTCCTGCTCTCCAGTCACCAGCCTCCACCTGAGGGCTCATTAGAGCAGCGGTATCCACGCACACCTGATTTGTCGCTTCTGGTTTGGGGCTGTTTCCTTTAGGATTCGTAGCTCCTGATAGAGGGCAGGGAATGAGGAAGTGGAGAACTCTGGGTGCCATGGCTGGGCTGGGCTCGGGTGAGGATTGTGGGGAGAGGGAGAACCGGTTTCTTTGTTCTGCTGGGAAGAGCAGGTAGGACGTGCCGCTGTTCTCCTTAGAATCAGATCATTTGGGAGGAGGGCCAGGCCCTCTGAGAGGGAGCCCGTAGGTCTCGCTGGGTACAACTCCTCACCCAGCAGCCGTGGCTGGAGAGAAGGTGGCATCTGTTCTTTCTGGGGGAGATTTAATCTAGAATGTGTCTCCTGAGTACACACTTTGAGGCCCGATTTCCCTGGGGCCGGAGGAAGGAAACGGAATTTATTAAGCGTCTGCACACTGCCAGGCTCTGGGCAGGGCATTCAATGGATGGCATCTCATTTATTCTCCAGACAGCTTTTGAAGCTGTGG
Source organism: Delphinus delphis (assembly GCF_949987515.2). Lineage (NCBI taxonomy): Eukaryota > Metazoa > Chordata > Mammalia > Artiodactyla > Delphinidae > Delphinus > Delphinus delphis. The sequence continues at coordinate 20,418,081 of NC_082701.1, forward strand.
GGTCAGACTTCAGAGGCAGTTGTCAGAAGAGGAAACCGAGGGCCAGGGAAGCTCAGTCACTTGAATGAAGCCATAAACTAGGAAACAGTGAAACTGGGTTTGGGACGGTCTCTCTGATTCCAGACCTTTGCTTTTTCCCTGGATGCCATAAGGGTGACAGAAGCTGACAACCTATTCCTTAGAGTGTGTGATGGTCTGAACCCCATTTCTTAACCTCTAGGGGCAGCCTGTTCAAGTGTCACACAGCCATTACAGTCAGAAAGATTGTCGTCACATGCCACCTTGGTCTCTCACGCTGTGGTTCAAGCCCAGAGCACCAGGTTCCACGTCCCCAACATGCTGGGCTCAGCCAGGCTCCTTCTGGGAACTCTCCGACCCCACTGTGGCCAGGCTGCTGCTCGTGCCTCGCCGGCCTCCGGGCCTCTGTTGGGAGGTCTCAGGCCTCCTAAACGGCCACCGAAGAGCCTTCTTTGCTTGCAAAAATAACCGCGTCTGCAAAGGTGCAGGGTGGCATGGGGGCTCAGCCCTCATCCAGTGAGCCTTCTCTCCGGGCCAGACCCTGAGCTGTGGGGGTGGGAAGGGGAGGCTGCTTCAATCTCCCCTGAGTTCCCATTCCTGCTCTGCTGGGATTCAGGGACAGGCTAGCAGAGAAGCCCTTGGAACTTGCCAAGTCCCGTCCCCTGTCTGACCGTGGAGTGAGAAGCCCACACCTAGGGATGGCTCATGCCTGGCTGAGCCCTTAAATCATCTTCGGGGGGCAGAGACAGCCCACTTCCTGCCCCTGGATGGAGGTGGTGCTGGGTTTCCAGCCAATCCGGGAAGCAGGCAGCAGGCCTCTCTCCTCCCCACAGAGAGGGCAGCTTTGGGACTAGGGATTAGGGCCCCGGGGTGTGTGCTGTGTTCAGGCTGGCTTTCCCAGAGCAGGCGTGGGGCATGCCCACCCCTCTCTCCCTGAGGACTTTGGTCCCTGTTCTCCTCCGGGTCTCAGTTTCCACATCTTTAAATGGAGGTGTCTGACTGGACGAGCTGATCTCGAGGTTGTCTATGGGCTGCTCTGTGTCCTGAGAGCCTGGCCTGTGACAGCAGGGGCTGTGTCTTCTCCCTGCACTGCTGAGTCCTCAGAGGGGTAGAATCTTGGCCCTGTCATACTCAAGTTTGTAGCTCAATAAACAGCTGTTGCACGAATGCATGAACTTTCTTCTCTTCTGCTCTTTCTTGCCTTAGACATGGCTCTGGACATTCGCTCATGTCTTGGGTATGTGCCCACCTGGGGGTCACCTGTCCCTCCGTGGGCAGCTGGCGACACGAGGGGAAATAAGGAGGTGGCAGCTTTTCCCATGAGATTTGCAGCTGGGGTGACCCCACTTGATACCATTCCTGCTAGATATTCCTTCTCACCTAAAGCCAGCAGACAGCGTGTCTCTGAAACAGCTTCTTGGACGGTTAGCCAGAGCTCCCCCGTGCCAGGAGCAGTATTTGGAGGACAAAGCCCTTATCTTCAGGAAATGTAAGACTGAGTGGGGGAAATAAGACAGGAATGCCACCAACTGTCACATGTCTGGTTGCTGTGGGTGCCGTGCTGGCTGCAGAGAGGGAGGCAAAGCAATGGGCTGGCACTGGATGGAGGAAGCCCAGAAGAATTCTCCGCCGGGTCATCTAACAATGAGAAGCTCACATTTCCTCACTTGTAACAGGGAGGGAAGAGTAACCTTCCGCCTGCCGGGAGCTCCTGTGGGTCAGGTGCTTCTCAAATACTAACTCCTCTAATGCCTATTTTACAGTTGCAGTCACCGAGGCACTGAAAGGTTGAGTGACTTTCCCAAGGTCACACAGCCAGTCTGTGGCAGAAGTAGGGTTGAAACAGGTCCACCTAATTCAAAGCCTTTGCTGGCGTCGTTGGGTTTCTGGGGAACCCTGGTGGTATAAAAGGGATTTTAGAAAGCTGATTACGTAGAAACGTGAAGCCCTGAGGCCTTGAGGCTAGGCTGGAGAAGGCTCCTGGGGATTGCTGTGTCAAGCAGGTGTCTCTGAGGGTGGAGGGCTGACAGAGGGCCCGGGTCCACCGTCTGGGGTGGGTCTGCCTTTCACAAGAGACCCCTCCCCTGTGAGGGAGCCTTAGGACCCTTTGGGAGGTGGTCAGCCAGCCTGGGCTCCAGGCCCCCCGTTGTCCAGGGAGAGAGGGAAGGAGGGAGGAGCCTGATCCAAGATTCAAGCAAGGAATGCTGGGCTAGGAGCTGGGGGATGAGGTCTAGGCCTCAACTTTGCAGGTGAACAATCTGGTGACTCTGGATAAATTTTTGAGAACTAGAGCCTCAGAGGGCATTGCTGAAGGAAACTTAGAAGCCATTTCAACGTAAGACCCACGATGAATCACAATAGGTACCCCCACATGTACCCCATATGTACCCCCATATGTACACCATATGTACAGTGAGTCAGTGGTAGAGCTAGAGATCCATGCGAAACTCTGCCCTTCCCGCTGCCCCGGGCCTTGGCATTCTGGGTCTCAGAAATGAAGGAGTTGGATGGGGAATTTCCTAGGACAATTTAGGCTTTGACATTTTGCGTTGAGTAAGTACCCTTACAAGCCCCCGAGCTTTGGAGCTCACATCAGGCCAGACAGGCTGACCATCAGACCAACAGCTGCACAGGCCTAACCACTGTGGGATGCAGGCCCAGCCACCAGCTGGGTCTTGGGTGACAGGAGGCCTGAGAATGGAGAGGGCAAGAGAGAAGGCCCTCTGGATGGGACAGCGCCAACACTGGCCTGAAAGGGATTGACCCGGCAGTAGTCAAGGGCGCAGACCCTAGAGCCAGAGGTTTGAATCTTGGCCCTGACATACTCAAGTTTGGGCGATGTAGTTAACCTCTCTGGGCCTTCGTTTCCTATTCTGGAAAAAGGATACAATAACAATAGCAGAGTCGTTTCAAGGACCGCTCTACATGCATGTAGAGTGTCTCACACAGTATTCACAAATGTTAGCTAGTGGTATTTTATTATCTTTTAACACATACAGAATGGAACCCTCAGAGGTCAGACACCGAGTTTGCAGCAAGCCTCCAAGACACCAACTGGTGGGGTAGAGAGAGCTAGATGCCAGTTTATGGGGACCTTGGATGAGTGACTTATCTTCCCTGAACCTCAGCTGCCTCATCTATAAGATGGGGCGAATAAAACCCCTCTCCTATTGTTGTGTGACAACCTGTTAAGCTCAGCTTCCTCTGCAGGGGCCACTCATAACGGGGCTTTCCCTCCCCTTCCCTGGAAACGTTATAGCAGAGGTGATTTTGCCAGAACGCAAAGAAGGAAGCTTTAGACGTGTGGGCAGTGCCTCAGCCCCAGCACTCTGTCCTGCCCCATTTAGACAAGGGCTGGGAGAGGAGAAATGGGGTCCCCAGGATGGGTCTCTACCTAGCTCCCTTCAGTAGCACTGGCATGTGTCCCTCCGCCCCATGGGCCCTGGGGTTCACTTTGGGTCAGAGGAAGGCATTCCCGTGCCAAGGCTTCACATACCCTGCTTGGGACGGGTGCAGAGGGGCCGTGCCCTGACCCTGTGAGGGAGGCACGTCCTGGCCACCGCGGGGCTTTGGAGGATCTGTGGTTATTGTTTCTCTAAGAGGCGTTGGCTGAACTTGCTCTTCAGCCCCAGGAGGATTGCCATTCCAGGTCTGGCAGGTTCCATTAATTACCTTCTTGGAGGGCTCCTGCTTTGGGCTGAATCACACGTTTTCAGAGAGAGAGAGCTGAGCCATCAGTTTGGGCAGGAGGGCAGGGCATGGTCAGGGGTCAGCCTGAGTCCCTGGCCTCCCCGTGGTCTTAGAGCACCGCAGCCCGGCCTGGCTCTCTCCTTGGCACTGACACCCACTGGGGGAGACGCAGGCCCACTTCCCTACCCATAGAAAACAGAGGCCAAGAAAGCCCTGACTCCGAGCCCTCGTTTCTGGTCTTGCTGAATCAGCGAGGGGGCTTCCAGGACAACCTCAAGCCTGTGTCATCTCACTCCAGCTCCTGGCCTGTCCCACCCAGCCCCTCAGGCTGCTGTGGGCGGGCAGCTCCCAGGAGGCCATTCACGGCAACCTTGGCCCCCTTGGTGAGTGGAGGCTTTGAGCCCGAGTCCAGTGTCCTGCACTGTCAGCCCTGGAACCTCTCCTTCTCTCCCGGGCTTCTGAGAGGCCAGCTCAAGGCCCGTTTCTTTCTTCTTTCAGCCTGAGTGGTGAGGCCTCCTCCGCTGGCTTCCTAAGCAGACCCTGAGTTTCAGTCGCATCCCAGGCTCCTCGGCAGAGACCCTGGCCCCAGGCTCTGGGTCACATCCTCTATGTGGCCTCTTGTTCAAACACGCACAAGCTGAGGCAGGTGTCGTGTGTTTGGGGGGCTAGAAAGAGCCCTGCTCAGTATTACAAGGCTTCCTTTCTGGACGTGGCTATGGCTCTGTGGCTGCAATAATGGAGTAATTAAACCCATGGGCCAGGCTGACCTAGGGCTTTTTGACCTCGACACTACTGACCTTCTGGGCTGGAGAATTCTCTGGGGCAGGGGCTGTCCCGTGCACAGTAGGCTACTTAGCCGCATCTCTGGTGTCTATCCTCCAGATCCCAGTAGCATCCCCCAGTTGTGACAACCAGAATGTCTCCAGACACTATCAAACGTCCCTTGGGGAGCAAAATAGCCCGTGGCTGAGAACATCCGAATTGATCTATGGTGACAGAGTTGGAATTATGGGTATGTTAGGGGCATGGGGTGTATGGGGGGCGATTGACTGGGAAAAGGTGCAAGGGGCTTTATGGGGTGCTAGAAATGTTCTGGGTGGCGGTTACACAAGTAAACACGTGCTTAAATTTTCACACGTGGGTAAAAATGCATTAAGCTGGTTGCTTATGGTTTGTCCATTTTACTGTCGGAAAAAATGCCTAAAAAATTGAGCCTAGTGTAGACAGGACCGGACTTGGGTTTCAGTCCTGACTCTGCCCTTGAGGCTCAGTTTCCTCCTGTGTAAAATGGGGATAATAGGAGTACTCACCTTATTGGGCTGTTGCAAAGATTAAATGAGGCAGTCAATATAGATTTCTTAGCCCAGTGCCTGCATATGGCGAGGGATCTCAGGGTGTTAGCTATTATGATGTGCAGGGTCACTTGCTCTTTCTATGCCTCAGTTTCCCCAGCTGAGGGAACTGTGTTGGACGGTCCCTAAGGTCTCTCGCCGCCGTGACTTTACCTGATGGTCTTGGAGCCATTTTTTTCTCAGCCTAAAAGCCTTCAAGGTTGCTGATTCTATAGGACCAAGCAAAGTTCGTCCTTGTTGCTGGGAGCACTGGAGTAGATGAAATGCTGAGAAAGACGCAGAACATTCCAGTCAGACCTTTTAGAAACAGGAAGAAGGGAGGCAGAGGGCTGAAGTGACAACTTTGCAGCCACCCTTCCTCTGCAGAAGCTCCCTGGCAGACCGGTGCAGCTCAGTCCCGGTTCTAACATTGGGTGGGGCCGATGGGAGTGAGTTCCCTAAGTGGAGAGGTGAGACAGAATTCAGTTTTCAAAGGGTAGTCTCAAGCAGAACACTGTTCCCTCTGAATCATCACTTTTGTTAAGGATTAAGAAAAAAAAAATGCCCCCTCCCCCCATCGCACAACCCACCCTGGAGAACAGAGGTAATGAGCTTGTGGGAAACAGACGTGCAGCTGGCACCAGTCAGAGGGTGGGGAAGGGAGGAGAGAAGATGGGGCAACCGTCCAACCCCCTGGAAGGTGTATAAAAGGCATCCACTCTGGGGAAGAGCCACAGTCCTCGGCCAGGCCAAGCCAAGATCCTACCGCACCAGTGCTCTCTGCTCATCTCGCTCTCACCATGAGCTGTTTCCTGCAGAATTCCTCCGCTAGCTATGGGGGTGGTTCCTGCAAGCTGGGAGGAGGTCGCAGTATCTCTAGCAGCTCAACCCGGTTTTGCTCTGGGGGATCAGCTGGGGGCTTTGGGGGTGGCATAAGCTGCGGCTTTGGTGGAGGGGCTGGTAGTGGTTTGGGTGGAGGCTTTGGAGGTGGCCTTGGAGGTGGCAGCTTTGGTGGGTGTTTTGGTGGTGGCTTTGGTGACTTCGGTGGAGGATATGGTGGTGGCCTTGGCGGCAGCCTCGGTGGTGGCGATGGCGGCCTCCTCTCTGGCAACGAGAAGATCACCATGCAGAACCTCAACAGCCGCCTGGCCTCCTACCTGGAGAAGGTGCGCACCCTGGAGGAGGCCAACGCTGACCTGGAGGTGAAGATCCGTGACTGGCATCTGAAGAAGAGCCCAACCAGCCCGGAGCGGGACTACAGCTCCTACTTCAAGACCATCGAGGACCTCCGGGACAAGGTGAGTCCTTGCAGGTCGAGGAGGCTTCCTCTGAGCAGGGCAGAGATGCACTGGCCAGGAAAAGCAGGGTCCCCAGGGACCAGAAGATGCAGCATGGGCAGAATTCTTACCCTTTCTTTGGGGGAAAATCTAGTCTTTTACTGCATCTCTCTTCCTGATGGGTTTTCTCAGGCTATGCGTTCTCTCCCATTATTCATTTTTATTGTTCTTACTCATGCCAACATTTTTTACTGCTTTCCAGTTATGTTATTACTGACTTGATCTCTATAATCCTAACCCACTGGGTCATTTGGAAGCTGTGCTGGGTTATTTGGAAGTTTTCAAAGCCACTAAGAATGGCTAAAACCAACAGAGAAAGGAATGCATGTTCATTCATTGGTTTGGGAACACTATTTTCTAGGGGCCTCCTTTAAACTGGCATTCTCAATTGGCAGCGACCAGGTAGGGGAGATGCAGGCAGAGGCTTAGGCAGTGCTAAGCTGAGATTCTCTCCGTTAAGGCCTGTCCATCACGTTGTGATGCCAGCTTGTTGGAACAGAAATCCATCTGCCTGGGCTCAGTCCCAGCTATGTGGGGTGGATTTTAAATGCTTTTGTTTAAATGTCTAACAAAAGTTTAGAAGAGAAATTCAAATGGATGGGGAAACTTGTTGGAATTCCACCCTGCTCAGAGGGGAGGCCAGCTCCGGTGATGTTATTATGAACTGTGGGGGGCCAGGCTGATTCTGTCCTGATCTTAAGGAGAAGAAAGGCCCTCAAGACAGCGGCCACGAGAGGTTGCCAGTCTGACGCTGCAGAGACGTGACTAACCACAGATGTTCTTGGTGGGGTCGTTCCCCTGGAATGTACATCCCGATCTTTCCCACCATGACCAGACATAGAATGATGGAGTGACAGAACAAACCAAGGGGACCTGTCGTCCTGTCTCTCACTTTACAGAAGAGGAACTGAGGCCCAGGGAGAAGTGTCCTGTCCCAGCTCGCAGGGGCAGAGAAGAGGCAGGGTCTGATGGCCACCCGTCCTGCCCGTGTTTTCTCAGTCCTGCTCCCCAAGCTTGTGGACCCTCCAGCGGTTGGTTACCTTCTGTGTTTTGCAGATCTTGGCGGCCACCATCGACAACAACCGGATCATTCTGGAGATCGACAACTCCAGGCTGGCTGCCGACGACTTCAGGCTCAAGTGAGTTTATTTCCCTCATTCCCCTTTCCCAGCAGTTATAGTTTTAGACAAATGCTCCTCTGAACAATGTAACCAGAGTATCCCAGGAGTGAAGGTCTTGCGGAAGTAGCAGAGTCCAGTGCAGGGGTAGTGGAGTGTCTAATACCTTTTCTTCCTTCCTTCCTTCCTTCCTCCCTCCCTCCCTGCCTTCCTTCCTTCCTTTTTTTTATTGGAGCAGAGAAAGGTTTATTGCAGGGCTAAGTAAGGAGAATGAGTGACTTGTGCTCAAAAACCCTAACTCCTATTACCATTTCTATGTTTTTTGTTTTTTTTTTTTTCGCGGTACATGGGCCTCTCACTGCAGTGGCGTCTCCCGTTGCGGAGCACAGGCTCCAGATGTGCAGGCTCAGCGGCCATGGCTCACGGGCCCAGCCGCTCCGTGGCATGTGGGATCTTCCCGGACAGGGGCATGAACCCGTGTCCCCTGCATCGGCAGGCAGACTCTCAACCACTGCGCCACCAGGGAAGCCCTCTATGTTGTTTTTTCAATTTAAAAATCCTTTAGGTATGAGAACGAACTGGCCCTGCGCCAGAGCGTGGAGGCCGACATCAACGGCCTCCGCAGGGTGCTGGACGAACTGACCCTGATGAAGACCGACCTGGAGATGCAGATCGAGAGCCTGAACGAGGAGCTGGCCTACCTGAAGAAGAACCACGAGGAGGTGAGAGGTGGGCTGTGCTTGCCATGGCTGAGTCACCTTCAGGGATGACGGGGAGCCCTCTGCTGCAGCCAGGCTCAGCCCTCCACTGTGGGACCTGGAAGCACTTTCCAGAACATTCCAGTAGCCTTCAGAGCCGAGGAGGGCCAGGCTGAGGAACTTCATGCATCTTCCTTTTCCATCCCTACAGGAGATGAAGGAGCTCAGAAACCAGGTGATCGGCCAGGTCAATGTGGAGATGGACGCCACCCCAGGCATTGACCTAAGCCGCGTGCTGGCAGAGATGAGGGAGCAGTACGAGGCCATGGCGGAGAAGAACCGCCGGGATGCCGAGGAATGGTTCAACAGCAAGGTACCTGGCCCTCTAACCTCGCTGAGCCAGGGGGTGCTCGGGCCCTCCAGCTGGGCTCTTCCATCACCTTGGTCCTGCTTGAATTCCAGAGTGAAGAGCTGGCCAAGGAGGTGTCTTCCAGCACTGCCAGTATCCAGACCAGTAAGACGGAGATCACGGAGCTCAGGCGTACGCTCCAGGGTCTGGAGATTGAGCTGCAGTCCCAGCTCAGCATGGTACACCTGCTGCCCCTGCCCAGCGGCTGCCCCCTCTAGGCCCCTCCCCCTGGCCCGGCTCCCCTCTGACCTTCTCCTCTGCTGCCCCACCAGAAAGCCGGGCTGGAGAGCACGGTGTCGGAGACCGAGTGCCGCTACGCCCTGCAGCTGCAGCAGATCCAGGGCTTCATCGGCAGCATCGAGGCCCAGCTGAGCGAGCTGCGCAGTGAGATGGAGTGCCAGAGCCAGGAGTACAAGATGTTGCTGGACATCAAGGCGCGGCTGGAGCAGGAGATCGCCACCTACCGCAGCCTGCTGGAGGGCCAGGACGCCAAGTAGGTCATGTGGGAAATTGACTGCAGGACCCTGGGCTGTCAGGCCCTTGTGTCTGGGAGGAAAGGACACCTGTCTGAGCTTCAACAGCCTGGACCAGGATCCAGGACCAGCGCTTCCTTCTTGTCTCCTGGCATCAGACTGTAGGGGCATTTCCGTTAACTTTTTAATTCGGGCCTCCAGGTTAGACTGGCAGGACTAGGGACTATGGGGAAGATATCTCATATTGGAAAAGTATTAGCTTGGATTCAGGGCAGCCCAGCAGAGCTGTTAAAATAGAGATTTAACTGCCTTCAGACTACCTGCAGGGATCAGGCCATCCTTGTGGGATCAAGGGAGGGGTAAGGGGTCGAGTGCAGCACAGGGAGGACAAAACACCCAGCAAGTGCCTAACAATATCTCCTCCTGAGGCTTCCCAGACAGACAGCACAGGCCTGGGAGTCACCTGACGCTGCTGCTCTGTGGGCTGGGGACACAGCTGGGAAAAGAGCCCAACTCAGGGGCTCAAAGTGATGATCTGAGAGACTCCATCTGGGGACAGGTAGGCGGCTGTCCTCAGTTGCCTTCCGCTCATGGCTGCCTCTCTCCTTTCTCCCTTCTCCCAGGCTTCCCGGCTTCCCCGCAGGAGGTAAGGAAATAACCTAGTGGGAGAGGTGATGCGGCTCCTGCTTCTGGCCCTGTGGGCGGGCTGGGCGGCAGTGCTGGGTTCCCCAGTGTAGGGAGCGGGGAATGGTACTGGAGCAGAAGCGGTCACCTGCTCCTCTGTTTTCCTTTCAAAATAGGTGGCTCTGTCCCCACAGCCCCACAGACGGGGCTGTCACGGAGGGGGTCCCCCAGACAATAACACAGAGTCCCCATCAACTACCCACCACGCCACCAGACTGACTAGGGGTTTGGGGCCCTCCTGGGGGGCCTGAGCTGGCCTGAGCTGGGTCTTCTCCAGCCTGAAGTTCTTTTGCCTCTTCCATTGCCCAGGAACCATCTCTACTAGCAGCACCACCTCCACTCGCCGCATTTCAGAAAAAACTAGGCCTTAAATCTGCCGGGCAGCCCCTCGCTCTGTCTTCAGTGCCCAGAGGAGAGAGCTGACGGTTCCCTGCAGGAGCAAAGGAGGGGCTGCAGGACCCGAGGCTCGGCCACTCCGCTCTCGGCCCGCACCCTCCCAAGGGCAGCCACTCCCCGCCCTTCTCTCTGGGTCTGCTTCCTCTTCCCCCTGACCTGCCTCCTCTGATTCCTCAGCTTCTCTACTAAAAAGAAAAGCCAATTCAATAAAGTTTCCCACTTTCTTGCAAATGTATTTTTGATTCTGGCTTGGTTTTTGAGGGTGGTACCCCCTGACTGGGGGCGGTGGGGGGAGGTGGGTGGGTGAGGTCGGGCTGAACGGCCCACCCTGACGAGGCCCGGCCCAGAGAGCTCCCAGATGGGAGGGACACAAGGCACCCGGGCCGACCGTCAGCCACGGGGTCGATAATGACAAACACACGGCCACAGGTGGCTCACGGGTGATGGCGCCCTGCAAACATGGACATGCGGGAAAGAGGTACAGAGGGCTTGCGGCAGAATGCAAAGGGTTCGTGCAGGACTGCTGTGGGGAGAAAGAGGCCTAGGACAATTACTCCAGCCCCAGCTACTGCCTTTCTGCTTTCTGCGGAGACAGCTTCCTTTGGGCACCCTCACCTTCAGTCCCCCCACCCCTCTGCTTGCCCCAAGGTCCTGCCATTCCAAGCCACTCAGTGACCAGAGGCACGACTCAAGGAGTGACCTCAGCCTGGGCTGACGGTGACCCTCCTCCCCGCCTCCCCTCTGGACCCCTGTTCCCCCTGCTTCTCTGGACATCCCAGCTTACACGTGCAGCCTCCTCTGGCTCTGCTTACTCCTCACGGGGACGGGTCCCCTGGATTCTGACGTAGGCAGTCTTCTCTTTTGCTTCTTCCCCCCGCCCCTCCTTGGGCCATCTGGGACATATCCATGGTCACAATTACCAGTATGTCCTGATGACTCTCCGTCGAGGTCGCTCTCCTCTGTTCCAGTCTCACATGCCCAAATGAGCCGGCCATCACCTCCTCAGATCCACTCATCTGAAGGAGCATCCCTCCTTCTCCCAGATCTGGGCCTTCCTGGTCCTCCATCCCAGAGGACCCAGGAGCCTTGGTTCCTCTTGGTTCTGTCTCTCCTTCACCCCCCTCACAAGTCCATCCGTGGATGCCCATGTCCTCAATGTCTTAACTTGCTGGGCAGGTTGCCACGGCCTCCGTGGCCTCCCTGGCCTCCCTGCCTCCAGTTGGAGCTTCCCCTTTATCCGTGCTTCACACGCCAACCAGGGCCATTGCTGGAAACGGAAAGCCCTCCCGGCTTAGAGATGCTGCAGAAGCTCCCCACAGGCCACTGAGGAAAGTCCAGCCTCCTCGCCAGCCAAGAGGCCACGGGGGTCTGGCTACTTCCGGCCTCTCTCTGGCCCTAATTCTACACTGGCTTCTCCCCACCCACCCAGAGGTCCTGCCACTCCAAACCGTTCTCAGTGAGCCAGCCACATGACTGGACCCCTCAGGCCCTTGTTCAATGAGTGACCTCCGTTCGATCTGAGCTTCCTCTAGCTTCCTCTCCTGTTCTCTTTGTTTTATTGGAGACCACCAGATTTTTATTCAACACTCCGGCTGAGATGGACACCCCCTCCTCTGCGGCACCCGGAGAGAGTGGGGTGCACTCAGGTGTTGGCACATCTGCGCCCTCCTGCCCGGGTATTGACCGTAGACCGCGTGTGCCGAGGGAGCCGGGCTGTGTCCAGCCGACTGCTGGGGCTCGGCCAGTGCTTATTGAGAGGAGACACCAGTGAATGAACTAGGGGAGTGCCCCTCGGATGCCATCTGAGTTTTGTCACGGGGTGGTAGGCCAGAGGGTAGGGGGCTTCTGCCACTCTTGCCCATTCCCTGCCCCTTCCTCATTTCCCCTCCCCCTCCCGCCCCCCTGTCCGCATCGTCGCTGCCCTCCTTCATCCTTCTCCACCCCAAGCCTGCCTGGGCACTGGGCAGTTGGTTTAGTCCACAGTGGTCGCTCAGAAGTGACCCGCCCAGCGTGCTTAGCCAGGGGAAAGGTGTCACCGTCCACTCATCCCAGATCCCACCCCCACTGAGGAACGAGGTGCGGCTCAGTTGTCCTCCACATGCCCAGAGCTGTGCTAGGAGCTCAGAGATCAAAGACAAAGAGGACATGACCTCCACTCCCAAACCCGCTTCCTTTTTGTTAATCTATTTCATCAGCAGCTGTTAGTTGAGCGCACCGTGTATCAGACACTATATTGGATCCTGGAGAGAAAGAAATGTGCCAAAACTCAGCCTCTCTCTTTAGGGAGTTCACGGACTGGCGGGCGGCAGGAGGTGACACCCGCAACGATAGCTTACTGCCATCTTCAAAGCTCAGTTCAGGGTTCACATTCTGCTACAGATCTCTGCTCTTTCCCTACCACTCCCACCCTCCCCGGTCTGTCCTCAAGGCCCCCTGTACTGATGGCCGTCATGGCCGTTATCGGAGGGCAGGGCGCGATGGCCACAGGCTCTGGAGCCGCGCTATCCTGGCATGTGTCCCATCTCTGCCACTGATTCCATCTGTAACACTGGCCAAACCACTGAAGCCTGTGGGCTCACTTTCCTACCTGCTAAGTACCACCGCCCTCGGAAGTTATGAAAGTCAAATGCTTAGAACAGTCCAGGCTCGTATTAAGTGCTCAGTAAATTAAGCTTTGTTGTCCTTTTTCCTTCAGGGCAGGGATCGTTTTGTCCTCATCACCATCCTCCTAACTAGGCTGTTAAAGGAGCTCAGGAAATGTGTTGGATGGAGCAATGAGAGCTGACAAGGAAGACAAACTCGGTAATGAAAGAGGTGGACAAGCACACTGTCCTGCAGACGCGAGGGAGGGGACTGGGCTGGAGGAGGTCCTGAGAGCTGAGCCCCGGGGCTGGTGCACGGCCCTCTCGGGCCTTTCTGGGCTTGGAGCTGCCCCTCTTCCCGAGACCCAGGCCAAGGCTGTGTAGGGAGCAGGCCCCTCCTTTTCTGAGCCAGTGCCGGGGGGCTTGGTGGTGTGTGGGGTGAGTTGCCCATGTGGAGCAGTGAAATGAGCTGCACCCCGGGCCTGGTAGGGGCTCTGGCCTGGGACCCTTCCACCCAGACCCCGGGGAGGATACCCGAGAAGCTGCGCTCCACCCGAGGATCTCTGTGGCCCTATCAGGAATCCCGAGGAGGCCTGGAGGGGACCCTGGGGTGGGGGGTGGGGGTGGGTGTTTCTCTCAAAGCTAATCCGGGAGACTTCCTGAGCTGGACAGGGGTGGTGACCTCAGGGCTCTGGTCTGAGATGTGGGAGAGGCTTGGGGGAGGAGAGGGCAATCTGCTCTTTCTATCCAGGACTCTTTTCATCCCCTCAGTCATCGGCATGGGGCGACCATTCAAGGGAGGGCGGCTTTATCAGTCCTGCTTGGTCAATACTGCCCCTCCCTGGGGTTGGCCAGGTGCCCACGTGCCCCACCCCTCCCCCAGGCTCAACACCCCTGCTTCCCAGGGCTGTGAGAAACAGCCCTGTCCATGGAGGCTGACTAACCTCTATGTCAATGGTTGCCAGTTAATGCAAAAATGCCAAAATAGAGGGTTTGCTAATAAAGGGGAAAGTAACGTGTTCAGCATTTGTCTAGGGCTCTTTTTTTTTTTTTCTTTTTTTTTTCCTGGACGCGGGCCTGTCACTGTTGTGGCCTCTCCTGTTGCGGAGCACAGGCTCCGGACACGCAGGCTCAGCGACCATGGCTCACGGGCCCAGCCGCTCCGTGGCATGTGGGATCCTTCCGGACTGGGGCACGAACCCACGTTCCCTGCGGACTCTCAACCACTGCGCCACCAGGGAAGCCCTAGGGCTCTTTTTTATTCTTTATTTCATTTCATCTTTACAACAACCCCGAGTTGGTACTGTTGCACCCATTTTACACATCTGAAGATTGAGGCTCAGACTGGTTGAGAGACCTGCCCGGCAGGAGAGCCGGGACCCACATTCCAACGCGCTTTCCAAGACTGTGGCTGGCCCTCGGTCAAAGCCAAAGTTTCAGCTCTGGAATCTGTGGCAAAAGCGGGCTCTCACTTAAGCCCCAACGCTTAGGGGACAATGTCGTCACCGTGGAATGTGCCCATAGCACCCCAGTGCCTCAGGGCTTGGGAGGGATGTGCCTCCTCCCGGCAGTGCTGCACGAAGGTGGCTGATTGCTGTGTGACTCCTGGCTGCACAGTAAGCCTCTTCCTCACACCCGGCACGAGGTGCTTCCCTCTCCCAAAGGCTCCGCCCTGGGTGGATGGACCAGTGCACCTCTGCTTTCCCTAATGGGGCTGTGTGTCCTGCCTGGGCCCTGTAGGGGGCGGGCTCACTCCGGAAATCATGTCAGTGGCACTTTAGCTACTTGCTGTGACATGGAGTGGAGGGACAGGGTACTAAACCTGGTCCCGATATGAGACCCTGTCCAGTCCCCAGCCTTGAGTGGGGCGGCTGGGCAGCAGGCCATGGCTAAGGGCGGGGCTGCAGCCCCGAGACCCCTCGGGTGCCTGTTGTCCCTCTGTTTTGGGGAGCAGCCTCGAGGGTCCACAGAAGACCCTGAGTATGATGAGGGTGCCTGGGGCTTCCTAGTAAGGGGAATTTCGCTTGAGGGAAGAGAGGAAGAGATGTCACAGGAGGGCTGTGGTCCACACACTGTCCCAGCTTCCCCACGTCAGTGGCTGTGCCCTTCTTCCCTCCTGGCCTGGGACAGTGTATCTCGGGGTGACTGGGACCTGCCCCCTGTTAGATGGTGTTCCTGGAGCTCTTGGGGGCTGGAGAGGAGCAGGGTATGCAGGCCACATCCTTCTGAGCAGCTTGTCCTGGGGGGCTCTCAAAGGGCTGAGCACATCAGCCTCTCCACTCTCCTGCAGCGCTTGGGAGGGAGCAGGTGGGCGGGCACCTGTTGGAGGGGGTGGGGATTTGGGCGAGTTGGCAAGGAGCTGGTATTCACTCTTTCTGGCCCATTTTGATGAACAGCCATAATAACTCTGTGGCTTCTTTCATCCAACTCAACTCAGATGAGTTTGAAAGTAGAACCCCCAGTATAAATCCTGGTTAATTACTGCCTGGAGCCCATAGTCTGTTTTGCAGACACAATGTCGTTAGCAGGAAGAGAGTGAGGTCGACTGCAACACCAGCCCCTGTAAATGCAGACGATGGAATCCAATCAAACAGGGTGTTTGGGGAACTTGTTCTGTGGTCCAGTTAAGTGGTACCTGAATCAAGGGGACCCGGGAGACTGAGGCACCAGCTTCTTCTCCCAGCGGGTCTGTGCGTCTCCCACAAACCAAAGGTTCTCTAAGGACATCAGGGAGAGCAGTGACAGCTCTGGAATTCTCCATAAAAGCTGGGTGGGGGGGAAGTTAGCAACCGAGTGGACCAGAGCAGGAGGTCCTGGACTCTTCCAGACAGACAGGAGCGGTCAGCCAGTGCAGCTGTGCAGGAAGAGCTGGCCTGTAGGCGAGACAGAAGTGGCCCTAGGACGCAGAAGGTGGAGCCTGGTGTGAGAGAACTGGAGAGGTACGGCTTAAGACTGGGCTCAGGGCAGCTCTCTGGGCCACCCCAATGGCAAGAACAGTTTGGGGCAGAATCCTGCAGCCCTGGACAATTGCCAAAACCATACCCCAGGGCGAGAGAAAGTACCTTTATATCTGGGGGGAGATGAGGGTTCCAGGGTGATTCTGGGCCTGGTAAAGGGGGAGTTTCGAGGCCTAATTCGAGTCAGGTCCTGGCCCAGTGGGGATTCGGGACCATCGACGGAGCAGCACATTGAGAAACTGGGTGCTTAGGAACCTGGCAGAGCCCTAGGGTCTTGGGAGAAGCCAAGGGCCGTGGTCACCTTGCTGCTCTCCTGAGGCCCCTAGCACTGGCTCTGGGCCCTGGAGGGGGGCAGCCAGGGCGTGGGGAAGACCTCCACGGTCAATTAGTGTGTGCACTCAGACTGCCTTGAGGCTGGTGAGGCCTGGCGACAGCAGGGGGCAGGCGCAATCTGGGGGCACAGGCCGGCGGACCAGGAAACGGAGGCGAGAGGGACTTGCCAAATCTTGCCGAGGAAGGACTGAGTCACCCCGCTGAAGGCAGCTACCGTCGGGGTGGAACGTCACTGAGGTGTCCAGGAGACAGAAAGGACACCTTAGCACTATTCTGAATACTGCTCACCGGGCCTGTGTGGGCAAAAAACGGCAGCCACTGAGATCAGGGGACGAAGGATGGAAAGTCGCGATTTCCCAAGGGAAGCCCATTATACCTGTTCCTGAGACCAGCCAGTCATGGTGACAAGTCACAGGGGAAGGAGGGAAGGAACAGCTGTGTCTTGTTTGGCCAAAGTTCTCAAACAGTGATGCTCCTTAGTGAGGATTACCAGAGAAAATGCAGGACGCCTAGTTAAATTGGAGTTGCAAATACACATGAATAAGCTTTTAGTATACACATGTCCCAAATGTTGCGTGTATGTTTATTTGCTAAATCTGGCAACCCTACCCTCAGCAGGTTTGCAGACCGCCCTGAGTTTTCCACCATCAAAACCAAATAAGCAAGACCTTTCTCTGATTCTTTGGACACGTTAAATCGGTGGCTCGAAATGTCATAATTGAAGATTTTTTTTCCCCTGCCATAATGCTTCCTTCAACTTTGTGGACCTGTTCCTGCCTGTCTGTACTAAAATCTAGCATCAGCTGGCAGGAGATCTGGTAGGAGTTTTGATGTGGTTGTTTGACACGGAGTATGTAGTAACCCTGCTGTTCAGGGAGGGGCCGGGAACCCTGAGTGATTTGTTGCTTGAACAAATTCTTTGTTACAAGGAAAAAGCACGAGTGTTGAGGGGAATGAGATCAGTGTGTCTCCCTTGTTCTGGGTGGGTTGTAGGTAGGAGTCTAAAAAGTTTAAGACACAGATGGGGTCAGCACTTCTTAGATCTCATGGGCCCAGTCACTCCGTGGCATGTGGGATCTTCCCGGACCGGGGCACGAACCCGTGTCCCCTGCATCGGCAGGCGGACTCCCAACCACTGCGCCACCAGGGAAATCCCCTATTGGGCTTTTTGAATGGTCTTGTTACCCTTGCTGCCCAGTCGTAGGTGATCTGGCTGCCGCATGGTCCACTGTCTGCTTCTGCCAGTGCCACTGGGGCACTGTGGGTGCTGGTACACTCTGACCACAGATCAGAAGAGCAGGGCTCCCTGGGCACACTGTGACAGGCAGTGCCTGAAGCCTTCGACATCGAAGGGAGACAGCTCAGAGCTGGGTAGAGAAGACTCAGGCTTGACTTCTTGGGTCTTTGCCCACGGAGAACCTTGGCTTTCAAATGGAAGCTCATTTGAGGGTGGAGACCTATTTTTACCAAAGAAGGAGTCACGAACTCAGCCGTTGACTTTGAACTTGGTGGCTTTCCAAGGTGGCCTTGGGGAAAGCAAGAGTGTTTTCTGTTCCTGCAGCAGCATCCTCCCTCTTCCCCCTGCCCCCCAAGCTGAGGTCATGGTGGTCAGAGAGCATCCTGTCAGCTCTGTAGCCCCCAAGCTGGCACCTGTGTCTGCAATAGGTGGGGTCAGGGAGCTTTTAGAAGGTTCTACAGTAAAGGTCAGAGGCCAGAGAGTCCTGGATACAGTCTAGGGCCCCTGCAGTTCTGGACACAGTCCCAGCTACAACCTCTTTGAGCAGCTGTCTTTCCTTGCACGGCAGGGTTAGGCCTCCAAGTCAGCACCCCATGAAACCTGGGTGAGCAGTCTGTGCCCTGGAGATAGCATTCAGCTGGGGCTCAGACTACATGGGCTGTAAGGAGACTCTTTTTCTGGCTGCGCCATGCGACTCATGGGATCTCTGTTTCCCAACCAGGGATTGAACCCGGGCCACAGCAGTGAAAACCGGGCATCCTAACCACCAGGGAACTCCATTAAGAAGAGTTTTGATCTCTTAAATCTGTGAAGTGGGTTCCTGTTTATCAAGCACGTTTCAACTCAGTTGTCACAATCCTGTGAATATGGCATCATAGGCTCCACTCAACTTTTGGGAAAATGGAGACTTGAAGGAATTAAGGAGCTCGAACCAAGCAAGGTCTGGCTGAGTCCAGGCCCAGGGCCCCTGCTGTCCTGCCCGATACTTTCTAAGCCCTTCTTCTGCAAAGCCAAGTCTTAGTTGGCTCAGTTGGCCAGAGATATCATTTCAGCCTGGACATGCTGGGAATATGTCATGGAAGGTTTTCATCATTGTTTGGGGACTAACAGATCACAGAGGCCACCCGGTCCTAATGATTATTAGACAATAGCTATTAACTACAAAGTCCTTGATGATAGAGAAGTGATTTACTGCCCAGTACAGTCCTGGGTAGGGTCAGCAGGAGGACAGGAGGAACGGCAAGGGCCCAAGATGACGTTATGCTAACAGCCATACAGTGACCTAGAGGCAAAGGGAGGCTGAGTTCCATGGGGACCGCAAAGAGGAGAAAACCCAACCGTGTCACAGGCTGAACCTCCATAACTCCACTTGGTCCTGTGGTCAGTGACAGAGAAGGGACAGTGGCTGATGGTGGGTGAGTCACAGACACGTCCAGGTGACTCCTGGCCGGCTCCATGGGAAACATTTGGGCCTTAAATCCTATGTCTGAGATGCAAGGGCCTTGAGCTCACCCTGTCCAGGCCCTTCCTGTTCAGAATGGGGCTCTGGGGCCCAGAGTAGTTGAGGCTCAAACAGAGTGAGGCAGAGGTCGGCCTGGAGTCCAGGTCCCCTGACTCTTAGCCCAGTGTATTTTTGATTCATGTTAGAAAGGATGGTCTCAGAATAGGACCCTATTTTGAAATAAAACCTGATGCCTGGGTACCCCTGACGTACTTAACGCTGAGCAGGTGGATTTTCTCCAGGGCCACCATGGGTGGGGGTGGGCTGAGCTGCCTCGGGAGGTGAGCAGCCCTATGAAACCTGGGTTCTCTCCTCTGATACAGGAAGAGCGTTTGTTCCTCTCGGGCCTCAGTTCATCCCGTGGTGGTCCAGGCTTCTGAGGTGAAAGAGAGCAGAGGAATTCCTTCCATGAGGCCCCCCTACCACACTTCCCTCCAGGTGGCCTTGCAGTCTACACCACGGAGAAAGGCAGGGGACCAAGGGCGACCGAAAGACCTTCTCTGGCCAGCTTGTCACTCGCTCCAGAAGAGGTACGTGCCTCTCTTCACAGACTTGGAGACACCTGTCTGGACTCTGGCCCACAGTGGCCCTCTGGAGGTATGTACTGAGTGACAGGACACAGCCGAAGCAGCAGAGAGCTGCTCACTCAATTGCCCTGAGAGAAACTTAGAATCAGCTTCAGATACCGATTGCACAGCGGAGGGATTAAAAAAAAAGAAAAAAAGAAAATGAGAACGTTAACTTCAGATTCCAGCAGCCAGAGACCCCAAAGAGAGAAGAGCCGTGTCAGGGGCCTAGGAGGTGGTACCCTCAGGGCGAGCACGCTGTGTCACAAAGGAAGTGAGTTGGATCATGGGTGCATTAAGGACTTGCCTGAACGGGCCCTACAGTGACAGCCAGACTCTGCACTAGTTGTCCTAGAAAACAAAGGAGGCGCTTACAGGAGATCTCCCTGTCCTGATGGCCCAGTGGGTCTCAACTGGGGGCAGCTTTGCCAACCAGGGGACACGTGGCAGCTTCTGGAGACATTTTTGGTTGTCACGCCTGGGGGAGGAGGTTGCTACTGGCATCTGGCGGTAAAGTTCAGAGATGCTGCTGACACTTCACGATGCACAGGGAGCCGCCGCGCAGGGAATGACATAGTCTGCGATGTCCACAGGGCCGAGGTTGAGAAGCCTCAAGACAGCCCCATCCTAGGCCCTGCAGGGAGAGCAGGGAGGATGGGCAGCCATAAGGAACCATTGCTGAAGTAGTGGAGCTCTGGAGGCCTGATGCCCCGGCTGTCCCTCCTAAGAGGGGCCGCACGGCTTGTGCACCCCGGGGAGCCCATCAGGTGGCTCTCGGGCCTCCTGTTGAGGTGTCCACTGAACTGGGCAAGGTGTGTGCACCACAGCCAACCCTCCTGAGTAATTTCAGAGAGAAGCTTATAATGTGTGTGTGTGTGTTTTTTTAAATTTTATGTATTTATTTATTTTTGGCTGTGTTGGGTCTTTGCTGCTGCGCACGGGCTTTTCTCTAGTTGCGGCGAGCCGGGGCTGCTCTTCATTGCGGTGCGCCGGCTTCTCATTGCAGTGGCTTCTCTCATTGTGGAGCACGGGCTCTAGGCACGCGGGCTTCAGTAGTTGCGGCACGTGGGCTCAGTAGTTGTGGCTCATGGGCTCTAGAGCACAGGCTCAGTAGTTGTGGCACACGAGCTTAGTTGCTCTGCAGCATGTGGGATCTTCCCGGACCAGGGCTCAAACCCGTGTCCGCTGCACTGGCAGGCGGATTCTCAACCACTGCGCCAGCGGGGAAGCCCTATAATGCGTTTTAAGAGGTTGGTAAATTACAACTTCAGAAGCACATAAATGCTTCTGTAAATGCCAGCCTTGCTGTGTGTGTCTGTGTGGGCGAAGAGTGAGCCGGTTGCTCAAGCCTTGGGAAATCCCACTTTGAGGGTGGAAGACGGAATTTACCTTTGGTCCTTAATTCTCAGGCTCTCCTCCTGGCTTGCTTAACTCTCTGGCAGTGTGTCATCTGTTCCTCCCTTCCCTGTCCAAAGGGTCTGCTGCATTGACTGTTTCTGTAACCTGTTTAGGCACCCGTGGGGTGTCCAGGGTCCTGGTTTTACCCCCTTAGGTTCAGGAAATTGGGGGTCACAAAGGAAACTTCCCTCCAAAGCAGCCATGACCCTTTGCCAGCCACAGCCGTAAACCATCATCAAAGGCTAAGTCCTCTTAGCCCAACCAACTTTTCTACGGCACCCGATGGGTTTTAAAACACTTTTACTTCTGGCCTGGTTTGACTCTCCTCGCATCTGTGTGGAGCAGGCGGGGCAGGCTGATGATCTGTACTGTCCCAGTGAGGACCCTGAGGATGCCTGGGAGGGAGTGATGTGCTCAGCATCACAGGGTACCTCATCACAGAGCCAGGGTTTGAACCTAGGTCTCCTGTCTCGAAATTCTGGGTGCCTGCACTTGACCTTGGTTGTATGGCAGAAGCAGTGGGACAAGGGCATGGGATTTGGGGTCCGAGAGTCCTGGTTTCAGATCCAAGATCTGTACTCACTGCCTGTTCATCTCAAGCAAGCTTTCCCTCCCTCTTTCTTTCTTTTTCTACCTGCCCCTCCCTCCCTTCTTTCTTTCTCTCTCTCTTCCTTCCTTCCTTCCTTCCTCCCTCCCTCCCTCCCTCCCTCCCTCTTTCTTTCTTTCTTTCTTTCTTTCTTTCTTTTTCTTTCTACCATTCTCAGCAGGACTGTTGTGAGGTGTGAATGAAATAACTACAAGCCTGGCACATGATGACTGCTCCATGAATTTTAGTTCCCTTTGCTCCCTCCTCACCATCCCAGGGGCCCAGGCAGAGGTGAGCAGCTACGAAGGGGGTTGGGGTAGTGGACAGAGGTGACAAATACCTGGCTCCTCGGGAAAAGCGTGCAGACAGGGCAGGTACCACATGTCATTTGTGAGGCCACTTCTGATTCATGGGATCTGGTGCAAGAACTTTGAGGAGGCAATAAAATTCGTATTCTGCTAGGAAATGACAACAGCTTAGAGTCCTGACTTAGCAAACTAATTTTTTTTTTTTTTTATAAGGCAAGGAATTTGGATGGGTAGCAAAAAATCACATTTTAATGAGACTAACTTCCTGGAATGGGAACAGGCTTTCCCAAGAGTAACATGGCAACACCCCACGGAAAGTGTATATAAATGCCCCAGAGAGGCCATGAGAGTCAGAACCTGAGCTCCTTGCTAAGCTGCAACCTCCTCTGCTAGCGCCATGGCCACCCAGCTCTGCTCTCCGATCTTCTCCTCTGGATCCATCAAAGGCCTCTGTGGCACCACAGGTGGTGTCTCTCAGGTGTCCTGTGTCCGCCCTGTGGGATCCTGCAGAGTCTCTTGCCTTCCTGGTGTTGGGGGGTCAGCCTCCTCCGTCAGGCTGGGCCTCTCCGGCCTTGGGAGTTGCTTGCCTCGTTCCTGCCCGTCCTCTGGGTTCCCCTGCTCCGACTTTACTGGGAGCGGGGGTTGGTTCTGCGACGGCTCCCTCAATGGCAACGAGAAGGAGACCATGCATCTCCTGAACGGCCGGCTGGCCAGCTACCTGGAGAAGGTGCGCCAGCTGGAGCAGGACAACGCAGAGCTGGAGTGCCGCATCCGGGAGTGGTACAAGTCTCAGATGCCGTACATCAGACCAGACTACCAGTGCTTCTTCAAGACCATTGAGGAGCTCCAGCAGAAGGTAACTGGGACCTGGCCCTTCTCCAGCCCAGCAGCCCAAACTCTGGGAGGGGTCTGTCTCGTCCCACTACAGATGGGACTGTAGCTCTTAGGGGATTCTCTCTCCTATCAGGGCCAGCTTTTCTCTCTAGGGTCTTGGTTTCTTGGGGGACCCAGACCTCTCTGCTGCTTGTAACCTCCCCTCCAATCCAGCCATTCCTCCCCTCCCTGCGCTGTCTCAGCTATAGATAGGGCAGTCACATGCACCGAGCCCCTACTGGACACAAGTGCTGTGCCTGACAGCTTCCTATCCTTTCGCTTGTTTATCCCTCATCTTAAAGAGATGGATATTACTGGACCCATCTAACAGATGCGGAAGTTGAATTTTAGGGAGGTGCAGCAACTTGCCCAAGATCCCATAGCCTGTTGCTGTTGGATGCAGAACCTGAATCCAGGTCGGCCTGGTTCTCTCCACTCACCCACTGGGCCACTTTGGGGCTGTGGATGTCAGGACTGAGGGCCACTGACATCCCTTTGATGCCCCTCCCAGGAATGATGCTCCTTCTACACCTGGGCTCAGGATGTTCAGGGCTGGAAATGCCAAAGGTGCCGGTGGTACTTAGAAGCATGGCATCCGAAAGTTGGGCTGTTCCCTCCCCACCTGTCCCCACACTGCTGGGCCTTCCCCAGCTCATGGGACACCCCCTGTTCCCCAGATCCTGCTGAGCAAGACTGACAATGCCAGGATGTTCCTGCAAATTGACAATGCCAAGCTGGCTGCTGACGACTTCCGAACCAAGTGAGTGACCTGATCTAGGAATGTTTCTGTGCTGCTCCCTTGCCTCTGTCCCCCGCCTCTGAGAGCCGGTGAGTGGGAGTGAGGCCAGATGGAGCTGTACGTGGGAAATGTGGCATCGCTCCTGGATCGCTTTCGGGTCAAGGGAAAGGACTGCAGTGATGCTGACCCCAAATCAGCCACTGCAGCTGGTCAGCAGGGCAGTGGGCCCTGCCTGTGCATGGCTGCTTTGCTGTAGACTCAGCAGGGCTCTCTGCGTGCAGGTACGAGACGGAGCTGGGCATGCGGCAGCTGGTGGAGGCTGACACCAAGGGACTGTGCTGTACGCTGGACGAACTGGCTCTGTGCAAGGCCGACCTGGAGATGCAGGTGGAGTCCCTGAAGGAGGAGCTGATGTGTCTCAAGAAGAACCATGAGGAGGTGAGGTTGATGTCACGCACCCCCTCGATGTTTTCCATCCAGCAGGGAGCCACTGCTGACCCTTGGGTGTAAAACTATGACAACCACCTCCACAGTAACCCCAGCTGACATTTACTGATGGCCCACTGTGTGCCAGGAACTATACGAAGCACTTTGCATTTCATTCTCACTTCATGTCATTCTCACGATAATCCCAGGAGTCATATACTATTACAAGTTCCATTTTGCAGATGAGAAAACTGAGGCACAGAGAGGTTAAGTCACTTGCCTAATGTCACACAGATCCCAGACTCCTGCCCATGACACTAAATCTCCATTTGGAAGGTAGTGCCTGATAATGATTCTATTTGCCTGGTGTTTGCATTGTCTCACTTTACTCTCCCAAATCCTCTGAGGAGGCAGGTAGAGGTGCACGCGGAGGCTGAAGCTCAGAGAGGTTAAGTATCCTGCTTAATGTCACACAGCTGGCAACTGAAGGAGGAGGGTTTTTACCCAGGTCAGTCGAACCCTCAATCAGCATCCTTTTCACAGCCTTATGCCATCTTGCCTCCTTTCTGCAGGAAATCAACAAACTTCGATGCCAACTTGGGGACAGGCTGAATGTGGAGGTGGATGCTGCCCCGCCAGTGGATCTCAACAAGATCCTGGATGAGATAAGATGCCAGTATGAGACCCTGGTGGAAAATAACCGCAGAGACTTGGAGGCCTGGTTCAACACCCAGGTGGGTTTGGGCCAGCCCAGGACAAGCTCCTGGGGAGGGGTCACCCTTGACAGTAGCTTCACTTGCTCTGACCATGCTCTGGGTCCTCTCATGCTTTTCAGACTGACAAGCTGAACCAGCAAGTGGTGTCCGGCTCGGAGCAGCTGCAGTGCTGCCAGAAAGAGATCATTGAGCTGGGACGTACCGTCAATGCCCTGGAAATCGAGCTGCAGGCCCAGTACAACATGGTGAGTGGCCCCTGCCTGAGTGGCTGGCCAAGCTCGTGGCAGGTACCCTGATCCACCAGCCTCGGTTATCACGGGGTGTGATCGCAAGTGGTACCCAGATACGCAGGGCTGTGGGTCTCTGGGTGGGATTCCCTCACATTGGGAGTGCTTCCTCTTTCCCACTGCAGCGGAATTCCCTGGAATCCACCCGGGTGGAGACCGAGGGCTGCTACAGCTCCCAGCTGGCTCAGATGCAGTGCCTGATCGGCAACGTGGAGGCTCAGTTGTCTGAGATCCGCTGTGACCTGGGGCGGCAGAGTCAGGAGTACAAGGTCCTCCTGGACGTCAAGGCCCGCCTGGAGTCGGAGATCGCCACCTACCGCTGCCTGCTGGAGGGAGAAAGAGTGCAGGTGAGTGGGTTCCGGAGGTCCCGGCTTGTGGAAAGGGCTCACTTGGACCCAACCCTCAGTGCCGCGGTGAGGGCATCAGTCCTAGGGTGGTTATTGCACAGATGAAGGGGGATTAATCAAAGCATCTTCAGAGAGATTCCTTCCAGCCCTGGGCTTTGGGCTTTTGCAGGGGGACAAGTCAGCCCCATTCATGGTACTTCTCCAACCATTGTTTTTGGCTGGGAGTTTCTGGTCTTCATCCCTGCAGCCCTTGGGGATTTCAGAGGCACTGTCTGAGCCCTTTGTCATTGTCACCCACCTGTCTCACTTGACCCCTGTTTACGTTTAACGCAAATGTCAGTCCAATGGCCAATGCCAAACACCCTTGTATGATCTCATTTCCTCAAGCTGCCTGCCCGCCCTTGTGCCACGGAATGCAAGCCTGCCGTTATAGTTCCTTACATCCCAAGTGTGCCCTGCGCCCCGGCTCCCCAGAGCAGCACGCAGATCTGCACCATCACGGAGGAGATCAGAGATGGGAAAGTCATTTCCAGCAGGAAGCACGTGCAGCCGCTGTAACCAGCTGCCCAGCCCAAGGGGCAGGCCCTGGCCCACAGGAAGGAGGACACCCCTCTGGGTCCCGGCTCTAAAAGATCCCCCCCTCCCTTCCCTAGAGGCACTCCCTGCTCAACAGATTTTTCTACCTAAAATACTTCTTGGACTGTATTTCTGACCTTTACTGCTTCTATGCTTTGTAAAACTAGGTTTCCCTGGAAATTTACCCAATAAAGTGTGTTCTCTTGGTAAAGCAAACTTGCCTCTGTCGATCTTCTGTGGTTAGTTACTGGGGGTGTTTGATCTGGGCTTGCTGTGAAGGTGTGGATTTTGGTTTCAGGTCTGTCTCCTCTGGCTCTGAGTGGTAAGATGTGACAGAATGATTCAAACTATTTCATAACAGGGATACCCTAGGGCCTGGACCATGAGAACAGACGCTGACCTAATCCGATGGCTGCTGGCCAATAGCCTACAGGCTTGACTCTGCCCATGGGGACCACCTGGGGCGGCCCCAGGAGAGGCAAAGGCTCCCAAGCCGTCCTCCTCGGTAGCCCTGCCTGGTCTGGTGGTTCTCTCTTCCCTTCAGTGTCTCCTCCCTTGTCTAGCTCCTGTCACCTCGCTGGCCACCTCCAGGCCTGACACTGGGGACAGTTTAGGAGAGGGGATGCCACCCAGAGAGGCAAACTCCAAGCAGCCAGCCTGGGCCAACCACTCCAGGGAGGGGAGTTGTGTGAGCTGGGAGATGCAGGTGGGAAGGTTGGGTGAACCCACGTCCCTAACACTGGACACAGGGCTGAAGTGAAGGGCGGCAGGGACAGTGAAGTGGGGAAGGGGGAGGGGACAGCCAGACCTCACTGTGGAGCAAAGTTCAGAGTGCCTCAGATTCCACTGGCTGAGCCATGCTCATCTGGGCATGGCTCAGCCTGGACGCCCCTCTGATCACAGAAGCATGGCCTGTGAGATGTCTGAGGGCCCCATGCCTCCTTTGTCCCCCTACCTCATTCTTCAGTTGAGAATATAGGCCCAGAGAGGGCAGTGACTTGCCCCAGGCCACACAGCGGTGAGTGGTGGGGATGAGGCCATTGCTCAGCTCTTCTGACTCTAACTCGGGCACTCTTCCCAGCGCACAGATTCTCTGTCTCTGTCTCTCCCCAACCCCCTTCCCTCTTTTCTCTACCTCTGGGCGCTTACTTGAGTCCAAGACCCATGGGAAAGACCTGGTTCTGTCTATGTCACCAGGTAGTTGGTGCTAAACATGAATCTTCAACCTGCTTGACAAGCCAGAGGTGCAGCAAACACATCTTGGACCTCAGGGGAAGAAGCGCTCGGGCGGGCTGGAGCAGCTGGTGCTGAGCCTGGCTGTGCACCCTAACCACATCACGTGACCTCTCTGGTCCAGCTGGTGCATCTGTAAAATGGGGGTGGGGGAGGCTCCAATGCGTGCACAGTGCCCGGAAGTGGTAGCTATGAGCGCTGGTATTAAATGAAGAGTCCCAGGGCGGAGAGTGGGGAATGGGAAAGCCCAGCAGGCGGGCCCAAGCTCTTTGCTTGGTTACACAGCAGGACGCTGGCAGGGCCAATACTGCCCTCCAGCAGCACCCTCAGAGCTGAGCCCAAAGGGCTCAACCTCAGACCTGCTTGGCTTTGGGGCAAGAGGCCGGGCAGCAGGGCCAGTCCACGTGGTCTCAGCCCTGCCCTGCCGCTCTCTGTGCTCCGCACTCCTGCTCTGGGGTCTGAGGTCTGCAGCTCCGGCTCTGGCAGAGGTTCAGACGAGAGGTGGGAGGCCGGGCATGCGCAGAGCGCACCACACCCCAGGGTGCTTCTCCATAGAAATAGCTAGGGGCTGGGCAGTGGGCTGAGCCTCTGTTCTGGCCACTGTTCCAGCTGCCTGGCTCCTGCGTGGAAACAGCAGACAGGTGGTGCGGGCTTGTGACCTGACAATCACGCTGTCAGCTCCTCGAACCACGCGGTGTGTTCCCTGTTTATGTGCGTTCTACAGCTTGCCGAGTGCACTCACAGCCTCAGCACATGCATTCAAACAGCCTGTGTGTGGTAGGTGCTTTATTTATGCAGCTTTCTCTACCTTTTTATCCAGTTGTTCAGAGCATCTGTGTTGGCTAAGGAACCCCTGCTCTTTTTTTTTTTTAACATCTTTATTGGAGTATAATTCCTTTACAAGCTTGTGTTAGTTTCTGTTGTATAACAAAGTGAATCAGCTATATGCACACGTATATCCCCGTATCCCCTCCCTCTTGCATCTCCCTCCCACCATCCCTATCCCACCCCTCTAGGTGGTTGCAAAGCACTGAGCTGATCTCCCTGTGCTATACAGCTGCTTCCCACTAGCTAACCATTTCACATTTGGTATTGTATATATGTCAATGTCACTCTCTCACTTCGACCCAGCTTACCCTTCCCCCCCGTGTCCTCAAGTCCATTCTCTACGTCTGTGTCTTTATTCCTGTCCTGCCCGTAGGTTCATCAGAACCTTTTTTATTTTCTTAGATTCCATATATATGTGTTAGCATATGGTATTTGTTTTTCTCTTTCTGATTTACTTCACTCTGTATGACAGACTCTAGGTCCATCCACCTCACTACAAATAACTCAATTTTGTTTCTTTTTATGGCTGAGTAATATTCCATTGTATATATGTGCCACATCTTCTTTATCCATTCCTCTGTCGATGGACACTTAGGTTGCTTCCATGTCCTGGCTATTGTAAATAGAGCGGCAATGAGCATTGTGGTGCATGACTCTTTTTGAATTATGGTTTTCTCAGGGTATATGCCCAGTAGTGGGATTGCTGGGTCATATGGTAGTTCTATTTTTAGTTTTTAAAGGAACCTCCATACTGTTCTCCACAGTGGTTGTATCAACTTACATTCCCACCAACAGTGCAGGAGGGTTCCCTTTTCTCCACACCCTCTCCAACATTTATTGTTTCTAGATATTTTGATAATGGCCATTCTGACTGGTGTGGGGTGATACCTCTTGTAGTTTTGATTTGCATTTCTCTAATGAATAGTGATGTTGAGCATCCTTTCATGTGTTTGTTGGCCATCCGTATATCTTCTTTTGAGAAATGTCTCTTTAGCTCTTCTGCCCATTTTTGGATTGGGTTGTTAGTTTTTTTGATATTGAGCTGCATGAGCTGCCTGTATATTTTGGAGATTAATCCTTTGTCAGTTGCTTCGTTGGCAAATATTTTCTCCTATTCTGAGGGTTGTCTTTGCGTCTTCTTTATGGTTTCCTTTGCTGTGCAAAAGCTTTGAAGTTTCATTAGAGGAGATTTCTTGGCAAGAAAGGGAGCGGGGATGTGTCCCTCGAGGCTCTGCTGTATCTGGGGTGACCAGCTGTCCCATTTTGCCCAGGACTGAGGGATTCCCCGGTATAAGGGACTTTATCACTGAAACCAGAATATGGGGAAACCGGGATAGTTGGTCACCATGGCCCTATTTCCCTGGCCATTCTAGAGTCTTCTGTGTCTCCCTAGGTGCGAGGCCCCCAGCTTCCTGCAACAACCAGGCTTGCTCGTCGATCTCCCAGGAGCCAGCCCGAGGCCTCCTCTACTCCCTTGGGCTCATCAAAGGAGACTATGCTGGAGAAAGTCAAGACGGTGGCTGGGGGCTTCCCTGGTGGCACAGTGGTTGGGAGTCTGCCTGCCAATGCAGGGGACACGGGTTCGCTCCCTGGTCTGGGAGGATCCCACATGCCGCGGAGCAACTGGGCCCGTGAGCCATAATTACTGAGCCTGCGCGTCTGGAGCCTGTGCTCTGCAACAAGAGAGGCTGCGATAGTGAGAAGCCCATGCACCGCGATGAAGAGTGGCCCCCGCTTGCCACAACTAGAGAAAGCCCTCGCACAGAAACGAAGACCCAACACAGCCATAAATAATAATAATAATAATAATAATAATAATAATAATAATAATATCACCCTTGATTTAAAAAAAAAAAAAAAGATGGTGGCTGGACTCCCACACTTCTTAGCCAGGCGGCTGAGGGCTGGGTGCTGACCACAGGCCCCTTTGAAGCACAGATGGGGACTTGGTCCTCCCGGAGACACAGAGGGGCGCAGATGAGTCTCGAAGTAGCCACCGGTCCAACGGGGTTCCGTTTTTACGAGGCCGGGAGATGTTCACGGGAAGCTGAGTAACAGGTTAATGAGGGGCTCTGATAGAAAGTGGTATTAACTTTGATGAGGAGAAAACACTTTGTAAAGGCCAACACCCACCGGGGCAGAGATATAAACTCGGGGTGAGGAGCTGCCTCTCTGCACTGGGGGCATCTGGTCTCGGAGATTGATCCCTTGTGCCGCCGAAGCCGTGGCTTCCAAATGCCTCAAGGCCGGCTTCTTGTCGGGGCCTCTCAAGGTCCCGGGAGGGGCCGGTGGGGACTCGGTTCGCATGTCCACGATGTACTCCAGCAGCTCCTGCAAGCTCCCCGGCCCGTCCCGGGGGGCCTGGAGTCTCTCTGCCCGCTCAGCTGGGCTGGGCAGGAGCGGCTGCAGGGCTGCCAGCTGTCTCCCCTCCGGAGGCTTTGCCAGCAGCTACAGCATGGAGGGGGAGGGGGCTGGGTCAGGGAGGGCATCCTTGCCGGCAACGAGAAGGAGACCATGCAGTTCCCGAACGACCCGCTGTCCAGCTACCTGCAGAAGGTGCGGCAGCCAAAGCGGGACAGCACAGAGCTGGAGAGCCGCATCCGGGAGCGGAGCCAGCAACAAGACCCCCTTGTGTGCCCCGACTACCAGTCCCGCTTCCGGACCATTGAGGAGCTCCAGCAGGAGGTGAGGGGTTCAGAGTAGGAGCCTGGTGCCAGCAGCACTGGCCTGGCAACCCTGCTCCCACGGGACACTTCAGAGGTCACAAAGCCTGGTCACATGGGTGGCCTCATTTGCTCCTCTCAATAATCTTATGAGGGAGGTATCATGAGGCCATTTTACAGATGAGAACACTGAGGCTCAGGCTGGTTATTCAAGGTGACCCAGGGGGCCGTTAGTGGAGCCAGAGCTTGAATACAGGCTCTATGAATCAACCGGTCGTGAGAACTTTAGTACCACAAGCCACCTCTCTGAGTTTTAATTTTTTCTTTTTTTTTTTTTTTTAAGGGGAGGGGCTCAGGGTTGATGTGTTTGGTGCAGACCAGGTCTCCTATAACTAACTCAGGGAAGGGAGAGCCTGTCAGAAGTTTCCTTCTTGCTCAGTTTCCTTCTTGCCCAGAAAGTCCTAGCTGACTCCTGAGAGGGACCATTTGTGTCCAGGGAACTACATAGTATGCTCTTGGTAATAACCTGCCGTGAACCCCCTGTAGTCCTGGGAGATAGGAAGACAGGAGGAAACCGCCGTGCCAGGCCTTCCCTGCAGCATTTCTCTCTCTCTAACCCAGGTGAGAGATGCTCTGCATTGGTAGGGCCCTTAGGGGTCACCTGCTCTGATCCCTACAGCATGCCCGTAAGGCTCCACGGAGTCTCAGTGCCAAGAGCCCAGGGATGGGTGACCCTCTTCCTTCAGAGGCAGCCTGCACCAGCTTTGGGGAGCTCCTGCCAGAAGAATGCCCTTTCTCTCACTGAAGTCACTTCTTTATTTCCCCTGACCCTGTGCACCAAGGCAGAGAATGCCAGGCTGGTGGTGCAGATGGACAACGCCAAGCTGGCTGCAGATGACTTAGGACCAAGTGAGTTGTCCCACTCGCTCATTGGTTGGGGGCTGGTAGAGCTGGACATGGGTGGTGCTCAGACTTTTGGTTATCGAGTCCCTGAGGCACAAGGCAGGACACACAGCACCAGGCCAGTCTGGGGTGGGATCTGACTTAGATATAAAAAGGAAAAGCAGCTTTAGGTGCCCTGTTATGTGCCTGCCAGGTACGAGATGGAGGTGTCCATACGGCAGCTGGTGGAGTCAGACATGAATGGCCTGTGTAGGATCCTGGATGATCTGACCCTGTGCAAGGCTGACCTGGAGGCCCAGATGGAGTCCCTAAAGGAGGAGCTGCTTAGCCTCAAGAAGAACCATGAGGGGGTGAGCATGGGGGGCAGGTAAACATGGGATCACGTGAGCATGGGGGAGGGGGATGAGTGAGTCAGTCCTCTGGGAAAGTTAGTGCTGACCCTGGTCTGTGGCACAGGAATTGAATTCGCTGTGGTGCCAGCTTGGTGATAGACTCAATGTCGAGGTGGACGCTGCCCCACCTGTTGACCTGAACCGTGTTCTGGATGAGATGAGGTGCCAGTACGAGGCCCTGGTGGAGGAGAACCACTGGGACGCTGACGACTGGTTCAACAGCCAGGTGGGTACATTGAAACAGTCAGTGTGACAGAGACATAGAATGGGTCACAAGAGTGACCTTGAGGCTGTGAGTCAGGAAGCCTGAGTTTGGGTCCCAGCTCTGTTTTGACCTCCCTGTGCACCTTGGGCAGGTTGCTGTCCTGAAAGCAACAGTTTCCCCAAGGGTGAAATGAATGGGGTAGACTGGGTGATCTGGACCTGGCCCATGATCCTAAGTGGCCTCTGTCGATCTCTCAAGCTGAGTCCCCAGTGTCCCTGTGTGTGTATGTTTCAGACCGAGGAGCTGAACCAGCAGATGGTGTCCAGCTTGGAGCAGCTGCAGTCCTGCTGGGCAGAGATCACTGAGCTCAAATGCATGGTCAATGCCCTGGAGATCCAGCTGCAGGCCCAGCACAGCATGGTGAGCCCGATGCTGGCTTGGGGCTGCTGCTGGACCAAGCTTAGCAGTGCAGGAGCCCTCCAGCCTCTATTGCTGACCACATGGCAGGTTCCAGAAGGTCAAGTTCTTGAGTGTCAGGGATTTTCTGTGCAGAGAAGAGGGAATAAGGGCCCAGCCCCCATTCACCAATGTCCCAGGGGTAAAGGACAGGAGACCTGTAGCACCAGCATGTCCTGGTAGCAGCAGCTCCTGTATTCGTGTGAGCAGATTCATTCTGGACAATTATCAGTGACTCAGAGATTTCATTAATAGGGGAGCTCCTCTTCATAGATCAGGAGGCTACAGGGGCTAATTGGCTCATCTCAGATGAGATATCTGGCTGTGGTTCATCCAGGCTCAGAGTGACTCTCTGAGCTCCCGTTCCTGGATTCTGAGGCCTCACTGAGACTCAGATGGATCAGGCGTGACCTCCTCGCTCCTCCTCTGACATCTAACCTTTTTCCTCCCTATACAGTCCTTGCCCTCCCAGAGAGATGCTTTAGAACCCACCCTGGCAGAGATGGAGGCCCGCTACAGCGCCCAGCTGGCCCAGATGCAGCGCCTGATCACCAACGTGGAGGCCCAGCTGGTGGAGATCCGCTGTGACCTGGAGCGGGAGAGCCAGGAGTACCGGGTCCTTCTGGATGTGTGGGCCTGGCTGGAGTGTGAGATCAACACACACCGGGGGCTGCTGGAGAACGAGGACTCCAAGTGAGGATCCCTGCACGCTCTCTCATCTTCTGAATACGATCTACAAAGTTCTGGGGATACAGCATGGTGCCTGGGAAGAGCCCAGCAGCTGGAATCAGGAGCCTTGGGTTTTAGTTCAGGTCTTGTTATACATTCATCGTGCAACCCTGGCAAGTCCCTTTTCCCTCTGGGCCTGTGTTTCCCCATTGGTAAAATGAGGGGGCAGGACTAGCGTATTTTTTCTTTTCTTCTTCATTCATTAACAAAAAAAATTTATTAAATTAATTCTTGAATGTAATTGATTATTCATATGTATTTCACTTTTAGTTAAATCAATATTTAGAGTTTTCATCATTATGACTTCATTGTATTTTTCACAGCCGAACTACATGATATATCATAATTACTTCTTTCTTTGACAACCGTCACTGAACTCAAGTGCGTGTGCCCGACGCACAGGGAGGCGAAACAAACCAACACATTGGAGTCTGGAGCAGAGAAAGGCTTATTGCAGGGCCCAGCAAGGAGAACAGGTGGCCCATGCCCCCAAACCCCGAACTCCAGGACGAGGGGGATTTTTAAGGTGCTCTGGGTTATTGAAAACAGCAACTGGAAAATTATAGTCTTTTGGCCTTTTTTTTCTCCTAGGCTCCCCTGTAACCCGTGTGCCCCTGAGCACTCACCCTCCAAGTCATGCGTCCCCTGTCTTCCTGTGGCTTCCTGTGGGCCTGGTGCAGCCCGCACCACCTGTAGCCCCCGCCCCATTTGTGTGCCCTGCCTGCGGGGCCGGTTCTGAGAGTGGCTAGTCCAGTAAGCCAAGGCCATTATCTCCAGGGCTTGGACTTGGCCTCAATTCAACCGTAATCCTAAAGCCCAATCCCCTGTCTTTGTGCAGAGCCCAGGCCTAGGCCTGGCCCTGAGAAGGCTTCCACACCTTCACCTTTCTCAAAGCCTGTCACTAAGGCTGGCCAACCCTGAAGCCCTCAGCTGCTCATCATTTCAACGGAGGTCAGGGTTTCTGTTCTCTGGCTGCCTCCTGGGCCAGGTTTTCCTTCTGGGTGCTGTTTTGGTGGGGTCTGAAATGCAGCAGAAGGCTCCTGTTGGAGGAACAATAAAGAGCGTTTGCTCTGGTTCTCCATGCCTAACCAGCTCTGTTCTGATATTGTTGGTTTGTGTCTCTGCTGGGTGAGGAGGGGTGACTCTTGGGCAGATGAATGGGGGAGGTTGGACCATGTATGACCCTGAGGATGACAGGGTCCCTGTGCCCCTAGTTGGGGTGGTTAGAGGTCTACAGTGTAGCATTTAGCTCAGCTTTCCTGATTAAGACCCTTCTCCAAGATTCCAGTGTTGTGACAGGTGACAGGTGACCAGACCCCTACTACTACCCTCTTAGTATATATGGTCGCTCTGGGGCCCCAGGAGAGGATGATGAACGCTGAGATCGGTATAATGTGAAGAATTTTAGGCCACTTCATTAGCCTCATGCCTGTGGTCCTTGTACGAGAAACAGTACGGAATCCCACACCCAGGGGACTCCATAAAAGTCCCACGCTTTTAGAAGCGTGATATCTTCAACCTTCACACAGCCCTTCCAGTTCAGCAAACCCCCTTAAAACCCACAGCCCATCCAAAGCAGGAGATGGGAGAGTGAGCCCGCCGCTGTGACTTCCACCCACAGTCCAGACAGTCTTGTTCTTAAGAGACTCATCATGTTCTCCTGTGCTCTTGACCTCTGATGAGGTGCATGGTGCCTTTGGGTCCCAAGGCATTTCCGCATGGAAGTGGGAGCTCCCAGCATCTCGGACCAAAGACTCACTTGTGCCCAGAATGTCCCTCCTCGACAGACCAGGCAAATGACAAAAGCCCCACCAATCCCAATGGGAAATGGAGAAGGATGAAGGGAAAACTCTGAGATAGAAAGGAAGACAGGTTGTCCCTAGATGGCCATACGCTCTTCATAAGATGCCAAGAGCACAGCTAAGGAGCTTCAGCGACATCAAGAGAGTGTGACAGGGCTCCAGGTGGAGAACAGATTGGTGAAAGATGCTGACCAAGGTAGTCCTGAGACCCCCAACCCTTAAGAGCACCCAGTAGAGTTCACCTTGATTCAATTTTAGAATCCTCCCCTTTCCCACCCCCCGTAAAGGAAGGCCTGGGGTTTTGGTTTCTCCCAGCACCCTCACTCCTGGTGCCCGGCACCACCTCAGCTCCCATCTTCTTGGAACCCCTTGGTCCTAAAGAAGATGAGGGTCTCAGGATCATTCAGTTCACTCAGCAAACTTTTACTAAGTGCCTCCCTGGGCCAGGCAGTGTGTCAGGTGCCAGGGGTGGGATTGACCCTTGTCTGAGGGAAGCCTTGGGATGGGACAGGAAGGATGTCCACTCACTGCCTCTCTCCTGTCCTACCTCAGTGGTGGAAGGAGGCCAGCTAAAGGGGGTCGTGGCCTTAGTGTGACAAACATGGGCTCCGAATGTGGTCAGCCTGACCTGGGTTCAAATCCTAGCCCCAGCGTTTACTGCTTATGGGAGCTTTAACAGGCGGTAGTCCCTTGGGGAGTCTCAGTTTCCTCATCAGTGAAATAGAGAACAGGACACTTACCGTGCTGTAAGGTCCCTGGTGCTTTGCCGAGCACACGCTTAGCATCTGAAAACTGGTAACTATCATTAGCTCCGTTCCAGCAGGGCGCCAGGATTGCTCTGAGGATGGGCGTCCACCTTTTCCTTGCCCCACTTTCATTTCTGGCTTCCTTCTGATTTAGACCCGCAGAGCTAATTCCTTAAAGACTGAAGAGATCCTGTCCTCTGAAAAAACAATGATCTGGAAATTACACTTAGAAAAAAGATATATATGCTCCTATCACCCGGTGGTTTTCAAACCCACCTGGAGGACTTGTTAAACACGGATGGCTAGGTCCCACCCTCAGAGTCCCTGATTCAGCTGGTCTGGGATGGACCTGAGAAACCACTTTTCTAACGTGTTCCTGAGTGATGTTGATGCTGTTGGTCAGGAGGCCACGTTGTGAGAACCACCACTACACGTTATTACAATAATGAGTGTAGGCAGACCTCACTTTCTCGTGCTTTTCTTTATTGTGCTTCACAGACACCGCGTGTTTTACAAATTGAAGGTTTGTGGCAACCCTGCATTGAACAAGTCTATTGACGCCATTTTTCCAATAGCATTTGCTCACTGCGTATCTCTGTGTCACATTCTGGTAATTCTCACAAACGTTCTCATGATTATTATATTCGTGACGGTGATCTGTGATCAGCGATCTTTGATGTTACTGCTATGACTTTCTGAAGTCTCAGATGATGATTAGCATTTTTTAGCAAGAAATTATTTTTTAATTAAATTCTGTACATGTTTAAAAAAATTTTATTTACTTATTTATTTTTTTAACATCTTTATTGGAGTATAATTGCTTTACAATGGTGTGTTAGTTTCTGCTTTACAACAAAGTAAATCAGTTATACATATACATATATCCCCATATCTCTTCCCTCTTGCGTCTCCCTCCTTCCCACCCTCCCCATCCCACCCCTCTAGGTGGTCACAAAGCACTGAGCTGATCTCCCTGTGCTATGCGGCTGCTTCCCACTAGCTATCTATTTTACATTTGGTAGTGTATATATGTCCATGCCACTCTCTCACTTTGCCCCAGCTTACCCTTCCCCCTCCCCGTATCCTCAAGTCCATTCTCTAGTAGGTCTGCATCTTTATTCCCGTCTTGCCCCTAGGTTCTTCTGACCACTTTTTTTCTTTTTTTTTTTAGATTCCATATATATGTGTTAGCATATGGTATTTGTTTTTTCTTTCTGACTCTGTATGACAGTCTCTAGGTCCATCCACCTCACTACAAATAACTCAGTTTCATTCCTTTTTATGGCTGAGTAATATTCCATTGTATATATGTGCCACATCTTCTTTATCCATTCATCTGTCGATGGACACTTAGGTTGCTTCCATGTCCTGGCTATTGTAAATAGAGCTGCAATGAACATTTTAAATTCTGTACATTTTAAAAAGACATAATGCTACTGAATACTTAATAGACTACAGCACAGTGTAGACATAACTTTTATATGCACTGGGAAACCTAAAAATTTGTGTGACTCGCTTTAGTGCAATATTTTCTTGATTGCCACGGTCTGGAACTGAACCTGCAATATCTCCAAGGTGTAATTATATCTTATATTTTTAGGGTAAGGATTAAATGGGCAATTTAATGCCAAGCGTCCAGCACAGCACCTGGTACTTGTACACGTTCAAAAAGCCTGGTCTGATGAGTCTCACTCCATGTGGTTGGTGTTTGCATCACCCGTCCTTCTGTCCTCTCTAAACAGTTAATACAGACAAAAGAACTGGAATTTATGGTTATTGCAGGAAATCAAACTGAGAGATGATTTAATCTAACGCTTTCAATTTGCAGGAGGGAACTGAAGCCCAGAGAGGTAGAGTGACTTTCCCAAGGTCACACAGCTAGTTAGAAGGTAGCATCTCTATTTTGACTTTTCTTAAGCAACACATTTCAGGGAATAGGGCTGGGCGGCATTTTTCCTTCCATGCCCCTTCACCAACTCTTCTAGAAATATATGAAAAAGAAGAAAAGTACTTATACTTCAATATTATATTGAGAAGATGCGTAAATAAAAAGTGGCTATATAACACACCCATAGTAAACACGAAGTGTGTGAGCCCACAGGTATTACAGGCAGGACTAAAAACCACTGGTCTCACCTGCTGCTTTCTTAAGAAGTGCCCAGTGGCTTCTAGAATCAGAGACACTTGCTCCTGGTCTCCTGGCTTTGCTCGTCCCAGGGCTGCAGTGTCACTTCTCAAGGGAGCTGATTCACTCTGCTCCTGTCTCTGGGGTCCCAGAGTGAGCCCCCCCATTGCAGAAAGCGAGGTCAGAGCCAGTTCCAGCTTGTTCAACAACAATAATCGAACTCTCTGTATGTGGAGCAGTGAGAAACGAAGGGGAGGATCCAGAGATGGTCGAGATAGAGCATCTGCTCACAGAGATATTCATGG
Organism: Delphinus delphis; assembly: GCF_949987515.2. Lineage (NCBI taxonomy): Eukaryota > Metazoa > Chordata > Mammalia > Artiodactyla > Delphinidae > Delphinus > Delphinus delphis. Next base: position 20,456,054 of record NC_082701.1, read on the forward strand.
CATTGACTTCCTTTCCCAAGACTGGGGTCCTTACCTCTCTCTTTCTCAGTAGCATCCAGTTGAAAGGAGGCCCCTGATTCTTAGGCTGTGCTGAGTTTGTTCTCTCCTCCCTAATATTATTTCCTTCCCCTGGGAGGAAGATGATGCATATTAATGAGATTCAGAGGCTCTTTTTCTTTCCTCCCTGGATTCACACCACTGCCAGCATCGGTGCAGCTTCCGTCACCCACACATTTCCTCCGTAAGGGGCCGGGCCTCCTCTTCCTGCAGGGAATGATCTCATTAAAAGGAGGGGTCGCTGCCCCACAGAACTGTGGCCTCTCTCAGGGACAGAGCAGGTGGGGCCGCAGGGGGCAATGCCACTAGCAGCACAGAGCCAGGCCTGGCAGCCCCACCCTAGAAATGAGGGCCCGGGCCTGGAGCTGGTCCTTTGAAGATGTATCCTGAGGCTCTCGCCCGGTCATCAATGATGGGAGCCCAGAGTCCTGCCTTAGCCAAATGACAAGCTTGGCCTCTTTCATGAGGAAAGGAACTCCTTCTTGGAAACCAAATTACAAATGAATGAGCAGCTTCCTCTGGGACTGGTGGTCTAGCATAAGCCCCCTGACTCCAAGGGTACATAAAAAGGCCCGAGCGGAATGGGGTTGGCAGACACGGACACTTCACGCAGCTGCAGCCTCTCCGACATGACGTCTAACTGCTCCCCAGCCTCCATCAAGAGCTGCCCCCCGTCACCCTCTGTCTGCTCCAGCAGCACGAGCTGCCGACTGGAGCTGTGCCTGGGTTACGTCTGCCAGCCCGGGATGTGCATGCCCTCTGTCTGTGCGCCCACCCCCTACCGGCCAGCCACGTGCCTCTCAAAGGCGCACTAGCCAGCTCCTGCCAGCCCGGCAGCTGCCGCCCGACCAGCAGAAGCTCCGGCTCCACGGGTTCCTACAGCCGATACTTCGAGGGTTCCTTCAATGGCGATGAGAAGGAGACCATGCAGTTCCTGAACAACCACCTGGCCAGCTACCTGGAGAGGGTGCGCCAGCTGGAACGAGACAACGCACAGCTGGAGAGCCGCATTCGAGACGCCTCCCGGTCTCGAGCGCCTGCCTTGGGTCCTGACTAGCAGTCTTATTTCAAGACCATCGAGGAGCTCCAGCGGAAGGTGAGGGCAAGCGGTGAACAGACTCCCTGGGAAGGAGACCCAAAGAGCTGGCCTTCCAGATCTGAATCTCACTCGTTTCTTAAGCTACGTTCAGGGAAAAGAAACTTCCCTAGGGCGCAGGATTATTTCCTAATTCGAGTGCTCAGCCGGAGCCCTTCACGTGGAAAGAGGCCTGGGATCTAGTCTCCGTTCTGTCATGGATTCATTGCGTGACTCTAGGAGGTCCCTTCCCTGGGCCTCAGTTTCCTCATCGGGAAAATGGGGATAATAAGGGTCCTTATGTCAAAGCGTTTCCATGGGTTAATACAGGTAAAGTGCTTAGCCCAGCCCTTGGTACGTGGTGAGTTTTCAGTAAACCTGAGTGCTCGTTAAGGACCCTTCTCACTGTCATGTCTAACAGAGTTTTTCCTCCCACGTTGCTCATTGCCTTCAAAATGGGGCATTCAGATTTATGAAGACCCAGGTGCTTGAAAAATAAACCTCACTGAGGAAATAAACCTTCTGAGGACTTGCAGTTCACTGAATATCCCTCAGAGTTCCAGAGGCTTCGGCAGGGATGGCTGCAGGGCTACTGGTTCTCCTCACTTGGGTTCTTTTTCCTTCTTCTTGTCCTGGGCCGACCCCCTCTGTGTGCTGTGGCCCCCAGGTTCTGTACACCGAGGCAGAGAATGCCAGGATGATCGTGCACGTCGACAATGCCAGGGTGGCTGCCGATGTCTTCAGGACCAAGTGAGTGCGGCCAGGGGACGGAGGCGCCCTGTCTCCCGGCACATGCCTGGGGGCAGCTTTCTGTCAGTTTCATAGACAGTAGGAAAAGCGCCAGTGGCTCAAGGTCTTCCCTGGGGTTGGCACTCAGTTTCACCCCTCAGTCGCTGACCCTGTCCTGACATAGGTACGAGATGGGGCTGGCCATGTGGCAGCTGGTGGAGGCCGACACCAGTAGCCTGTGCAGGGTGCTGGATGAGCTGACCCTGTGCAAGGCCGACCTGGAGATGCAGGTGGAGTCCCTGAAGGAGGAGCTGATGTGTCTCAAGAAGAACCACGAGGAGGTGAGGTCTGAAGTCCAGCTGAGGTGGTCCTGGGGAGCCCAGTGAGAAGAACGTGGGATTTGGGGTTGGGTAGTCATGGGCTGAAATTCCCAGGCCGGCCACAGATTGTATATGTGACTTTGCCCAATTTATTTAACCCTTCTGTAACCTTTCCTTTATGTTCTCATCTGTAAAATGGGGCTAACTCTATCGACAAGGCTGCTGTGAGAATTCAATGAAGTCACAGGTCTTAAACACCTGTCCTTTGGTTGGTGCTTGGAAATGCTAACGACCTTCCCTTCTGCATTTCCTGGACTGGCGTGACTGCCAAGGGCTTGTGGTGACTTGTTTTTCTCATGAGAGCTGCATAACAGGGGTAGAGTGGCCCACTAGGGCTGGAGGGGGCTGTTTTCTAGAACCAACATGGAATGGCCCGTCCGTCTCTGCTAGGCTGGACTGCGGGGGGTGGCCCCCATCTCGTCTAAGGGAGAGGTGAACTGCAGTGGTTTTCTTCCTTTCTTCTCTCCCCATCCTTGTTCCCCTTCCTCTCTTCTGTTTGCATATAATACACTTAATCCAAAAGCCACAGGTCGACCCTCTGCTTTCTGATTTTTCCTCATCTCCTGCAGGTCCTTGGAGGGGAACCCCTCCACCCTGGGCACCTGTATGCTGTAAAGCCCACCCGAGCGCTGGTGTTTTTTACCTCTTTCCCTGGGTTGACACTCAACCTCTCAACTTGGGATTTGAAAGCACAAGTGCCTCTGAATCCTGGCTGGGTTTCCTCAGGCTGAAGTGTAAAGTAACAATGTTACCACATACTCAATGAGCGCCCGAAAGCACCTGACTCACCCCATCTGGATCAGAGAACTGGGAACTGCCCCAGGAGGCCACTAATGAGGAGTTATCGCTGGTATCGGCAGCCTCAGCAGCAACTTTCTCTTCTTGGCAGGAGCCTGGGAGGCGCCTGCTCTCACTTGGGCCTTGAACCAAGGAAAGCCAGGCTCCTGCAGTGCTCCTTCCCGGACGAACGCACGCTGGGAGGGGGGCCGGGGAGACAGGGCACAGTTGTCCCATTTTAGTCCAAATGGACCAAACAAACCCCGATGTTGCTCCTGGCTTCTGCCAAAGCTGTAGGAAGCCTCTCCCATCACGGGGTGTCCAGGTGGAGCTGAAAGACCCTCGGGATGCTGCAGAGTGGCTGCAGTCCTCACAGGGCCCCTCTAAGGCAGAGGTCTTTAGCATCCTTTGCTCCATCTTCTCACATCTCCTTGGGGAGGTGATCTAGGATCTCACGACCTCACACTTGCCTGGTGTTCTTGTGTCTTTTCAGGAAGTCGATGCCCTCCGATGCCAGCTTGGGGACCGCCTTAACGTTGACGTGGACGCCGCAACCCCCGTGGACCTGAACAGGGTTCTGGAAGAGATGTGGTGTCAGTACGGGGCCCTGGTGGAGAACTAATCACAGGGACATGGAGGAATGGTTCACCAGGCAGGCGGGCCTCTCGCAGGGGGCTGGCCTCCCCAGGATCCCTGAGAGGCACCCCCAGCCTTCTCCTGTCTCCCCCACTGCAGATGGAAGCACTTAACCAGCAGGTAGCCACAAGCTCTGAGCAGCTTCAGAGCTACCAGTCAGACATCAATGATCTGAGACGAACGGTCAACATGCTGGAGATCGAGCTGCAGGCCCGACACAGCCTGGTGAATGCGCCTGTGGGCGCCTGTCTCCCAGCTCTGGAGCTCAGGCAGCACCGAATGTAGGGGCAGGCGTCCAGGAAGGAGGAGGGGGAAGAGGAAGAGGCGGGAGGAGGGGGACGGCGAGGGGGAGGAGGTCCAGATTTAACCACCACCATTGCTTGCCCGGCTGACCTCTCCTGCAGGGAGGTTTCTCCCAAGACCCAGCTCAGAGATAAAAGGGCCATGTTTCAAATCTGATGTGGGTTAGGTGGCTCCTGTCAAACACTTCCCAAGAAGGCTTGTCCTCTGCTTAGCCTGCCCTTCCAGACCCATGCTTCTCAACCCCGCCTGTGCAGATTTAAAAAGTCTCCATGCCCAGGTTCTTCCCCGGATGAATTATAGCAGAGTCTCTGGAGGTGGGGCCTGGGCATGGGCATTTTTTTAGCGTCTCCCACATGACTCTAAAGTGCAGCCAGGGTTGAAGACCACTGATCTCAGTGATGCTTGTAGCGGGGGAGCCTGGAGAACCGCAGGTCCAAGGCCTGAAGCCTGAGTAAGGTTGAAGAAGGAATAAGGGATTCAGCGTCATGTGAACGGAGGTTCAGACGCTGGCCTGTCACTTCCCAGCTGTTTAACCTTGAACAAGTCACTTGACCTTTCTGGGCTTCAGTTTCCTCAGTGACTCAGGTAGGGAGGGGTCATTCCCAAACCCAAGGAGAGACTTGTCTCTTCTCGGCTCTTTCTTTCTTTCTTTTTTTAAAAAATTGAATGGAAGATTCTTTAAATTCTATAGCGCTTTACAATTTTCAGAAGTTTCACATGAGTGATTTCACATAATTCTCTAATAACCCTTTTTTCCCCTACCCTTATATTGCCCCTCACCTTTTCCCTCTCCCCACTGGTAACCACTAGTTTGCTCTCTATATCTGTGAGTCTGCTTCTTTTTTGTTTTATTCACTAGTTTGTTGTATTTTTAGAATCCGCATATAAGTGATATCATACAGTATTTGTCTTTCTCTGACTTATATCACTTAGCATAATGCCCTCCAAGTCCATCCATGTTGCTGCAAATGGCATTATTTCATTCTCTTTTTTTTTTTCATTCTCTTTTATAGCTGAGTAATATTCCATTGTGTACATAAACTCCACGTCTTTTTTATACACTCATCTGTTGATGGACGCTTAGGTAGCTTCCATGTCTTGGCTATTGTAAATAGTGCTGCTATAAACACTGGGGTGCATATATCCTTCTGAATGTTTTTGTTTTCTTCATATATATACTCAGGAGTGGAATTGCTGAGTCATATGGTATTTCTAGTTTTAGTTTTTTAAGAAACCTCCATACCGTCTTCCACAGTGGCCGTTTCTCGGTTCTTTCTAAGGTCATGGAAAATAGGTCCTCTCCTCACAGCTATTTTGTCTTTCCTTTTGCCTTAGAGAGACTCTCTGGAATCTACCCTGGCAGAGACGGAGGCCCGCTACAGCTCCCAGCTGGCCCAGATGCAATGCCTGATCACCAACTTGGAGGTCCAGCGGGCCGACATCCACTGTGACCTGGAGCGGCAGAGCCAGGAGTACCGGGTGCTGCTGGATGTCCAGGCCCGGCTGGAGTTTGAGATCAACACGTACCGGGGGCTGCTGGAGAGCGAGGACTGCAAGTACCTGGGGTGTGAGAGGTTTGGAGGAGGTTATAGGAAGCAACTGGATCTACCCATAAGGTACAGCCCTGTCATGATTAATAAGGGATTAGGAAGCCGGGATGATCCAAAGACGTCAGGCAGGTCTTCATGCTGCCATCCCACACCTGGCCCATTGGGACCATTCTGCTCCATTCCAAGTTGGCAGACTCCTTCTAAGTGCTCAGCGTGTGCCAGCGTGTGCCAGGGGATACTGAGACGGAAGATGACAAAGCATCTGTTCTCAAGCCTTTTTTATCTCCAGGGAGACAGACATGCCACTGGAGATCATACTGGGGAAGGGTGGATGTTTGGGGCACTTGGAAGGATTATGTAGCTTCATGTGTTGAGCTGTGGTGGAAAGGAGGACAGGAAAGATCAGCTGGGCCCCATTCAACGGTGAACCACAAAGGCCATGCTGGGGAGGGAGGGCTTTATTTTATAGGCAGTTGGGAGGCCTTAACTTCTTTTTGAGGAGGAAATGATAGAATTTGCTTAACTGCCTAGCTCCTTGCTAGATGGTAAACAACTGGAACTCAGAGAAAAAATATTTTTATCCCCTCCATCTGGTGCATAGTAGATGCTCAGTAAACGTTTCTTGACCAAGTCAATGAGAGCTCAAAGCTGCTCTTCAGGAAGATGGCACAGATGGCAACAGGAAGGGCTGAGTAGAGAGAGGGAGGAAGGGCTGGGCACGGGAGCCATCCAGGAGGCCTTGGATGTGGTCTAGGTAATAAACAATGGAGAAGGTCTGAATTTGGGCAGTGGAAGTATCCGCCCCCAGCCGTGGTACAGGCAGAATTGGCAGGGCTTGGTGGCTGCCTGGATGCAGGATACCTCTGGGCCTTGGATACCTGGTGGGCTGATGATTGTAGGTAGACATTCAGCCTTGCTTCTCTGCCATTTAGAATCTTGCCCTCCAGGGCAAGGGTTGCAAAGTCAAATATTTTTCAAGAACTAGGCCATGAACATACGTGAGTGACATGGGTGTTACTGTGGGACAGTGGATAACCAGGGAGCTATGGCTTGTCCAATGAAGGTGGTGCTGCCTCCTCAGGGCCATTTCTACCACATATGATGAAGATTCAGTACTGCTGGATCTTCTCATTATTCAAGGGAAGCTGGGAAGCTGCATTTCTTTTAAATGTTTAGGTTCTTTTAAAACAAATGTTTTAAGTTCTCCTGATTTTTAAACCTTTTCAACAAATTTTAAAAAATACAGGGGCTTCCCTGGTGGCGCAGTGGTTGAGAGTCTGCCTGCCGGTGCAGGGGACACGGGTTCGTGTCCCGGTCCGGGAAGATCCCACATGCCGCGGAACGGCTGGGCCCGTGAGCCATGGCCGCTGAGCCTGCGCGTCCGGGCCCTGTGCTCCGCAACGGGAGAGGCCACAACAGTGAGAGGCCCGCGTACCGCAAAAAAACCCAAAAAACCCAGCAACAACACACTGAACACTGGATGGAGGCCAAATAGCCCAGAGACAGGACAGGCAGCCTGAGGACAACATCCAGCCTGAAATGTGTTTCATCTGGCCAGTACTGTATTTTTTTTTTTTTTTTTTTTTTGCGGTACGCGGGCCTCTCACTGTTGTGGCCTCTCTCGTTGCGGAACAGAGGCTCCGGACGCGCAGGCTCAGCAGCCATGGCTCACGGGCCCAGCCGCTCCGCGGCACGTGGGATCTTCCCGGACCGGGGCACGAACCCGTGTCCCCTGCTTTGGCAGGTGGACTCTCAACCACTGCGCCACCAGGGAAGCCCCTTGTTTCTCTCTTAATTTCAACTTCTTGCCCAGTTTCTGAGCCTTTTAATTCTTCTTAATTCTGGCAATGACACAGTTGTTCTGTTGGGGGCTAGGGTAGGGGATTTGGTGGAAGTCAAGTTGAATAAGAATAGGCTTTGGAGTGGAAGGAAACAGATACTGAGAACGGCTTTGACACTTTATAATTGGCTTGAGCCAAGAAAAATGACTTCACATCTCTGGTCCTCAAAACCTTATTTATTTATTTTTGTAAAATTAAGATAAGAATACCCACTTTATACGGTGTAGGAAGGATATAGACAATATGGTTGATAAGTCCCCTAATACACATGATAGGTGCTCCTAACACACATGATAGGTGCTCCTATCATAACAGACTTTAGAATCAAGGAAGTAAGGCAGGAAGAGGGGTTGCAGTGACTCTGATAATACAAATCTTTTGAGTTTCATGGTCAAGTTCTTAGATGATATTCCAAAAGATTATTGTTCAGTGTTGTTTGTTATTGGCTTCTTGAGCTCACTGTTTTTGGTCTGGATCAGGCATGGTCTTCAGAGTCACCCTCATACTGATGAGTTTCTTAGACACTGTTTAAGACACCCATGGCTACCCAAGTTATTGTGCTTCCTGATGGACAGGAACGTAACCAACTGTGTGTCAGGTATGAGCCTGGCATATAGGATGTGCCAGGAGATGTGCTGAATGAATGGACTTCATAGTCTTTTTGCCCCTTAAAATGAGACCAAAAGGCAAACAACTGAAGAAAGAAGAAATACAGAACTTCTTGTTAATCAAGAAGCCTATAACATCTACTAAGAATCAATTTCTTCCCTGGGTCGGGAAGGCTGGTTGAGTTTTTACCCAGGTCAATGCCACTGTAGTCATAGAAGTTTGTCTCTCTTGCTGCTCCAAAGACCAACAGGAATAGTCATGCCTTCTGTGTGGACACATCAACAAGGAGGCCAACCCCAGTCAAAGCACAAACATCTGATGGCTGAAAGGACTTCTGTTCTTTTAAAATAATAAAAAGCTTCTGACTTCCCACCCACAGCCAACCTGATATCAGAGAGCCAAGAGGCACCTCAGATTCTTCAACATTCCTTTAATGAGATAAGGAACTCCTAATGGTAAACTCAACAGCTGAGTAGCAGGATGATGGTGCAACAGGAGGTAGAGAATCAAGCAGGGAGGTCAAAGCATGGAGACCACACCCACCTGGGATGGGGTTTAAAAGGGCCGGGAGGGAAGAGGGTTGTCAGACTCAGTGGCTTGGCCTTCCCGGCGGCTCTGAACCTCCTGTGCATCCTCAGCCCACCATAACTTCCTCCTACATCAGCTCATCCCACTGCCTGGGCTGCACCAACACTCCTGGAGCAAGAAACATCTGTGTCTCCTCCACTGACATTAGAGACTAGCCTGGGGCAGAGGTCAACAATGCCCCCCTATGTCTCTCAGCCACTCTGGCACACGCCAACCGAATCCCAGTGGGAACAACCCCTCTGGGCTGACCCAGCCTCTGTCTGCCCACAGCTGCAATGCCGCCTGCCCCTTGCTGGGGACCTGCCACATTCCTGGCAACATCGGAATCTGCAGGACCTATGGTGAAGGCTCCCTTAACAGCCATGAGAAGGAGACCATGCGGTTCCCGAATGACCAGCCGGCCAGCTACCTGGAGAAAGTGCGCCACCTGGAGCGGGACAACATGGAGCTGGAGACCCAGATCCAAGAGTCGAGCGAATGCCATGAGGCCACTGCGTGTCTGAACTATCAGAGCCACTTCTGCACTATCGAGGAGCTGCAGCAGAAAGTGAGGTTTGCGATGCTCTCGATCAGAGGTTGGCAAGCAACAGTCCCTAGGCCAAATTCAGCCTCCTGCTTGACTTTGTAACTAAAGTTGTATTGGTACGCAGCCACGCTCACTCACTGACGTATTGTCTGTGACCGCTTTTGTGCTACAATGGCAGAGTCGAGTAGTCATGACAGAGATTCATGGTCTGCAAAGCCTGAAAGATTTACTATCTGGCCCTGTACAGAAAAAGTTGACTGACCCTGCACTAAATGTTCAGGGCCTGGATTGGCAGTGGAATCAGCCACAGATAAAATTATTTTTAATTGAAGTATAGTTGACTTACAGTGTTGTGTTAATTTCTGCGGAACAGCAAAGTGAATCACTTATACATATGTATGCAAATTCTTTTTTATATTCTTTTCCATTATGGTTTATCCCAGGATATTGAATACAGTTTCCTGTGCTATACGGTAGGACCATGTTTTGTTTATCCAGTCTATATATAGTAGTTTGTATCTGCTAACCCCAAACTTGTGGGAAGAGAATCTCTTGAGTGAAGGTGAATGTGAATGTGAGAGGGATGAGACGTAGGATTTGATTCCCCAGGATTCTGAGTTTACGCTTTCTGAGTTTCAGTGCTTACAATTCCTAAATTGTAGTTGCAAAAAACAGGGCAACCTAAGTTCTGGTGCAGCAAAAGGGGTCAGGGGAGTATGTTCTAATGTCCTTTATGAGCCAGTATATATCTATTCAGTAATATTGGTCTCTGCTGTCCCCTTTGGTTATAATGCAATACTTCTTAAGAGACTTCATCTTAGTTTTGGAGACAGAAAGACAAAGAATATCAGAATAAGGGCCATGACTCCAAAAAAGATGTTTAAAAAAAAAAGACTAAGGCAAAAAACAAAATTAAATTGGGCTTCCCTGGTGGCGCAGTTGTTGAGAGTCCACCTGCTGATGCAAGGGACGCAGGTTCGTGCCCCGGTCCGGGAGGATCCCACATGCCGTGAAGGAGCTGGGCGTGTGAGCCATGGCCGCTGAGCCTGCGCATCCGGAGCCTGTGCTCCGCAACGGGAGAGATCACAACAGTGAGAGGCCCGCGTACCGCAAAAAAAAAAAAAAAAAAAAAAAGACTAAGGGCCATGGAGCTATGGCTAGATTCAGGGAAGACCTTTGAGGAGGTTGACCAACCAGTGAAAGGGACTTATTAAGAATGGATCCTGGGCTTCCCTGGTGGCGCAGTGGTTGAGAGTCCGCCTGCCGATGCAGGGGACACGGGTTCGTGCTCCGGTCCGGGAAGATCCCACATGCCGCGGAGCGGCTGGGCCCGTGAGCCATGGCCGCTGAGCCTGTGTATCCGGAGCCTGCGCATCCGGAGCCTGTGCTCCGCAACGGGAGAGGCCGCAACAGTGAGAGGCCCGTGTATCGCAAAAAAAAAAGAATGGATCCCACCTTACCTGAAAGCGTAATAACCAGCCCATTGTTCTGTGGCTTAGATTCCACATCTTGTTTATACCAGGTTAAGCATCATATCTAGCAAAATAAAATTAAGTCTTTGCTATATGTTCAGTTTGCAACTACCTTCCATCTCTTGCTTCTTTTGGCTCTATACCTTCACCTTTTGCCACGCATCCTCTTGCATGTGCCCCTCCTGTACCACACCAGCATAGCTCACATGTTTGGGAGTTCGTGTTGTCCAAGAGGATGTTGTAGTTTGAACCCAGCCAATGGTGCTTCCTTTGACTGAGGCCATAGATGGCTCTGGGAACGAGCAAATCCCTGAGTGTACTTTCTTTTCCCAGATACTATGCGTCAAATCTGAGAACAGCAAGCTGGTCGTGCAAATAGACAATGCCAAGCTGACTGCTGATGACAATAGGACCAAGTGGGTTGGGGTACCACACTTGGGGGAGGGGCCAGATGTCTACCTGGACTTCTCTCTCGTGAGGCACTTGGTATAGGAGATGTAATCGACCAAGATCCCAAACCCACAGTTACAGCAGGAGTAAACAGAGGGCATTAAGCCCAAGGTCTTGAGAAAACACCCCTGGCGACCTGCAGTTGTTTAACTTTTATAATTTACAATCTGATTTGGAACGCATCCTCCACTTGATTCTATGTAAGAAGAACCGGGTGAAGTGGGCAGGGCAGTGATGGCATCTCCTTCGTGAGGACGCAGAGGCTCAGAGCCCTAATGGCACTTGCCAGAAGTTGCACGGCGTCGAGCGGTAGAACCAGAACTTGGCCCCGCATTTCCTACCCCGAGGTCATTTCATGCGAAACTCCGCTGCCTTGGTAAAGGATGTGTTTCCACACTGCAGCTCGACCAATTTGTGAGCGCTAATTATTCATGACAGAAATCATGGTCCGCAGCCTACAGTGGAGGCATGTGAAGGTCAAAGGGTTTATATTCCCTAGAGGGTCCAATGTAGGAGCAGGGAAGGACATTATATATATATATATTTGTTGTTCTTGTTGTTGTTTTTTGCGGTACGCGGGCCTCTCACTGTTGTGGCCTCTCCGGTTGCAGAGCACAGACCCCGGATGCGCAGGCTCAGTGGCCATGGCTCACGGGCCCAGCCGCTCCGCGGCATGTGGGATCTTCCCGGACCGGGGCACGAACCCGTGTCCCCTGCATCGGCAGGTGGACTCTCAACCACTGTGCCACCAGGGAAGCCCAGGACATTATATTTTATTGTCTCTTTTCTGGGCACTGTGGACGCCTCACTCCTCCAGAGTTAAGGAAGCCGTTTCCTTTCTCTCATTCTGCCAGTTTGGCTTCTAATCTGGGACAGAATCCAGGGTCCATCTCAGCTGGGGGGGTGGAAGAGGACGGTTTACCTGGCTGCTCTGTAGCCTCCCCTTTGGCCATCTGCCCACGAGGGCAGCGTTGACCACAGTCCATCCTGGTATCCTCAGTACCGGCCACTCTGCCTGGTTGTCTTAGGTGCTTAGTATTGAATGAGTGGGGATCACCCTGCTGTTTCTGTGAGTGCATGACACAGGAAACGCCAACTCACAACTGGAGGGCAGAGGGAAGGCCAGCAAGGCATGCTGTAGGTTGTGTCCTGGGGCCCCTCTGCTCTCTAACCCCAACTCCTGTGCCTGCCCTGGTGAAGGTACCAGACGGAGCACTTGCTCTGCCAGCTGGGGAGGGGGCCGACGTCTGTGGTCTGCACAGGGCGCTGGACGACCTCACACTCGCCAAGGCCGACCTGGGGGCCCAGCTGGAGTCCCTGAAGGAGGAGCTGCTCTGCCTCAAGAAGAACCACGAGCAGGTGCGGGGCCCTTTGTGTGACACGTGGAGACGTCCTGGGGGTGAACTCAGGCTCCTTTGGAGGAAGCAGTGAGGCTCTTCCTCCTGCTTGGGTGGAAGCTCGTGCCTCGCTGTTAAGCCTTGAAGGGGAGCTCTGGCTTTCCGTGGGACCTCGCCCACTGAAAGGCTCTGGAAGCTGCTATGCTGACGCAGGCAGCACCTCATCCTCAGAGGAGGGCAGGGAAATCGCTGGAGGGGATGGGAAGTGGGAGGTGAGGCTTTGAGTAGAGGGCAGTGGGGGCCCCATGTATGGGACATCCTCCTATGTCCACAGGGAGTCCACGCTCTGAAGTGTCAGCTGGGGGACCAGCTCCGGACTGAGCTGGACGTGGTGCCCGCTATGGACCTGGGCGGGGTGCTGGAGGAGATGCGGTGCCCGTACGAGGCCCTGGAGGTAGAGCTGCAGGCTCAGCTCACGCTGGTGAGTTCCTTTGTGGGCATGGAAGACTCAGCTGGGCTCCCGCTTCCCATGGGCAATTCCCAGGTTCGGTACATGCGTCACTTAGATACAGACCAGGGACCCAGCTTTAACCTGATTCCTCACCTTTGCAAGAACACTCTCGTAGATGGGGACGCAAGAACATTCATGTGGTGAGGGAGGTTCTGCAAACGTCTCCTGAGGTCTACGAGGAAGAGTCACAGCGCGTTGCTAGTTGTCACAGCTGAGGACTGGATTTTTCTTGGGGCCTGGCAATGGCTTGGGGTGTCATAGCCTTTCTGAAGAGACTGAGGACAGGGTCGATGACTGTTAACCTCTTTCCCTCTTTCTTTGGTCTGCAGAACTGGCTGTGTGAATCCGGGGCCCGCTTCGGCACTGAGCTGGCCCAGATGCAGTGCCTCATCGGCGATGTGGAGGCTCAGCTGTCGGAGATCCGGGCTGACCTGGAGCGGCAGAGCCAGGAGTACCAGGTGCTACTGGACGTCAAGGCCTGGCTGGAGGGTGAGATCGCCACATGTTGGAACTTTCTGGAGACTGAGGACTGTACGTATGTAGCCTGATGTTGTTTGTGTCAATATCATGTGTAAAAGCAGAGACGTCTTATTAGGAATGACTCAAAAGGAGGCGTGGCATTGCAGACCCCACCTCTGGGGACAAACTTGCTACCCAGCAAGCCTGGTGGGCTGCCTGGACGTGGAGGAGGGTGTGCAGGGCCTCTGCAGCTCATGCCGTCCATTGTGTGGCCCATGTTATGCTCCCAGGTGCTAGTCACTCCCACAGGGGCTAAAATACTGAGGGCTCTGTGCGTTTAGGTTTTGCTAAATTCTCTCTGGAATATTCCAGGAGCTTTTAAAAATATTGCATGGGGCAGTGGTATCTATTCTCTCATTTTAGTTCCTCAGTAACGCTGTGACAAAGGTAGGACAGATAGTACACCCCTGTGAGAAATAAGGAAGAGGACCAGGGGCTGTGTTTAAATGAAGAGAGTGGCCGGCCACCGGCTTTGCACACAGGCGCTCTGAGCTCTGGCCGCAGCCTCACTGTGAATTCCGGGCAAGTCACTCCCCTCTCTAGGCCTAGAGGGACCTGTACCGTCTAAGCCCCCTTTTCTCTTCCAATTCTAAAGTGCCTATTTATTTTGGATTTTCATACACTTCTCATGCCAATATTTAAGCACCTTTTTTTCTTCTGCAGGCTCCCCTGCAACATGTGCGCGACCCTAGCCTCCAGCACCTGTGCGGCCCCTGCAGCCTGTACCCACTGCTCTCCCTGCCTTTTCGGGCCTTCTCGGGCCTCCTGTGGGCCTTGCTCAGAGCCTCGATGCTGAATTACTCCTCAGCCAGAGATGCCAGAAAATGGGAGATGTCTGTAGTCCCTTGGCTCCAACCCCCAGTCCTGCCATCGGAGGCCTTTCTTCCCCAGCCAGCCTGGGGGAGACTGAAGCCAGGCAGTGCTTCTCTGTTGACGGGCTTTCCAGCCCGGTAGCTCAGCCCTGGCCCCTGGATTTGTGCTTCCTCTCTTCAGGATGTCCTGACTGCTCCATTTTCTCTCTTCTGCTGCCTCCTGATCTCTCTGAGATGGGGAGGGTAACCTCGCTTTTATTTCGCTAATAAACTTTACTTCTGCAGCATAAGGAGTCCAGTGCCTGCTGGTCTGTTTCTCCATCCAGACCGTGATGCAACCGTTCCTGTAGAAGCAGGGGCTGTGGCTCACTCACCAGAGTGGTTCTGGAAGATGGCAAAGCCAGTGAGGACCGTGGTTAAAAGTGGAACTGCAGCAAGATGGCACAGATGAGGGATACCCAGCTCTGGACCTGACCAAGCCTGTTTAAGCCAGATTCACAGAGCTTTTAAAATACAGACTCGTTCAGACTAAATAAAGTCCCCCTTTAATCTGGATGAAGCCATCGCAAGGCCCCGTGTCGGGGCTTTATAGACACGGTGACACAGGGTCCCACAAAAGCCCTGCAGAGAGGGAGCGGCTGTTACTATTTTCAGCTGGTGGCTGAATCAAGGCTCGAACCCCAGTTTCTCTGAAGTAGATCCGAAGCCCATACTTTGAAAGCTTTGAAGGGGCAAAAAATTAAACACGAGAAGGTTTAGGGTGGTTGTTCTAAAAGTGTGGTCCTCCATCCAGTAGTACCAACATCCCCTGGGAACATGCTGGAAATGCAGATTCTTGGGCCCCACCCCAGACTTTCTGAATAAGCAGTCTGTTTCATCGAGGCTTCCAGGTGATTCCATGCACGCTCAAGTTGAAGAATCACCGTGTAAGGGGGGTTTATTTGTGAAGTAAGATCCCGACTGGCCAGACCCACTGCAGAAGGGATGGGCCTCACTCTCCTGATCTCACGGGTGAGGAACTCTTTATCCCATTGAGATAGTGCTGAACGTGTTAAATTGCTGAGCCGGTGACACCATCAGTCTAGAAAAGGTCAATCAAACTCATCCACCCCAAGCTCCCCCACAGGCTCCTCTGGCAAGTCCTTCAGCAGCCGCCCAGCTTGGAACTTGCAGCCAACAGCCACGTGAACCAGAAGCTCCATGTTTAGGCAGCCACGGATGAGAAGAGCAGGTCTTCAGAACCCAGCATTAGAGCTGACCAAGCAGTGAGTTCCCCATCACTGGAGGCATTCAAGGAGGGCCTTTATAACCACCTGGTGGGGACGTTGAGAAGGTCGCTCAGGCAGCTGATGGAGCTGGATAAGATGGTTGTAGGGGTCTTCTAGCCTCCAAATTCGATGACTCCCTTCTTTCTAGGTCTTATTAATCAGTGAAACTATAAGTGGAGCTAACACACTGACTCCAGCAGCTCGTTCTTGTCTTCCTTCTCTACTCCGTGAACTCTCTGAATCAGAGTAGCTTGCTGAGAAATTTACAAAGTCCAGCTGATGGTTGTTGAGTCCAGCCCGTCCTGATGCGGGAGTGACAACAGTCCCAAGTCCCAGGGGTGGAGAGAGCTTAAGCCAGGCCTCGGTTGCTGTACCTTCAGCTGCTCTCAAGCCCAGAATCCTACCTGTTGGCCACCGTCTGTGTAGACAGGACTGATTTGCTTAAGAGGAAGCTCTTCCATCATAGGAAGCTCTGGAAGGTCAGAGGCTGTCTACCCTTTCCTCCCTTCCCTTCCACTGTGCCTCTGCTCCTTTTCCCAAGCGTAAAGGTGTCTGGGTACAGGTGATGCATCCCTAAGGTACCTACCCAAGAGTAGGTCCCAATAAGAAAGAGCAATCTTGATCAGTCCTAATTTAGCACCTGGCCCAAACACCGTCACCTCTTCCTTTGTACTTAAACAGCTCCTTTCATCCAACAAGTTCAAAGCTGTCTAACAAAATAAAGCCATTTATTCTTGCACCACCATGTTCTTCCCATGTAAGGAGAGGGAGAGAAGGTGAGTCATTCGGTGATGCAGGGATTCTTCTCGTGACATGAAATGAGTCAGTGGGGCCCCAAGACGATGCTTCTTAAGTTCATAGCCAATGCCCTGACCGTCATCTATAATTAAAACATTAGCTTTGATGAGACATTGCTTGCGTGTGTGTGCGTGTATGTGTGAAGTGGTTTGGGTTCCTGGGAAGAAATGCTGAGTAAAGGGGATGATTATGCTTGGGGAGGTACCATCATGACCATCATCACCACCGTCACCGCCACCACAACTATCCTGTTCATCATCATCACCATCACCATCATCGTCATCATCACCACCATCAGCACCACACAGCTTCATCATCATTGCCATGGACGCTCCCATTCACCGGGCTCTTACTATGAGCCACGTGCTGATCTAAGTTAGGGATAAGTTTATATACATATACTCATTTCACCTTTACAGCAATCTGATGAAGCCAAGGTTATTGTTATCTCCATTTTGCAGATGAGGAATCAAGGCTCAGAAAAGTTAAGCAACGTGCCCAGTTCACACAGCTACTAGATGGGGAAGCCAGGGTTCAGATCCAGGTAGTCTGCCTCTAGCAGCTGTTCTTTCAACCACTGTGCTTTACAGAGGCCAAGTCTCAGACTGTGTCAGTAGGATGACAGAACCATCATCACCCCAACGTTTTGATTCTTTTTCCTTGCATGAAATAAGAGAGTGTTTATGCCAGAGAATTCTTTCATGTCTGAGAATTTGTGCCATAAAGGCTGATGCAAAGAATGAACGTTCTATGGTATCTGAAAATAGCATGAGGACCCTGGCAATTAAAAAAAATCTCAATAATATTATATTTTATTTATTTTTTTTAACATCTTTATTGGAGTATAATTGCTTTACAATGTTGTCTTAGTTTCTGCTGTATAACAAAGTGAATCAGCTATATGCGCACGTATATCCCCATATCCCCTCCCTCTTAAGCCTCCCTCCCACCCTCCCTATCCCACCCCTCTAGGTGGTCACAGAGCACCGAGCTGATCTTCCTGTGCTATGCGGCTGCTTCCCACTAGCTAGCTATTTTACGTTTGGTAATGTATATATGTCAATGGACCCTGGCAATTTTAATGGTGGGGAATCATCAAAGAAGGCCAGTCCACCCTCTGTCATTACTATGACCACTTTGTCCATTGAGGAAGAGAAGAAGAGAAACAGTCAGAACCCCTTATGTGTGTTCATCATTTCACCATTTACAAAGCCCTTTCATATGTGTTATCCAATTTGAGCCCCTCACCCCCAAACCCTGAGAGAGACAGAACAGACTTCACAATCCCCATTTTGCAGCGGAAAAAGTTCAAGGTTAGGGAGGTGAAATGAACTCCGACCCCCCAGTCTTACAGCTGGTCTCACTCAAGCTCAAGTCTTCTCATTCCCGGCCCGTTGCCCTTTACCTGCACCAAATTGCTAAGGACTTTGCTGGATAAAACTTCCTGTTCAGACCCGCTCTCCAAGGCTGGCGTGAGGTAATTGAGACGGATTTTGCAGGGCCCGGGAATCTCCTCGAGGATAATCTTTCTGGTGTTTCCTCCCACCCTGCAATGTCCTCCCCACCCAACCACATAGCAGGCTGAGCTTCTGGCCTTTGGTTATCTCCTGGCCTTCCTCAGCAGAGGCACCCCCTTTAGCCTAGTTTTTGTACCCAAATCTCCCTTATCTCCCTGACCCCTTCTCCCACCCCTGGTTTTCGGACATCCTAAACATGTGTCTTGGTCATTCACATTGGCTCCAAGGCTCTCCACCAAGATCCCTCTACCCCCATTAGCTCTCTCTGATCCTGAGGGTGGAGGACTGTGTCTACTCACCAGCAGGGTCACATGTCACCTCCGTTTCTCTCCACTAGTCTCATTCCCTTTTCTAGAAAGAGGAAACTCTTTCACTTGCTTGACTTAGCATTGCCTCTTTTCTTTCTGCCGCCCCACACCCCAACCCTGGAAGCCTCTTTCACCTGCTTTGAAACTCACCTTAACGACCACAGATCCTACGGGGATCCTGCAGGGCCACCACCCTGTGGACTCCAAAGCAGCAAGAACCAGTATCAAAGTAGCTCATTACCAGGTTTGGTTGAAGAAAAGATTCTTAGAGGGATTAGGACTCTAATGAGATCAGTTGTTTGAATCCTACCTCTGAGTCACCTAGAGAGTGGAATCACGAATAAATCTCCTTTGGGGGACAGGGAGATAATCTGAAATGGCCTCATCCCTCACCTCCTGGCTGAGAATCATGAACTGGGTTGAAATGGCCTGACTGGAGTTTGGGGCAGGGATGGGTGTGGGAAAAATGGGAGGGGGGGAAGGAAGGAATTATTTTTCTTCAGAGGGGAGGTGAAGGGCTCAATTATATTACTTTGCGTTAGAGTTGGTCCACAAGGCTGTCTGCTCAGCAAGACTGAGAGCATGTCATCTTCCTCTCCCCCACCAGCATCCCCCCGCCGCCCCCATCCCCCCCCCCGCCCCCCGTCCTGCTGTCCTGGAACTATGCCAGGCGCTTGGTAGAAATTCAACAAATGATTGCTGTCCTTAATGTCATATATACAGTTTTCTAATTACATTAAATACAAACATATTTCCAAACAACCATCTCACACCTTTTAAATATCTCACTTCCTTATCTTCTTGGTATTTCTCATATATTTTGGAGACCCATTTTAGCCTGAGTTATTCATAAACATATAATCTACTAAGGGAACTGTGATTCTTCTGTTTCAATTTTGTCCCATGCCCAGCATGGAGAAGTTGCCCATTAGATGTATTCTGAAAAAACTGAACTAAATAAAAAAGTGGATTTGATAGTCCCTTGTTTGCTCAGTTTCTCTCTGAATGAATCAAATTTGCAAGTATTTCAATTAAGAAATAAGAGAGTGCATGAAGTCTACTCCTAATATGTGCGGGGACATGGAGACCTTATAACCCCATGGTCCCCATCTTCCCCACTAATTCAAGAAGCAAATTGACTCAAGCCTATTGATCGTCTGAAAACATTGCAAGAAAGAAGCTAGATTTACAAGGGATGGTAGCATTATGTTTACTTACAAGCCATTTCATCTGCTGTCTTGCCCCTGAATTCTTGGGCCATTCACCTTCTGCAGGGAAAAAAGGCATCTCCAGAGAAGCCGGCAGGTGACAAGTGTAACCTGTTCTTTGCTGCGTCTTCTGTGTGGTTGCCGATTGGCCGTGACCTGAAGCCGTGCTGGCCAGACTACCCCTGTTCCTTTCTTCCTCTCTCCTCCCCACACTCTTATCATTCAGGAACAGGTAGCAGTGCCTCTTTGTAACGTTTTGCATCCTGGGTGTAGACAGCAGTGCATTTCTCAGCCACGAACAAATCTCAGACTGGATTGTGGAGGTAATGCTCTGGTCTGGACATCTTGGAACAATGCCATTTCTGTCTGAGGCCTCAGAAGCTGTGGTCCCACGTCTGTAGATCTTTTCTGAGTCTTCATTTGCATCCTGCAGAACACTCCGCAGGGGGAACCGCTCTTCTGTGCATCTATTCAGGGTGTCCTGGCTACGTCTCAGCTTTCCACCTGCAGCTTCCCTCACTTGAAGGTGGGCTAGCTTCGTCTGATCAGCACGGCCTGGCGAGCTCCTGAGGATCCCGTCCAGGCTTCTTCCTTGCCTCTTCTTCGTATTATCTCTCTTATTAAACACACCTCTCCCTGTTTCCATCTCTCCCCATTTCTCTGCTCTCTCTGCATTGTACGCAAAGTCTCTTTTTGCTTTTTTGTCGACCCAATCCTTGAATCTTCTCATACTTAGAACCTAAACATTCTCCTTTGCTTAAAGTCTCCATGTTGCTACACTGGCCAATCAGTAGATAAGACCGAAGAGCTTGGAGGACGCTGCTGGTATTTAGTCTGTGCTCCCTGGGCGGGGAGGAAGGACTGCGGAAACCGCGACTTGCTGGAAAGCCAGTGCTTTGGAGCAGGCCGACAAGAGCTGGGAAGCAGGAGGCCTGTGCTGTTCCCTAGGAGCGAATGCCCATCAGTCTGATTCCCAGGGTCTTTTCCATTTGTCCCAAGCCCGGATGAGTGAGACAGGAGCTCCTAGCCTCGCGTCCTTTCTCCGGGACGTCTCAGTGATGCCTGCCCACCTATTTCTCCCCCTTTAACTGCCTTGGAGGAAAACAAAGAGACTTTGATTTTATTTTAAGCCTGGAGCTTTTGGTCTGAATGGCGTTATAATAAGCAGCGATAATGGTGTTGGAGAGGGTGGATGAAGGACCTTTCATCGAAGACTTAAACAGAGCACCACGTGAATACTATCATGAAAGCTTAATGGGGAGAAGGACTCCAATAAGTTGTCAATAAAACTGTCTATGGCAGGCAGCCAAAGCCGCAGTGGCGTTTGGGGTGCGGCTCCCCAGGGTGCAGGTGGTACCTGGTGGTGCCTATAATTATGCAACTTCTGTATGTTCAGAACTTTGGTCACCCCTTCCTCAGACCTTCTGGTGCCTTCCTTCACCTCCCAAATCAACCCTAAACGACTCCAAGCTTGCCTTGCAAAATCCCCTGCCTAAGCTGTGTCTCCTCATTTTCTCTCCAGGGCGCCCAGGTCCTTGGATTCAATGATATGACCACCACCCCGCCCCACCCCTTGGTATTTTTCAACCTTTGGTTCTTAAACCAGATTGCATGTAACACAGCAAGGCTGATGGTGGGAGCCTAGGAGAGGATACGGGGCATCTTCCTGGTGTGTCGATTATACTTGGAGGATTGGGCAAAACGTTAGCAAGTCTAACCGGGAATTTTAAAACATTTTATGTTAAAGCCAACACGATGTTTTCATGCTCGAGGAGGCTCCTTTGGGCTATCTCCTGACTTTTCCAGTTACCGCTCACTTTGTTCTAATGCTATGGCTACCTCATTGGAAAAGCTTGGCAAGCACGGCCTTGTTCCTTTCTCACACCTGCCTCCTGATACTTTCCTTAGATAGTTTCAATGCATTTGTCCGGATCTCTCAGCCTGCATTTTTTTCAGCCTTCTTTCTAAATGATCTCTTCTTTCAGAATCTTCCTTGTTCTCAAACTAATTATCAAAGCCTCTATCTTTAAAATTCCTCTCCAGTCCTTTTAAAAACTTTTTATTTATTAAAAAAATTAGTTTTTATTGGAGTATAGTTGATATACAGTGTTGTGTTAGTTTCTGCTCTACAGCAAAGTGACTCTCACACGTCTACATACACATGTATGTTATACGTACACACATATCCACTCTTTTTCTACATTCTTTTCCCATTACAGTCCTTTTCAGTGATAGGCAGGTAACATTATACAAACAGCTGTCCATCCTTCTTGGCCATGGCCCAAGTCAATCCTTATCCAGCTCAAGTCTTCAAGGCTTGGGGTGCTAAATCATTGAAGGATTCTTCTCTCAAAGCGGACGGAAAGGGAGTCTACTGCTGCCCCTTAATGCAACTTGTTCCTTGATTCAATCTTGGTCCCTCCCTGGAAATGCCACGTGTGTCAGGAGGTGAGTCTGATTATGGTTTTACCAGATCACGTGACACAAAAGAATGTCATTAGATGGACTAACTCCCAATTAACAAGGGCAGATACTTGGGCTAGGCCGTGTGGCCTCTTTGAAGGTCTACCGCAGGACTCTGATTTCAGGGGTTCCTAGCCTGAAGAGGAGTCCTGACTTAACAAGAAGCCAAGTAAAAACATTTATGGGACAAGGGACTCTTCTGAGGAAGACCAATAACAGATTGAAGGGAAGCCCATTTGAAAAGCAGTGAAGAAGTAAAAAGAAAAAAGACATTACATACTGTGTCCACACCCTCTGGGGATGGGGTATAAATGCTCCACAGACGCAGGAAACTCCGAAGCTCCTTGGAGAACTTGGACTCTGTCTTCCGCCGGTCACCTCACTCCCTCCATCACCATGCCTTACAGCTGCTCCCTGCCCAGCCTGAGCTGCAGCTGCTTCTCCTGGCCCTGTGTGCCCCGCAGCTGCCACGGCTCCACCCTGCCCTGGTCCTGCAACATCCCCGTCAACGTGGGCAACAGCGGCTGCCTCTGTGAGGGCTCCTTCAACGGCAACGAGAAGGAGACCATGCAGTTCCTGAACAGCCGGCTGGCCAGCTACCTGGAGAAGGTGCGCCAGCTGGAGCGGGACAACGCAGAGCTGGAGAGCCGCATCCGGGAGCGGAGCCAGCAACAAGATCCCCTTGTGTGCCCCGACTACCAGTCCCACTTAAGGACCATTGAGGAGCTCCAGCAGAAGGTGAGGGGCCTTGTTGTCATCTCTAAGCAGGGCAAGTTTGCTAGTATTCTCAATCTGTGGGAGAGAACTGTGTTTCTTGCATCTATGCCATCGTGATTCTTTCTTCCTCCTTTTATCTTCAAAAGGGCTTTTTAAGCATTTTTAAAGAAGTCGATGGTTTCATATTTATTTTCAATCCTCACTTAGCAACCTCTCATTCCCCAGATCCTTTGCACCAAGGCAGAGAACACTAGGCTGGTAGTGCAGATTGACAATGCCAAGCTGGCCGCAGATGGCTTCAGGACCAAGTGAGTTGTTCAGAATTTACACGGGTCCACTTCTTTTGTTCAATCTGTAGTGAAAGAAAAGGGGTTTCCATAGCTTACCGAACAGCAGTTCAATCCATCAGTTGCGAAGGATTCTGCAGAGGATTGGGGAGAACCAAGAAAGAAGCCACAAAAGTGGATGAGGACTCAAATCAATTTTTGAATCAATATTGGGTCTTGACTGAACCTCAAGAACCCTCTGCCTCTTGGGTCACTCATTGCCGAAAGAGGGAAGAAGAGGTGAATGGGTTTATCCAAGATCATTCTTGTCAGTCTTCAAGGTCTACCAGGTACTGCTCTGACCCTGTCCTTGTGCAGGTATGAGATGGAGCTGGGCTTGCGGCAGCTGGTGGAGTCGGACATAAATGACCTGCGTAGGATCCTGGATGAGCTGACCCTGTGCAAGTCCGACCTGGAGGTCCAGGTGGAGTCCTTGAAGGAGGAGCTGCTCTGCCTCAAGAGCAACCACGAGGAGGTGAGACCAGAAATGAGAAATGAAGAAACCTGACTCAGCTTCAGGCTGAGGGTGGCTTTAGTGATTTGGGGTGGCAGAATCAGGAATAAGACTCTTTTAAATTTCCTTCAAAAACACCAAAACTTCAGGATAAAGGAAAACATTGAGAGATGAAACCTATCCATGTTCCCAGATAAGCTGTCTTTCACTCAGAACTGGTACCTTGCTTGAGTTTCCTAGGGCACCTCCATGGGCTTGTGATTGGTTACTGAGTTGTGGGAGGAGTCCCAGCATTGCTTGTGATTGGTTACTGAGTTGTGGGAGGAGTCCCAGCATTGCTCTGATCATGCCATGCAAAGCCATTTCTCTTTCCCCTCAAAGCCAAAATATCAATCCTGGTGAACTGGAGTCTCCACTTTTTCAAAGTCTTGATGACGAATGATCTGGGGTTCCTTCTCTCTCCTGGGAGGGGCCATGCCAAGATCTTACTTGATGGCAAAAATGCTGTGACATACAATCTGAAATTATACAGCCAATTCTTTTTCTTATGAGGTCATCTGCAGACAGTCTGCAAACTGGGAAAGTTGGGCATTCATCCATCCTTGAGTGGCCCCCAAGCAAATCCTTGAGAATTTTTTTTTTTTGCGGTACGCGGGCCTCTCACTGTTGTGGCCTCTCCGGTTGCAGAGCACAGGCTCCGGACGCGCAGGCTCATCAGCCATGGCTCACGGGCGCAGCCGCTCCGCGGCATGTGGGATCTTCCCGGACCGGGGCACGAACCCGCGTCCCCTGCATCGGCAGGCGGACTCTCAACCACTGCGCCACCAGGGAAGCCCGGGAATTTTTTTTGAATCCAAGTGCCATGACACAGTCATGGTGGGAAGGAGCTGAACACATGGAACGCAGACCACTTTGCCTTCTGTTGTCATAGCCGCTCCACTAAAAGGCTCTTCCGAGGAAATAGACAAACAGGACTTTGACAAGCAGTGCCATTCCTTTGGGTCCACTTTTTTTTTTTTTTTTTTTTTTTGGGTCCACTTTTTATTGAGGATAGTCACTCTTGCATTTTCTACATCCACAGGAAGCCAACTCCCTGCGGAGACAGCTTGGAGACCGCCTTAATGTGGAGGTGGACGCTGTCCCCACCGTGGACCTGAACAATGTGCTCAACGAGACCAGGTCTCACTACGAGGCCTTGGTGGAGAGCAACCACAGGGACGTGCAGGAATGGTTCACCAGGCAGGTGGGCCTCTCAGCACGTGGCCTCTCAGGCCCCTCGGCCCCTCAGGGCCCTTCAGACAGGGTCTGATCCTGCCTTCTCCCCTTTGGTGTTTCAGACCGAGGAGCTGAACGGGCAGGTGGTGTCCAGCTTGGAGCAGCTGCAGTCCTACCAGGCGGAGATCACTGAGCAGAGACGCACGGTCCATGCCCTGGAGGTGGAGTTGCAGACCCAGCACAACCTGGTGGGTATCGTTCAGACTGCTGGTGAGAAGGGGAGGTCGGGGAGTCAGAGGCACCAGGCTGGCCTTTGGGCCGTCCTCTCCTTAACTCTTGGAGCTTGTGACTTCTTTGCATCCTGTGGAGAAGCCCTTTCAGGAGCAGCTCTGTGACCTTCCTTACCTTCCGCACGACAGAGAGACTCTCTGGAGAACACCCTGACGGAGATGGAGGCCCGCTACAGCGCCCAGCTGGCCCAGGTGCAGTGCCTGATCAGCAACGTGGAGTCCCAGCTGGCGGAGATCAGGAGGGACCTGGAGCGGCAGAACCAGGAGTACCGGGTGCTGCTGGATGTCCGGGCCCGGCTGGAGTGTGAGATCAACACGTACCGGGGGCTGCTGGAGAGCGAGGACTGCAAGTGAGTACTCAGCTGCTGGTGTTTGGCGAAGCTATGCACATATAGGCGTACTTCTCAGTTGGACTCCAGGCAAAGATTGCATACCCTGGAGAGGAAATTCTGCCTTCACACCAGACATGCTCAAACGGAACTCAGAAAACAATGTGGCTATCATTAAAACATAAAGTGGCAGGAACTGTGTGATGTACAAACTGAAATGGCACAGTCAACTCTTTGCATTCTACTCTGATGATACTGATATGTGATCAGTGATATTTCTTACATCTTAACAATACCGTAATGTGTAGAAGTTACATTTCCACATGCTACCTTATCTGCCCTGTTACCATCAGGCAGGCAGGATCAGTATTCTCCTCATTCTATAGGTGAAGGGACTGGGGCCTGGAGAAGGTAAGTGACTTATCTAAGGTCACCAGCTAGGAATGGACGTTGCTGGGAGCTGAGACTGGAGTTTCTGAGCCTCTGTCCAGCACTTCGGACATGATATGACAGGGAGACCGTTAGCATTGAGAGTGAGCTTTGCAGCACGTGAGCCTGTGACCTTCTCTGTTACAGGTCAGGCCAAGTCCCAGAGAGCAGTCCACACTTGGGGTCTCTCTGGTGTATATTACAAGCCGCCCTCAATTCGCTTTCCATATCATTCTTTTTCTCCAGGCTGCCCTGCAACCCCTGCGCCACGACCAATGCATGTGGTAAGACCATCATGCCCTGCGACTCCAGTGCCTGCACCCCGTGTGCTCCTACTGCCCGCTTCTCGCCCTGTGTCCCCCGCCCCCACTGTGGGCCCTGCAACTCCTACACGTGCTAGAGTCCAGTGGTTGCCGGAGGAGCAAGGAGGCAGGGCCCAGTGTTCCAGAGCTTTGACCTGGCCCTGGTCCATTCCACCAAATGGGCCAGAAAACACAATTGCATGGCTGGAGCTGCCCCAGGGAGGTGGTCAAGAAACTCACCCAACTCACCCAGATAATTCCCTGCCTACCCTTTCCTTCGTTGGAGACCGTTTCTTCTTAGCTAGCCCAGAGAACCCTCCCACGTGCCAGCAGTCTTCCCTTGTAACCTCCTAATAAACTTGATTTCCTTGGCAAAGTAGATGCCTTTCTCACTGGTATTCATTTGTCTCACCATGACCATCACTTGAGCACTTTATGAAAGGGCCACTTGAAAGCAGAGCCCTATAACAGCCTCACTCTTGGATATGAGAGCCTGGCAGGCAGATGGCTGGCCTGGCATCCTGACCCCACAGGTGAGGCAGGGAGGTAGGAGAGAGGGTAGGGCAGCTGCTGGGTTGCTCCATCTCCCTTTGGCCATTCCTGGATCTTCTTCCTCACCCCTCTTGACCAGGACATCTCCTAGAGCTGATTTTATCCAAATCTAAAGTGAGGAGGCATGAGCTGGGGGCTGGAAAGAGGCTCTGGAAAGCTCATCTTTTCCCAGCAGGAAGTTTTAGGTCCAGCACTGTATTATCTGGGTTACTGCTCGTTCAGGCAGCCTCAGGACCGTGCAGCAAAGGGCCCATCTGGCTTGCGTACTGTGTCCAGGACTTCCTCCTTCCTTCTGATATCCTTCCTGGGGATCGTTAGCAGCCTGGGCTACAGCTGCTCACTTCCCCTCCCCGCATCTGGGGCTCAGAGAACCCACCAACTTTTCCTTTGATACTTCCGCCTTCCTCTATTCAATCCAACCAGTGTCTGTTGGCTACCTGCTCTGTGCAGACCCTGGATGGTGGGGAGGGGAGAGGCACATAATGAAAGACACGGTCCTGGCTGCAAGTTATTTATAATTTCTTAAAAGGGATGAAACTAGTCCCCAAGCAGGGCTATTATAAGCCTAGTCCCTGGCACTGTGAACACTCAGGCTGGTGCTGCAGGAAATCTCAGAGCGCTGAAAGTGATATCAGTGTTCATCAAGAATGGGGCTCTTGGGCTTCCCTGGTGGCGCAGTGGTTGGGAGTCCGCCTGCCGACGCAGGGGACGCGAGTTCGTGCCCCGGTCCGGGAAGATCCCACATGCCGCGGAGCGGCTGGGCCTGTGAGCCATGGCCGCTGGGCCTGTGCGTCCAGAGCCTGTGCTCTGTGGCGGGAGAGGACACAACAGTGAGAGGCCCGCGTACCGCAAAAAAAAAAAAAAAAAAAAAAAGAATGGGTATCTTTCTTTAACTCTAATGAAGAGTTTCCAGAAAGGAGCACAGTCTTGCCAACACCCTGATTTTTAAAAATTTGAGTAAAATATACATAACATAAATTGACCATTTTATCCATTTTTAGTGTACAATTCAGTAGCATGAAGTATATTCATATTGTGGTGCAACTATCGCCTCTACCCATCTCTAGAACTTTTTCATCATCTCAAACGGAAACTCTGGACTCATTAAACAATAACTCCCCAACCCCCGCTGCCCTGAGCCCCTGGTGACCTCTATTCTATTTTCTGTCTATATGACCTCTATTCTATTTTCTGTCTATTTTCTGTCTATAAAGAAATGTAGGACTTCCCTGGTGGCACAGTGGTTAAGAATCCGCCTGCCAATGCAGGGGACACGGGTTCAAGCCCTGGTCCGGGAAGATCCCACATGCCGTGGAGCAACTAAGCCCACGAGTCACAACTACTGCAGCCCGTGCGCCTAGAGCCCGTGCTCCACAACAAGAGAAGCCACCGCAACGAGAAGCCCACGCTCCACAACGAAGAGTAGCCCACGCTCGCCGCAACTAGAGAAAGTCTGTGTGCAGCAACAAAGACCCAACCCAGCCAAAAAAAAAAAAAAAAAAAAAGAAATGGAATTGTATATTATTTGTCCTTTAGGGTCTGGCTTTTTTCATTGTATAACGTTTTCCAGGTTCATCCATGTTGGAGCATGTATCAGAATTTAGTTCTTTTAAAGATTTAATAATATTCCATTGTATGTATGTAATGCATTTTGCTTGTTCATTCATCATTGATGGGTATTTCGGGGCGTCTCCACCTTTTGGTTATTGTGACATGCTGCTATCAACATGGGTGTACATACATCTTCTGTTCAAATCCCTGCTTTCAATTTGTGTGTGTGCGTGTGTGTTTATGTACCTAGATGTGGAGTTACTGAATCATATGGTAATTCTATGTTTAATTTTTTGAGTAACCTCCATACTGTTTTCCACTGTGGCTGAACCACTTAACATTCCCACAAGCAATGTTCAAGGATTGCAATCTCTCCCCAATACTCATTTTCTGGTTTTTATTCTTTAAGTTGTAGGCGTTCTTTATAAATTCTGGATATGAATCCCTTATTAGGTATATGATTTGACAATATTCTCCCATTCTGTGGGTTGCCTTTTCACTCTTTTCCTTTTGTTATCTGTGCTTTTGGTGTCATCACCAAGAAATCAGTGCCAAATCCAACGTCACGAAGATTTTCTCCTATGTCTTCTTCTAAGAGTTTTATCATTTTAGCTCTGATGTTTAGGTCTATGAGTCATTTTGCAGAAAAACATCACTGAGATTTTTATAGAGATTGCATTGAATCTGTAGATTGCTTTGAGCAATATTGTTACCATAACAACATTAAATCTTCCAATCCATAAACATGGGATGTCTTTCCATTTACATACGTCTTCCTTAGTTTCTTTTGGCAATGTTTTGCAGTTTTTCAGTGTACAAGTCTTTTGCCTCCTTGGTTATGTTTATTCCTAAGTTTTTTATTCCTTTTGATGCTGTTGTAAATATAATTTTCCTTCTAATTTCTTTTTCAGATTGTTCATTCCTAGTGCATAGAAATGCAACTCCATACCTTGATTTTAACCCAGAGAGAGTAAACCCTTGATTTTAGACCTGTGTCAGACTTCTGACTTATAGAAATTTACAATAATACAGTTTTGTTTTACGCCACTAAATTTGAGGTCATTTGTGACAGCAGGAATGGGAAACTAATATAGCTCACATCTACTGAACTCAACTATGGGTTAAGCAAAATACTAGGAGCTTATCTTAATTAATCTTACTAACAATGCTGCAAATTAAATCCATTTTACAGATGAGTAAACTGAGCCTTAGAAACATGCTTGAAATCATAGTTGGTTATTAGCAATTATGGGATTTGAACCATGTTCTCTCTATAGTTATACATAAGATATCACTATAAAGTATGGAGAATATTTAAAAAATTGGAGCAGGATGATACAATGACATGCTTCAAAGTTGTCTTCTACACGCAGATTCCAGCTAATTTTTGGGAAATCTCTTTAGGACTTGGTTTTCCGGTCAATTATGAGTTGCAGTCATATAGAAGTGTGTTTTTTTTGTTTGTTTCTTTAACATCTTTATTAGAGTATAATTGCTTTACAAAGTGTGTTAGTTTCTACTTTATACCAAAGTGAATCAGCTATACAAATACATATATCCCTATATCTCCTCCCTCTTGTGTCTCCCTCCAACCCTCTCTATCCTACCCCTCTCGGTGGTCACAAAGCACCAAGCTGGTCTCCCTGTGCTATGCGGCTGCTTCCCACTAGCTATCTATTTTACATTTGGTAGTATATATAAGTCCATGCCACTCCCTCACTTCGTCCCAGCTTACCCTTCCCCCTCCCTGTGTCCTCAAGTCCATTTTCTACGTCTGCGTCTTTATTCCTGTCCTACCCTTAGGTTCTTCAGAACATTTTTTTTTTTTCAGATTCCATATATATGTGTTAGCATATGGTATTTGTTTTTCTCTTTCTGACTTACTTCACTCTGTATGACAGACTCTAGGTCCATCCACCTCACTACAAATAACTCAATTTCATCTCTTTTTATGGCTGAGTAATATTCCATTGTATATATGTGCCACATCTTCTTTATCCATTCATCTGTCGATGGACACTTAGTTTGCTTCCATGTCCTGGCTATTGTAAATAGTACTGCAATGAACATTGTGGTACATGACTCTTTTTGAATTATGGTTTTCTCAGGGTATATACCCAGTAGTGGGATTGCTGGGTCATATGGTAGTTATATTTTTAGTTTTTTGAGGAACCTCCGTACTGTTCTCCATAGTGGCTATATCAACTTACATTCTCACCAACAGTGCAAGAGGGTTCCCTTTTCTCCACACCCTCTCCAGCATTTATTGTTTGTAAACTTTTTGAGGATGGCCATTCTGACTGGTGTGAGGTGATACCTCATTGTAGTTTTGATTTGCATTTCTCTAATAATTAGTGATGTTAAGCATCCTTTCATGTATTTGTTGACAATCTGTATATCTTCTTTGGAGAAATGTCTATTTAGGTCTTCTGTCCATTTTTGGATTGGGTTGTGAGTTGTTTTGGTATTGAGCTGCATGAGCTGCTTGTAAAGTTTGGAGATTAATACTTTGTCAGTTGCTTTGTTTGCAAATATTTTCTCCCAATCTGAGAGTTGTCTTTTCGTCTTGTTTATGGTTTCCTTTGCTGTGCAAAAGCTTTTAAATTTCATTAGGTTCCATTTGTTTATTTTTGTTTTTATTTCCATTTCTCTAGGAGGTGGATCAAAAAGGATCTTGCTGTGATTTATGTCATAGAGTGTTCTGCCTATGTTTTCCTCTAAGAGTTTGATAGTGTCTGGCCTTACATTTAGGTCTTTAATCCATTTTGAGTTTATTTTTGTGTATGGTGTTAGGGAGTGTTCTAATTCCATTCTTTTACATGTAGCTGTCCAGTTTTCCCAGCACCACTTATTGAAGAGACTGTCTTTTCTCCAGTGTATATTCTTACCTCTTTTATCAAAAATATGGTGACCATAGGTGCATGGGTTTATCTCTAGGCTTTCCATCTTGTTCCATTGATCTATATATCTGTTTTTGTGCCAGTACCATACTGTCTTGATTACTGTAGCTTTGTAGTATAGTCTGAAGTCCAGGAGCCTGATTCCTCTAGCTCCGTTTTTCTTTCTCAAGATTGCTTTGGCTATTTAGGGTCTTTTGTGTTTCCATACAAATTGTGCATTTTTTTTTGTTCTAGTTCTGTGAAAAATTCCATTGGTAGTTTTATAAGGATTGCATTGAATCTGTTGATTGCTTTGAGTAGTATGGTCATTTTCACAATGTTGATTCCTCCAATCCAAGAACATGGTATATCTCTCCGTCAGTTTATATCATCTTTAATTTCTTTCATCAGTGTCATATAGTTTTTCTGCATACAGGTCCTTTGTCTCCTTCGGTAGGTTTATTCCTAGGTATTTTATTCTTTTTGGTGCAGTGGTAAATGGGAGTGTTTCCTTAATTTCTCTTTCAGATTTTTCATCATTAGTGTATAGGATTGCAAGAGATTTCTGTGCATTAATTTTGGATCCTGCTACTCTACCAAATTGATTGATTAGCTCTAGTAGTTTTCTGGTAGCATCTTTAGGATTCTTTATGTATAGTATCATGTCATCTGCAAACAGTGACAGCTTTACTTCTTCTTTTCTGATTTGGATTCCTTTTATTTCTTTTTCTTCTCTGATTGCTGTGGCTAAAACGTCCAAAACTATGTTGAATAATAGTGGCGAGAGTGGACAACCTTGTCTTGTTCCTGATCTTAGAGGAAATGGCTTCAGTTTTTCACCATTGAGAATGATGTTGGCTGTGGGTTTGTCATATATGGCCTTTATTATGTTGAGGTAAGCTCCCTCTATGTCTACTTTCTGGAGAGTTTTTTAATCATAAATGGTGTTTAATTTTGTCCAAAGCTTTTTCTGCATTTATTGAGATTATCATATGTTTTTTGTCCTTCAATTTGTTAATATGGTTTATCATATTGATTGATTTGCATATATTGAAGAATCCTTTCAGTCCTGTGATAAACCCCACTTGATCATGCTGTATGATCCTTTTAATGTGCTGTTGGATTCTGTTTGCTAGTATTTTGTTGAGGAATTTTGCATCTATGTTCATCAGTGATATTGGCCTGTAGTTTCCTTTTTTTCTGACATCTTTGGTTTTGGTATCAGGGTGATGGTGGCCTCATTGAATGAGTTTGGGAGTGTTCCTCTCTCTGCTATATTTTGGAAGAGTTTGAGAAGGATAGGTGTTAGCTCTTCTCTAAATGTTTGATAGAATTTGCCTGTGAATCCATCTGGTTCTGGGCTTTTGTTTTTTGGAAGATTTTTAATCACAGTTTCAATTTCAGTGTTTGTGATTGGTCTGTTTATATTTTCTATTTCTTCCTGGTTCAGTTTTGGAAGGTTGTGCTTTCCTTGAATTTGTCCATTTCCTTCAGGTTGTCCATTTTATTGGCATATAGTTGCTTGTAGTAATCTCTCATGATCCTTTGTATTTCTGCAGTGTCAGTTGTTACTTCTTTTTCATTTTTAATTCTGTTGATTTGTCTATTTTGAGTGAAGTCAAAGTGAAGAGTGAAGTCTGTTTTGTCTGATATGAGAATTGCTACTCCAGCTTCCTTTTGATTTCCGTTTGCATGGAATATCTTTTTTCATCTCCTCACTTTCAGTATGGACATTTTAATAATATTAATTCTTCTAGTCTATGAACACAGTATATCTTTCCATTTATTTGTGTCATCTTCAGTTTCTTTCATCAATGTCTTATAGTTTTCAGAGTGCAGGTCTTTCACCACTTTGATTAGATTTATTGCTACATATTTTATTCTTTTTGATGTAACTGTAAATGGGATTGTTTTCTTAATTTCTCTTTCCAATTGATCATTAGTAGTGTATAGAAACATTATAGATTTTTTAAAAACATCTTTATTGAAGTATAATTGCTTTACAATGGTGTGTTAGTTTCTGCTTTATAACAAAGTGAATCAGCTATACATACACATACGTGCCCATATCTCCTCCCTCTTGCATCTCCCTCCCTCCCACCTTCCCCATCCCACCCCTCCAGGCAGTCACAAAGCACCGAGCTGATCTCTGTGTATTAATTTTGTATTCTGCAACTTTACTGAATTCATTTATTCTAAATTTTTTTGGTGTCATCTATAGGGTTTTCTATATATAGTATCATGTCTAATGCAAACCATGACAGTTTTCTTTCTTTCTTTCCAAGTTGAATTTGTTTTCTTTTCTTTTTGTCTTGTCTGATTGCTGTGACTAAGACTTCCAATAATATGTTGAATAAAAGTGGCAAGAGTAGGCATCCTTGTCTTGTTTCTGATCTTAGGGGAAATGTTTTCAGCTTTTCACCATTGAGTACGAGGTTAACTGTGGGTTTGTCATATATGGACTTTATTCTGTTGAGATATTTTCCCTCTATGCCCGCTTTGTTGAGAGTTTGTATCATAAATAGATGTTGAATTTTGTCAAAAGTTATTTCTGCATCTATGGAGATGATATATGATTTTTATTCTCCCTTTTGTTAATGTGGTGTAACACATCGGTTGATTTGTGGATATTGAAACATCCCTGCATCCCTGGGATAAATCCCACTTAATTATGGTGCATGGTCATTTTAATGTATTGTTAAATTAGGTCTGCTAATATTTTGTTGAGGATTTTTTTTTTTTTGAGGATTTTTGTTGAGGATTTTTGCATCTATGATCATCAAGGTTATTGGCCTGTGATTAAATTTTTTTGTAGTGCCTTTGTCTGGTTTTGGTATCAGGGTAATTCTGGCCTAGTAGAATGAGTTTAGAAGCATTCCTTCCTCTTCAATATTTTGGAATAGTTTCAGAAGCAGGTACTAAGTTTCTTTAAATGCTTGGTAGAATTGACCTGTGAAGACTTTTGGTCTTGGACTTCTGTTTGTTGGGTGTTTTTTTTTTTCTGATTTGATTTCATGACTAGTAATTGGTCTATTCAGATTTTCTTTTTCTTCCTGAGTCAGTCTTAGGAGACTTTACATTTGTAGGAATTTATCCATTTCTTCTAGGTTGTCCAATTTGTTGGTGTATAATTTTTCATTGTAAACTCTTATGATAATTTGGTGTTTGGTGTTGGTTGTAACTTTTCCTCTTTCATTTCTGATTTTTTTGGGCCCTCTCCTTTTTCTTTATTTGTTTGGTTAAAGGTTTATAGAATTGTTTATCTTTTCAAAGAACCAGCTTTTAGTTTCACTGATATTTTCTATTGTTTCTTTAGCCTCTATTTCACTTATTTTCACTCTGATCTTTATTATTCTCTTCCTTCTACTACCTCTGGACTTTGTTCTTTTTCTAGTTCCTTTAGGCATAAAGTTAGGTTGTTTATTTGAGATTTTTCCTATTTCCTGTGGCAGGTCTGTATTGCTATACACTTCCCTCTTAGAACTGCATTTGCTGTGTCCCATAGAGTTTGGATTGTTGTGTTTCCATTTTCATTTTTCTCAAGGTACTTTATGATTTCTTCAATAACACATTGGTTGTTTAGTAGCATGGTGTTTAGACTCCATGTATTTGTGTTTTTTTCCAGTGTTGCTCTTGTAGTTGATTTGTAGTCTCATATCATCACGGTCAGAAAAGGTGCTTGATATGATTTCAATCTCCTTAAATTTACTGAGACTGGTTTTGTTGCCTAACATGTAATCTATCCTGGAAAATGCTCCATGTGCACTTGAAAAGAATATGAATCTGCTGTTTTGGGGTGGAAAGTCCTGTATATAGCTATTAAGTCTATCTGATCTTATGTATCATTTAATGCCAATATTTCCTTATTGATTTTTTCTTTTTCTTTTCTTTTCTTTCTTTCTTTTTATTTATTTATTTTTTTTGGTTGCACTGCATGGCATGTGGGATCTTAGTTCCCTGACCAGAGATTAAACCCTTGTCCCCTGCAGTGGGAGCATGGAGTCTTTACAACTGGACTGACAGGGTTAGGGTTCCCTCTAGTGTATTTTTCATTTCTGTTATTGTATTCTCCAGCTCTGATTGGTTCTTTTTCATATTTTTCATCCCTTTGTTGATGTTATCACCGTGTTCCTCCATTCTTCTGAGTTTGCTGAATGTCTTTATGGCCATTACTTTGAACTCCTTATCTGGAAGATTGATTATTGCCATTTCATTTATTTATTTTTCTAAGGGACATATTCCTTTCTTTCACTTGGAACATATTCTTTATCTCCTCACTTTACTTAACTCTCTGTGTTTGTTTCTACACATGAGGTAGACCATCTATGTCTCCCTGTCTTGAAGGAGTGGCTTTGTGTAGAAGGTGTTTTGTGGGGCCCAGCAGTGGGGTCCCAGTTGGTTACCAGAGGCAGGTGCTCCAGGGCTGTGTAATCTGTGTGTGTCTGTGGCTGGGTCACTATTGCTGTAGGCACACTAGTGTGGGGGCTTGTCACCAGTGCAGCTGGCTGTAAGACCCAGCTGCAATAGTTGCAGGCAGTCTGATGTGTGGGGCTGGGCCCTGGGCAAGAACCACTTTGGAGGGATGCTGGTGCTGGCTGAGGTTGTCTGCTTCTCCTCTATGATCATCTGTTACTCCCTGGCTCATACCATCCTTACTAAGCTTTTTCCAATTCCTCTAATGCAGAACTTCCCAACTTATTGAGGTGAATGGGCTAGAGGGAGTCATGGTACTGATGCTCTGAGTCCTCAGAATAGTTGGCCAAGGCAGTCCAGTCACTTTTCCCCAGTGAGCCACAAAAATATCATTTTCTGTTTAAGCTGTTTGTGAAAAATGGGAAATATGGCCAAATGCAATGTGCTCGCTCACTTCTGGCCCTCATGTTTGCCCCAACTCTACCCAGAACAATCTCCTTCCTCTTCACTTAGTTTCAGCTCTCAGCAATATCATCAATTCCTCAAGAAAGCCTTCCTTGACCTCTGCTAAGTCTGGTTAGATCTCCGGCTGCACGTTCTTCCAGCAGCTGGGGCTTCCCCCCATGACAGATGTATCATCCACCTGGCTGGTGTGCATTCTCCACTAGGTTGTAGGTTTGCCTCTCTTGCTCATTGTTGCATCCCCAGTGCCTAGCTCTGTGTCTGGCATATAGGACGGACTCAGTAAATGTTTGTTAAAGGAAGTGAGCTAACTCATCCTTGATGTGCAAAACAGTGCTTTCTCCTGCTCTCTGTGTTTCTGTGAATGGTAAAGTTTTCTCCTGAATTCTTATGCTTGCCAAATTTTGGTTTCATTCTTGACCCTCTCTCAGATTGCTGATTAAAAAAAAATGTTTCTTTGAAAATGGTTCTTACACCAGTTTCTTCTTTTACACTTCCCCTACAGATACCTAAACTCAATTCTTTATTACTGCGGACCCAGACTATTACAATAACCTTGCCGCTCCTCTGCTTCCAGCCTTATCTTCATTTTGCTAAAACAGATAAATGTTTGCTAAAATGTTGCCTCCAGGGAAGTCTAAGCTCCTTAGCTTTGTCATTGAAGACCTCTGCCATATGGTCACAACCTCCCCATCCAGCTCTATTTTCCACCACTTCCCTTCACTCTCTCCCCTCCCAGTTACCTAGTCGTACTCGACCATGCCTTGGGCTTTCCTGCACCGTTCTGTGTGCACATGATTCTTCCACCTGCAGTATCTGCTTTTCTCCTCTCTGCTTCTTAGAAGCCTCCCCGTCCCGGCACAAATCTATCCCTGTGAACTTCCAGTTCTGGCTGTGCTCTCTCTCCCCATTTTTTCAACTTCTCCCTTATCATCTCTTGCCTCATATTATTATACAATGCTCATTCCTTCATCCACCCAACAAATGTCCATTGGGTCCCTACTGTGTACCATGTGCCTAGAGCAGAGGATTCAAAGATGAACTAGACCATGTCTTTGCTTCTGGGAACTCAAATACACAGAGAGATATGCATATAAGTCATGCAATGTTATGCTCAAAGTGAAATGAAAGCTAAGACAGGAGGGAGAGATGACTTGTCAGAAGAAGTTAGGGAAGGAGTTAGTTCATTAATTTAAGCAGCATGGTATGATGGAAAGAACAGAGATCTGTGTTGAAATCCTGGATTCACAACACATTAACCCCTACTCTCTATGCCTCTGTTTGCCTGTCTGTAAAATGGGAATATTATCATGTACCTCGAAAGGTCATGGTGAGATGTGAATAAGATCGTGTTTGTGAAGAGTGTCTAGTACCAACTTGGGCTTGTACAGGTGCTCAACAAGTGTGAGCTCCTTCTGACCACAGCCCTGATCCTACCTTCCATATTCCTCACGGTGCCCTATACAAACCATGATCCTGGTGACTATCTGCTGTTTCGTTGATTGACATTATTATGGATATGATGATGCCTGTCATATCAGGTAACAGGGCCACTGGGAACCAGGCTATTTTAATGATCCTAGAGGGGATCTATTCTTCTTTCTGAGAACCATGAATTTGGAATTTGACCAAGGGAGTGATACATGGGCAAGGGCTATACTTTTCCATATCAGCAAGAAGAATCAGGGCTGTCAAGCCAGGAAGCGAAGAAGCCATAGCGTTCCTGGACCTACCACACCCCACAAATGAAGGCCAGGGCTTTCACGAGTCCAGCCCTTTGAAACCACACCATAAAGCTCTTACTTCACTGATGCACAGCATGGAAGAGGAGTTCTGACTTAGCAAGAAGCCCAACTAAAGTCTTTTATGAGATGAGGGACTCTTCTGAGGAAACATAACACGCCAAGGGGAAAGGCTTTTGACAACCCAATGAGTAAGAAAAAAGGGCTGTCTTCCACATCCACACCCTCTGCAGAGGGGCTATAAATGCTCCCAAGAGGAAGGAGACCCACAGCTCTGTGGCTTGGACAACTTGGACTCTGTCTTCCGCCGGTCACCTCACTCCCTCCATCACCATGCCTTACAGCTGCTCCCTGCCCAGCCTGAGCTGCAGCTCCAGTTGCTTCTCCCGGCCCTGCGTGCCCCGCAGCTGCCACGGCTCCACCCTGCCCGGGTCCTGCAACATCCCCGCCAACGTGGGCAACAGCGGCTGCTTCTGTGAGGGCTCCTTCAACGGCAACGAGAAGGAGACCATGCAGTTCCTGAACAGCCGGCTGGCCAACTACCAGGAGAAGGTGCGCCAGCTGGAGCGGGACAACGCAGAGCTGGAGAGCCGCATCTGGGAGCAGAGCCAGCAACAAGATCCCCTTGTGTGCCCCGACTACCAGTCCCGCTTCCGGACCATCGAGGATCTCCAGCAGAAGGTGAGGGGGTGGGCACCCCACTACCTCCAGCAGGAAGTTGTAGGGAGGGAATTCGAGATATGATTAAGAAACAATATAAGCTCTCGGTGTGATTGAAACACATGGGTTAAAGTCTTGCTTTTCCATTCTGTTTTCTTGAGGGCTGGTCTTATTCTGGTTCCAGGACTGTTAGATCTGAGTATTTGCATAGTGTTAGTCTGTGTGGAGGTAGCAGCACTTTGCATAAATAAACTGTAATTAAAAGCCGCCTCCGGGGCTTCCCTGGTAGAACACATCTTCTATAATACACATCTTCTATAATACACAATTAAAATCTCATGGGACTCTAGTGTTCAACAGAATATAGTTTGGGGAATTACGTGAAATCATTTCCTCTTACTTTTCTAGGGGTTTGGTCAACAGATCCCATAACTTGATAGAGATATAATAATATTAATGATCATTTTTATCTACTTTACTGCTTGCAAAGAGCTTTTATATATATCCTTTAGGACAATGTTGAGAGCTCACTTTGTTCTGTCTTATGTAATTTGTTAATTCAATATTCCTGGCAATTTGGGAAGAAAATGAAAATTGAACACAGAACATTCAGGAGTACACGAGGGGTTATGAGTACTGCAGAATGGATAAATGTGCTGATTTCTTTTTAAAAAAGTAGATTCAAACAATGCAAGAATTTTTTTTACCTTTCACACTCGACTTAGATTCTTCCATTGTCCTATAAAGGTGATAAAGGCTTGTTTTAGTATTAGCAACAATCATAAAAACTTCTCAGGCTTCCCTGGTGGCGCAGTGGTTGAGAGTCCACCTGCCGATGCAGGGGATGCGGGTTCGTGCCCCGGTCCGGGAGGATCCCACATGCCACGGAGAGGCTGGGCCCGTGAGCCATGGACCCTAAGCCTGCGCGTCCGGAGCCTGTGCTCCGCAATGGGAGAGGCCACAACAGTGAGAGGCCTGCGTACTGAAAAAAAAAAAAAAAAATACAATCAGATGCTCCCCAGAGCAGGGAGACCACTGCCAGCCCCGGGTCCTATGGCTCCTCCCTGGCTTGTCACTCCATCACTGGCCTTCCTTCCTCCTTCAAAGACACCAAGCTCGTTCCCTCCCTTGATGCGCTGTTCCCTCTGTCTGGAATGCTCCTTCCCTCTGGTCTGTTTCTTCTCATTTTCCAGTCTCAGATCAAATGCCACCTCCTGGAAAGACCAGACCTGACCATGGTAAAGACTATTGCCCAGACCCCTATCAACCACCATACTTTCCTTTCTTCTCAGTGCTTACCACTGTTTAAAATCCTCTTCCTGCTGTATTCGTTTACTCAATCCCTCCTATTTACTGCCTGTCTCTTCCACTGCTCTGTGAACTCTGGGTGAGCCCGATCTTGCCTGTCTTCTCCATTGAGGCACCCCTGGTGCTGAGAACAAGAACAGGCCCAGAGTAAGTGCTTAATAAAGATTCATTGAGCAAACAAATGAATCCAAACGATCTTATTGCTCTCATTGGTTGAATTTCTAAGTAATGTAAATATGTCTTAAAATTAAAGATACACTAGTAAACCATTGCCCTTTTATATACTCTGTTCCGTTTACGTTTTTATTTGGAAAAGGAATCCTGTTGCTCTTTTAAAAGTTGCCTGTCCCATAGCATCCCCTTTGGTGTGTTTTAAGATAAAGGGAATAGAAGGCAGGACAGGGAGAAGAAGCGACCCTGCTGCCTCTCCTCCAGCCACACCAAGGATTCTAGAGGAAAAAGACCTTCTGGGCTGACCACAGGCACATACCTGGCCTGGAAGAAGCTTCTTCCCCACTTTATCCATCTCCAAACTCCAGAATCTCTCCACCATCTCCAAGGTGTTAGCTGGCATTCTGTTGCAAGGAAAGGAAGACTCAGGTTCCAGGGGGACTTTAAATGCACATACCTGGGAGGCCTGGTACAGTGGAACAGGTGAGTGTCCGTCTAGGAAAAGCCATGGTATCAGCTCCCGCATGAATGGAGAGAGAATGTCAAAGCGCCGTTGGATGGATGGAGGTGAAGCCATCCACACCGAATCCAAGCTGGGACAGGGGAGAAGAGCTAGATTTGGGGGTGGGGGGTGGGGACGGGGAGAACCTGCTTCCACCACTGACCTGCAGGTTTTGACCAAGTTTCCTTAAAGCATCTACTCTCGGGTCCCCATCTACGGAATGGCCATAATTTAAACTGCCCTCCTTGGTTTAAAGAACACAGTAAGTAGTTGCCACGGACCAGCTGGAGAAAGAGGATCTCACCGCCCAGGGTCAGAAGTAGCACCGACGAATGGAGTCAGAAGGACCAAGACAGCTGATGGTTGGCAGGGCAAATTTTATTGTGCTACAGTTGCAGATTATATAGACTAGAAAAGGGAAGGTTGCCAGATGGTGGTTTACATCATCTAGAGACTGTCTCGGCTCAAGGTTAACTTCCCTGGGAGGAAAAACATAAGCCCAGAATCACGCAGAATAACCTGCGTGTGCAGGGGGGAGACAGCTTCTCGTCTCAGTTTCCATTCTTTCTGATCCCTGGGCCCTGGTGGTTTATCTCCCATGGAACGGAACAAGGAGGGGAACAAGTAGGGACGGTCCCTTCGAGCAGCGGTGGCGGCATGCCTGGCATGTCCACAGCCTGCTCCCAAGGCTGACTGCCTCCCACAAGTAGTAACTAGATGTCGGCTCCTCTCTTATCAAGCATTGGAAGCCCCACACTACTGCCATTGGCCACCTCGCTGGCCTTATGCGCCACAATGTGTAGGAAAAAGGCAAGAGCCAGGCGGTGTGTATTCTTGCTCCAGACGCCCAGAAAACTCAGTTTGCCCTTCTGTAAACTGGAGAAGGGGCCAGTGTGGCAGGGGGAGGATTATAAAGCAGCACGAGGAAATCTGGGGGGCTGGTGGGTATGTGTGGTGATAATTCTGCAGGGTACACATTAGTCAACACTTACCAAACTGCGTGCTTTAAATATGTGCAGGTTATTGTATGTCGATTATCCGTCAATGAAGCTTTATTTTCATGGAAATAGTGATGCTTATGTATCCCTGTCTGGCACATTGAACAAGCCCAGATGTGGTCACGGATGAGGACATCTGAGAAGGAAGTACAAATACCCACATCAGCAGCTGGGCCCTCAGAGACACGAGACCCACGGGCTGGAGGTGCAGCTGGCAATGGGCGCTCTGGAGCCAGACCACCCGGTCTGTGGGCAGTCTCCTCTTCCATGAGTTGGGTAATCAAGGCCCTCTCGCCCACCAGGCATGGCCATGGGGTCAGCCCTCGAAACGGACAGACGAGGAATGAATGGTGGCCTGAGGAAGAGGTCGGGGTTGAGTCTCTTTCAACATCAAGAGTGTTTTGCATTCAAGGACCTCAGAGTGGATCCCACCTTGATACACAAAACCACACAATATGGGCTTCTAGAAATAGTGAAGGACCTGGATGAAAAAAGAAGTCTCCTGAGAGGAATTCTGGTAACACCCCCTCCAGGACAAGGGAGCCAGACTTCTGGGTTTTAGCAGCTATAGGACTTCCCAGAGTGAACAGCACTTCCCACAGGGCGGATGTCC
Organism: Delphinus delphis; assembly: GCF_949987515.2. Taxonomy (NCBI): domain Eukaryota; kingdom Metazoa; phylum Chordata; class Mammalia; order Artiodactyla; family Delphinidae; genus Delphinus; species Delphinus delphis. Next base: position 20,497,701 of record NC_082701.1, read on the forward strand.
TGCATCTTCTTACCCGAGCGTAGGTCCTGGGTGTTTCCAACTTGCTTCTGCTCAAGGCCCTCCCTTGAGCCTCTTGATAATCCATCCTGTGAGTGACTCCTTCTCAGAGCCACCCACATAAAACTAACCTCAAGAGGGAGCTCATGCAGGTGCCTATAAGAGACAAGAGGTTAAAACGTGCATCCAGGAGGAGAAAGGGGGCAGACCACCTAGGTGCGCCCACATCCCTTCCCCTCATGTCTCCCCACATTTCCCCATAGACAATAATCCTTTCATCGCTCACCCCAAGACTCTCCATCACATTCCAGTCCCTATGGTTCCTCCTCTCATGTCAGCCCTCCTCGTTGAGGCGGTCTCCAAGCTGTCTCCGCAGGGAGTTGGCTTCCTGATGGAGGAAGGGGACAATTCAAAGTATCACAAAGGATCCTAATGCTCTCCTCTGAGAGAGTGCAATTCAACTTGTGCTTATTCTTAAGCTTTCGAAAGTTCGATTCTCTCTGATCCTCTCATTAACTGGCTTCTGTATGCAATGACTAACCTGAACATTCCACTTTACAGAGTGCTTTCAAGTCCATGACCTCCTTCCGCCTTTGTACTCAGTATACCTCTCCTCACTTAAAGAGGTGCAGGGATTTGGACTCAGAGCCGAGATGCAATAGACCTTGATTTAAACTCTGGAGCCCAAACACCCAATCCAGTGTTCTTGTTAGTATACCATATAGACTATGGTTTGATTCTTAGCCATGCGTAATAAGAAGGATAGAGCGCAGCTAGAGAGGAAACAAAGAATGTTTACTTCAAAATCTGCCATCCTGGGATAGAATAGAGTTAACTGGTGATTTGTTGATTTCACTAGTTTAGCTATTGATAAAGGAGGTAACTATCAGCTAATCTCGTCACACACCCAACATAGCTTAGGTGCTTGGGCTTAGGTGGATGTCAGACAGATTTGAATTGGGTCTCTTGTCTACCACTTACTAGAAAGCTTCTAGAAGCTTCTAGAAGCCTCAAGTGCTTCATCTGTAAGATGAAGTTCTAAAGCACTTAGCACAGCATTTGGCACACAGTAAGCACTCAATTAATATTAACTATCACCATTTACATTGTTCTGGCATTAAGGTTTGCACAAAATATCTGTCTTCTTTATTGTGCAACTAATCTAGCAATGATGTGAGCAGTTTACAGTGTTTCCTCCAGGCAACACTGAACAGCAGAAAGAGCTCCAGACCAGAAAAGGGAGAGTTGGGTTGTGTTTCCAGCTCAGCCCTCTCTGCAGGGTGGTCCTGCTGGCTTCTCCTGTTACTAAACGGAGAATTGGAATAAAAGATCTGTGCAGGCCCGTGTGCTCCAGCCTGGGAGAGGAAGCGGCTGTGGGCACCGCCTGGCTGTTGACCTTTCCTCATTACTGGGCTTGCCAACCTCCTTCACCCTCATTCCTGCCACTGGCAGAAAAATCCTCGTCTCCTATCACAGATTACTCATTCTCTACAAATCCCTTTTTGTTTGGAGAACAGATTCCTCAGCTGGTTGAGCCTCTCCCACACCCCTTGGCACCTGGAAACAGGCTTTGGCGAGTTCGATCCTGTTGGAGAACTTCACCTGCTCATGGTTCTACTTGAAGCAGATCAGCTCCTCCTTCAGGGACTCCACCTGGGCCTCCAGGTCAGACTTGCACAGGGTCGGCTCATCCAGGATCCTGCTCAGACTCTTCAGATCTGCCTCCACCAGCTGCCTCAAGGACACCTCTGTCTCATACCTGTGATACAGGAGCATCAGAGGCAGGCCTGGTTTAGTTTGTCAGACAACTGGGAGTTGGGGCTTGTGGTTTTTACAGCCATCTCGTTCATATAGGTTTTCAACGTGCTACCGAAGCTCCTGGAGGAAAAGGCACTGGTAATTATTTTTTAATAAATGAAGAGCCAGTGGATTTAATGGGATAAAAGCACATAAACCGTGAGATTTCCAAAATTAAAACACTTCCTCCATTCTCCTGATTGGACTCTGTGCCTAGCGGAGCATCAGGGGAACATGACTTCTACACTGGATGGGATTCGGAGATGTCCTCTGGAAAGGAAAAGCAGGCAGAGTCTGACTCTGGAGAAGGGTTCTCTGAGCTCTGGTTAGCAATGGCTCTGTCGATCTTAGGGAAACCGTCTAGGGAAAACTTTGTCAATGTTTGTTGGTACAGAGGACAGGCTAAGGGGAAGGAGAGGAAAGAGAGAAGACAACAGCCCCCTTACCCATTCACTTGGTCCTAAAGTCATCTGAGGCCAGCTTGGCGTTGTCAGTCTGCACCACCAGCCTGGCGTTGTCAGACCGCTGCACAGGATCTAGAAGACCCAAAACATTCTAGAATAAGCTTGGTTATTTTTAGCCAATCCCTACTAATTCACTTACTTGGAGGGAACAGAATGAGAAATCACAGTGGATCTTATATAAGATTATTAAATGCTGTCCATGTGCAATAGTTGCTCAATAAATATTTAAGAAATCAAACTTGGGGGAAAAAAGAACACTGACATATGCAAGAAAAGTGTCAATAGATACACAATTTTTCCTTTTCTTTCCTAGTAAGCAATACTGAGAAGCTGATAATAATAATAACTAACATTTCTCTTTAAAAACCTACTGTATGTCTGGCATGGTAGCAGGAGCGAAAGATACAAAAATGAGTAAGCACTAGATCCTGCCCACAAAAAACTTCCAATTCAGTGGAGAAGATAAATATGTCAGCTAGCAATTGGAGGGGGCAGAGTCATGGATGGAGCCACGCCCTCCCATCCATCCTGGATGGGTTGGTCCTATGTTCTTCTAGGTAGCTTCCACTCCTTCTGATTTCAGCCAACTCTTCTATGCCCTCACTGGACACTGTGCACCATGAGAAGCCCAGAAGCCTCTAGGTCAAGACGATGAAGTTAAGATAATTAGGTACCCAGAAGAGGACAGCAACAAGAGGTCAGAGCAGTCAAAAGCCCAGGTAAGAGAGAGAGAAATTGGTCCAATTCTTACAAAAATTTCACTTTCTCATCTTCCTTCTTGGGCTCAGTCTCTTCTCTCACCTCAGGATAATAGTTCCAGAGTCTTGGCAAATGCACGGAAGCATTCGGAGGCAGCTTTTTTTTTTTTTTTTTTTTTTTTGCGGTACGCGGGCCTCTCACTGTTGTGTCCTCTCCCGTTGCGGAGCACAGGCTCCGGACGCGCAGACTCGGCAGCCATGGCTCACCGGCCCAGCCGCTCCGCGGCATGTGGGATCTTCCCGGACCGGGGCACGAACCCGTGTCCCCTGCATCAGCAGGCGGACTCTCAACCACTGCGCCACCAGGCGGACTCTCAACCACTGCGCCACTGTTCTACGGCCCGATACGGCTGGGAATACTGTGTACTATTATCCTCTTTGTGAAAAATCAGGCTGTATTTCAGTATTAAAGATGGAACAAATACTGCTGCAGGGAAGAAAAGGAAAAAGAAAAAGAAAGAAACCACAGCAAAAATTTTACTTTGTTTAACCCAGTGTTCCCAAATACCTTTGACCTGGGAACCCTATTTTCTCAGATTACCTTGAACATCTCACAGAAAAGTTCTAAGAAACCACATTTTGGGACAGGTGGTACTTTCTGATTTGTTTATGATAAAAATGTTCTAAGGCATTAGAGGTTCAGGGACTCGGCGTCCAAGCAGCCATCACAGAACAGCTGGTCTCATTGCCATCCCTCTGCAAGATCCCAACAGATGGTCCTTCAGCCTCTCTCTGGCCATGTCCAGGGATGGGGAACCCATTACTGGAGGGGGTGGTCCAATCTACTATTGGAGAGGTTTGACTTTAACAAAGTTCTCCCTGGATCTCTATTAATGGTTTCAAGTCTTCCCTTTGGTCTAGAATCGGTTTATTGATGTATCAACAAAGCACTTATTCAAATAAATCATATCTTTGAAAACTGAGACCATGATAAACATTCCTGGCTTCTCACCCATCCTTCACGAGGCATGCTTTCTAGATCTTAAAGTGAGGTCCCCAGAACGGCATTTAGTGCTCTATAAGCTCATAGGATCTGTGGTGCAAGTGTTCAAAGCCCATATAAGCAGAAAGGCCCCCTCCAGCACTTGTGATCAGAGACTAGATTCTGTATCAGGAACACCTAGGATGAAGGCCTTGACTGCTAGAAGGTGACACTGTTCAGACACCGTCATTTCCTGGAGGGTAGCAGGAAAAATCTTCCTGGTAAGATCCCTTTTCACTCCAGCAGAGCCCACCATATGGCTTAGTGATCATTTTGGAAGGCACAGAGAGCCTCTGGGTACTGAGAACAGGGAACTGAAAAGGAGTACAGTTCAGATGGTGGGGAGAGCGTGGTAGTGACCTGTTTGTTCCTCTTTTTTTTTTTCATCTACAGCTCCAAAGATCAAGGTCATCATACAGGAGAGCATCAATGGAAGAATAATTCTTTCTCAAGTGAATGAGATCTAAAAGTACGCGTGAGGCCAATAAAAGTTCCTGCCTATTGTAAAAACTATTCTCCCCCAATGGAAAGTCCTTGCCCAGACACAAATGGGTGAATTCTAAGAGGTACCCTTGGAGTTATCAAACTTAGAATCTTTTTTTTTTCTCTGTAACAATCTCACCAGATGTTCCAAAATGATCTTAATATACGGCTGCACTTTTTCAATCAGAGCATGAGTTCATGAGCTTAAAGCTCTACCTTCCGAATACAATCGTCAGATTCCCATTATTTTGCATCTGTTTTGTAGCCAGTAAAACTCCACATGAGCTGAATCATGTCTTTTATTTTATATCGTAAGGCAAGACAAGACCTCAAGGTCTCATCTTGACGGATTCTCAGAGCATTCATGGTCCACAAAAGAGCCAGAGGGAAGTTAATGCTTTGAATGTGTTTGCAGCAACCAAACACTGGGCGGAATTGTCACCTGCAGCCATGCAACCTAGGGACAAGATGTGGTTCGTAAAGTTCTCCAGATCTCCAGACTTCTGCCTGCAGGAAAGGCGGGGTGGAGATAGAGAAAGGGACACCCAGAAAGGCCTCACTGAGAATGCGAGATGACCAAAAGCTATTCTATCTCACAGATAGATAGATAAATAAATAAATAAATAACCTTCAGGGCCTAAAAGAAAGTTAAAGCTAGAAAACGAAATTCAGGAAAAGAAAGATCCTCCTTACAGATAGATACTAAGACCCTAAGAGGGGGAGCAACTCATCTAAGATCTGAACTGCAAACGTTAGGATCCATCGTATTATGTTGAGGTATAGTAGGGACTAAAACACAGAGACTATGCACCTCTGTCCTCTGAAGAAGATGTCTTTTTCTCAGATTGTAGCCATGCAAGCCGTTGTTCCAAGGCTGGTACAGAGAAGTAATGCTGGAGGAAAGGAAGACAGAAATCCACATATTCACTAAGACATCATCAGAATGTTGTACATGGAATGACAGGATATTAACAAGTTAATGGCCCATAGGCACAGGCTAGTCAAACTCTCCCACTTTACTAATAAACTGAGGCCCAGAACAATAAAGGCATTGACCCAAACAGTCACTGGATTATCACATCTGGGTCTAGATATGGGACTCTTGACTCTATTTCCAGTTGTTAACCTAAAAGTGGTGTCATTTAGTTCCATGGTCATCTAACACATTGGCAATGCCTCAGATATTTTTTCCCTCTATGTTTGAATACTCTCTTGGAAAGGATTGCTTTTGATATTTTCTGAACTGGCCATGTGTTAAAACTGGATCAGCCTTCCCTTTAAGGGAATAATTAGTGTTTCTGATTCTCAGTGCATAAAGAATAGAAAACCAACCCCTAACAATCTGAAATTAGGCAAGAGGAACCCATGTTAATCACATCATTGCAAAAATGTATTACTGGTTTAAGTGAAATACATTAATTCTCTGGGGTAAAATTATATATTTATCTTTACTGTGTGATCACTTCCAAGAATTTCAAAAATAACCAATTTATAACATCTTCAATGAGTTTTCTTTGTGCAGTACTTCTCTGTGCAAACTTTTGATGATTTGAGGGGCAAGAAGAGATACATATTAGAACGTTATTAGTTCTCTTTTTCTATTTCATTCTACTAGGAGAACATCTTTATGTTAACAGGGTACTTCAGTCTCAAAGCAGATCTTAAAATTAATATTTTTCTCTACTTTAGCATCAATTCACTCTGCTATTTTAGACATTATTATCTCTTTCTTAAAATCTAGAAATTAGACATAAAATATACATATTTTCTCAAGGTGAAATTTGAGCACTACTAGCAAAATCTTTTGAAGAATATTCAAAAAACAACAAGTTGAAGGGAAAGTTATAATACTAGACCCAGAAAATAATCACTAACCTTCCATTTACTATCATAATTTATATAGGATTGGTAATCATAAATCAAAACATAATAATTTTTCATTCAAGGAGCTAAGCAGAATCTAACACACCATTGTAAAGCAATTATACACCAATAAAGATGTTAAAAAATTATAATAAAATATTCTTAAAGTATTAATTTTCTCTGTACCAATTAAGGTGATCAACTCATCCCAGCTTGCACAGGAAACCCCTCAGTCCCAGGCAAACTGGAGTGGTTGGTCACCCTATTGATAAAGAATTGCTCTTGTCTTAGTCCGTTCAGGCTGCTACAATAGAATACCACAGACTGAGTGGTTTATAAAAACAACAGAAATTTATTCCTCACAGTTCTGAAGGCTGGGATGTCCAAGACCAAGGCACCAGTACAGTTGCATTCTGGTGAAGACCTGCTTCCTGGTACATAGCCTGTATCTTTGCATGATGGAAGGGGCTTGGGAACTCTGCGGGGTCTCTTTTGTAAGAGCATTAATCCCATTCATAAAGGCTCCACCCCCGTGACCTAAGCCCCTCCCAAAGACCTCACCTCCTACAACCATCACCTTTAGGGGTTAAGATTTCAACATATACATTTTTCAGACAAGTAGAGAGAAATTAAACCATTTTCCTGAATAAAGAGACAACTGCATGAGTTTAGGCTCTAGGCTATATAGAATAACCTCTCTCCCACATCTAAATAAGTCCAAAAATATTTCAAAATACCCTTTACAACCTGATTAGTGCCTGTAGGTTCAGGCAAGTTGCCAACTAAAGAAGTTTTCATTTGTATTTGGTTTTGACCCACACACACCCGATCCACATAAAGGAGTTGGTAACAAATTCTATTGTTTCCATTACAGAAACACTTTAAGTAAATAATAGCTATTCCATTACCCAAAATCCAATTAAAGAAATACTTCGCTAATGCAGAGAGGTATCAAGTATTATTTTGGAATATTTATGTCAACATATTTTCCAATAGTACCATAATAACATGGTTGAATGGATAGATCCATTTAATATTTTTCAATCCAGTCAAATGCATGCCTTTACTAAAAGTTCATTTTTCCATGAATACTCTTATACACCTACCCTGTTAATGATGTGTGAAGTTGGAAACTAAACTTCATAAAAATTCATTATTAAGGAATGTAGCAATTGTATATAGGTGGAAAGGTCATAAAGCTGAGAGGAGAGCAAGGACTTGAATTACAAGTTACAGTGGGAAAAGGTAGGTAAGCGAAAGGGATCCGAGAAAGTTCCTTTAGCACAGGGGTTCTCAAACTTGGCCGCACCTCAGGATCATCTGGGGAGATTAAAAAATTCTGATGCCTAGGCTACATTATAGATCAATTAAATCAAGGTTTTTGAAGGTTAGAACCTAGGGATCTGTATGTTTTAAAGATTCCCAGGTAATTACAACGTACAACTAACGTTGGGAACTTACTGCTTTAGCAGCTTCAGGTGAGCGCTTTTGTATTTGTTTGCATGTTCCCCATATTATTAATTTTTTAATACTCCCATAAGAATTAATTAATTCTTATTAATCCCATAAGAATTAACTAATGGAAAAATAAGACCTCCTTCATGTCACTCCCAACTGCTTGTGAACAGAGTTTCATTTTACAGAATTGTAGAGAGCTGCATCCAGGAAGGACAGCTGAATAAAAACTTAAAAGAAAGATAGGGGCTTCCCTGGTGGCGCAGTGGTTGAGAGTCTGCCTGCCGATGCAGGGGACACGGGTTCGTGTCCCGGTCCGGGAAGATCCCACGTGCCGCGGAGTAGCTGGGCCCGTGAGCCATGGACACTGAGCCTGCGCGTCCGGAGCCTGCGCGTCCGGAGCCTGCGCGTCCGGAGCCTGTGCTCCGCAACGGGAGAGGCCACAACAGTGAGAGGCCCGCGTACCGCAAAAAAAAAAAAAAAAAAAGATAAATACTAAAAAACATTTCACGAAATGTTGCAAACTTACTTCCACCTAAGTTTAGTGAGATATCTTTCAGGTGCCTAGTCAAATATTTTCCCAAAGCGTTAAGCTCCTATAATGAGTTTCTATGACAAAAAAATTGTCATGTTACTTTAGCCTCTTCATTTCTTTTACCTCTTAGAATTTTTTCACAGCAAAGTAAAATATTAACATATGCAAATAAGAGGCTCCTTAGAGAAAACATCTCTAAGCCAAGTGACTAAAATATTTAATATCAGAAACACCTAAGTAAATTTTTCCTTAATGACATATCAGATTGTTTTAGTATTTCCCAAATGCACATTTTATATTTCTCTAATAGTTAATTAGGCATCATGCATAAGTTCAAATCAAAAAATAGTAGCATTAGAAGAAAACATAGCAAGTAACTGATTGAATCCACTTGTTTAAGAGATGAGGGAGGTAAAGTCTAGAAAGGTTAGCCAAACCCTCCTAGGACTCAAATCTCATTCCTACCTACAATATAGCACCTCTGACATATGGAAACATCAGAACTGAAGAAAACATCACATAATTTTTAAAATTCATAGCAAATGCACAAATTATTGAAAAGCCAATATAATTTAAGGTATTAGCTCTTATGCTGGAACCTATCTGTCAAAATGCCAATAACTGCAAGAAAAAAGTAAGCCCAAGATAGGTATTAGAGTTTGAATTTTTTTGATTTCTTTACAGATAGTCTTAAATAAATTATTTAACAGAAACTACTTGTAGCATGGAGTTTTTTTAAGCTTATATTGTGTTATATGATATACCATACCACTTCTCTGGGAAAAAAATAACAGAATTCCAAAATTACCTTTTATGGACAATAAGCAATCTTGTACTATAGTTACATATACACCTATCTAGTCTTTCACCCTAGAAAATGGATACTAAATAATGGTATTATTTTCTGAGTATGCAGTAGATATTGGTGGCCCCAATGAATCTATACCCTCTAGGACTCATGCCTTTCTGTAGTTTCTCCCATATTTACTTTGTCCTGGGTCATGTGACTTGATTTGGTCAATGGAACGTCAGCAAGCATGACAAAGCAGAGGTTTGCTAATGATTACACATCAAGCTTACCCTACTGGACTGCTCCCTCTAGGAAGCCAGCTACCACGGAAGAAGTCCATTTACCCTGAGACTACCAAGCTGTGAATAGGTCTAAGCTAGCCTCCTGAGAGGACAAATGAAGGAAAACTGAGGAACCAAACGAACAGCCATAACTGAAGCTCCAGACGTATAACTCAGATCAAGCCTTTCCGGCTAGTTCCCAGCCATTCAAGCCAACCCAGCTGAGGGCCCAGATATCATGGAGCAGAGATAAGCCATTCCATTATTCTAAGTCTGAAATTCTGACCCACGGAATTATGAACAGATAAAATGGCTGTTGCCACTTACCCCAGTAATTGTTGGGATAGTTTTTCATGCAGTGGTGGATAAGCAAAACAAAGTATTGATATTTAAAATAGAAGAGTCTATTATTTGCTCAGTGACAATAGCTGATTTAAAGCTAGTCCATTAGCATTCCACTCAACTTTCCACCAAGACTTTTAGTCATTTTAACATTGAAATGGATCTCTGCAAAAGTGCTGGTCCAATAACCATAGGTGAAGCACCAAAGCTTCCAAGGAAAAAAGCCAAGGTCTTCCCTCCTCAGAGATGGCAGAGAGTAAAGCCATTGCTCATGTATGTTCACAGCTCCCCTCTGTGTCTCTTCACAAATGGGGACCAAGCAGTATAAGTCCAACCCAGAGAAGAGGGTATCCCCTGCTCTTCACTAGAGCATGTTGGGATGCCCAAGTAAATTCTTCTCCTTCTTATCTTTAGGGTTTCTATTCCTTTTGACTCTCTGTTTACATTCCTCATTCCAGGGACATTAACAACTTCTCTATAAATACTTATGCTTACAATAAGTATCGAACAGATCAAGAGTTTCCCTGAAAGGTGATCTGTTTTCAGTGTAGGTAAGCAAAGTTCTCCTTCACCAAGAAACTATAAGGCCTGTACAAATTAAGATGATCATGATTATCAGGCAGTTATAATGTTTAAGTCTTTAAGTCATCAAGACCCTTGAATATTGTCCATTCATTCTAGGCATGTTTTTTCACAATACTGTACATTAAATACTATACTCTCATATGGTCTTTAATCAATAAATACTTGTAAGGTTTTTGGTAGATAGATTCATAGATAATAGATAGACAGATAGATAGATATAGACGGACACATATATACCTTGAAGTGTTTTGTTGGTTATTTGTGTACCGTAACAACATTGGTTCTCCGACTTACTAGATGCCTGAGATCATTCCCGTGTGTGACTCATTCCCCATCTCATTTATTCTATTACAACAGCTACATGTCACCATATTTCTGAAGAGGATTAGAGGGTTTCTAAAATATATTTGCAGTGAGGTCAGGCATAAAGGAAAAGAAGAAAATGCCTCTGACATACTTCATGATCTGATGACCTAACCATACTTAGGAGTTTTCCTAAAGAACTTTGTGTGTTTGTATTTGTGTGTGTGTGTATGTATGTGTTAGTCATACCAGTACACGGACTGTCCTACTCACCAAAACTTCTCTTTGAAATTTAAATTAGGAGTCATCTAAAAAACTGAGTCATCTAATGAAAACAACTAATTGGTAAAGTATGCATACACAACACTCACGTATGTAACCTACACACACGCATATACTCAAAGAAGTTTTAACAATAACAACTCTTCTTGACTGAGCTTTGCACCCATAATCTCATTTTACACTTATCACAACCCAGCAAGGTATTATTATCTTTATTTTAGAGTTGAGGAAACTGGGGCTCAAATGGAGTGAATTAATTGGTCATATAGCTAAAAATGATGGAACCATCATTCATACCCAGTGTTCTTTCTACGGTGTCACACAAAGTCAAAAATGCTTGCTAAAGAGTTATGTAAAACCGAAACACAGGCAACATGTTTTGATGAACTCCTGCTGATGGTTTTTGTCTAAGGTGAGAGTCCAGGGATGAGAAATCTGGATGGGCATGGTACTAAAGTAATATACAGGAGTCAGCAATATACACCCAGGACTAGGGAGGGACAAAGTTTTATGACCATTACCCACACCTTGAAGCATCCAATCCTCTGTGCACAGAGGTGTCCTCTTAACTCGCCTAAAACTCTACCACTCAACACCAGAGAGGAGCTTAGCAAGTTCCAAAACCAGAGGACCTCACCCCTTAGTCTGACCTTATATTCACCTCCTACCTTCGATCAAAAGTATCTCTCCCCATACTTTCTGAAAACAAGAAAAGAAGGATGAAGAGAAGATGGGCCATAGTTACACAGAATATGTTCAAGAGTCATCAGTTGGAAATATTTTATCCAGAGTCTCATTGCAAGAACATATTGTGAAGATTTCCATTTATCATTTCCAGCACTCTAGGAAGCAGTAGTTTGGGGGTCAACATCTAATCCAAAGTTATATATATACACACATACATATATAACATATCTATATATAAAACATACATATATAACAATGATGTATATAATATATATATATCAGTGCTTCTCAAACCTTAATGTTCATACATCAACACGGGGATCTTGTTACAAATGCAGATTCTGGGTTTCCAGTGGGCCTGGGTTGAAAGCCCAAGATTCTGCATGTTTAACAAGCTCCCAGATGATGCTGAGGTTGCTGATTTATGGACCACACCTTAAGATGCAAGATTACAGACGTATACAATCCATTCGATATAGCCCCTAGGCTGAAAGTCTTACCTATAAGCCGTCTCAATAGATTTAACTTAGATTGAACTGGGTGAAAAAATACAGCAGGAAAAATGACACCATTAAACCCCATTAGCGCTGTCTTTCACAAAGCGGGCGAAGCTTGCGGGAGCACTGACTAAGTGGGGCCTTGAAAGGAGGTGTTTCTTGCTTCTGGTTAAGAGCGGAAAACAGAATAAAGTCTGGAAACTAAGGAGATCAATCACTTTGTCCCGAATTATTCCTGGCCTCATTGCATTAGCACAAGACCTGAAAAGTTCACCACTAACCAGACTCATTGGAGAGGATGCAAAATGCCCCGTCCAACATTGACTACTGCATTAGTGAACACAGCACGAAAAGTATGCCACTACTTACATATGAGTATCCACTTAAACAATTCTTCCTAAATTATCTTCAAGGGCCATTTCTTTATTCAGAGAACTAAACAATGTCTGAAGTTTTAAGGAAAACAACAATAGCTCTGTGAAATTATGCCCTATTCCACACTACACTAACCCAGCTTGGCCTGGTTGCTTTTATTATTGTTACTGATATTATCTCTGTTTTCAAGAAATTCACATATGAGTTGGCATTAAGGACCAATCAAGAAGTATTGATGATGTTCCTAGTATATGTCTACTATGGAGTCAGTCACTATGAGGAAGACAAAACAAGGAAGTTCACGAAGTCAGAACTTCAGAGAAGGAAATTAAAATATACAAAACAGGGCTTCCCTGGTAGCGCAGTGGTTGAGAGTCCGCCTGCCGATGCAGGGGACACGGGTTCGTGCCCCGGTCCAGGAAGATCCCACGTGCCGCGGAGCAGCTGGGCCCGTGAGCCATGGCCGCTGAGCCTGTGCGTCCGGAGCCTGTGCTCCGCAACGAGAGAGGCCACAACAGTGAGAGGCCCGTGTACCACAAACAAACAAAATACGAAACAGTCTCTGCCCCACTGCAATTCCTGGCACCCATAAGCATGGTAGGTAGTCATGATAATTATTACCTTTGCTGGTGTCATGATAAGGAAATTAATTTGAGCTGAGAGACAAAAAAGAAGGCATGTCTCTTCAGTAAAGGTCTTTCCACCCTCTTGAAATTTTCTCCTACACTCAACAAAAACTTCATAAAGCCATCCCTGACCCTTCTGCCCAGTTCCACCAAGTCAAGTCCTACAGCTGGCCTCACACCCTTCCCAAGCATCCGGGCATTACCACATGGACTTCCCCCATGAAGCCCCAGCCTGTTTTTCCAGAGAGTGGCAGTCATGACCTTAATGGCAGGTTTGCGATGCAAGCTGCCTTAATGTGGGGCTTTGTAGACGTCACGCCTGGGTTGTCATTAGTGTCCTCCAAAAATTATAATCAGCTGGCAGGCCAAATAAGGGCTTTCCAAGAAAACATTAATCCAAGTGTTTGGGGAAGCCATGGAAAATCTAAATTTATTTAACTTTTGGTTCTCAAAGGAAGGTCTAACATACACACAAAGACAATAGTCACTTAAAAGTTTATGAACAACATTTGCTACAGTGCTAAGAGTTGGGAGAGGTAACGCACCTATGGATGGGTAGCTCTGGGGAAGGAGACAGCATCTTTCATCTTTCCTGCATATACAAGGGGCTGGACCACTGGTAAGAGACCTTTTTGTAGGGACATGAGTGATTCCATTTCTCACCCTGTCCTTTCTTCTTCCCTCGACAATGCTAGGTGGTTGGAAGGTTCTGGAAGAGGCCTCTCTACAGGAGACAAGGCATCATCTATCTTCCTCCTCTGCCCCCACCTCCCGTGTGGATGCCCCTGAGGCCAATATGGCCCAAGGAGACTTGAGTGCCCAAGCACTCAAGTCTCCTCTCTTCCACTCCAGCCACACCGTCCCTGGACCAACCAGAGGTCAGAGTGACCAGGACCAGGCTCTGTGTCAGACCACCCTAGTGCTGCCTTCAAATAGCAGGTGTCCAGAGTCGGTTCCCTCCCCCATCACAGGAAGCAGAAGGAAGAAAAAAGCCCAGCTGTGACAAGTTCAGGTCCACTAACTATTTGTACAGCAGGCACAGGGTTAAAACCACAGCCTGAGCCCCTTCTAGGGGCCCAGACGCTGGGAAGCTGGTGAGAGGGACACACAGACACCTGAAGTGGGGGAACAGTGGAGTCTGGGGCTGGGAGTTCAAGGCTTTGATACAGAAATACACTCTTCCAGGATCTTCCTGGTAGTGCTTGGAATCAGATCTGCCTCACTTCCCCCCAACCAGGAATGTGTAAGGGGGAGAATTCAGAGCCTTCTCCCATAACCCTTTAGAAATAAAACTTTCTATGCCGTCTCTGCTACGCTTAAAGGATCCAAATGATGTCTGGAAGGCACCCCCGTGCTTGTTTGAGTCCCAGAGCAGGGGAGGCCTGGGGCTCGCAGACATTTGCTCCCTGCTCTCCCCAGCACCAGCTTTGTTTCGGTGCCTCCAAGTAACCTCTGACATTTACATATTTACATAAAGTCATCTCCATATAAAAGCACCTCCAGAGGTTCTCCTTCTCTTGGTCACTTCTCATTTCCTGTCCTCTGTGGTCAGCTCCAGCTAAATGTTTCTTTGAGGGCAGGGACAGGAGCATGTAACTTTCTGTTTATCAGAAGCGGAGTCCGGGAGGGGAAGTTAGGAGGAAGCAGAGAGGAATTAAAGCTGCAGGCAGCAATTGTGTTACCTCGATCTCCCCTAAACCCACTCAGGCTTGTAAGAGACAAAATCCATTTACAGAACAAGTACAAAAATGAGTTTGAGGCCAGGCAGCAGGAAAAAAAGTTCCAGTTCCCGCCTCTACAATTATCCATGCTCTAAGTGCTGGTTCCCTTTGCAAGACAACTTGTCAGAAAGTATTTCCATACTGGCATCTATGTCTTCAAGGCATCCAAGTAGCTTGTGTATCTTTTAACAGATCAAAAGGCAGAAAGAAAAATGTTCTTGGATCAACACCCAGAAAAATCTTAAACCAGATTTTCCTGGGATATTTCAGGCCAGTCAGTGCCTGTTGCTTTATACTGTGGCATCTTTCTTTTAACATATGGATTAAATGTGATGAATGAAAAGATTAAAAGGTCACAATTCCAGCAGCACTGGTTTCTAAACTGCTGTGTTATCTACTTAAAAACTTCCATGGACTTCTATCATCCTCTCAGCTCTTTGGGGCCACTACTTTGCTTACAGGGAAAACAGAAAGCCTGAGCTTTGCAAGCAGAGGGCAATGACGCTTGTCAGGAATGTCATAAGGGGGACCAGGCTTCGATTCCAAATAGGAATGGAACAAGATAGACATTCCGATTTGACTATTTTCTTATTAACTATAAAAGAGTTTGAGTTTATAAGAAACATAAAATAACAGATATGTAAGTAAGATATTAACTGGCTTTTTAATATTTTAGATGCCTACAGGTTGGTCAAATTATAAATAAAGTTTCATTAGAATACAGCCACGCCCACTAACTTACATGCTGTCTGCAGCTTTGGGCAACAGCTACAAGAGAACTGAGTAGTTACAGCAGAGTCTCTCTGGCCCACAAATCCTAAAATAATTACCATTTAGCCTTTGCAAAACAAAAAGTGCGAACCCCATCTATAGGTATTACAGCAGGGGAAAATGAGTTGAAATTACAGCAGGAAAGGTCTGGCCCATCTATGCCAACATCTCTGCCAGGGAAAGGGACAGACTATTAAAACTTTCCTACAGCTGAGAGGGCCTTTGACTCTTTGGCACACAACCAAACACAAAAGCGGCTAATTTAAAGAACACCTGGATTGTTTAGGCTGGTGTAATAATCTAAAAGACGGAAAAGAATCTGCTTTTCCTGTGGATCATCCACGCTTATGGCAAAAAAATAAAAATAAGATAAAGGATATATTTTGCTTTTTACTTTTAAAATTGTCTAGCTTGCCAAATGCTTTTCGAGATGACTGGCCAACTGTTGCTCACCGAGAAGTAATGCTGCTGTTTGCAAAGTGCCAATTGAACCGAGTAGGAAGGGTGGTAATGGTGACTCACAAACGGGTTTCCCTAGATGCGCTGGAGTGCTTGCTTTAGCCGTGATGAGATAGGAAGGGCAAGTGCTCCCCCTGCTGCCCAGAGAGGCGATTTAGGCCTGAACTCAATATTCTTTTTCCTGATCAGGGCTCTCCGGTTGAACTGAAATCAATATTCACACAGCCTCTTGAGGGAGTAAAAGAATACCAAACCTTCACAGTTCACGCCCAAGGCGCGGTAGCAACTTGAAATCTCAGTAATTTGTATGACTGGTACGGTAGCAAAGAAGGACCACCAAAATGGAATCACCAGGTTTTCACTTCTCTCCCGTAAGACTCTCTTCCCACTAAAAATAAAAATTAAACTGCAGCCTTCTACAACAGCTCATTGACACAAATTACCTTAACAATGAGCAAAAGAACTTATATCCTCATTTGAAATAGAATACTGACCAAGGGTTTTGTTCAAAATAGGTCGAACCAAGGACTTCCCTGGTGGTCCAGTGGTTAAGACTCCGCGCTCCCAATGCAGGGGGCCCGGGTTCCATCCTTGGTCAGGGAACTAGATCCCACGTGCGGCAATTAAAAGATACCACATGCCCGCAACTAAACATCCCGCGTGCTGCAAAGACCGGTCGCAGCCTAATTAATTAATTAAACAACAAGCAAAATAGGTCAAACCCTATGAAATTGCCGATATTCCAGCTGTTTGACCCACAAACAGCCTGAATATAATGACTTCATTGACAATTGACAAAGATACACAGGACAGCCTGACGGTATAGAGCTGGCAGGCTTCCCTTCTTGACGGGAGGCTGGGGATGCAGGACATAAACCTTCTGGCCTCACACTTGTCCCCAGGGCAGCCTCTGAATTCCTCTGACCAATGAAAGTAGAGGCTAGAATTTTTAAGTATTTTTGCTCATTTAGGCAACTCTGCTCCACGTGATACATAAACATTTTTTAATTAGGTTTTTTTTTTTCTTTTTAACGCAAACATCCTAATAAAGGAGCTTCAGGGAAAAGGAGAGTTTTGACATCATGATCTCACATTGCCTCATTCTTTGTTTGCTAAGAGGTGAAGTAAAACCCCTATCGACTGTCACTGACTGCAGGGGGGGCCATGCTATGGAGACCAGGGGTGGTTGAGGTTTGCAGAGATGCAGACAAGTGCCACAGACCAAGTATTACGAGGGCAGGGACTTCTGATTTGAAGTGGGAGAATCTGGGAAGCTAAAACATTTTAAAAGTCTGAATACTAAGCAAATTAACACGTAGACTTGTTAAGCCATCTGAGTTTTGCAATAAAATCAATGTGAATATGGATTTCATGACCACAATGTCCTAGATAATAAGTACTCCTGTGGGCTCCGTTTTCAGGAGTGTCAGTTAGAAGAGTCACAAAAACCGCAAGAGTTATAGGAAGACTTTGAAGTAAACTAACAATGAACGTAGAAGGGTAGGACAGCAACTCTGTCACACAACAGTCTTAGAACTTAGCAGGACCTTGAAGGCAAATTCCAAGTAGACTTATTTGAACGATCAAGTCAGGAGAAAGTAGGGGTGCCCATATCCTGAGCCGGTCCAATGCTTTGATACATTCCTTAACGTGTCCATGATGGCTTAAGGCAATGGTCCCCAGGTTAAAAACACAAAGAACCATGGCTTCTGAGTACTTGGATTTGAAGAAACTGGCCAAATGCCATCCTCCAGGACAGGAACACTAAACACAGTAAAAGCCTGAATATATCCTTAGCCTATAACATCAAGCCCCCAGGGGATTCCAAGGTGCCTCTGAAGGAAGGGAACCACTGGGTCAAAGGGTTTCTCTTGAGTCTAATTATAATTCAATATAAGCTTGGGGATTTTTAACTACAAAAAGAGAAAAAAAGTTTTTAACTACAAAAAGAGAAAAAATCATTGTAAGAGCAAAGCAGAAAGCCAATCATCCAGCAGAGTGAGCGAGAGGTAAATAAATGTGGTACTGCTTTCAAAGCCATAAAATGGGATCTTAAGACTTAAGAGCCCAAATGATGCATTTTATCTGCAATGATCTTATTTCCTGAAAGATAAAGAAACTTGGTCACAGTAACACGGAGAATAAAACCCTGCGAATCTTGACTCCTCGTCCTGTGTTCTTTCCCGGGACGAAGCTGACGTGAAATGATTCTTTCATGCTCATTTACCTACAGAAACATGCCATCAAATTCCTTGGGTAGCGAAAGGAACATAGTAAAATACATTTTAATTGTCGGTAGACACCATACAAACAGGAAGGATTTTTAAGAAAAATACAAAGAAATTTCTTCCTCTTTAAAACAGATAAATTGGACCTCTCATACTCATTCATGCACTTATTAACCATCAACTGTGTACTTGCTGTGTCAGACACTGTATCCAGACCTCACCTAAGATCCCTCCATAGCCCTGTACTGAAGTTTGGGATATTTTAGCCCCTTCTTAAGATAGTCCATTTCGTGGGATCCAATACTGGGTATTATTGTGCTGTGTTTCCTTATGTGGCTGTCAGTGTTCCACACTTGTGGCTGTAGGTGTACCCTTGTATTTACAGCAGATATGAAGGAGATAATATTTCCAGATGGGCTTTCCAGAGTCACTGCACTTTATAGGCTTATTCATTCCACACATTTGTTGGCAAAGTCCTCAAACTTCAAGGTTCAGAAATTTGACTTTATAGTCTGGTTGATAGGAGTTAAGGGAATGGAGTCATATAAACCGCATTAACAAGAGATCCTGTAACCAAGCAGGACCCTACGGGGCCTTCCTGGGACAGATTCCCCCATGTCTTCCACCTACCTCTTGTTTGTAGAAAAACGTTAGCCTCCTAGGCCTTTCCCAAATTCCAGAGAATAAACTTAACCAGAGAGTGAGAAAAAACAGAAACAAAGGAAGGCAAGCAAGACAAAATAATACATTAGCCATTAAAGTCAAGGACCTTTAGTTCCTCCTCAGGGGCGATAGATAATATTCTGAGCCATATCCTTGATCTGTTTTACAGACACTGAAACCCTCACTGGGTGGAAGAAGTTAACTCCATGTTGACCACAAAAAACAGATCCCAGACCGGTTGGAACCAGAAGGTTGATGATGTTGATTCCTGTGTACCTCACCACCAACCAGTCAGAAGAATGGCCATGAGCTGATCGCTCACCCCACAACCCTCTCCCTCACCCTGTCTTTAAAAAGCTTTCCCTGAAAGCCATCAGGGAATCCGGGTCTTTTGAGCTCTAGCTGCCTGACTCCTTGCTTGGCGCCTGCACTTTCCTTCACCACAACCCAGTGTCAAAAGATTGGCTTTACTGCCCATGGGCAAACGGACCCAAGTTTAGTTCAGTAACAATTCCTATGCATTTTCTATTTTTTCTTTTTTTTTAAGAATTTTATTTATTTTTTTTATACAGCAGGTTCTTTTTACTTATTCATTTATACTATTAGTGTATATATAGCAATCCCAATCTCCCAGTTCATCACACAGCCCCCCCCACCCAGCCATGCTCTCCCCTTGCTGTCCATATGTTTGCTCTCTACATCTGTGTCTCTATTTCTGCCCTGCAAACCGGTTCATCTGTACCATTTTTCTAGGTTCCACATATATGCGTTAATATACGATATTTGTTGTCCTCTTTCTGACTTACTTCACTCTGTATGACAGTCTCTAGATCCATCCACGTCTCTACACATGACCCAATTTTGTTCTTTTTTATGGCTGAGTAATATTCCATTGTATATATGTACCACATCTTCTTTATCCATTCGTCTGTCAATGGGCATTTAGGTTGCTTCCATGACCTGGCTATTGTAAATAGTGCTGCAATGAACATTGTGGTACATGTCTCTTTTTGAATTATGGTTTTCTCAGGGTATATGCCCAGTAGTGGGATTGCTGGGTCATATGGTAATTCTAGTTTTGGTTTCTTAAGGAACCTCCATACTGTTCTCCATAGTGGCTGTATCCATTTACATTTCCACCAACAGTGCAAGAGGGTTCCCTTTTCTCCACACCCTCCCCAGCATTTGTTGTTTGTAGAGTTTCTGATGATGCCCATTCTAACTGGTGTGAGGTGATACCTCATTGTAGTTTTGATTTGCATTTCTCTAATAATTAGTGATGTAGAGCAGCTTTTCATGTGCTTCTTGGCCACCGGTATGTCTTCTTTGGAAAAATGTCTATTTAGGTCTTCTGCCCATTTTTGGATTGGGTTGTTTGGATTTTTAATATGGAGCTGCATGAGGCTGATTATATATTTTGGAGATTAATCCTTTGTCCATTGATTCGTTTGCAAATATTTTCTCCCATTCTGAGGGTTGTCTTTTCATCTTGTTTATGGTTTCCTTTGAGGTGCAAAAGCTTTTAAGTTTCATTCGGTCCCATTTGTTTATTTTTGTTTTTATTTCCATTACTCTAGGAGGTGGGTCAAAAAAGATCTTGCTGTGATTTATGTCAAAGAGTGTTCTTCCTATGTTTTCCTCTAAGGGTTTTATAGTGTTCGGTCTTAAATCCATTTTGAGTTTATCTTTGTGTATGGTGTTAGGGAGTGTTCTAATTTCATTCTTTTACATATAGCTGTCCAGTTTTCCCAGCACCACTTATTGAAGAGGCTGTCTTTTCTCCATTGTGTACCCTTTCCTCCTTTGTCATAGATTAGTTAACCACAGGTACATGGGTTTATCTCTGGGCTTTCTATCCTGTTCCATTAATATATATTTCTGTTTTTCTGCCAGTACCATATTGTCTTGATTACTGTAGCTTTGTAGTATAGTCTGAATTCAGAGAGTCTGATTCCTCCAGCTCCGTTTTATTCCCTCAAGACCGCTTTGGCTATTCGGGTTCTTTTGTGTCTCCATACAAATTTTAAGATTTTTTGTTCTAGTTCTGTAAAAAATGCCATTGGTAATTTGATAGGGATTGCATTGAATTTGTAGATTGCTTTGGGTAGTGTAGTCATTTTCACAATGTTGATTCTTCCAATCCAAGAACATGGTATATCTCTCCATCTGTTTGTAAAATCTTTAATTTCTTTCATCAGTGTCTTATAGTGTCTGCATACAGGTCTTCTGCCTCCTTAGGTAGGTTTATTCCTAGGTATTTTATTCTTTTTATTGCAGTGGTAAATGAGAGTGTTACCTTAATTTCTCTTTCTGATTTTTCACCATTAGTGTATAGGAATACAAGAGATTTCTGTGCATTAATTTTGTATCCTGCAACTTTACCAGATTCATTGATTAGTTCTAGTAGTTTCCTGGTGGATATTTAGGATTCTCTATGTATAGTATCATGTCATCTGCAAACAGTGACAGTTTTACTTCTTCTTTCCCAATTTGTATTCCTTTTATTTCTTTTTCTTCTCTGATTGCCGTGGCTAGGACTTCCAAAACTATGTTGAATAATAATGGTGAAAGTGGACATCCTTGTCTTTTTCCTGATCTTAGAGGAAATGCTTTCAGTTTTTCATCATTGGGAATGATGTTTGCTGTGGGTTTGTCATATATGGCCTTTATTACGTTGAGGTAGGTTCTCTCTATGCCCACTTTCTGGAGACTTTTTATCATAAATGGGTGTTGAACTTTGTCCAAAGCTTTTTCTGCATCTATTGAGACGATCATATTGTTTTTATTCTTCAATTTGTTAATATGATGTATCACATTGATTGATTTGCATATATTGAAGAATCCTTGCATTCCTGGGATAAATCCCACTTGTTCATGATGCATGATCCTTTTAATGTGTTGTTAGATTCTGTTGCTAATATTTTGTTGAGGATTTTTGCATCTATATTCATCAGTGATATTGGTCTGTAATTTTCATTTTTTATAGTACATTTGTCTGGTTTTGGTATCAGGGTGATGGTGGCCTCATAGAATGAGCTTGGGAGTGGTCCTTCCTCTGCAGTTTTTGGGAAGAGTTTGAGAAGGATCGGTGTTAGCTCTTCTCTAAATGTTTGATAGAATTCACCTGTGAAGCCATCTGGTCCTGGACTTTTGAGTTTTGGAAGATTTTAAATCACAGTTTCAATTTCATTACTTGTGATTGGTCTGTTCATATCTTCCATTTCTTCCTGGTTCAGGAAGTTGGAAAGTTATACCTTTCTAAGAATTTGTCCATGTCTTCCCGGTTGTCCATTTTATTGTCATAGAGTTGCTTGTAGTAGTCTCTTAGGATGCTTTGTATTTCTGAGGTGTCTGTTGTAACTTCTCCTTTTTCACTTCTAATTTTATTGATTTGAGTCCTCTCCCTCTTTTTCTCGATGAGTCTGGCTAATGGTTTATCAATTTTGTTTATCTTCTCAAAGAACCAGCTTTTAGTTTTATTGATCTTTGCTATTGTTTTCTTTGTTTCTATTTCATTTATTTCTGCTCTGATCTTCACGATTTCTTTTCTTCTACTAACTTTGGGTTTTGTTTGTTCTTCTTTCTCTAGTTCCTTTAGGTGTAAGGTTAGACTATTTATTTGAGATTTTTCTTGTTTCTTGAGGTAGGCTTGTATTGCTATAAATTTCCCTCCTAAAACTGCTTTTGCTGCCTCCCATAGGTTTTGGATCATCGTGTTTTTGTTGTCATTTGTCTCTAGGTATTTTTTGATTTCTTCAGTGATCTCTTTGTTATTTAGTAACATATTCTTTAGCCTCCATGTGTTTGTGTTTTTTACGTTTTTTCCCTTGTAATTGATATCTAGTCTCATAACATTGTGGTCAGAAAAGATGCTTGATACGATTTCAATTTTCTTAAATTTACTGAGGCTTGATTTGTGACCCAAGATGTGATCTATCCTGGAGAATGTTCTGTGCACACTTGAGAAGAAGGTGTAATCTGCTGTTTTTGGATGGAATGTCCTATAAATATCAATTAAATCTATCTGCTCTGTTGTGTCATTTAAAGCTTGTGTTTCCTTATTAATTTTCTGTTTGGATGATCTGTCCATTGGTGTAAGTGAGGTGTTATAAAGTCCCCCACTATTATTGTGTTACTGTCTATTTCCTCTTTTATAGCTGTTAGCTGTTGCCTTATATATTGAGGTGCTCCTATGTTGGGTGCATATATATTTATAATTGTTATATCTTCTTCTTGGATTGATCCCTTGACCATTATGTAATGTCCTTCCTTGTCTCTTGTAACATTCTTTATTTTACAGTTTATTTTATCTGATATGAGTATTGCTACTCCAGCTTTCTTTTGATTTCCACTTGCATGGAAAATCTTTTTCCATTCCCTCACTTTCAGTCTGTATGTGTCCCTAGGTCTGAAGTGGGTCTCTTTTAGACAGCATATACATGGGTCTTGTTTTCGTATCCATTCAGTGAGGCTGTGTCTTTTGGTTGGAGCATTTAATCCATTCCCATTTAAGGTAATTGATATGTATGCTCCTATTACCATTTTCTTAATTGTTATGGGGTTTTTTTTTGTACATCCTTTTCTTCTCTTGTGTTTCCCACTTAGAGAAGTTCCTTTAGCATTTGTTGTAGAGCTGGTTTGGTGGTGCTGAATTCTCTTAGCTTTTGCTTGTCTGCAAAGCTTTTGATTTCTCCATCGAATCTGAACTTATTCATTTTCAGTGGAAGTGGTGTTGGTGTTGGTGCTTTCCCATTACCCGTTGCACCTTTGTCTCATGGTCAATATGCCAACAAACTAAACTAGATATCAGAAAATTGTTTGGTGATCATGGAATAAAGGCAAAGGCTGTGAATAGCCTCGAAAGGCATTTTTCTAGGAAATGTGAAAGTTGCTCCAGTACCAAGTACCACTCTGTTGTCATGAGAATACCGTCTCTGCCAGATGGCATCTGTTGCACAATATACTGTTGTGTGTTCCATGCCCCACCTATTTTCCACTTTCGCCAGGTGCTTCCATGTACATCCACCTGTGAGCCCTAAGCTAGCCTCTCTGCCTAGGCTGTGAATCCCCGAGGGGAGAAGAGGCTTACTCATATTTGTACCTGGATGACACTAAGTCTCGTAATTTCTAGTGACCAGAGGGGTAGATGGAAGGATAGATGGACTGGGTGGATGCATGAATGAAAAGAAATTCCAGTTGCTCAGGCTCTGCCTGGGTTTCCAGAGTCTAAGCTCCTGACCCCATTTGGGAGATGTTAAGGGTCTCACTCTGAATCATTACTAATTTGTTCTTTAGCTTTTATTTAATTTCTTTGCATTCAAAACTGGGTGTGTCTGTTACCACTGATACTACTTTCCTCCTCTCAAATAATGATTATAAAGAAAAATATACATTTGAAAAGGTAGTATATTATCTATTCTGTTAATTTAAAGTCAATATTTATCAAGGGGGAGATGGTTGGGGGAGGGATGGAGTGGGAGGTTGGGGTTAGCAGATGTAAGCTATTATATACAGAATGGATAAACAACAAGGTCCTACTGTATAGCACAGGGAACTATATTCAATATCCTATGATAAACCATAATGGAAAAGAATATTTAAAAAAAGAATGTATAACTGAATCACTTTGCTGTACAGCAGAAATTAACACAACGTTGTAAATCAAATATAATTCAATAAAGAAAAGAATTGGGAAAAAATAAAATCAGTATTTATAATGTGTAGTCTATAAATCTCTTTTTAACTATATAGGGGATCACTCTACAAAGTTCAATGGCTTCCCATATTACACAGAGTAAAAGCCAGAGTCTTTGCAAGACAAAGCTGTCTACACTGCATCGCCATTTACCTCTGACCTCCTTTCCTACCACTCTCCCTTCCATCCTTCAGCACCAGCTCTGGGTCACCTGCTGCTCCACCCACTCTCACACCTCTGGACCTTTGCCCTTGGAAGGTCCCTCACCCCATTCAACTATCACTTCCAGTGAAGCCAGTCCTAATTACTCTATACACAAATTCACCGTCCCTAACACCAACCCTAAATCCAGGCCCCTTCATTTGTCTCCATAGCATGGATCATCCTCTGAGATGCTCTCTTCACCTCTGGCCCCCTCCTGTGAATTTAATTTCCATGAGGGCAGAAATTTAGGGGTTTTTTTTCTGTTTTTTTTGGGGGGGTGCTTACTGCTGTATCCCCAGTGCCTACAACAAGGTCTGGCACACACTTAAAGTATTTATAAATATTGTGGATAAATGAATGAATGAATGAGTGAGTGAATGAATGAATGAATGTGTAGAACATCAAATATCCTACAAGACTCATACTAAACAATAGCAGTCCCTGGCCTCCCCACTCCTGAATCTTCCTCTCCAAAATCATTTAACTATTTCTGGTATTAACCTGTACATTTCTAAAGAACATGCTTGTACTGCTATTTCTTGATTATGCAACTTAAGATATTAGAGACCCAAATTCCTATTGTGTAAGATGATACAGGATTCTTATACAACCCGAGACCCCCAGTCCCTTCCTAGTAGAATTATATCACATTATCTTACAATTTACTTATATGGCTCTTGTCTATATCCCTCTAGATGCAATGATACAATTGGATGTATCAATACAATTGATTGATACAATACAATCCCTCTAGATACAATTCTAGCTAGAATGAGGCTCCATAAACAGAAATTTGTGTCTGTTTTGCTCGCTGAAGTATCCTTATGACCTAGAACAATGTCACACTCGTAGTAGGTACTGAATAAATATTTGTGGAATAAGTGAATTATTTCTCAGCTTTACAGTATGTGACTTGCCCACAAGTCACTCATTACTGCATTCTCAGGATGCACTGGCTGTCCCCCACGTCCCTTTGGGTTGCCTGGCTGGTTGGGCACTGCACTGGCATGTGGCCACCACCAGATAACATCTAATAACTACCTTTCATCCAGTTGTACTTGGGAATCTCTCTTCTATATCCTGAACTTTTCATTAACACTTACACTGACTGATTTATAATTACTGACATTAATCAGCTTCTCCAACTAGGCTACAGCCTCCTTGGCATCATGGAGTGTCTTGTTCATCTCTGAGCCCCATTGTCTTTCACAGCATCAGACCTATCGTAATAGATTCTCAAGAAGTTCTGAATGAAGGACACACAGCCCTGCTTGCCACTTTGAAGCAAGAGAGAAACAACTTCCTGTCCCAGGGGAGCCCTTATGACAAGACACTCTCACTATTTACAGAAATAAAGTGATGATCAACTGATTTTCCTCTCACTATACACTTCCCAGGGCTAACTAATGCCAGGTCATTTCATTCACTTCATTTTTCAACCATTTCGCTTCTTTCTATTCCTTTTTCTTGCTCAAGTCTCCATCAAAAATAAAAATAAAACGTGGGTTTCCCTGGTGGTGCAGTGGTTAAGAATCCACCTGCCAATGCAGGGGACACAGGATCAAGCCCTGCTCCGGCAAGATCCCACATGCCACGGAGCAACTAAGTCCGTGTGCCGCAGCTACTGAGCCTGCACTCTAGAACCCGCGAGCCACAACTACTGAACCCCGCATGCCTAGAGCCCATGCTCCACAACAAGAGAAACCACCACAATGAAAAGCTGGCACACTGCAACAAAGGGTAGGCCCTGCTCGCCACAACTAGAGAAAGCCCACACGCAGCAACAAGGACCCAATGCAGCCATAAATAAATAAATAAATAAAAGTTAAAAAATAAACATAAATTTCAACTAAGAGTTAAATCAGTCAGAGTACCATGGCTTCTTTCAAAGTTAGAAATGTTGTCTTTCTGAAATGTCTGATTCAACATTAAGCTCTGTAGGCATGGCGGCGTTTGCGGATTTGGACCTGTGGGAGGGTTCCAACCTGAAGGCGCTGGGCTCGTGGAGAATGCCGCTCACCTGGGCTATTCAGTTGTTGCCATCAATCATGTTGTTGAATTTAAGGAAACGAAACAGGAAATTGAAAAACCAGTAGCTGTTTCTGAACTCTTTACAACTTTGCTAATTGTACAGGGAAAATCAAAACCGATTAAGATTTTAACTAGACTGACAATTATCATTTCAGATCCATCTCACTGCAATGTTTTTGTTTTTGTTTTTGTTTTGTTTTTTTTGGTGGTACGTGGGCCTCTCACTGTTGTGGCCTCTCCCGTTGCGGAGCACAGGCTCCGGACACGCAGGCTCAGCGGCCATAGCTCACGGGCCCAGCCACTCCACGGCATGTGGGATCTTCCCGGACCGGGGCACGAACCCATGTCCCCTAGCATCGGCAGGCGGACTCTCAACCACTGCGCCACCAGGGAAGCCCCACTGCAATGTTTTGAGAGCAACTTCTTCAAGAGTCCGGCTGTACGATACCGTTGCAGTTTTTTGAAGACAGAAAACCTTTTTCATATTGCTTGTACACATTTAGATGTGGATTTAGTCTGCATAACTGTAACACAGAAGCTACCATTTTACTTCAAAAGACCCCCTATTAAAGTGGCAATTGAGTGAGGTGTGGGCTTTGAACTTGTCTATAGCCCCCCTGTCAAAGACTCCACAATGAGAAGGTACACAGTTTCCAACGCCCTCAATTTGATGCAGGTCTGCAAAGGAAAGAATGTAATTATATCTAGTGCTGCTGAAAGGCCTTTAGAAATAAGAGGCCCATACGATGTGGCAAACGTACAGTTGTTGTTTGGGCTGTTGGAAAGTGACACCAAGGCTGCAGTGTCCACCAACTGCCAAGCGGTGCTTCTGCATGGAGGGAGAAGCTAGAAAAACTGCTTTTGGAATTATTTTCACGGTGAAGAAGTCTCGGACATCAGAAGTAGATGATGAAAAAAATAATAATAATAAATAAATAAATAAAAGAAGTAGATGATGATTCTCTTCCAGCCTGCAAGAAAGCCAAGTGTGAGGACTGAAACGAGTCCCCCTTCTCTGTCAGCACTCCCTTCTGCCATCTGAGAACCCATCAGCCACAACAGAATAGGAACCTCCTTATGATTCACTATTTTCACTTAGATATCAGTGGTCTGTAAAAGCAGTCTTATATTTAAGCCATTAAAATAACAAAACCTGAGAGATTAAGATGGCGAAGTAGAAGGACGTGCTCTCACTCCCTCTTGCGAGAGCACCGGAATCACAACTAACTGCCGAGTAGTCATCGACAGGAAGACACTGGAACTCACCAAGGAGGATACCCCACAGCCAGAGACAGAGGAGAAGCCACAATGAGATGGTAGGAGGAGCATAATCACAATAGAATCAAATCTCATAACTGCCGGGTGGGTGACTCACAAACTGGAGAACGCTTATACCACAGAAGTCCACCCACTGGAGTGAAGGCTCTGAGCCCCACGTCAGGCTTCCCAACCCAGGGGTACAGCAATGGGAGGAGGAATTCCTAGAGAATTAGACTTTGAAGGCTAGCGGGATTTAACTGCAGGACTTCGACAGGACTGGGGGAAACAGAGACTCCACTCTTGGAGGGCACACACAAAGTAGTGTGTGCGTCGGGACCCAGCGGAAGGAGCAGTGACCCCATAGGACTGAACCAGGCCTACCTGCTGGTGTTGGAGGGTCTCCCGCAGAGGTGGGGGGTGGCTGTGTCTCACCAAGAGGACAAGGACACTGGCAGCAGAAGTTCTGGGAAGTACTCCTTGGCGTGAGCCCTCCCAGAGTCTGCCATTATCCCCACCAAGGAGCCCGGGTAGGCTCCAGTGTTGAGTCGCCTCAGGTCAAACAACCAACAGGGAGGGAACCCAGCCCCAACCATCAGCAGACAAGGGGGTTAAAGCTTTACTGAGCTCTGCTAACCAGAGTAAAAGCCAGCTCTACCCACCACCAGTCCCTCCCATCAGGAAACTTGCACAAGCCTCTTAGATAGCCACATCCACCAGAGGGCAGACAGCAGAAGCAAGAAGAACTACAATCCTGCAGCCTGTGGAACAAAAACCACATTGACAGAAAGATAGACAAGATGAAAAGGCAGAGGGCTATGTACCAGATGAAGGAACAAGATAAAACCCCCAAAAAACAACTAAAGTGGAGATAGGTAACCTTCCAGAAAAAGAATTCAGAATAATGATAGTGAAGATGATCCAGGACCTTGGAAAAAGAATGGAGGCAAAGATAGAGAAGATGCAAGAAATGTTTAACGAAGACCTAGAAGAATTAAATAACAAACAAACAGACATGAACAATACAATAACTGAAATGAAAAATACACTAGAAGGAATCAATAGCAGAATAACTGAGGCAGAAGAACGGATAAGTGACCTGGAAGACAGAATGGTGGAATTCACTGCTGTGGAACAGAATAAAGAAAAAAGAATGAAAAGAAATGAAGACAGCCTAAGAGACCTCTGGGACAACATGAAACACAACAACATTTGCATTTATAGGGGTCCCAGAAGGAGAAGAGAGAGAGAAAGGACCTGAGAAAATATTTGAAGAGATTATAGTCGAAAACACCCCTATCATGGGAAAGTCCATGAAGCACAGAGAGTCCCATACGGGATAAACCCAAGGAGAAACACGCCGAGACACAAAGTAATCAAATTGGCAAAAATTATAGACAAAAATTATAGAAAGCAATGAGGGGAAAATGACAAATAATATACAAGGGAACTCCCATAAGGTTAACAGCTGATTTCTCAGCAGAAACTCTATGAGCCAGAAGGGGGTGGCACAGTATACTTAAAGAGATGAAAGGGAAGAACCTACAGCCAAGGTTACTCTACCCGGGAAGGATCTCATTCAGTTTCGACGGAGAAATCAAAAGCTTTGTAGACAAGCAAAAGCTAAGAGAATTCAACACCAACAAAACCAGCTCTACAACAAATGCTAAAGGAACTTCTCTAAGTGGGAAACACAAGAGAAGAAAAGGACGTACAAAAAAACCCCCATAACAATTAGGAAAATGGTAATAGGAACATACGTATCGATAATTACCTTAAATGGGAATGGATTAAATGCTCCAACCAAAAGACACAGGCTCACTGAATGGATACAAAAACAAGACCCATATATATGCAGTCTAAAAGAGACCCACTTCAGGGCTTCCCTGGTGGCGCAGTGGTTGAGAGTCCGCCTGCTGATGCAGAGGACACGGGTTCGTGCCCCGTTCCGGGAAGATCCCACATGCTGCGGAGTGGTTGGGCCCGTGAGCCATGGCCGCTGAGCCTGCGCGTCCGGAGCCTGTGCTCCGCAACGGGAGAGGCCACAACAGTGAGATGCCCGCGTACACCAAAAAAAAAAAAAAGCACAGCATAAAAGTCAGTAACTCAATATTCTTTCATTCAGTCACAGGATCTTAAAATGTTATTCAAAGCAAAAAAGAAAGATATCATCTACCAAGCAATCAGTAAATTGCACAGAGTGGAAGGTTTTTTTGCCGCACCTGGCAGCTTGCAGGATCTTAGTTCCCCAACCAGGGATTGAACCCGGCCCCAGCAGTGAAAGCACCTAGTCCTAATCACTGGACCGCCAGGAAATTCCAGTGAAAGGTCTGTCTTTAAGAGACAGAACTCAGGAGGAAAATCCTGCAAACGAAGACCAGGAAACTAACCAATCTGACATGAGAAGATGAGCACATGTTTTACTTAATAAAAATCTAGAGATTTACAAATGCCATATAAATAATAATCCTCATTTTGAATATTCTCTAAACCCTACAGAAATGGAAGATGTAATTCTTTTGAACAGTCACCCAAGTTGTAGTCGTATTCCTCTGTGCCTCAACTTACGTAATCATTTTGCCAACAAGCCCATTTTATACATTCCCACCTTCCTGTATTTTTACAGCTGTCAAAGGAATTTACTTTCACTTCCAAAAACTCTAAAATAGAGGCTTAATTATTTAGCTTAGCCTTCCCTCCCCCCACAAAAAGAAGCCACTAAAGAAGGAATATTTCTCTTTTCAACTTCTGAAGTTGCTCCCCATTCATAATTGGATTCAGAATAAATCTTGGTCAAAGCATACCAGTAAATTAGAGCAAAGTCATTTTCAAATGAAATGAATTTTAAATGACACATTCAAATACATTAAGGATTAAGTCCTTTCAAGTGAAGTAACTCTAAGCGTGCAAGAATGAAGTTTAGCCAAATACTAGGCTAAGACTCAGGATAAAAAATGAAGTAGACATAGCCCTTGCCTGAGAAGCCTACAGTCTAGGATAATATATATGTATAGAAACACGAAGGTATAATGTGTAAACATAATGTATAGATATTGAACAAGATTATTTAAAATTTACATGGAAGCATTAGAGTTGGAAAGTATACATTTCAGCACTAAATTGATTCCAAGTTCAAAAATTCAAGTTAATCATATTCCCGTATTATGTGATATCACGAAGTTACAATTCTGAATTTGGCACATTCCTTCTGACTCTGTAAGCAAGTAATAGTCTGTTTTCATTTCTAGGGCAATAAAATGGGTTCACCCTGTCTCAGGGGGTTGCTACTTGTGAGTGACTAATAATTTACACCCATAATGTCAAGTTGCTGGGTGGGAAGTGCAAGTTTAACGAGTACTTCATAAGATCTCTGGAGATGTGGTTACATGTCAAAAAGTATAACTAAAAACACATTTGCCTATAGGTTCCCAAGATTTCATTTGTGATGCCATTTCTGATAAACCATGAAGAGTAGATCACCGGGTCTCAGGCTGTACACTGAGAAATGAAATTCAAAGAGAAAGCTTTTTTGAAAAGGAAAGAGCTAAAACTCCTGGTTGATGTGCAGGGCAGAAACCCAGTCTCATGATTTGGGGGTCAGAGCGACCCTCTGTCCTTTTTGTTTTCACTGTAAGCAGCAGGGTTGTGTTGTGTATAGAAGGCACTGCAGACCCAGATCCTATCTTGGCCATCTCCTGGCTGTGTAGCCTTGAATAAGTCACTTAACATCCTCACCCTCCGATTGCTCTTCTGTAAAACGGGATAAAAATATTCACTTTAAGAAGTTGCCACAAAGGTTAAAAATAATGTCTGTAGTTCAACTGCCCAATGTCTAGAACATATTAAGTACACAATAACTACTAATGATTCAAACAAGGACAAGATCAGAAAAAAACGCTTGTAACGCCGGTGATAGTTTAAAGGAATCCGTATAATGCTGGGGCCCCTGGCATTTCCACTTAACAAGTTTCCATTCTCTCAAGGAATGGAACAAATGGATGGATCATGGCCCTTCTCTTCAAGCTGAGCCTGCATTGGATGGCTGCTTCCTCTCTATATCTATTGTGAATGAGAATATGTAAATTCTGCAAATTTCTTGCTTAAAAACCCCTTTATTTAGACATCCCACTTGCTTGCTCTTTGTGAAGTGTATAAGTTAGGAGAAAATATGTCCCTTGGCCTATCTCCCTTCTATGAAAAGGTAAAAGGAAGTTGTAGTTGGATTTCACTCTGAGTTCATCATTCCTGTTCCTAGGAAAGTGATAAAAAAAAAAAAGGGTCACAAGATCCTCCCATTTGCCAGAACTGATACTCTAGAGGTCTGACATGGGCTTCAAGTGCAACCTCTCTGCATTTGCCCCCAAATCACCAGTGGGCACAGCTGGCTCTAGCAGTTCACAGGACTATCCACAGAATTGAAGAACCTCACCTTCAGGGAGTCTGGAGTCAGAGCAGATAATATCTGGATATTTGGGGATTAAGGGGTTGAGGATACGAGCACTGATACAATTTCCATAAACAAAAAGATCAATTGTTTTTTGATACACTAGCAAAGTTGGCGGTAGAGTAATGAACTACCAGACAAGGCTCCTGATTTCATGGAGTTTACTAGGAAGGTCAAACTTCATGTAAAGGAAGACCTGCTGGAAATACCATCATAGTCTACTCAAAAATAGCATTTTTCAATGTTTAAGAGGTCTTCTTTCTGAATCAGAAAAAGAGAAACCGGGCTTCCCTGGTGGCGCAGTGGTTGAGAGTCCGCCTGCCGATGCAGGGGACACGGGTTCGTGCCCCGGTCCGGGAGGATGCCGCGTGCCCGGAGCGGCTGGGCCCGTGAGCCATGGCCGCTGAGCCTGCGCGTCCGGAGCCTGCGCTCTGCAACGGGAGAGGCCACAACAGTGAGACCCGCGTACCGCAGAAAAAAAAAAAGAAAAAGAGAAACCATGCAACAACCTAATGACAAGACTTTCAAATCTTTGAAAATTTAAATTCCGGTATCAATCTGGAAAATGTGTTTGTTCCCCACCTTCCACCAGTGCGTTTCACAACAGTTTCTGAAACGATATTCTGCCAGAAGATACACTACATCATGATCAGATGGTTTATACTGAGTTTTCGAAAGGAAACAGGTAGGAAATATGAGTGAACTTTAAGAAGCTTAAGACTTAGAAAGAAATATTCATTACTTTATCCATTCAGCAGTCACTCTTTGCTTTCCTACTGTGCATAAGACACTGGGCAGTGCTGAGAATACAAGCAATGGAATAATTCGGAGACGAAAAATTCCTTATGACAACCTATCTGTACTCCACCCAGATTTCTTCTTTCTATCACAAATATGTAATGGGAACAATTATTCAATTAGTTCTATACCAATGAATTGTCAATGTGCGTAAACCATTTTCTTGTTGAGCTGGCCAAAAAAGGTTGGGGGGAGGGGAGACATATTTTGAATGGAGAGAGTGAACTTTTCAACGGCAACACCCATTCGGTGACCTATAAAAGGTTAGCCTTCCTGTCTTGCTGACACTGCACCATCCCTGGCTGTGGGTCTCTCGAGAAGCACCATGTCACTCTCCGCGCACACCTCTGGGATGCCCCAGTGGCTGTCCTCCCAAAGTGTGACACTGGGCAGAGCCAGGGGCATTTCTGCCTCAAGCATTGGAAGCAGCTATGGGGGAAGTGCCTTTGGCTTTGGAGGCAGCTATGGGGGAGGCTTTACAGCTGCTTCCATGTTTGCTTCCGGCTTTGGTGGTGGCTCTGGAAGTTCCTTTGCAGGAGGACTGGGCGCTGGTTATGGAGGAGGCAGGGGAGGTGGCTTTGGGAGCCTGGGGATTGGATTTGGGGGAAGCCCAGGAGGGGGCTCTCTAGGGATTCTCTCTGGCAACGATGGAGGCCTTCTTTCTGGATCAGAAAAGGAAACTATGCAAAATCTTAATGACAGATTGGCTTCCTACCTGGATAAGGTTCGAGCTCTAGAAGAGGCTAACGCTGACCTTGAAAACAAAATTCGAGAATGGTACGAAATACGAGGATCTGGAGACCCACCGAATGATTATAGTAAATATCAACTGTTGATTGAAGACCTCAGGAATAAGGTAACAAAATGGCTTTTTAGAGGGGCTTTGGGAATTATGTTTTACTTTTCTTTTTTGCTATTTCAATATTTTACAGTCATAAATCACCTAAAACTTAGATATCTTTCCATTCAACTGTATTTGGAATAATTTCTCATCTTAAGATATTTAGTTTCATTTTATCATTTACCATAAAGTGATTGTTTTTTACACTACCCTTTCTGGGGGAAATGTATGTTTCTTAATTTTTAAATAATATTCTCTATACATATTTTCTTTTAAAAGTTAACTGCCTTAAACCCTTAATAAAATAGCATTATAACATCACCTAAAATTTTCCTGTCAAAGATATATTTGCAGAACACTGTCTTGTACGACCTCACTTTGTGTGTCTTCCCCTGTTTGGCCAGATCATTTCTGAGAGCACTGCAAACGCCCAGCTGCTCTTGCAGATCGACAATGCGAGACTGGCTGCCGAAGACTTCAGAATGAAGTGAGTAGAATAAAAGAAAGACTGATGATGGTTGACAGGCCCCAGGATCTCTTCTTTTTCTCTATTTTCCTGCCTTCATTGACGGCAAATATTTCCAACCTTCTGCAGTTCACATGCTCCATGCATTTAATGTTTTGGTAAATTCACATTGGGCATTCTATCAGAAAGTAACGAGATTCAAACACAACTCACATTACACGTCCTTAGTTGTAAAGTACTTAAACCCAAGGCTACGGATTTTCATATTCGACATTTGTTATTGACTCATGTTGCGACATGATAATTCCACCAGAGTCCTAAACCTCAGTCTTCCATGCATCCAAATGAATGAATAATGTTTTTGCCTGGGCGCTAAATGAAGTGACCTTTTTCCCGATGACACATACAACTAAAGCATTAACCAGGCATTTATTTTTATATTGCCTCCTCCTTTCCCATACACCACCGTCAGACATAAGGAGAGAATACTAACGTCCTTTTTGCTCTGCAAAATTTCCTCACAGGATGTTGCAGTGGTGATGATCCTGAACCTTAGTACGAGTCACTAAAGAAGTATCACTGTTTTTAAATTAAACCATGAATAAAGGTTAAGCAAGATGACTAATTATTATCTAATTTTCAACCGCTTTTAGGATTCCATCAGAAACTCCACCTAGAGAGGGGCTGCTACTTACTGTTCATAGCCAAGGCAGCCAGCCAGACGGGAAGAGGTAGCCTGGGATGCGGTGCTACTGCGGTTCATCGCTGGTAGAAAAGTATCACTTCCTAATTTTTTCACTTCTCTCCCACTGAGTAGCAACCTGTCATTTAAAAAAAGGAAAAGAAAAAGTTAGAAAAGCAAAAACAGTCTCATGCATTACAATGCTGCTAAATTTATATGCAAAACAGCCCTGAAGATCGCAGGGGACTTATTCAAATGGGTGTGTTGATTCCCTGGACTGTTTTGCACTTGGTTTTCAGATACGAAAATGAGCTGGCCCTGTGCCAGAACGTGGAGGCTGACATCAACGGTCTGCGCAAGGTGCTGGACGAGATGACCCTGGCCAGAGCCGACCTGGAGATGCAGATCGAGACCCTGAATGAGGAGCTGGTCTACCGGAAGAAGAATCACGAAGAGGTGAGCCAGAAAGCACAGTTCTCTAAGCTGCTTTTTTCTACCAGACTCAAAAATTACAATTTCAAATTTATAAACCTGGAGTTAGAAGAGATATGCATGATACACTATCCCCCTGTTAAGATGACCATTTGTTTTGAAGTTGTGGTGGTGGTTTCTGTTAAAGTTTAACACGTGAGAGGCACTTTTTGTCATTTTCATCATTTGGTAAGGACAATCAGAATTTTAATTGTCCTGATTTAGTGATTTCTTAAAATATAGTATTTTTATTCATTAGCTGGGGAAAAAATGTTAAAAGGCTGACTTTGCACTATCTAGTGAAAAACGCTCTGGAAGGATTGAAGAATTAATCTTTTAGTCATAGAAAATAAAAGGAGATACTTATCAAGAAAAAGATATAGTATTTTTAAAGTTCAAAAATAAAAGTCTACCAATAATACAGACTGTTATATATGTTAGAGAAATGAATTATACCCAGTGTAATACACACATGGAACTCTGATATATCGCAATGTATATAAGTAATCATGCATGACCCTGGCACTAGGCTCCTAAAAAGCTTTCCACTGTAAAGCAATGACTATGGTACAAACAGTGGGCAAGCCCAGGGACCGTCTGCAGCCCTCGGTTTGGCAGCTGTAGTTGAAAACCCCGGGTACCTTTCCACCAGGCCTTCCCTTCTTGTAAAGGTTGTGGAGCCCCAAGAAGCGGGGCCAACTCATCCATCAGGCATGGTAGGCACGGCACCCAGGACCCGTGGTGAGTTTAGGGGCCCGTGAAAGTGTCTTAAGTTCTTTCAAAATCAGAATAAAAATACGAATTTTAGGTTAAAAATGTTTGAATATATTATATTGATAGGTTTGTCTTTATACCAACTATGTTTAGTGGAGGAAGAGGCCCACGAAAGTGACAATGGGCCCCTGTGCCCCTCTCTCTCACTCGCTGTCCCCAGGAGCTCCAAAGCTTCCGGGCCGGCGGCCCAGGCGAGGTCAGCGTAGAAATGGACGCTGCCCCCGGAGTGGACCTCACGAGCCTCCTTAACGACATGCGGGGGCAGTATGAAGCCGTAGCCCAGCAGAATCGGGAGGATG
Organism: Delphinus delphis; assembly: GCF_949987515.2. Taxonomy (NCBI): domain Eukaryota; kingdom Metazoa; phylum Chordata; class Mammalia; order Artiodactyla; family Delphinidae; genus Delphinus; species Delphinus delphis. Next base: position 20,534,607 of record NC_082701.1, read on the forward strand.
CGGAAGCCTGGTTCATTGAAAAGGTACCACTAACAAAGACAAAAGGCGTTGATACACTTGCATTAAAGACCGGGGAGAGGCGCAGGGCTGGCTCACGTCCCCTCCCCCCTCTTTGCTGTGGCAGAGCGCCGAGCTCAGGAAGGAGATCAGCAGCAACACCGAGGAGCTTCAGTCCAGCAAGAGCGTGGTCACCGACCTGCGGCGCGTGCTTCAAACCCTGGAGATCGAGCTCCAGTCCCAGCTCGCCACGGTACGGCGCGCGCCAAAAGACGCGGCTTCCTTTCGCCTTGCAAAGGAAATGTTGCATCCAAATTAGTAAGGCCATTGGCTGCCTTCCGCATTTCGGTCCCCTCCATTGTTACGTCTGTGCCATTTCCCTCCCCCGTGCAGAAGAAATCCCTGGACGACTCGCTGGCCGAAACCGAGGGCGACTACTACAGCCAGCTGTCCCAGGTGCGGCAGCTCATCGGCAACGTGGAGGAGCAGCTGCTGCAAGTGCGCGGTGACGCCGAGCGCCAGAGCGCCGACTACCAGCTGTTGCTGAACATCAAGGCCCATCTGGAGCTGGAGATCGAGACCTACCGCCGCCTGCTGGACGGAGAAGCCCAAAGGTGAATAGATAACTGAGGCTGAAAATAACCTCAATGGCTGACGGCCCGTGGACACTGATGCAGTCTGGGGGCAATAGAAGTGGGAAGGGTTCTTTAGTTGACAGAAAATAACACATCTAGTAAAGACATGCCTTAGATTTGTTAAATGCTCTACATTGTGCAAAGTGTTGTCACCCGTTATCTTCCCTGATAAAAGTTAATAAAATGCTGGGATGGACAATGGCATCGCAGACAGAGGCATACTGCAGATGAGTATTAGAAAAATCAACCGTCTGAGTTCTGATGTTAATGCCCCGATGCTGAGAATGACATCAAATCACAGCCACGCAATCACCTCAGACCTACTGTAGCGAACTTTCCAAAAGTAATAACAGCCCGGACTAGTGGGAAGAATTCAGGACTGTAAATCAGGAAACCAGATCTTCCATTAGTGGCCAGTTTGCTTCACTTTAAGAGCCCATTTTAGGCAGGGTTGGAAAGCAAAGGTGCACTGCACCAGCTGATTACTCTCAGGGTGCATCGTTCCATCATTCTTAATCAAGAAATGTATAATACTTTCTCCAGTTGGTCATTTTTTAAGCTCAAATAGCAAATTCCTTATTCCCTCTCATTCCAGAAAGCATCATGTGATATCAACTCCCTTGTTTTCTTTACAGTGACTGTTTGGATGAAAGTTCCTCTGTGACAGCCTCCAACTCTCAAGCACCGTCAACTGATTCCTCCAAAGGTAGGCAGATTCCCTAAGAAGCACTTGGAATAAGTCAGAATCACATCTGTTAATGACCAAAACTGTAAGATCTCATTGAATATTGCAGTGTTATTAACTAATTTAAACTTAAAGTATATTTGTATTCAGAGCAAAGAAAAAATATTTATGCATTCCTGCAGAAAACTGAGTAGTCTGTTCTGTGGTAAAACTTTTGGCAAGCTCAGGAAGGAAAAAAAAATCTACAAAGTATTATGAGAACCATAAACACTTTTTAAATTTTAAGTAGAAAAATATTTTCATTTGTGCACAACACTGAATACATTTTATTAAATAAAATGCATTTCCTTTAGAATGCAAAAGTCACTTTTGAAAGTTGAAATTTGATGGACTGTATCAGTCAATACCTAATTTAGAAGCTTAAGTTAAACAACCAATTTTAGATGAGTATTTGAAACACTAACTTTTGCCCTCTTTGTTCCATTTTTATCTTTAGACCCTACCAGAGCCCGAAAAATCAAGACAATTGTGCAGGAAGTGGTGAATGGTGAGGTGGTCTCCTCCCAAGTTCAGGAAATTGAAGAAATAATATAAAATTTCACAAGATCTGCCCCATGATTGTTTCCTTAGGAACAAGAAATTTACAAGTAGAAATTATTCCTTTTAGAGCAAGATGATACTGCTCTAGATGATACTGGTCACAAAAGCATTCAATCTCGATTTCTGTTTGTTTGATTTTCTTTGGATTCCCTATTCACTTTGAGCCTCTTTTGGCCTTCTGAAACAAAATTTAATTACAAATAGTTGTGGAAATGTTGGTCTTTATAACAAATCAAAATTGCCTTACCTCTTCCTGGACCTAGAGTAGTCTTTTAATAAACTTTCTTCTAGTGACCTGGAACAGATTTTTAATCACCGGACTTTGATCAAGTAGCATGTTTTTAAAAAGTTAATCTTAATAAAAGATGAATGGTAATAATGTGAAGTGTGTACCTCCTTGACTCCAACAATAGTGTCAAGGGCATAGAGAGAGGTTTGTGAAATACTAATTATTAGTATTAGATAAACACTGAGATAAAGATGTTGAAGTGGGAGATTAAGTTAAGAAGATTCTTTTAGAAGTTCTTTCCTTTTTACATCAGCCCATCAAGGTTACAAAAAAAAATTGTACTGTGCACTACACGGGATAACATTTGTCCTGTTCTTTTCCTAGCACTTTCTTTCATTCAATCAAGAAACACTAATGAACTCCCATAGTGTGCCCAACTCAAGCCTCGAAGGTGAATAAAGATATGGTCCTTGCCTGGAGGAGTTCCCAATTGAGGGCAGAGATAGACATCTACTGGGAACAGTGATGCAGTGAGATAGGGCGGATGGAAGTTCAAAGGACGCTTGGAGGAAGAAAAATTTGTGAGGAGGCAACCAAATGCTTCATACAGAAACCAACCAGGCAGAGAAGGGAGAAAGGGAACAGAGGAAGCACATAAGAAAGGACACAGGGGCGTAAACAAACACTGCTTTGACGGCCTTCCTCCTATTGGGCACCAGCAAGGCCCAGGGTGGGGTTTCTATTGGGGTGGGGTAGACCCACAAGTCGATAACAGATGTCATGTTCTGGGTTGGGGCAGAAGGTGGCCAAAGTCTAAGCCTGAGTAGACTGTGGTTCAATCTGGGTTGCCAAATTCAAAACCCTAAAAGGAAAACGAAAGCAAGATTTAACAATTAAGAGCCTGATCTCTGAAGCCAGACTGGGTTCAAATTCTGACCCTAATACTTAATAGCAAGTAACTCAACCTCTTGCCTGCTTCTGTTTCCTGATCTTTAAAGTGGGGTGAGTTTGTGAAGCTTAAGTGAGGTAACATATGTAAAACAGTAGGAACGGTCCCTGGCACTTAGAAGTACTCAATATTTGTGTCCTATTATTATTTACTGTGTGTAACCAAAATGTTTTGGAGAAACCAGGGGAACTGATGAGCAAGGAGCGTCGAAGGAGCAGAATGGAGAGGAGAGAGTCAGGCAAACCTGGAGGCATTCCAGCACTGGGTGCAAAAGCCCACAGAAGATTATTATGTCATTTTCAGCTGACTTGCTTCCGTATGCAGCTTTCTGAAGTCACACTTCTTTTTAAATTTGCTAGTGATCTCAGATGCTCCATTCATCTTACTTTATTATGCACGGCAATTCAGCTCTCTGTCTAGACCTCACCTTCCAGAACTGATGCTAGGAGAACCTTACCTTTCAGACCTAAAGAGATTATCAAGGTCTTTTCCCGCACAAGCTCCACAGCCCCCAAGTAATAAATGATGCCACTTCCTGGTACTCAAAAGTGGCTGCAAATAGTTACTGCTTTAAACTGCCTCTGTTTTCCTTACATCTGAATTGTGTGAAACTCCAAGGAGAAAGGAATTTTGCACATGTGTAAAGTCGGTGGTCATTTCTTAGCTATTATCCTAGTTTCTCAGCCTTCCCTTCTTTTGGGAATATTTTCTCTACTGGTCTCCCAAAGGCATCACCTCACTGGAAGCTTTTTCTCAGACTCTTCTTTGTGACTTCTAAATGTTGACTTAATCCTATTGTCTTCTCTCTCTACACTCGCTCCCTAGGCGGCCTCATCTAATCCCATGGCTTTAAAGTAACCATCTATGGATGGCTGTTACCTAGACTCATTGTGGTGACCATTTCCCAATGCATACAAATATTAAATCATTACGTTGTATACCCAACACTACTAATATAATGGTATATGTCAATTATACCTCAATGAAATAAAAAGATAAAGTAACCACTCCTTGTGGTAACCTCCAAGATGGTCCAATGAGCCTCACCTCCTGGTACTCATGCCCCTGAGCATGGTTCCCTTCCACAAGGAGTAAAGCAGACCTACTGAAGGAGTGACAGCGTGTGAATTCCAAGGTTAGGTCACAAAAGCATTTCTGTCTGGCTTGGTCTCTTGGATTGCTCATTCTGGGGGAAATTGGCTGCCCTTAAGTTATACTGTGGGAGAAAAACGTATTTTAAAAAAATCAGTGATTTCACAAAATTTCCCACTGAAGAACCAATAGCTAGCATCTCCTGGAATAGCCAGCAAGTTAAAAATCACAGTCCTATTCTGATAAAATCTTAGAATATTCTACAGTCTTCAGTTGGCAAAGGAAGCATTAGATTTCTTATTATTTAAGTTCTCTTTACCCTACTCTCACTGCCAGGAAATGCAGTTAGCATAGAATCCTTATCATGAAAGTCTAGGCCTCATTCACTACACCACAAGCCGTAATTCAACACAGATGTAAAAGGTCCTTTCAGACTCAGCAATTAATGAATTGCAGAAATGAGAGGTCTGTCTTGAAGGAAAATAACTCATAAGAAAAAACCCAGGTACAGGATCAGAAAACAAAGACAAGCATATCATTATGATTATTTTAAAATCTAAAATTTTATTAATTTAAATTTTAACATTTATCTGCATTTACTGTGCGGGTAGGCTAGAGAAAGTTCTGGAAAATATTGTATATACTAAATTGTTAGAGTGGTTATCTCTTGGAAATTAATCAAGGTGTTTGAAGAATATTTTTTCTTTTGTACATTTTTTAAATGCTTAACAAACACTATATGCAACTCTGACAATTAGAGGGAAAATGAACTTTAGTTATCCAGAACAAATGGGTTTGCAAGTAGGTCACAGTAAAAAGGGAACCATCTAGAAAACGATCACGCATTGCCAAAGCAGTCAAATCTTCAGGCTTTGTAAGAGTGCCACCTACTGGAACCTCAGGATACGAACCTTAAAAAAAATTAACCCTGCTTTTTAAGCCGCTTGAGATATGCTGGATACTACAAAATGGGTTCGGGATTTGTTTGTTTGTTTGTTTGTTTTAAGAAAGAGAGAAAGAAAAGAGAAGAAAAAAGCAAACCTGTTTAAAAGTATCAACTTAATAAATTAACACTTTCTTATTTAAATAAGTGGTATTAGTTTCCAGAAAGTCCACCAGTAAAGAGGCAAGTTCTATAAGGCATAAAGTAAAAAAGAAAGCTAGTAGTTATTTACAGTGTAGAGAACCAGACAGACAGTCTGAACTACCTAGCCTTTTAAAAATATACTCAAACATCAAATGAAAAAAATGTATTCATATACCTAAGTAAATGGCTTTTTAATGGGGTAGTAAATGTTTCTTAAATCTTGGTACTGGATCTAAGATTAAAATGTCATTGTTTAATATTAGTATCATAAACTCAGTATCAAACTAAAAACCATTAGTTTCCTAATTAAATGTATCCTCTCCATCACTACAACTTTTTAATAAAAGCTGTGGCTGCAACATTCAGCAACATATTTATAAAAGGATTTTTTATCTAAAATATATCTCCTTTTTAAAAATAAAATAAACCAGCCCACACAACTCTGTGAATATACTAAAAACTACTGAATTGTACACTTTAAATGGGTGAGTTTTATGGTATGTGAATTATATCTCAATAAAGTTATTAAAGTTTAAAAAATATATATGCAACTCCTGACTTGACAATTTCGCAAGACATACTGATACAAATCGTATTGCTCAGTACACTGTTGCTGATGACTCAGTAAAAAGTGATCTTCAGTTTCAATAAGCAGTCATTTAATACATGACTTTTTCTTAAGCAAATTAACCTGAGGACTTTTTCCCATCTATCTAAAGAGTACTAGGAGTTGTTTTCACAAAATAGAGTAACTTGATTTCTGTGCAGTCTTTATAAGGAAAAAAATGAGTCCGTTAATGTTTATTTGTAGAAGCAACCTCAGAATCCTCGTATTCATCATTAGAGGGTGGTTTGTGCGCAGGCAATCAACTAACTATGGATACAAAGCAGTTCTCTTGAACCAACTGATAGAAGACTGGCTTTCCATGAAAAAAAAAAATTAAGTCTAAAATCTTAATACTCCTGGCAATCTAGACCAAAATAGAACTTGTTCCCCCTTATTTAACCAAGGTGTTCTATCTAAAATAGTCTTTTCTTTCAATCGAACTAATATTTATTGGGCATTACGGAAACAACAGTGAGCAAACATACACATATATGCAAATAAACTTACCTTGAGGTATAAAGAGACGTACCTATGAGAGAAAGTGCAGATGAGGGACCAGAGAAGGTTGGAAAAGGGAGAGAATACACAGGGCTGGGGCATGAGGACCAGGGCCACTCTTTTGGCGGAAGAAGCATTTGAGCAGAGCCTAGATGAGTACATAACATCTCCACGTGTGGTGTTAAGTGGGAGTGGGTAGGCAGAAACAGGAGCAAAGAGCAACTCCCCTGGGATGCTTCCCCACAAGACTAAGAGGCCTTCTTCTGAGAACCCTATGTTCTTTGGCCATGGTGGTCTGAACTTTATTTTTGGATGAGTTCATGTGCCTGATTCCTCTTCAAAGGCTGGACCATGTATCTTTGGCCAACCAGAAATAAATTCCCAGGACTAATGCAGCGTCTGGCAGAATGTAGGTATGCCAAATACATGTTGGTTGAAGTGCTGCTTGGAAACATCACACTCAGTTTACACATTGTCAAAATGATTGAAAAATTCGTGGGAAAGTATTAGATAAAATCCAGTTAAAACTATTAATCAGGGCTTCCCTGGTGGCGCAGTGGTTGAGAGTCCGCCTGCCGATGCAGGGGACACGGGTTCGTGCCCTGGTCCGGGAAGATCCCACGTGCCGTGGAGTGGCTGGGCCCGTGAGCCATGGCCGCTGAGCCTGCGCGTCCGGAGCCTGTGCTCTGCAATGGGAGAGGCCACAACAGCGAGAGGCCCGCGTACCGCAAAAAAAACCCACAACAATTAATCAAGCCCATCATTTGGCACAGTTTAAAATAAAAGCATATGTTGATTGAATATTTCATTGGCACCAGTTATGCTGTCATATCAGTATGGTCCTAGTTCATGAGTCTCTCGAAATTCTCTAAGCTGGAAATAATAATAGAGTGTATTTTAATCACTGTATAACAGCAAGTGAGGACACAGGAAAACAGAAAAAAGCAATACTGCAAAGTGCCCACTGATCGATCTTTATCAGGAAGAATGTCCTCCTCAGTACCTAACAATCTGGAAGAAAAAAGCATCTATTGTCAGGGGAAGCTGCTTAGAGGGAAATAAAGATCCAACGCGTATTATTCGATTTTGCAATAGCTCATGTTGTAATATAAAAATGTAATTTTAATTGAAGGAGGAAGATAATTACAGCTTAGGAGCCAACTCGTTAATCACCACCACAATCACAACTATCTGAGGGACAAGCCTTTGGTCCCACACCCAAGACAAGAGGGTGAACCCAAAAAGTGACTAAAACAAGTTTCTATTAAAATATGTTCAAGGCACCTGAGCCATTCTGAAAGCAAGCCCTGAAACCAAGAGAAGAGGAGAATTTTGTTACTAATGATTAGTTATTAAGTTTAAATAATTTCTATCGAATTAATAGGAAAACAAGAAATTCTGCACTGCATCATATCTCCAGAAGTAATATTATGCTGGAGGGTGATGCATTGGAATAAAACACAGTTAGCATGCATTGCTTAAATGAGTAAATACATATATATATATATATATATTCCTTGAACTAATACTAGAGACAGAAAAAAAAGAGGCCAGATAAATCCTGCAAATTTGCAAGTGATCCAAGTTATGGCAACCTAGGTCATAACAGAAGTGTCATCTAAGGAACAACTGAATAAACTGGTGACCCTTTTGCTTAGAAAATAAAAGATTTAGAAGGACAAAGTATCCCTCTTCAAATATCTAAAAGACTCCAAAGCTAAGTTCCATGTGGCGTAATGCAAGCTATATTGTGTGGCAGATTTCAGTTCAATATAAAGACAAACTTTTTAGTAATTAGAGCAGCTCAAAAGCTCAAAAGATAAACCATCCTTTAGGTCCTTTCCAGCTGACTTCTGTAATTTTGATGGCCAGAATCCCTAACAACCCATCTAAACTAGACAGGGCAGCGTTTTACCTCACAAGGATCCAGTCTAGGCCACGGGTTGTGACTTCCTGCATTAACGTCATTAAGAAAAGTCCTAGAGTCAGTCTAGGCTCAGCGGCACAGAGTGTCACTACCACGACAGAAGAGTGGTAGCAAGCATGCTTTGTGCTTGTCATCTCTAATCTACACATTTCCTAAAACTATTCTTCATCATCAGTTCTTGAGCCTGTACAAGCTCTATCTTCTTTACCAACTAACTGTTGAAAGTAATGCTTACTGACAGTATTCCTAATGGAGGATACGGGAATACATGAGGCAGACAGAAGGCTGCCCACAAGACTGATTATCAAGAGGGTTTTTTAAAAATATAGATTAGAATGACTTTGAAAAACTTTCTACAGCCTAGAATCGGTCCCTCTCAGCCTTGCATGTCCAGAAACTTGACTTTACCAGTATACCCAAAGGTGACCTGGCACTTGACGACAGACTGACAGTGATTGTATTCATACAATACTAATGTATAGATTAGAATTCCAGTTTATTAGTTAACACTAAGGGACATTTCTTTCCAGATGTTCAAGATAAACATCAGAAAGATGTTCTTTCCTGATCACTCACTTTCCTGCTAAAGGCTTACTTTGTAGGATGAATTAGGGATCGTAAAGTTGCTGCATAAGCACAGATTCAAGCAGAGGTTTGAGGAACACTTCCCCCAGATCTTACTGAGGCCAGGTGAAACATCCTTGCCCCACACTAGGCAATTCCTCTCTAGTGGCTGCATTGTCCATGTGCCCAAATTTAGCATCTCTCTGCCTAAGATGAAGCCAAAGGCACCTTCTCTGAATTCCCCTTTTGATATTCCCTGATGACCACACTCCTTACCCAGGTGTTGACTCCAGGAGATAGATTATATTTGGGTTTTATTAGTTCAGTTAGGAAGGCAACTATATTTTCCTTTTCTCCCAAGTTCATGGGGATACCTCAATGTCACATCCATATTTATAGCTGTAGCCACCTCTTTCAAGTATCACAGGGTAGCCCCTGAGTTCATGGTACAAGGAAATGAAGTCTATTATTCTAAAAGTACAAGCGAGAATGATACACACCTTCCAACTCAATGCCCATTCACCACAATGACTCTTCTAAAAAATACAGAATTTTTTTCAGTCATTTTTTTAATGATACCACAGATCTGTTCCTTATGAAAAGTTCCCTATGATAAAGGTTAAATTAGTCATCCAACAGGTGGTTTCCTACATCACTGAGGCTTCACTCTCTCTTGGATCACTATTATTTCTGATTACTCTTTCTTTCCAGGTATCTAAGAGCTATCTCACTTCTTGGCTCCCTAAATTTTCTCCTTTTTTTTTGTTTGTTTCCCAGAAGCTCTAAGGAGCTCCAAAATTCTACTTGCTTCTGTTTCCAAGTGCATTCTACATCCAACAATCTTGTATTCACTCCACCCTTGCTTCCCTCTTCATCATCCTTTTGTCTTTTACGCCCATGCGGGATGCTGTAGCAATACAAGACACAGATGGCGTCATTCCATCACCATCCTCTCCTTCCCTAGTGACAGATGGTTTGGCTTCTGGGCCTAAACTGTCCAGAAAATTCTTGCTTTCAGATCTTCAAGGATCTTGTGGCCAATATCATAGACATTTTTCTAGACCTCATTTTCCTTGATCTCTCTGCAGAAGTTGAAACTCAAGACCTGGAAGAACTTCTAGGAGGTTCTGTAGACTCCACCAGGTGAGTCACCCATACTTCAATCCGTGCTGTGATTCCCTAAGGCTTTTCCAGCCTTCCAGATGACTCCTATTCACTTCCTTTACCAAGTACTTGCTTTTCCTCTGTGCTAAGCCTAATTCTGAGGGTTTCCTCAACTTCCAGTCTTAACCTTCTGCTCTTCTCTACATTAAAAATGCAGTTGTTCTCAAGACTTTGACTATCACCTCAATATTGATGATCCCTAAGCCTTAAGCTCTCTCCTAAGTTCTTATATCAATTTCCTTTAAAGGAAATTAAAATTTTCCTTTAATCTGTGCAAATTCATGGCATGTTATATAATTCACAAACTATAAAGAATGAGAATCTGTATGTATTTTAGTTAGTAGCTTTGAAAGAACTCACTCCCCAATACTTATACGGTCTTTCCAGAAGCCATAACAGCCATATTGAAAGCCCTCGTCCTACTTGACATCTCTGAACCATCGATATCTTTGATGTTGTTGACCACTCCATCTTCTTGAAATTCTCCTCTTCCTCTCCTTGGCTTTCTTGAAACTTCTGTCTCTTGGTTTTCTCTTTTTTTCTTTGTTACCTTTCAATCTCTTTTGTTTCTCCTTAAGTGTTATAGTTCCTCAAGGTTTTATTCTTGGTCCTCATCTCTACCCATTCTCCCTGGGAAATCTCATCCCATTCCACAGTTGCTCTTTGCCACTAAAACTTCCAAATCTAGCCACAGTTTCTGAATCCCAGAACTCACATTGCAAATGCCTATGGAATATCTATACCTGGGTGTTGACAGGTGTTTCATCCCTAATCTTTGTTATCCTGGACTCATTATCTTTCCTACAAAACCTGCTCCTCCTTGGCTTTCCCATATTAATTAATGGCACTCCCCACAGTCCAAAACTGGAAACCTCTTGTCATTTAAGGTTTCCTCCCTCTCCTTCATCAACCTGTAACTAGTCAATAGTCAAATGCCACCATTTCTATCTTCTAACTTCCCCTTGTTACCACCCCACTGCAACCTTCTTGAAGTTGTCATTGTTTCTTACACTCCCCACAGACCCTTGCAAATTCTCCTTTCTCATCTCCCTGCCTCCAGTTTCCCTCCAGTCCATACAGTACACTGCCAATAATGTTATCTTTCTAAAAATTAAGAGTATGTTCATCCGCTGCTTAGCAATCTTCAATGGTCCACCCCCTGACTATGGGACCAAGTCCAAATTCCTTAGAATGACATTAAAGATCCTTCCCCATCTGCCCCCAACCTATTTTTCCAGGCTATCTCTTGGCACTCACTCATACAAATTTTATGCCCTAGCCAAACCAAACTTTTCACAGTTGTTCAAATATGTCATGCATGTTTACACCTCCTTTATATATGCTGGTCCCTCTGCCTAGAAAAATTTTTTCCCCACTCATTTTTTTAAGACACCATTCAAATGAATTTCCCTAAGTCCTCCAGAGGCTGGTTTCTCTTTTTGGGGTGCTTCATATGTTTTATATAAATCTGTATTATTAAACTTTTCATCCTATTTTGCAATTATTTTTGTATTACCCCCTACCCTCTGCCCCCAAGATATGGGGCTTTCCTTTAGAGCAAAGACCACATCTTACCTATCTTTGCATCTTCAGGACCCATGTAAAATTTCTGGTATAGAAAACATGGTCAATGCACAAAAGTGGGGAAATCGGAGCCAGGGCACTTCCCCTTCCTTCCAGGTGAGGAAAAAAGACTACAGACAAAAACAAACAAAAAACCTTGTTACCCTCTTTCCTTATTCAGCTGATCTAATAGTCAAATTGTATTTATTGAAAGAATACAGAAAAGTCTTTTCTCCAAAATTTTCATCATCACACTGCCTGAAATTTCACTTAGATAAAAGGTACATTTTTAATGTAAATAGTTTTGGTGACTACTTCTCCACCCCTACCCACCTTTGTTGGTAAGTAACACCTTAGACTGAATTAGACTAACCAGATAGTTATCTTCTTAACACCTGTTCCCACACAAGCTGAAAAGTTTCAGAAGGGAAGGAGAAGTTAGGGAAATGGAACCTATCAGGGGAGGACAAACTCAACTGGGATGCAGCTCAAGGGTACTGGGGAGCAACTTCAGAGCACAGGGTTACTAAGGGAGGTGGGAGAGGTGGGGCAGGCGGAGTCAAGATGGGGGGCTAGGAGGATGCGGAATTCGCGTCTCTGCACAACTAGGGCACCCACGAGGCACCAGTGGGGGACCACGAACACCTAAGGGGACAGGGGGAACCCCCAGTGACCAGTAGGACGTGGGGCGTGTGGGGGGGCCGTGAGGGGGGAGGAGAAGTGGAGGTGGGATGGGACCGGTGCCCCTGAGGCCGGCTCGGGGAGGGGAAGGAATCCCACTCCCAAAGGGGGAAATTGGGGGACCATTGGGAGGGCAGTGGATCAAAAGGGAGCTTGACCAGGTTTCCCCCACCCACGTGGGCGCCCAGAAGCCTGCTGAGACCCCAGGCCTGATCCCGTGCTCACCTAGGCCTCCTCCAGCCGCGCAGGTCCTGAGGGAGTGGGAGGGAGGGAAGGGGGAGCAAAAGTAAAGGCCGGACCTACGGGACTGGCACTCCTGAGGGGTGGCTGGGGGAGGCGGGGAGTTCCTACACTCAGCGGGACCCACCCACGGTTAGGGGTCCTGCGGGGACAGGGGAGACCCTGGGGGAGACCCTTGGGGGGGGTGGGCACAGAGGAAAGGAAAGGAACACAGCCAGTGCTTTCCCTGTCCACTTAGGCACTGTTGGGCCCCCGGGCCTAATCCTCTACCCTCAGAGCCTCCCTCCTACCGTGCAGAGCCCAAGCCCCGCCCCTACACCCCTACCCAGGGCCCCACCCCTACACTCGGGGACCCCCTCGGAGACCCCCTCCAACCACACTGGGCCTAAACCCCACCCACACCCCCTCACCCAGGGCCTTACCTCCACACTCCTGTAAGAAATACATTTGTGCTTTTCATTAAAGAAGGATTTTTGCATTGTTTGAGTTTTACTTTTCTACCTGACCTTAAGATAACTATATACAATGAAAGCACCCACACTGAATCTCAAGGCTCATTCTGGCCTGACTCACCAGTTCGATGCTGTGTATCCTTGAACAGTCCTTTTCTTCAGTTTCCTCATCTTTAAATAAGAGGAAGGAAACCTCTCTTCCTAATTCCCAGATTCATTGTAAGGTTCAAATAAGATAATATACAAGAAACCCCTTTGGAAGTTGTAAATCTTGATATAAATGTAAGGAAATTTTGTCTTTATATTCATTGTGCTCTGGACTTTGAAGAGATAAATGTTGAGGTTTCTTCTTTTTTTTTTTTTTGCGGTACGCGGGCCTCTCACTGTTGTGGCCTCTCCCATTGCGAAGCACAGGCTCCGGACGCGCAGGCTCCGCGGTCATGGCCCACGGGCCCAGCCGCTCCGCGGCATGTGGAAGGTTTCTTCTTAACAGGGGTGTAATAATTTCCAGCTGAGGGCCTGTGCGATGGAGACCGAAGTCACCCCCAAGAAACACCCATTTGCAGGTGAGCGCTGCCCCCTGGTGGAAATAGAAAGGCGGGGCAGGTGCGGTTAACCACGTGGGATCGCCCGGGGTGACGCCTCCTGGAAAGGAGAAACCACTTAAACTTACGCATTTAAAAAAAAAAATCTTCTTTCCTTTTTTGTCACACAGTGTTCCTTTGGAAATATTTTCTTTACATATGCAGAATGTAGACCTGTTACACCAATTACCTGTCTAATTATTGTTATTTACGGTTAATGATCAAGCATTGACGAGAGTCAGGTTTTTAAATGTATTTTAATATCCTAATTCTTTGATATTTCAATTTTAATAATTCAATAACTTGATTAAAAGATAATTTTACAATCCATACAGCATTTTAAAACTGTTGGGCTTCCCTGGTGGCACAGTGGTTGAGAGTCCGCCTGCCAATGCAGGGGACACGGGTTCGTGCCCCGGTCCGGGAAGATCCCACATGCCGCGGAGCGGCTGGGCCTGTGAGCCATGGCCGCTGAGCCTGCGCGTCCGAAGCCTGTGCTCCGCAACGGGAGAGGCCACAACAGTGAGAGGCACGCGTACCACAAAAAAAAAAAAAAGGCTATGGAGGACCAGGAAATCAGGTAAACAAAAGCTGTGTTGAGCATTCAATGTTTATTTCTATATGTTTCAAGTGATGAGTTATTTCCTCTTTATGAATTTGATAAATTCTAACAATTCATATGTGTCATTTTACTTTTTTCTTTTTTTAATTGAAGTATAGTTGATTTCCAATGTGTTAATTTCTGCTGTACAGCAGTGATTCAGTTATACACATATATACATTCTTTTTTTATATTCTTTTCCATTATGGTTTATCATAGGATATTGAATATAGTTCTCTGTGCTATACAATAGGACCTTGTTGTTTATCCATTCTGTATATAACAGCTGACATCTGCTAACCCCAACCTCCCAGTCCATCCCTCCCCCAACCCCCTCCCCCTTGGCGACCACGAGTCTGTTCTCCAAGTCCATGAGTCTGTTTCTGTTTCATAGGTAGATTCATTTGTATCATCTTTTAGATTCCACATATAAGTGATATCATATAGTATTTGTCTTTCTCTTTCTGACTTACTTCACTTAGTATGATAAACTCTAGTTGCATCCATATTGCTGCAGTATGCATGTCATTTTAGATTCATCTAAAGCCACCATGGTTAAAACAATTGTTGAAGAAATAGATCCTCGTGGCAAAGTTCTCTCATCTAGAGTTCATGCTATGGGAAAGAAGTCCACCAAAGTCAACAATGTGAAGAGTGAACAAAGGGTGCCTTCCTGAGCCCAAAAAGGATGCCCCCAAATCAAAATATCAAATTGAAACTAGGTTCCTAAATAAGAGCCTTCTTATTTTTCTGCTTTTCTTCCAATGAACTAAAACAAGTTATTTTTAGAATAGTAACATCTCTTTGGCTTTCTCTATGGTGGTATTTCAATAAAAGTTCTTCCTGTTGCAGGTCATCCTCACTGGTTCTGGTCAATCTTTGCATTTTAAATATACCCCCCAACAGAAGCTGAATTTGTTTTTAATTTCTTCTCTTTAATGCAATGCTCTTCACAAATTAGGAGTAAGTTTGACAGGCAAAACTAGTTGGTGTCTTTTTCACATCTTTGTCAAATTTTAAACCTTCCTTCCTTCCTTCCTTCAATAAATACTTGTTGAGCATACACTGCACACCAACAATAAAAGAGTTAATAAAATCCAATCACTGAGTGCAACATACTCATAGAAGTGGAAATAAGGAATTGAAGAATCAGAAATAAATGAAATAGAGACTAGAATGACAATAGAAAAGGTCAAAAAAACTAAGAGTTGGTTTTTTGAAAAGATAAAATTGACAAAACTTTAACTAGACTAACCAAGAAAAAAGAGAGAGGACTCAAATAAATAAAGCTATAAATGAAAAAGGAGACATTACAATGGATGCCTGAAATACAAAGGATCATAAGAAAATACTAGAACATTTAATATGCCAACAAACTGGATAATCTAGAAGAAACAAATAAATTCCTAGAAACATACAACTAACCTAGACTGAATCATGAAAAAATAGAAAATCTGCATGGACCAATAATGAATAAGGAGATTGAATCGGTAATTATAATCTCAGCAAAGAAAAGCCCAGGACCAGGTGGTCGGACCCCTATCATACACTATACACAAAAATCAACTCAACATGGATTAAAGACCTCAACATTAAGACCTGAAACTATAAAACTCCTCAAAGAAAACAGGGGAAACTTCTTGACATTGGTCTTGGCAATGGTTTCTCAGATTTGGCACCAAAAGCAGCAGGCAATGAAGCTAAACATATATCCAGGACTTTTTAACATAACTTCCAGGAAAAAAATCAAAATAATGAAAAATGAGCACTTACTACATGCTAGGCTCTGTTCTAAGCATCTTTTAATTCTCACAACAATGCTGTGAGATGGGTACTATTATCATCTTTTTACAGATAAGAACACTGAGGCAGAGAGTGGTGAGTAATATGCCCAAGGTCACACAGCTACTAACTGGAGTTGCTGGAATCCGAATCCAGGCAGTCTGGCTCAGATTCTGTGCGCTTAACCACAACATAATACTATGCTGGTGAGAACCTCATGCTTCCACCTTCCAGCAAAAAAAAAAAAAGGAATTTTTAAAAAAACTATTAAATGCATTCTAACTCCAATCAGTCTGAAATTAAGCAGTCATCAGAGTCTCCTTCCCAAACAAACCAGGGAAGCCAGTTTGTGAGAGGTATTAGCACACCAGAACCTGATTCTCAGAAAAAACTAAGAATCTAGTGACAAAACAAACCTCATTCATGTTCAAGAAATACACTTTTCTAAACTTGGCTAACAGAAATGTAGAATGTGAATTTTAAACAACAGCAAAAGACATCAAAGCTCATTGGAAACTAAACATTAATAAATTTATCAGGGGAAAAATTAGCATCCAATCATTAGAATAAGATAATGTAAGGAAAAACTTCATCCTAAGATAACCAGACATTAACACTGCATAACAAAGTTTGCAAGTCAATTATTTCTGAGTACCTACAATGTGCATGTTATATAATGAATGTTCTAATACCCAACAGATTCTCAAGACATGATAACGGTATGCAGCTGACTACGTGTTTCTTACCATGAATAAAATAATCACTGTCAGGGAAGAAATATACAGACAGAAATGGCTAGAGAATTTGTTAACTGTATCCCCACTTCCAAAAAGGACCAAAGCACGCCAAATTTTTGTAGTAATTGTTTGGAGGAAATCTATGATGAAAAAAATTCAAGAGATTTACCCTTATGAGTAAATAAATAACAATGTTTCATTGATATTAGCATCATACATTCCAGTCCTGCTTTGATATAGAAATGCTTTGTAATCTGTGTTGCCTCTTAACTTCACAGCCAACTTATCTTCAAAATGGTTTTAATAATATATGCTTACCTTATTACACAAAAGATTATCAGTTAATTAGTATTTATAAAAGATCTAGAGATAAGTAGATTATGTCAATAACACTTTGCAGTCTCATGATACCTCTTATCCAAGAAACTCAAGACTTACCAACTATTACACTGACAACATACTCTGTTTTTCTTGTTTTATTAGTGGGAAACATGGGCAAAAAGATTAAAATTTTGACCAAGTCACTACAAAACTCAGTAGCAAGTCTCTGAATATAACCTGAATCGCTTATCACATATTGTTCTAAACATGTACCAATGGTCTGAATTACAATTTTACGTTAATTATCTTTAAATATTTTTGATCAAAAAATATGGATTTTTATGGGTTCCGGTACACCAAATATTCCATATCATTTAGAGACAATAATGTTGGATGTTTTTCAAAGTATTTACTATCTACTACACTGAGAAATCTTATTCAGAAAAACTACTGTTTCAGGGATTCGCTGGTAGCGCGGTGGTTAAGAATCCACCTGCCAATGCAGGGGACACGGGTTCGAGCCCTGGTCCAGGAAGATTCCACATGCCACGGAGCAACTAAGCCCGCGTGCTACAACTACTGAAGCCTGCGGGCCTGTGCTCTGCCACAGGAGAAGCCACTGCAATGAGAAGCCCGCACACCACAACAAAGAGTAGCCCCCCCACTCGCTGCAACTAGAGAAAGACCGCCTACAGCAACGAAGACCCAACGCAGCCAAAAATTAATTAATTAATTAATTTAATTTAATAAAGGAAAACTACTGCTTCAAAATTATCTGAACCCATAATCTGTTAACCAATCAACTTGTACCATTGTAAGTGATGGAGAACTGACCGGGTCTGACATGTCCACTTTATTATAATAATTTAAATAGTTAACATTTACAAAATGTTTATGCCCTTCAGACTGTGTTATAGTCATTAATTATTGGAACTGCTCAACATTTATTTGAGACTATTCAACGTTATTTTCATTTGCCCAACAGGAAGAAGAAGCACAACCAGACGGGATAACTTCCCATGGGCATCAAAGCAAAAGAAGGAAGAGTCTGCTTACCAATGACAACTAATCTTCATTCTAGAGTTCGATAATTATTGGTTTTCTAGGTAGTGATGAATATACCCCTCTTTTTCATATATTTTACTCCCTCCTCACCAATATGAAGCTCACTTCTCAAAATAATTCATAATGTTTTAAATACATACATTTAAACTAAAAAACATTAAACAATATCTTTGAGGTAGAAAAATGAACAATTTAGAGACTCAGAAGTTAGTTGAATCGACATTCTGTTCCTGAATGAAACCAAGGAACCTCAATACAAGTAATTTTCTGTCACTGCCACATACTCATTAATTTTAGTTAAATTGATTAGCAAAATTCTGCAGGACTTTTATTATTTGTTTTCTATTTTAAAAATCAGTTAGGGAACTCCCACTACCAAAGGATCACTATATATTGAGAGTGTCTGATTTTAATAAGAAAGAAAACACTCAATAATGCATGAAGATGGAATAAAGATACTCCATAAGTATTTTCAGGACAAAAGCAGTAGAAATTGTCCATTAGAATTATGAATGCTTTGCTATATAAGAGGGAAAAAAAACCTAAAATCTTTTCCAGAGGTCAAAAAAGATGTACATTTACTCATAAATAATTTTGACGTTTGAAACTATGATTTGGTATTACTCCACCAGGCACCTTTTTCATATAGAAAGATATCCTTGGGGCAGATTTCCACCTACAGACTGGACACTATTAAAAATCACCCAATTATGAAAAACAACAGTTAGCATGCGGGTAATATTTTATGACAGATTGGCATAGTTAAGGCTGAAATAACCTATTGAATCCTATAAAAGGCCAATGGAGTTAACTTCCCATGGATGTTGTATTTTGGCTTTGCTCCTCTCTGAGAAAGGGTCGTTTGGCTGTGCTGTCACCATGTCTTTTCGACTTTCTAGTGGATCCAGGAGGCTCGGCTCGCAAGCTGGCGCTGGTCAGCTGTCTGGTGGAAGAACAGGCTTTGCGGCTGGAAATGTGTGCAGTGGGCCAGGAGCAGGAAGCAGCCATTCTTGTCCTCTTGGGAGCATTTCTTCTGGAGGAGGTTTCTCTCATGGTGGTGGAGGGTTGGAAAGTGGCATCTGTGCTGGTTTTCTTGAAAATGAGCCTGGCCTCCTCTCTGGGAATGAAAAGGTGACCATGCAGAACCTCAATGACCGCCTGGCATCCTACCTGCGCCATGTGTGTGCCCTGGAGGAGGCCAACGCCGACCTCGAGCAGAAGATCGAGGGCTGGTATGAGATACATGGGCCTGGTTCTGGCCAGGGACTTGCTCATGACTATAGTAGATATTTCTCAGTCATTGAAGATCTTAAAAGGCGGGTAAGAAAGATGGATACTTTTACTACAGACTTTGGGTGTGCATAACCTAAAAAATGACATAATAGAAAACGTGCTTAGCAAATTTATGTGGCGTAGAATTTGCTCACTCTACATTCCCAGTGCTTAGCGCACTGCCTGGCAATAAAAATTTGTAGAATTAATTAATGAAAAAGAAATTGTTTCCAAATAGATATAATTGCTTCGTTGATCTTATATTTAGCTCATACTTTTTGATCAAGAGTAATAAAAGTGTCTGTGATTGGAAAATCTTACACTTTGGCTCTTAAGCTCTGCAGAAAATCCAGATTTCTTTAATGTAGGAAAAAATGATACTAAAATAGATGCTTGATGGGTTAAGAAGATAAGAATCACACTGGAATCTGGAGTCTCCCTTGACTTTGGGGACTTAACATTTCACACCATCTACCCTGTTTAGATTATTCCTGTGACCACCTGTAATGCCAGCATTGTTCTACAAAATGACAATGCCAAACTGACCACTGATGACTTCAGGCTGAAGTAGGTAGACATAAAGTAATTAATTATAATAAATGTAAAAATACTATGGAGTAAAGAACATAACTTTTGCTTTAAAAACCAACATGTTTTTATAAAGTCAGACTAGATCACTACATTAAATTAAATTAAATATGCCTTGATAAAAAAGCTATCATACATTTTAAACAGTATTTTTCTTCAACGGTTAAGCACACTGGATGCCAAAAATCAGCTCTGAAGAAACAACTCCTCCAAAATAATATTCATAAATCAGTAGGTATTCCAAAGTGTTTCATCACTTTGCTGTCACCCATAAGCTTCAGGAGTGTGTAGTGAACATCGATATCTTCCAGTATATGAAATGTCTGAAAAAGTTGTGCTTTCGACCTGCCAACTATTGTAATTCTCAAGCACTTTAACAACCTCACAGGTATGAAAATGAGCTTACTCTGCGCCAGAGCATTGAGACTGACATCAACGGTCTTCACAGAGTTACGGATGAGTTGACCCTTTGTACGAGCAACCTGCAGATGCAGGGCGAAGCGCTCAATGAGGAATTGACATACTCCCAAAAAAGTCACGAGGAGGTAAGGAACCCTGCAGAGTGCCTCCCTATGGTATCTGATTTCCTTCCTCAAGTCCACTGTGTGGATCTCAATCAAAAGTCTACCTTGAGGGCTTCCCTGGTGGCGCAGTGGTTGAGACTCTGCCTGCTAATGCAGGGGACACGGGTTCGAGCCCTGGTCTGGGAGGATCCCACATGCCGCGGAGCAACTAGGCCCATGAGCCACAACTACTGAGCCTGCGCCTCTGGAGCCTGTGCTCCGCAACAAGAGAGGCCGCGATAGTGAGAGGCCCGCGCACCGCGATGAAGAGTGGCCCCTGCTCTCTGCAACTAGAGAAAGCCCTCGCACAGAAACGAAAACCCAAGACGGCCAAAAATAAATAAATAAATAAATAAATAAATAAATAAAAATTTCCTGACCGCCTCTCACGTCGCTCATAAGCATTTACTTCCACTCTAATACGTAGGCTGAAGGGTTGAAAAGCACAGAAGTGTTGTAGAAATGCAAGCATGTATAGCAGAAGAGATTAGACAAGAAAATGATTTCTTCTTTAAAGAGGCAAAAAGTCTTGAATCTGATGAGTCATTAGAACAAACTTGAAAAATGACACGATGCCAATTAGGGATAGTGGTGTAGGTGTAAGAATAGGTTTCCATGGTGATAAACACTCCTACAGTTAAGGCAGTGGCATGATGTAATGACTGGGATCTACAACAGCAGGCTTTTCCCAGGTGAAAAACATACCATCTGGAACCTCAGTTACCAGAATACAGGATAAACAAGCTGCTGATTCGAAAATCAAAATCCATAGAGATTTGGTCCAGCCAGAGATTACAGCGAACATTTAGTAATTGAAGAATTAATGAGTCAAGCAAGAAACCTATACTCCTCAACCTCTTTCCTAAAGGTAATAGTTTTGTGGGATTTTTAAAATAAAACCTAATGCATCGCAACATATACATAATCTTGCCTTCTATTTTTTAGGTAACTGCTGCTATTTTTAAATGGTCAATGACATAGTGGTTATTGATTACCTCAACTTGTCATTAAAAACAAAAGCAGTCTTCTGTTCAAAAGGGGGTTGTATTCCAAGAGTTGTTTATAAACTTTTCTATGTAACAAACACATTTCACACTTACCATATGTCACGTACGATTCCTGGTCCTTTACGAATATAATTTGTTTAATCCTTATGACAACTCTATGAAGTAGGAACTAATGTCTTCATTTTACAGATGAAGAAACACCAAGGTACATAGATGTTAAGTAATTTTCTCAACATCACACAGCTGATAAGTAGCCAGATAATAACTGGGGAGGTGGAAGTGCAAAAATGTGGCTCCAGGATTCTTCAGGCTCCATGCCATGCTGACCTTTGGGAACTTCAATATATTTTCTTAGAAACAATGTTATAAATAGCTATAAAATTCCACACTAGCTTATTTTAACCACATGTAGCTGACCTGAAATTCTGCAGATCTGTTGATGTACTATCCCTGGTTCCCAGCACAGTATCAATCAGAGTAAGTGCTTGATAAATGTTTGTTGAATTTAATATAGAAAGGACATACCACTAATGACATTGGCACTCTAGAATGACTTGGAGCGCCCAACAGCAGGAACGTAGGTGTTCTCCTCTCCAGCATTGCCCACGTTGGCCCCGACAGCTTTATGGTGGAAAGGAATTTGGACTAATGGGCCTTATGGAGGTGGCCAAGTCTTTGGCAGCAGGTGACAGATGGGGTCTTGGTTTTAGCAGCAGGGCAGCAGCTCAAAACTTCAGCAGCAACACTAGAGAGAGAATCTGGTTTCTACTGCTGGGTAGCAGGATATAATAGAAGTCTGTGACAGAAGGTGGTGTGAGGTACGTAGTGGGATGGCGAGGTGAGCTGAAAGGACCATGCTACACGGAAACTGGGTCTCTAACTAGGGCAGCTGTTTGTAAGCAAGGGAAGATGATAAATAAGCCATCAGCAACCTAGAGTCTACAATTAGGTCAACTATGGAGACGGTAAATAAACTCTATTGTTTCTTAGTAAAAAAAAGAAAAAAAAAGTGAATTATTTTTCTGACACTTTCTCAACATTGTGAAAGTTACATAAGAGAAGACTTGCTGTGATCATATAAAACACAACAAAAATTATTCACAGGTTCTTTGAGATTAGGGACTGTGACGTGTCAGTTTTATTCCCAAGATCTAGCAGAGTATTTTTTGCAAGATGTTTAATTAATAATTGATAAAAATTGACTTATTACTGGTATATAAAATATAAGCTAATAATATAATAATAGAATGATAAATGATAAAATAAAATAATAAGATAAATAATAGAATGATAAATTATAGAATTATAAATAGAAATTAGGTAATAGAATAAACAAACAGAATAATTGATAAATAAATATAACAAATTGAATAATAAACAATAGACTAATTAGTGAATAGAGTAATAGGTGAATGGTAAATGAATGAAGCAATAACACCAACTATTATATTATATTCTGAATATATATATTCAGAATATATATATTATATATATATATTCTGATTATATTAATCAGAAACAATGCAATGAATTTGAAATAATCATATTACCTTGTTATACAATATATAATGTGAGCAATTAAGAAAGCAGTTATTAAACTTATCCTTTCCCCAAAATAAATTATTCTGAAGCTATCAAAATTCCCAAATCTAATTTTGAAAATCTTATGGTGCAGCAGGAAGACATGACTCCAGTTTATTCAGACAGACATTTTGCTCCCACTTCCTTTTGGAACACAACATCAAAATCTACAAAGAAATGTGATGGGGAATATTCTTTACCTTATGAATAAATAAGCAAATTAAAATGCAGATGCCTTGGAGCTTTATTTAAGCAATACCACTAACTACTTTTAAATCTTAAATCATCACTCTGGGTCTTAATTTTTTAATTTTAAAAGAAATAAATTGGTCTAAATTATTATGCATTCTTCATCCCTTTCTAAGTGCTAGAGAATTATTCAAAACTTGCCTAAAGTCTTTGGACTAGATAGCAGAAAGTGCATATAATTTAATAGAAAACACTTTAGAAATATTCTTATTTGAACCAATTTTTAACCACTTTCCCAAAGCATTGGTATGAAAATAAGCTTTATCTACAGAACAGAATGGAGGTCAATTGCCCGGTTGATGTTTTGAAAACTTTGACGAGTGCTGATCTATAAATGAATATGAAAACCAAATTGAAGAAAAAGACATCACAAAATAGCATCATGCCTCAATGCCTTTCTACCTCACTTTCAAAACAATCATTTTCTTCTAGGTTCATTTTAACAAAAAGAATCAGAGAAAATAGAAGTACAGTTTTTTCTCTGTTTTAACTTAGTTTAAAAACCTTTTAAACCTTAATAGAATATGGTAAAAATCCATCCCAACGCAAAGGGGCATCCAAGCATCTAGCCAGTCAGGCAACTACAGATTTGGGCTGTGCAATTTAAATCCTCTGCCACCTGCAGTTTGGCGCCACCTGCTGGCATCTGTCTTCTATGTCTAAAACCAGGAGAGAATTCAGGGACCCGCTGACTTCCAAGCAAGCAGCAGTTCCAGGAATCCGCAGCCTGTTTAGCTGGCCTGACTCATCCTCAACTTCCCCATTCCTGAAACTCCCCTTCCCTAACCACCACCCCCTAGCCCTGCCTGTCCACCAGCCATATAGCCCCTCCTCACCCCAGAAAATTACAAGCTTTAGCCCACCTTCTTGGGGGCTGGGTGCAGAATGAGCGCCAACACCCAATCACTTTATGTCTAAATTTTTCAGCAATGCCACATGGTACCAGGGGTTTCAATGGTACTTATATATGGTTGTTCAAGGACTGATGTCCCCAGTATATAAATTCATGAACAGATCTATGGGTACATGATACACATAAGTACTTTATGAAGTATGAATGGCCAACAAACATTAAAAAGTGCCCAATGCCCAACATCTCTAGTAATCAAAGAAAGGCATCAAAACGGGTCCAGTTTGTTTAATGATAATATTCATTTTAGCAAGGGTGTAGACAAAAGGCACTAATACATTGCTGGATGGAATGTATCAATAAATTAACAAAAACTTCATGAGAATAACTCAGCAACAGGTATCAAAAGCCTTTAAGAAAAGAATATACCAGCAACTCCATTTCTAGGAATTTATTCTTAAATAATCAGTTATTTATTATATGTCCATTCCTCCTAGCAGTGTTTATCATAGTTAAAATTAAGCATAATAAAATATCCAACAACGAAGAATCAACAGACCCATCAAAGTCCATCAGAGGAGTCTCATGCAGCCATTAAGAATGTTCAGGTTCATGTATTGACCTGAAAAGATGTCAGTCATCAATTGAGAAATGAAAAGTAGAGTTTCAAGACAATAAATACAGTGTCATCTACTTGTACAAGAAAAATAATTGTATGCAAATTATATACATGCTTATTAAAAATTTGAAACAATATACATATAAATGTTAACAGTGACTATTCATGGGTAGTGGAAATATGAGTGATGTTTATTCCAGCTACAGGTTTATATACATTTTCTAATTTTTCTGAAATAAATATGTACTACTGGTAAAATTTTTAAATCTTCAACGAAAAACCATCTGTATATTTAAATGTTTTTTCCATGTTCCTTTTTTTCATTTTTAAGAAAAAAACTAAAAGAGTAGCCAAGCGGTAAGAAATGTGGTAGAAACTTTTAAGAACAATTAAGAACGAAGAAGTGCGTGGGTAAGAGAAGCTGGTAAATTAGGAATTTGTGGGTGGGGCAAGAAAAGCATTCTAGAAGAAGCAGGGTTTGAACTGTGGTAAAATGTGGATACATGGAAAGAAGAGAACAGGGCATGGTTTGGGTCCTTGGCTCCAGGACTAATCACGTCAAAGGGCATCTAGAAATACCCAGTCACCTACCATGAAGAGGTGACGGGTTAGTACATAAACATCGTCCATTTGCCCTTTTTAGAAATACTTGTGTCCACTCTGCACCCAGAAGGGCAATGGTAGGCCCTGGACTTGCTGTTGACGCCACTGGGGAAGGATGCTAGGCTTACCAGGTACCCTTCAACCAAGGATTCCCGGACACCTGGTTTCTCTGTCTCCCTCCAGGGCACAGGCATCGAAGAAGAACAACTGCTTGCTGGGAACTGTTTCTCACTCATCTAGTCATCAAAGCTGAATCTTGTCCCTTTTCTCCCTTCCTGAAAAGCTCTGGCTTCTGAGCCAGCATTCCCATGGGTTCCCTCCACAAAACAGTAACCATACAGGCTGACCCCCTGGGTCCTAAGCCCACAGCCAACCCTCCCAAGCCTGGCCCAGATCTACAGCCTCTCTATTCAGACTTGTCCTGTGAGCCCTTCCCATCCGAGGCCACAGATCTGCAACGGTTTCTCAACAGCTCTGTTCTCAGGGGGTCAGCCTTGTGCCCTGGGGCCAGTGCAGGTAGACTGTCTACCTGAGCCTTACCCAGTCTCTGTGCCTGGGATGAGCCTTGGTGGGACGGGTCTGATGAGCACGGAGATCACTCATGGGCAAATAACAGTTTGGCTAAGTACTAGAAAGATCTCCAAAGTGTGTTCCATTAACTTGTACATGGCATTCTTTTACAATTATTTTAACCTTTCCTGTATGCATAGTTATGTCTCCTTTCCCATTTCTAATCTTTCTAATTTTTTTTCTAATCTTATACATTTTGAATCTCTCTCTCTTTTCCTTAACCAGGGTCACAAAGAGGTCATCTATTTTAATGGTCTCTTTAAAGAACCGGTTTTTGAGCGTCTGTATGTATTTGTTACTTTCTATCTCAATGATGTCAGCTCTTATTTTCATTAATTTATTTTTCATCCATTTGATCTTGTTGTTCTTTAAAAAATTTGTAGTAAGTTTCTTCATTATTAATCTCTCTTTAATAATGCAGCCATGTGAGGCTATAAATTTTCCTCTATAATTTCAGCTATAACCCGAAAGTCCAGGTACGAAGTTTTCTTCTTTTCATTACTTTCAAGTTGGTTTGTAATATCAGCTTTGATTTCCTTTGGTCCAAGAGTTATTTAGGAGAATGTATCTGCATTTACAAAATAAGGTTGTTCCGGTTGTCTTTTTATTATTGAATTCTTACTGTGTCAAATAAAAACAAATAAGGAGGACTTTCGTTAGAAAGACTCTTGCAATAGGGAGATTGGTGATCTCAGAAATCTGCAAGTGTGTCAAAATCATACAGAAAAAGGGTTTTTTTTGTGTGTGTGTGTGTGTGTGTGTAGTACGCGTGCCTCTCACTGTTGTGGCTTCTCCCGTTGCGGAGCACAGGCTCCGGATGCGCAGGCTCAGCAGCCATGGCTCACGGGCCCAGCCGCTCCGCAGCATGTGGGATCTTCCCGGACCGGGGCACGAACCCGTGTCCCCTGCATCGGCAGGCGGACTCTCAACCACTGCACCACCAGGGAAGCCCAAGGGGTTTTCTTTTATAGAGTAAAAGAGGAGGCAGGCAGAGATAAGCAGAATCTTTGGAGAGGAAGCAGGGCAAGCTAGGAGGAATGACCACTGAGGTCTGACAGGAAGAGGGTCTCTCTGTGGTCAGATGATTCCCAGGAGAAGTTGATAAGGGGGGCATGTCCCACCTTTTGTGTGTACTCGCTCAAGCCTGAGGGCAAGCAGATCAAGGGCCTGCGCAAAAGAGAGAAGCCGGACCAAACAAGGTCAAGACAAAGCAGAGAGTAAGAAACGGGCTACTGTGAGTGCTTAGTCAATTGTAACTCCGATTGGAAGGTTGCCTTGGAAGAATTCCTAGGCAAGCCCCCCTTCCTCAGTCAGCTATCTTTATCAGGTTTCCTCTCGGAATGGACATGTACAGGCCAGTTAAGGAGGACCTGTAACTTCTAACCTCTAATTTGGCACGATTTCTACCAAATAAGCATCACTCTACCCAGTTCTTAAGTACAAGTGCTGCCGTAAGTCTGCAGCTTACGGGCTAGTAAAGGAAATCCCTCCTAACTGTAATATAAAACACTTCGTAAATCTGACCAGAAAGTGATGCACTTAGTCATCAAATTGCTACATATTAGAGCTCGAAGGGAACCTGAAAATTATAGAGTCCAATATAATAGTTTTCCAGATCAGGAGACGGTGACCTCATCCAGAGACACCCAAGATGTTGGAATTTGAGAACAATATTTATAAAGTGTCATAGTCCTGATGGCTGAGGACAGAGGACATGAACAGGTGAAGGTTTCCCCTGAGCCTATGAGATAAAATACCATCCCATTCCTTCCTATAAAATTATTCTTTTACCACTGGGACTCCTTGACCAAAAGTTTGTAGCCTCTCTGTGATCAGAAGGTCAGATCTGAGGGGTCAACCTCAGAGAGACAGAGGGGAGAATGTCCAGAGGATTGACTTAGCAGTGACAAGAGCCACGGGAGGCTGGGTCTTGCCGCTCACATTACCATCTGGGTTATAGATGTCTGTGCGTTCTCTGAATAGAAGCTATTGGCTACCTGGTATGAAGAAAGGTCCAAAAGGACCTCTCAAGCACAAAAAAAAAGTCCCTGTGCTTACTTCAATCTGTCTTAACTCTCCAACCCTACAAAGTCACTTGCCCATTCTCTTAACTCTCCATAAACTGGCTAAATGATCTTCAGGAAAATTTTAAAACTGAGCTGCATAAAGGGATTCTAGAGCATTCAAGCACGACAAGCACAAAGCTAAGTCATTTCCTCTTAGAACAAAATTTGGCAAAATGGTGCCAAACAGATGCAGGTGGGGAAGAGGAAGGCTTCAAACAGACACGCTTAACGGAAGCTATTAAGGGAAGATTGGAAAAGGTGACAGGGAACGAATTCAGGAAAGGAGAGGAAGGCGTGAAGGAAGAGAAACAGTCACAGCATGGGTGGATTTCTGCTCTATTTTTGTAGGTGTTTGTAACTTCTTTGGTGTCTGACAAGAACACTGGGTTGAAATCGATTTAGGGATGGTGCCAGATCCAGCTGGAGTGTCCTTTCAGGATACTTATTGTTGCAATTTTTGTTTCTTCCAAGTAGTTGAGCCTGGGGGGTCTCACAGTGGCCACCACCAGGACACTGACCTAAACAACGATTCCCTACAGGGGAGGCCCCGGCTCATTCTGGCAGGTCCTTCCCTGCCCTTTCCCCAAACAACACCTCCCCCCACCAACACACACACACACACACACACACACACACACACACACACACCCTGAATTACAAACCCAGAAAGTGGAGAATAAAGACTTAGAAGGCAGAACACATGTCCTTTAGGACAAAAGTGATCAAAGTATTCATGAAGCAAGTCAAGCCGTGCTGTTTTTCATCCTTTCATTCAGTGAATATTTATTCTCTCTCTACAATATGTGGCATATGACAAAGAGGCTGTGCACACATCAGCTGGGAGCTTTTCCCTTTTCCGTACTGTCCGCCACAAAAATTTCTGCCTACACTCCACAAATACGCTGTGCCCACCTCCTTCCCTTAGCTATTCTGATCTTGTGTTTTTATTTGAAAGACTCATAACAGAATATTTTCTGGAGTGAACAGAAGGCAGAAGCCCTGAGTTCATTCTATTCTTAACTTGAAAGACTCATCAGGGGCAACACGCCATACCTTTCATTATTTGGTTTTCCTCCTAATCTAAAAACATGCAGTTTATTCCTCTGTAATCTTTTAAAATACAAATCTATCTCACCAAAAAAAATGCTGTTGGTTACTATTTGCAAATCATTCTGCACTTATAAAAATCATGTTCTATAGTGAAGTGTAGTTTATATGATTCTTTACAGGTAAAAATAAATGAATAAATAAACCGCTAATCACAAAGTATTCAAAACTACATGTAACTGAAGGCAGAGCATTGAACTGGGAGCCTGGACATCTGGGGTTCAGTCCATTGCTTCTAAACGATTATGTATTCAACAACCACTGGATGCCAGGCACTGAAGCCAGCATTTCTGAACATTCTGTTTCACTGGAGCCTCACCAGATTCCTGAAGTTTTCATTTTACAGATGAAAGAAATGCCAAGAACTCATTTGTGATCTTTGGCAAATCATTATTTCAAATAGAGTGCGTATTAAATTCGGGGATGTCTCGGAACAATGGAGACTAATGTTTATACAAGAATTGCTAACACTTCAGGCAAGAAGAAGACTTTATTTACATATGTGATTAAAATTCTTTAATCCACAAAATGCCAACATTCTAGACAGTTTGCAAATCACAGAATCAAGATTAGTCTGTTGGATTGATTCACCATTTAAAAGAAAAGGCACATAGATACAGAAAGCATAAAAATGCATTTAAGGAAATACACACGGAAGGAACTCCCATGAATTTATGCCTACATTTATTTACACACTGCCTCATTAGGCAAAGAATTTGAGGCAGTAATGGCTATTTTATTCATTAAATACCCTTCCCAGCGGTCATCTCCAAAGTATAGACTAAAAGAATAATGTCAGAGAAGTATCTCAGAATAACTTAATTTTTAAGCTGAATTTTAAATACCAAAAAGACATAGACACCAGCATTAAAAATTGTATTAAGAAGAAAGCTAAAAAATAGGAAACAAGACAGAATACCTGACATCACAAGCTTCCTCAGTTGTGACCCAAATGTCCAAATATCCCAAAACATAAGGTATATAAAGCTTCCAAACTGAAACTGCCACAACTCAGAAGACAACTAAAGAAAAATTCCACAAACCTCAGGCAAAATTCAGAGGCCAAAGCTACTGCTAAATTTTGTCTTTTCTCATTCTTTCCACCTAAAGCTCTTTCTACCCAGGACCTCAAATTTCTAAGTTTCATCAAATTTTTCACTTAGTTATTCCTTTCTTTAAACCTTTTAGCCAAATGCCAGCCTTTTTGAAAGTGGAAAGATTACATTTCATTATTTTAAGAGGGAGGAAAAGAAAGATGTTTTTCCTCCCATCTCTAATATTTGCATATAATTTAGCCATTAGTGTTTAGACTTCTTTGGTTTCATAGCTTTGGGGAGGGGTGAGGCAAGATGACCAACATACTGTAATGGGTGGTGCATTTTTTTAACCTACCTTAGAAGGATATGAGGATTACTCCCAGCTTAACGATTTCAAGCTTGGGAAACACCTTGTACCCCTCGAAGCAGTGGCACGCTAAATGTAAGAACAGTCACACACCACTACTGCAAAAACAATGTGGTAGAACCTAAAAGCTAAGAACTTAAAGAGTTACACAGTAAAAGGAATGATCACTATTTCATAAGGTGTCCCCATCAAAGGCAGTCTAAGGAAAATTAAAAGAAGGCAGAGCACTGGATAACAAATGATTGAATATAAAGATTCAAGCAAGCACATAGTTTAACAAGCCTGCCAAGATAAGCAAGAAAGTTGTAAATAAACAAAAGTCAGCGACTTGAGCTAAAGCTCAGAAGGCCAAGAAATATTTTTGGAAGCATCTATACTTTAAAAACAAAACAAAACAAAACAAAAACACTTTTTAAAAATTGTGGTTAAAGGCACATAACATAAAATTTACCATCCTGGGACTTCCCTGGTGGTGCAGTGGTTAAAAATCTGCCTGCCAATGCAGGAGACATGGGTTCAAGCCCTGGACCAGGAAGATCTCACATGCCATGGAGCAACTAAGCCCATGCACCACAACTACTGAGACTGTGCTCTAGAGCCTGCGAGCCACAACTGCTGAGCCCACGTGCCACAACTACTGAAGCCTGCACACCTAGAGCCCGTGCTCCGCAACAACAGAAGCCACCGCGATGAGAAGACCGCGCACCGCAACGAAGAGTAGCCCCCACTCGCCGCAACTAGAGAAAGCCTGCGCACAGCAACGAAGACCCAGCGCAGCCAAAAACAAATTAATTAAAAAAAATTTACCATCCTAATTATTTTTCAGTGTACAGTTCAGGAGTGTTAGGTACATTGACATTGTTATGTGACCAATCTCCAGAACCACTTGCATCTTGCAAAACTAAAACTCTGTACCCACCGAACAACTCATTTCCTCTCCCCCGAGCCCATGGCAACCACCATTCTATTTTCTGTCTCTGAATTTGACTACAGCAGGTACTTCATACAAATAGAATCATACAGTATTTGTCTTTAAAAAAAGAAAAAAAAAAACCACTTTCAAAACAGAGAAACTACTAGCAGAGGCAAATGGAAATAATCTAAAGAACAAAGGGACAGAAAAACAGGAAGCAGAAAGTGAAAGACAGGGGAGGATTCTAGATTTTAGTATCTATAAAATATGACCCCAATCATAACATTAGTTATCGGAAGTGGATCCAGATCCTCTTTTCTAAATACCTTATAAACAAAAATAGAAAAAAACCTGAGCAGAGAGTAGACAGGAGACTCCAGGTTTTGGTATCTGCAAAATCACTCCAAGCCTAACACTGGTTCTCAGAAGTGATTCACATAGGGTCTTAGTTGCTCCGCAGCATGTGGGATCTTCATGGACCAGGGATCTTTGCGGACCGGTGATCGAACCCATGTCCCCTACGTTGGCAGGCAGATTCTTAACCACTGTGCTCCCAGGGAAGTCCACTTTATCAGGTTTTTATATTAATGTTATACTAGCTGCATGACACGAGTTGGGCAGTGTTTCCTTTTTAAAAAAATTTGGGATACTTTAAATCACATTAGAATCATCTCTCAAAGATGGTGGTGTGGGAAGACA
This sequence comes from Delphinus delphis, assembly GCF_949987515.2. Taxonomy (NCBI): domain Eukaryota; kingdom Metazoa; phylum Chordata; class Mammalia; order Artiodactyla; family Delphinidae; genus Delphinus; species Delphinus delphis. The sequence goes on from NC_082701.1 coordinate 20,566,758, forward strand.
TGGAGTTTGAGTCTCCCCACAACTAGGGCGCCTGCCGGACACTGGTGGGGGACCCCGATGCCCAAGGAGAGGGGAAGAACCCCCAAGATAACTGGTAGGATGTGGGGGGACTGAAGGGGGAGGAGAAGTGGAGGCTGGACAGGACCGGTGCCCCTGAGGGGTGGCTGAGAGGGGGTAGGGGTTCCCACGCCTGGAGGGACCCTCAGGGGCTTGGATCAGGAGGGAGCGTGCGCAGTGTTTCCCCAGCCCAATCGGCAAGGGAAATCTGCCCTGCTCTCCGGCTGGGTCCTACACCCTCAGAGGTCCCCTCTGGTCTGGGTTGGTCTTGGGGGCATAGGAGGGAGGCTGGGGAGATCAGGAGAGGTGGGTGGGAGGGGCCCTACAGGACCAGAGGAGCAGAGGAACAAGGGCATTTCCCCCTGCCCACTTGAGCCCAGGAAGCCTGCTGGGCTCCAAGGTGAGTCTCCCACCCTCTGAAACTACAGGTGGGAGGCACACCTGGGCCCCTTCTGTTCTGTTGTGCCTAAGCCTCAACTCCCACACCCCAAAGTGCCTTTTCCAGCCCTGTGGGTCCTAAGCATAGGCCCCGCCCACCGCCCGAACCTCACCCCTGCTTAGGCCCCGCCCTCCACAGCCAAGGCCTTTTCCACCTTTTTGTTTTTCTCCTCTTTTTTACTATTGTGGTTTTGTTTTACCTTCTGGTTATTGTCTCATCTATATTTTTATTTTTATTTTTTTTCTAACATACCTGTTAGTTTCCTAGTCTAATTTTATTTTTTACTTCGTTATTGTTCTTTTTTCCTTTTTTTTTTTTTTTTTTTTTTTTTGTCACCCCGGGCGGCTTGTGGGATCTTGGTCACGAGCTGGGGGTCAGGCCAAAGCTCCTGCGGTGGGAGCTCTGAGTCTGAACCACTGGACTAACAGAGAACCTCAGACCCCAGGTAATATTTATCGTAGTGAGGGTTCCCGGAGGTCCTCATCTCGGCACCAAGACCCAGCTCTACCCAACAGCCTACAAACTCCAGTGTTGGAAGCCTCAGGCCAAACAACCATTAAGACAGGAACACAATCCCACTCATAAAAAAAAGGAAAAGAAAAATGAGATGGCAAAAAGATGTCACAGATGAAGGAGCAAGGTAGAAACCTGTGAGACCAAATAAATGAAGAGGAAATAGGCAATCTACCCGAAAAAGAATTCAGAGTAATGATAGTAAAAATGACCCAAATCTTGGAAATAGAATAGAGGCACGGATTGAGAAAATACAAGAAATGTTTAACGAAGATCTAGAACTAAAGAACAAAAAGACATGAACAACACAATAACTGAAATGAAAAATACACTAGAAGGAATCAGTAACACAATAACTGAGGCAGAAGAACGGATAAGTGAGCTGGAAGACAAAATGGTGGAAATAACTGCTGAGGAGCAGAATAAAGAAAAAAGAATGATAAGAATTGAAAACAATCTCAGAGACCTCCAGGACAACACTAAATGCAACAACATCCAAACTATAGAGGGTCCCAGAAGAAGAGAAAAAGAAAGGGTCTGAGAAAATATTTGAAGAGATTATAGTGGAAAACTTCCCTAACATGGGAAAGGAAATAGTCTCCCAAGTCCAGGAAGCACAGAGAGTCCCATACAGGATAAACCCTAGGAGAAACACACCAAGACACATATTAATCAAACTAACAAAAATTAAATTCAATGAAACAATATTAAAAGCAGCAAGGGAAAAACAGAAAATAACTTACAAAGGAATCCCCATAAGGTTAACAGCTGATTTTTTAGCAGAAACTCTGCAGGCCAGAAGGGAGTGGTAGGATATATTTAAAGGGATGAAGGAGAAAAACCTACAACCAAGATTACTCTACCCAGCAAGGATCTCATTCAGATTCGATGGAGAAGTCAAAAGCTTTTCAGACAAGCAAAAGCTAAGAGAAGTCAGCATGACCAAACCAGCTTTACAACAAATGCTAAAGAAACTTCTCTAGGTGGGAGACACAAGAGAAGAAAAAGATCCACAAAAACAAACCCAAACAAAGTGAGAGAGTGGCATGGACATATATACATTACCAAATGTAAAATAGATAGCTAGTGGGAAGCTGCCACATAGCACAGGGAGATCAGCTCGGTGCTTTGTGTCCCCCTACAGGGGTAGGATAGGGAAGGTGGGAGGGAGACACAAGAGGGAAGAGATATGGGAATGTACGTATAGGTATAGCTGATTCACTTTGTTATACAGCAGAAACTAACACACCATTGTAAAGCAATTATACTCCAGTAAAGATGTTACAAAAGAAAACAAAAAACAATTAAGAAAATGGTAATAGGAACATACATATCAATAATAACCTTGAATGTAAATGGATTAAATGATCCAACCAAAAGACACAGACTGGCTGAATGGATATGAAAGCAAGACCCATATATATGCTGTCACCAAGAGACCCACTTCAGACCTAGGGAGACATACAGACTGAAAGTCAAGGGATGGAAAAAGATATTCCATGCAAATGGAAATCAAAAGAAAGCTGGAGTAGCAATACTCATATCAGATAAAATAAACTTTAACATAAAGAATGTTACAAGAGATAAGGAAGGACACTACATAATGATCAAGGGACCAATCCAAGAAGAAGATATAACAATTATAAATGTTTATGAACCCAACATAGGAGCACCCCAACACATAAGGCAAATGCTAACAACCATAAAGGGGAAATCGACAGCAACACAACAATAGTAGAGGACTTTAACACCCCACTTACACCAATGGACAGATCATCCAAACAGAAAATAAATAAGGAAACACAAGCTTTAGATGACACAATATACCAGATAGATTTAATTGATATTTATAGAACATTCCACCCAAAAGTGGCAGAATACACTTTCTTCTCAAGTGCACACAGAACATTCTCCAGGATAGATCACATCTTGGGTCACAAATCAAGCCTCAGAAAATTTAAGAAAATTGAAATCATATCAAGCATCTTTTCTGACCATAACGCTATGAGGTTGGAAATCAATTAGAGGAAAAAAACTGTAAAAACCACAAATACATGCAGGCTAAACAGTGCACTACTAAATAACCAAGAGATCACTGAAGAAATCAAAGAGGAAATTTAAAAATACATAAAAACAAATGACAATGAAAACACAATGACCCAAAAGCAGTTCTAAGAGGGAAGTTTATAGAAGTTCAAGCTCACCTCAAGAAACAAGAAAAATCTCAGATACACAATCTAACCCTACACCTAAAGCAACTAGAGAAAGAAGAACAAAGAAAACCCAAAGTCAGTACAAGGAAAGAAATCACAAATATCAGAGAAGAAATAAATGAAATACAAACAAAGAAAACAATAGCAAAGATCAATAAAACTAAAAGCTGGTTCTTTGAGAAGATAAACAAAATTGATAAACCCTTAGCCAGACTCATCAAGAAAAAAAGGGAGAGTATGCAAATAAATAAAATTAGAAATGAAAAAGGAGAAATCATAACTGATGCTGCAGAAATACAAAGGATTATAAAAGACTACTACAAACAACTATATCCCAATAAAATGGAAACCACGAAGAAATGGACAAATTCTTGGAAAGGTACAGTTTTCCAAGACTGAACCAGGAAGAATTAGAACGTATAAACAGACCTATCACAAGTAATGACATTGAAACTGTAATTTAAAATCTTTCAAAAAACAAAAGCCCAGGACCAGATAGCTTCACAGGTGAATTCTATCAAACATTTAGAGACGAGCTAACACCTATCCTTCTCAAACTCTTCCAAAAAATTGCAGAGGGAGGAACACTCCCAAATTCATTCTACGAGGCCACCATCACCCTGACACCAAAACCAGACAAAAATATCACAAAAAAAGAAAATTATAGACTGATGAACATAGATGCAAAAACCCTGAACAAAATACCAGCAAACAGAATCCAACAACATATTAAAAGGATCATACACCATGACCAAGTGGGATTTATCCCAGGGATGCAAGGATTCTTCAATATATGCAAAACAATCAATGTGATACACCAAATTAACAAATTAAGGAATAAAAACCATATGATCATCTCAGTAGATGCAGAAAAAGCTTTTGACAAAATTCAACACCATTTATGATAAAAAAAAACTCTCCAGAAAATGGGCATAGAGGGAACCTACCTCAACATAATAAAAGGCCACATATGACAAACGCACAGCAAACATCATACTCAATGGTGAAAAACTGAAAGCATTTCCACTAAGATCAGGAGCAAGACAAGGATATCCACTCCTATTAAACATAGTTTTGGAAGTCCTAGCCATGGCAATCAGAGAAGAAAAAGAAATAAAAGGAATACAGATTGGAAAAGAAGTAAAACTGTCACTGTTTTCAGATGACGTGATACTATACATAGAGAATCCTAAAGATGCCACCAGAAAACTACTAGAACTAATCAATTAATTTGGTAAGGTTGCAGGATACAAAATTAATTCACAGAAATCTCTGGCATTCCTATACACTAACAATGAAAAATCAGAAAGAGAAATCAAGGAAACAAACCCATTCACCATCACAACAAAAAGAATAAAATACCTAGGAATAAACCTACCTAAGGAGTCAAAAGACTTGTACTCAGAAAACCATAAAACACTGATGAAAGAAATCAAAAATGACATAAACAGATGGAGAAATATACCATGTTCTTGGATTGGAAGAATCAATATTGTGAAAATGACTATACTACCCAAAGCAATCTACAGGTTCAGTGCAATCCCTATCAAACTATCAATGGCATTCTTCACAGGATTCAAACAAAAAACTTTAAATTCGTATAGAAACACAACAGACCTTGAATAGCCAAAGCAATCTTGAGAAAGAAAAACGGAGCTGGAGGAATCAGGCTCCCTGACTTCAAACTATACTACAAAGCTACAGTAATCAAGAAAAGTATGATGCTGGCACAAAAACAGAAATCTAGGTCAATGGTACAGAATAGAAAGCCCAGAGATAAACCCACACACATATGGTCACCTAATTTATGACAAAGGAAGCAAGAACATACAATGGAGAAAAGACAGCCTCTTCAGTAAGTGGTGCTGGGAAAACTGGAACAGCTACATGGAAAAGAATGAAATTAGAACACTCCCTAACACCATACACAAAAATAAACTCCAAATGGATTAGAGACCTAAATGTAAGACCAGACACTATAAAACTCTTAGAGGAAAACATAGGAAAAACACTCTGACATAATCCACAACAAGATCCTTTTTGACCCACCTCCTAGAGTAATGGAAATAAAAACAAAAATAAACACATGGGATCTAATGAAACTTAAAAGCTTTTGCACAGCAAAGGAAACCTTAAGCAAAATGAAAAGACAGCCCTCAGAATGGGAGAAAATAGTTGCAAGCGAAGCAACTGACAAAGGATTAATCTCCAAAATATACAAACTGCTCACGTAGCTCAGTATCAAAGAAACAAACAATTCAACTAAAAAATGGGCGGAAGACCTAAATAGACATGTCACCAAAGAAGACATACAAATGGCCAGGAGGCACATGAAAAGATGCTCAACATCACTAATTGTTAGAGAAATGCAAATCAAAACTACAATGAGGTATGACCTCACACCTGTCAGAACGGCCATTATCAAAAAGTCTAGAAACAATAAAGGCTGGAAAGGGTGTGGTGAAAAGGGAACGCTCCTGCACTGTCAGTGAGAATGTAAATTGATACAACCACTATGGAGAACAGTATGAAGTTTCCTTAAAATACTAAAAATAGAACTACCATATGACCCAGTGATCCCACTACTGGGCATATACCCTGAGAAAACCATAATTCAAAAACAGACATGTATCACAATGTTCATTGCAGCACTGTTTACAGTAGCCAGGATATGGAACCAACCTAAATGCCTGTCGACAGATGAATGGATAAAGAAGATGTGGCACATATATACAATGGAATATTACTCAGCCATAAAAAGAAATGAAACTGAGTTATTTGTAGTGAGGTGGTTGGATGTAAAGTCTGTCATACAGAGAGAAGTAAGTCAGAAAGAGAAAAACAAATACCATATGCTAACACATATATATGGAACCTAAAAAGAAAAAAAAAGGTACTGATGAACCTAGGGGCAGGGCAGGAATAAAGACATAGACATAGAGAATGGACTTGAGGACACGGGGTGGGGGCGGGGGAAGCTGGGGCAAAGTGAGAGTAGCATCGACATATGTACACTGCTGAATGTAAAATAGCTAGCTAGTGGTAAGCAGCAGCATAGCACAGGGAGATCAGCTCAGTGCTTTGTGACCACCTAGAGGGGGTGGGGTAGGGAGGGTGGGAGGGAGGCTCAAGAGGGAGGGGGATATGGGGATATATATATGCATATGGCTGATTCACTTTGTTGTACAACAAATAAACTAACACAGTATTGTGCAGCAGTTATACTCCAATAAAGATCTATTTTTAAAAAGTGATTCATATAAAATTTTTTTAAATAAAATAAAAACTAAAATAAATTTAGGGCATTCCCTGGCCGTCCAGTGGTTAGGACCCTGTGCTTCCACTGCTGGGGGCATGGGTTCAATCCCTGGTCAGGGAACTAAGATCCCATATGCCCTGTGGCACAGCCAAAAAAATAATAATAAATAAATTTTAAAAGAAGTGACTCAGATCCCCTTCTCCAGCTATCAAAGAAATCAACATTATCTCTTTGTTTCTTAGGATTTGATTCTAAAGAAGGAAATTGGTATCATTATATCAGAGTCAAATTCAATCAGAAAGAAAAGCATCTTTGTAGCACAATCATCTAAAATCACAAACTTCAACAACCTTAGAAATATGCTGATTGAAGTAATCACGGAGAAGGACAATTAAGTAAATCTGAAACAAATGCTGATTCTAAAGCTCATTTCAACTTTAAGAGAACAATATGAACAAAAAGTCACAAGTTTGATGGGAAATTTCCATTCTGGTCCTAGTAAGTATTTTAATTACATCTGTTAATCTGGGAATGTGCTCTGCAACTGGGAAATCATGAAGCAAATTTAACAGAACTGCTCTTTCCGAAAAGAATTATCACTCATCAAAACCTCTGAAAGATTAAAACTATAATTCTGAAAAATAGTTTTTTTTGCTTTGGTCCACCTTTTTTTTTTCTTTTTTTCTTGATATAGTAAATGCCCTGAGGCTCTGACCCAGCTTCAGAAAAAAAGCCAGTAGAGTGAATTCGGGAGGAAAAAAATATATATCCAATTGAGGATGAGCAAAAGGGTAACAGGAATTAAGAACTGACATGGAAAAGGAATACCCTAAAAGTATGTATATAAGGGCCAAAAAGGCAGCTTGCAAATAGGTTGTTTCCGATCTCCTCTCCTCACCTGGACGAACCAATCCTTTGCAGGAACACCATGTCTTGCTCATCTCTAGTGTCCTCCTCCAGGGCTGGTGGCAGCAGCTTCAGCAGCAGAAGCAGATGCAGTCTGGGGGGAGGCTCTGCTCGGGGATTCCGAGGAGGGGCCGGCAGCTGTGGCCTGAGTGGGGGCTCCAGCAGGGGCTCTGGAGGCAGCTTTGGAGGGAGTTTTGGTAGCTGCTCAATAGGGGGCGGTTTGGGAGGAGCTTCAGGCTCTGGGATTGGCTTTGGTGGAGGGGCTGGATTCGGCAGGGGGTACTAGCGGAGGCTTCTACAGCTATGCTGGTGGTATGGGTGGTGGTGTTGGCCATGGGGGGCTTTTCTCTGGAGGTGAAAAGCAAACCATGCAGAACCTCAGTGACTGGCTGGCCAATCACCTAGACAAAGTCAGAGCCCTGGAGAAGGCTGATCTGGAGAACAAAATCAAGGAGTGGTATGACAAATTTGGGCCTGGGTCTGGAGTTGGTGGAGGTGGAAGAGATTACAGCAAATACTATCCAATCATTGAAGATCTTAGGAATCAGGTGAGACACTAGCCATGTCTGAATTTCTATTACTTCTGTAGCTTTCCCATTTATTCAGATCATGGACCATGTTGGTGAATTTAAATCAAGGAATTATTTGAAAACATATCTGTTTTGTTGTATATGTAAAATGGGACCTGGTGTGCTTTAACTATGACAGTATTGTATACACGACATCCAACCACATTAATTTTGTTTGCATCTTACATTTGAGTATTTCTACATAAGAGTAAAATTTATACAATGCCAGGTAGCTGATTAACATAAGAGTGATGGCTATGAGTTGACACAAGCTTCATCTAATTATTTCGTGATTAATTCTGGCAGGTTGATGTATTTTAGTGTCTTGCTAGCTTTAAATCGTCTTACAACTATTTTTCTTCCTAGAAAGTCTGGTGCAAATATTGTATGAGAATGTGGTGGAATCTAAAATGTTTAACCACGGTTGTATGGGAAGTATATTTTTAAAGACTTTTTTGGAAGTGGAATTCATGTTTCACACTGTTTCTGAAAGAGCCCATAGAACAACTGATCTTCCAAAGCATCAGAAATATTCAGAGGATTGTGTTCTGTAAAGCAACGTTCCATGCCCATTCCAATAAATGTGCAAGTTGTTAATTTTTGCAGAAAGATGTCTAAATACATTAGGATTATCAATGCAGTGTCATTACTAAGCACATTTTCAAAGCAATTCACCTCTAAAAGCTAACTCAGGAGACATCTACTCTCATAGGTGGGCATGTAGACACAGGTAAAAAGCATCCATGATTTATTCACTATTATTGTCTTTTCTAGATCCTTACTGCCACTCTTGAAAACGCTGGGATTGTTCTGCAAATTGACAATGCCAGACTGACTGCTGATGACTTCAGACTGAAGTAAGAAAAACGAAGACTTGAAAACAAACGTCCTAAGGGAAATAAAATTCAATCCCTTGGCTTTGTTTACTCTAAATTTTAAAGAAACCTTTTAGGGGATCAAGACCTGAATTCACAAACATCCTAAGGGTACATTTTGAAAACCATCATTTCACCAACAAGAAAAGAAAGGCAGCTTCAGGATGAAATTTTTGTTATCAAAAATACTGGCCATCAATAGAATTAATGTAAGGCTCAGATTTTTCTTTACAAGGGAAAAATCCCTAAGAGAAAACTTAGCCTTCAATGATCAAATTGCTCAGGGGAGAAAATATTTTCATGAATATGAAAGGATGGACTGTACTCTTTGAAATGGGCTGTACTGTACCCTTCCAGATACAAGAACGAGCTGCATCTCCAGCAGCCCGTGGAGGCTGACATCAATGGCCTGCAGAAAGTGCTGGATGACCTGACCATGACTCGCTCTGACTTGGAGATGCAGACTGAGAGCCTCACAGAGGAGCTGGCCTACCTGAAGAAGGACCACCAGGAGGTAGGAACACGGTCCACGATTAAATGACTGGCCTACAGAGTTTCCCCCACGTCCATTCTATGACAGTAAATTCCATCTGGATGGATTTCCAACTTCTATAACCGGGGGAGAAAAGTAATGATGAGAAAATTATATGTGAATTTGTTGGGTTCTTTTTTTCCCCTTCAGTGTGCTAGTTTCAACCTTTTGTTGGCTTAAGCACATTTTAGGAAGGCATTGCTTTTCAGTTTTCATCACTCTGGTCTATTTTCCTTTCATGCTAGGAAATGAAGAGTATGCAACGAAGCTCCGGAGGGATGTGACCGTAGAACTGAACCCAGGGACGGACCTAAGTTACTGAATGACATGAGGGCACAGTATGAGGACCTGGCTGAGCAGAACCACTGCGAGGCTGAAGAGCAGTTCAACGAGCAGGTAGATCATCACCCTGAGCCTCCGAGCCCTGCCCGCAGCCGCATACACACACACACACACACACACACACACACACACACACACACACATGCACACTCGCCACTTCCGCTCATCTCATCAGCCTCATCTCATCAGCCTCATCTCATCAGCCCCATCTCATCAGCCTCAACTCATCATCAGCCTCAACTCATCATCAGCCTGCAACGAGACTGCATTTCATTTGTATTCAGAGCGCATCTCTGCAAGCACAGATCTCTACCGATGCTGGTGCCAGGCCAGCCAGTTCCACCAAGAATGAGATCACAGAACTGAAACGCACTCTGCAAGCCCTGGAAATTGAGCTGCAGTCCCAACTGGCCATGGTTTGTGCAAAGAGCTTTTCAAAAATCTCCAGTGGAGCAATTTGGTTTTCTTTGCCAAGATGTTCCACTTGGCACATAATAAATGCAGGATTCGGGAGGACTGTATTGTGGTTGTTGAAAGCATGAGACATTCCAGTTAAAAGTAATATATCTATTTCCATAAAAGATTTCATTTTAAAAAAGTAATGGCAACAAAAATTAAGGAAGCAATGATAGAGCAATAGAGCTTGTAACTCATGGAAAGTGCATTTCTCCTAGTATCTTATAAAATGTATTTTTTAAATCATCCAATGATTTATTTTCATCATGAAATTTTTATTTGCTTTTTCCCTTAGAAAAGCTCCCTGGAGAGATTAGCTCGGTGCTTTGTGACTGCCTGGAGGGGTGGGATAGGGAGGGTGGGAGGGAGACGCAAGAGGGAAGAGATATGGGGACATATATATATGTGTAACTGATTCACTTTGTTACAAAGCAGAAGCTAACACACCACTGTAAAGCAATTATACTCCAATAAAGATGTTAAAAAAAAAAGAAAAGAAAAGCTCCCTGGAAGGAACCTTGGCTGACACGGAGGCTGGCTACATGGTACAGCTGTCACAAATTCAGATGCAGATCAGCGGCCTGGAGGAGCACATCTGCCAGATCTGGGGTGAGACTGAACGCCAGAACACAGAGTATGAGCAGCTGCTGGACATCAAGACCCGCCTGGAGATGGAGATTGACCCCTACCACTGCCTGCTTGATGGAGAAGGAGGGTAAATGAAAGTCAGGAACATGCTAAACGCAGACCTTGGTGTATTTACATTATGAAACCAAAAAGGGGCTTGGGGACCAGACTTGTATTTATAAAGTAAAAGAGTCCAATCAAATGACAGCTGCCTTCATGGGAAAGAGCCCTCTGCATGGAGGGTTTCTCCTGCCTTTGCAAACTGCAAAGGAAAACTATTCTTTTTTTTCTCCAGTGGTTCTGGTTTTGGAGGATCTGATTTTAGAAACTCGGGATCAGAAACACGGGGTCCAGAAACACCGGATCCAGGGATTCATCCATGTCTAGTGACTCAAGATCTGGAAGCTGTTCTGTCCAAGGAAGAGGTAGATATTTTTTTCCTGTTCCTGATAATTTTATAATTGAAACGTAAAGGCACGCATTGCTTGTCATATAAAAAGTGTATACTAGTGTTCACGTCATCTTACCCAGACAGAACATACTCAGCGAATGCATTTGGATTTCTCTTGATGTATGTTTCTCTGACAGTTTCCAGACTGACATTGTGATTCTTTGATTTTCAGATCCAAGCTAGACTAGAGTGACTAAAGACCATCGTAGCGGAGGTGGTGGATGGCAAAGTTGTCTCATCTCAAGTCAGCAACGTTTCTGAGGTGAAACTTAAATAGGCAATTTCCAGATCAACAAGAGTGTCCTTCAGAGAAAACAATCTAAAAGACACGAATGAAGAAGTTGCATCAATCTAGCCATCTTTCCGGCTAACTTCGGGAAAAAGTTTCCATACAGAAATAGATGACTAACCAATTTTTCTGCATCTTTTTCTTTTCTTATTAGAATTCTCTTGAAAAAGTTGAAATGACAGCTTTGCTCTAATTGTTTCTATGCTTCAATAAATTTACTTTTGCAAGTCAACTAAATTATTTCTGAATATTTTTAAAGAAATGCAATATTTTACCCAGAAATGAAGTTCTAGATTATGATCTAGCTGCATTATCGTTACAAATAATAATGTACACATTATTCATTATTTACATAGTGTTTTCCTCATGAGAATGAAAATTATAGCCATTTTGTATGTGGGAATTTTTTTTTTTTTTTTTTTTTTTTGTGGTACGTGGGCCTCTTACTGTTGTGGCCTCTCCCGTTGCAGAGCACAGGCTCCGGACGCGCAGGCTCAGCGGCCATGGCTCACGAGCCCAGCCACTCCACGGCATGTGGGATCTTCCCGGACTGGGGCACGAACCCGTGTCCCCTGCATTGGCAGGCGGACTCTCAACCACTGCGCCACCAGGGAAGCCCTGTATGTGGGAAATTTTAACATCACATTGGAACTTAGTGATAGCTGAAATTAGACCTCAGTGTCCCTAAAACTACAGCCAACAGCTTAGCCCACAAAAAAGGATGAGATTGAATAATCAGTCTATAATTAATTAATGTCTAGTTTCTTTATGTCCATCACTGAACTGACTATTTCATGAGATAAAAAGAAACATAAGAGACTTCCCTGGTGGTCCAGTGGGTAAGACTTCGCTCTCCCAGTGCAGGGAGCCCAGGTTCCATCCCTGGTCAGGGAACTAGATCCCACATGCCGCAACTAAGACCCAGTGCAGCCAAAATTAATTAATTAATTGGTTAATTTAAAAAAAAGAAACATAAGATATACCTCCTACTTCAAGAAGCTTACATTTTAGATGGAGAGGAAAGCTAAAAACACAAAGAAGATAGCAGACAATACAGGATGTTAACAGTGAAGGGCTTGATTCCACAGTATCTACCAGAAGTGCCGCAGGAATCTGACAGTGCACGTTTGCAGAGCTTTTAAGAGACTGGTCAAAATAAAAGTCTTGGGAAAGAAGATGGGATATGTGATATGGTGCCAGATTTCCGAAAACCTTGAAAGTCCCAAAGGGAACAGATGCTCAGATATTTGCTCCCTTGTCAAATCTAGCCACACCTCTAACCAAAACTTGTCACTTAGCCAAGCTGGTGTTTCCTATTCCCACTCTCCATTGCTGAAGTCTTTTACCCCATGGGTGGTCCACAGAGCTCTGTCTTGTCTTGCTTGGGAAACGAAGCCTGTTAAAGTAGGGTAGGGGGTGGTATAGGTCAGTCTCAGGAAGAAACAGGCAAAGGACAAAGCCAGGCTGGGTAAGGACTTTCCCACTCAAGGAATTTAATATGACCAGACCACAAATTAGATCATCAATCCCACAAGCCAGTCCTTAAGAAAAGGACATGGGACTTGGCATAAAAACCCAAATTCAAAATTACAAAAGAGTAAACCTGAATGTAATTCATGTAAATTGTACCTTCAAATATAAAATCAATAAGAGCTGCATGAGAGTATCAAACCTTAATAATAAAAACAACCAAATAATGTAGTTTGTTTTCCTCTAGGCACACTGAATAAAACATAAAAAATGAATCTGTAGGCACTCTGTAACCACAGAATGAAGTTGATAGCTAAGCATCAACCACTATTCAGAGAAAAAGAGCAACACTGTCTTAAGCCAAACATATGTTTCCCATCAAAGCATCACAGCAAGTTAAACCTTGGATGTTTCTCCTCTACTGAAAAGTTCAGAAATATGAACTCGCTGATTCAGCCTGGATTAAACACAGAAGGACAGACATGGAAACCAGCTGTATGTGGCCTCCCATCGCAGTCACATCGGGAAAGCCTCTCTCCATGAGTCTTCCCACGTCCAGTCTTCTAGTCCTGTACCACCTGGGACCTATGTTTACGGCTAGTATTAGCCTCATGTCAGGGCAAAAGTATATGGCTACTCTGAAAATTATCTTGAGGTGAAACCCTCATTCTGGGTTTCCTTGGCATGTGTTGAGATGCTGTATTTGTACTAAATGATTGTTTACAGATATGGAAAGGGCCAGATCACAGGTGCCAACATACTGAGATGCAGTAGAATGTGCAGTAAAATGAGCTCATTCGATTTTAAAAACTGAAATGATTGAACCATTTTGGATTGTGAAATTTATTTAGAGTGCTGAATAAAATGTTAAGGACAGGGTGTTCACACCTTATTATCTGCCCTAAAATTATTTTAAAACCACACAACAGGCATAGGCTTTATTTTGAAACTCTAAAGTTCAGCTCTCCAGTCGACTTTTAAGTAAGAGGAATGTGTTTCTTTTTTCTGAGTTGGACTTATGGACAAGAAGGAAGAGCCAATGCCAACCTGCATATAGACGTTCATTGTTGACCTTGGATCCAGAGATTCATAAGGTTCTTCTTGTCTTTCTGACCTCAAAGGACAATGGACAAGAACAGTGAGGATGCTGGAGGTGGCGTCCATCCTCACAGAGATTAGAAACAAGAGACAAGGGACTTCCCTTGTGGCTCAGTGGTTAAGAATCTGCCTACCAATGCGGGGGACATGGGTTCGATCCCCAGTCCAGGAAGATCCCACATGCTGCTAAGCAGCTAAGCCCGTGTGCCACAACTACTGAGCCTGCACTCTAGAGCCCACGAGCCACAACTACTGAGCCCACATGCCACAACTACTGAAGCCCGCGCGCCTAGAGCCCGTGCTCTGCAACAAGAGAAGCCACCGCAATGAGAAGCCGGCGCACCACAGTGAAGAGTATCCCCCGGGCTTACCTGGTGGCGCAGTGGTTGAGAGTCCGCCTGCCGATGCAGGGGACACGGGTTCGTGCCCCGGTCCGGGAAGATCCCACATGCCACGGAGCGGCTAGGCCCGTGAGCCATGGCCGCTGAGCCTGCGCGTCCGGAGCCTGTGCTCCGCAACGGGAGAGGCCACAACAGTGAGAGGCCTGCGTACCGCAAAAAAAAAAAAAAAAAAAATCCTTAAAGTGATTCTATCAGAGATGAAGCATCCACTTTATCGGCTCTAAAAGGAGTTACTAATTGATACCTCTCAATACTCTCCTGGAGGCATTGGGTTTTGCAGGGTTGAAGCCTTTCATGTCACACTTTGCCCAAAAATCAAGTCTATGGCAATTAATCTCTGGTCAAGGGAAAGGAAGACTTGTAGGGGAGAAATGTGGTTTAGGTGGCTTCTGGCGAGCTTTTCCCACCAACTTCGGGAGTGCCAACTTGGGAGCAGGTGAGGGAAGAATCGGATAAGAAATCTAAAGGACCGTTTCACAGTTTGCCTGGACCAGGTGGGGCTCTGGAGCAGGCAAACAGTATACTTGAACATAAAATCAAAGCATCGTATAAGAAATTTTGGACCTGGAGCTAATGGTCAAGAAGCAAAACAGAACTACAAGAAATATTACAGGATAATTGGGGAACTTCAAAACAAGGTAAGAAACTTTGCTACTGCTGGATGAAAGAACTACACTAAAAATGACAAAATATTAAAAGATTAGGAACATCTTACACATATACCTGTACTTTTCTCAATTTAACCAGATTAAGGAATTTAACAAGCAACAAAATATACCTCTTAGCAATATTAGGTTTTTTTCTAATTAGCTCACTTTTATATAGTTCATTTTATGGAAGGAGTTGTAGAAATGTCTCCAAAATACTTAAATGAAATTAGACTAAGTAAATTGCCTACAGTTATTTTATTCTCAAAAGAAGAGATAAATGCTATAAAGAAATATTTAAGCAATTATTTAATGTATTTGTCATTAAGGAATCATATACATCTAAAATTTCATTGAAGACCCTGAAATTGTCATCGCTAAATACCAGTGTACAGAAGCTACAAATGTGAGTGTAACAAACACAACTTTTTTGTGTCCTGCTTTCCCAGATATCAGATGCAACCATTAACGACACCAGCTTCATGCTGCAGACTGACAATATAAAACTAGTAGCCGACAGCTTCAGACAGAGTAAGACATGGTTACCTTCAATGGCACAATGGAAGACATAAGCCAAGGAGAGAAACGCTACGTGAAGTCATGCTTATTTTTATACTGGAGTCACAAGTTATGAAAAGAGTGTTTTTCTTTTTGGAAATAAATGAAATCCTAAAAATGAAAAAAATATTTTAGCTGAATACACTATAGAAGGCCTGTATTTACAAGAATGTTTTGTGTTCAAATAATCACTACCTAATTTGTGTTTCATAAGTAAGAATTATTTCATTTATGTAAAGTTGAAAAACATGTACTGTACCATTACGAAACGATGTATGGTTTAGTGATGCAAACAAAAAAGGTTAAACTAAAAAGAACAGCAAATAAAATATAAACACAAAATTCAGGGTCAGGAAGAGGGCATACAAGTGACTCAATTGTACTGGTAATGACAACGTTTCATTTCTGAGTGTGGTTCATGGGTATCTGCCGCATTGTTTTTCTCAATACGTTGTACACAGTTTATAATTATTACCTTGCATCTATTCAATAATGCTTTTCGTTTCAATAAAGTAAAAAGGCTTGAATTTTAAAGGAAGGATTTGAATAGGCAGACATGAAGCCAATATGAATGAAGGAAAAGTGATAGGACTGACCATGATTTACATGGAACTATGACGTTGAATCTGGCAGAATAAAGAATTCGCCTTTGGAGAATGACAGGGATAAGACTAGATACATGGAATAGGGTCAAACCATGGAGGGTCTTAGCTTCTCTGAGGAGTAGAAACTAATGTTAAGTTCCACAGAGAACTCTTGGAAGCTTTAGGCTTAGGAGAAACCTATCAAGGGTTGATTAAGGAAATTAATACAACCTCTGCATACAAGATGGATTGGAGTGGTGGGGATAGAGACTAGAGACAAAATGAGTAGCTTACTGTAGCAACTCAAGGATAAATTGAAATTTTTCTGGATTGAGATAATCCTGGGAGAAATAAAGAATCTGGAGACAGGATGTGGACAATTACTAGACTTTAAAGAGCTAAGACAGGGTAAACAAAAATTTTTCCATTTTAAAGCAGAATAAAAATTGGAAAGTTGGGAGGGAAAGCAGAATTAGGAGAAAAGATAATAGAGCAAGTTGTACGTATATTGAGTTTGATGTAACAATGGAATACCCAACTGGAAATATCCAATAGACAACCAGAGATACAATGGACAGTTGCCTACAAGTTTCACTAAGTTAAGTATGCGGAGCATGAGAAACACAGTAGTGTTAATTGGTATGTGAAATTAATTATACACAGCCAGGGCTTCCCTGATGGCGCAGTGGTTGAGAGTCCGCCTGCCGATGCAGGGGACACGGGTTCGTGCACCGGTCCGGGAGGATCCCACATGCCGCGGAGCGGCTGGGCCCGTGAGCCATGGCCTCTGGGCCTGCGCGTCCGGAGCCTGCGCTCCGCAACGCGAGAGGCCACGGCAGTGAGAGGCCCGCGTACCACAAAAAAAATCAATAAAAATAAATAAATAAAATTAAAAAAAAAAAATTATACACAGCCAAAATCCTAACCAACTGGCAAACGGTCGGACTTTTAGAGTACACTTTAAAAATGACTTTACGACTAATACAGCTCTAGAAATTCAGAACTAAATATATTTTGAGGTATGAATTATCTCAAGAAGCACAACAGAGAGGTCCTTTCCAGAAGTGAGTCACACACAAAAATACACATATTCAGAACGGAATCATGCAGAGTCTGTCTTGTAGGTACTCAACTCAACTCAAAAGACAGTTATTGATTGTTTAGAATAGGCAAGTACAGTAATAAGGTAATATAGCTGAACTATCAAAGGTATCATATAGCATCATACGGTTGAAAAAAGATCAAAGTTAATCCTAAAAGGTTAACATTTAGGATTCTCCAAGAGAACTGAAAATGTTGCCCTAATTCTCAATCAGTGCTGACTTCTGTGAAAATCTCTTTCAAGGTAAGAGTCGCTGGTTTTCTAACCACTTGGAGAAGTTTCAAAGATAATGATTTTTGAGGGTAACTGAGCTTGTGGTACCTGTGGTACCACATATCACCCAATTTCACTTCTGGAGTCAGAAATCATAGATGGTGTGAGCCGCTGGGGAGATGAGCCATTTGACAAAAGTGATTATGAAGGAGTTGAAGCTTAATGGATTACTATAATGATTTTTTTCTGAAGGCAACAGTGTGGAGATATTTGTAAAAGGTGCAGCAGAACATGGAATCACTAAATGGCAACTATTCTTGCCCTACCGACAGCTTTGTTTTCATATAGGCTGGACTAAATTTCAGAAAGTGTATTAATTTCCCAATGTGATCATTTGTATTTTAAGCCAAAAGACATCTTAAAATACATTAAAACTTTTTTTTTTTTACTGAATGCACCAGTGGTGTAAGAAGCAGAAGAGAAATAAAAGTCAAATTGAGAGGCCAAAAAAAATGAAAAGGAAATTTTTAAATGTTCACAAATTTCAGAACATTTTATACCGCAAATAGTATTGCAGACCACAGCCTTCAAGAAATCAACAACTGTGTTAAGCACAAAATCAGAAAATGAATCTTGCACATTTTAACCTTAACACCAGATTCTTTCAAAGATAGCTCAGAAGTTATTGTTAACTACACAAAGTTATAGTTAAAAGTAAGAAGGTAGCATAGCTAAACCATCAACGGTATCATATAGGATCATACAGTTGAAAAAAGAGTGGGTTCTGTTTTACTCAATCTTTGAGATTAATATTGAGAATTTGTCAAAGAGAATAGAAAATGTTTTCCTAATTCTCAAACAGTGCTGACTTCAATGAACAGCTCTTTCAAGACATGAGTAGCTAGTCTTGTGGCTGCTTGGAGAGGTTTCAAAGATAATGATTTTTCAAGGTTAAAATCTACAGACTCCAGCATTTCCTCCAAACGCTCAAAATTGTTCACGAAGGTAGAAGTATTACATTCATGTAAAATGATATGATCTACAGGTGTAATTAAGTTGCATTACACAAAAATTGCCAGTATGCTGTATTAGTGTCTTTAATCTGAACACAGCCCCACGCGCAAGAGGAAAAGATTATCATTCAATCCTAAATATACAACAGTAATCCCTAAGAGAGCAACTCCTCTCATGGTTATACAATAAGAAAGTCAAAACAAACCAGAGCTTTGCCATGAACATTCCAGAACTCAAACATACTTTTAAGAGAAGTTTGACAATAGCCACTCATTTTCAAGACAAGATATAACATCAATAAAAGATAATCTACTCTGGTATTCATTCGTTTGTTCAAAAGCAAGCGTTAAGTCTAAGGGGTTAGTAGGAAACCCCACTAAATTAGTGGGAGTTGGGGCAGTTTCCAAAGAAACAAGACATGCGCTCTTTGCCCTTGAGAAGTTCACAATCTAGTTAAGGAGAAAACAATTACCAAGCATTTTGAATCTCACTTAAAGGTTGTGAACAAATAAAATTTTTTTAATCTATATATATTTTAAATGCATTTATTTAATAGCCAAAGTCAGAGTCTACCTCCTCCAAACCTGTGGGGAAATATCATTTTTTTAATAACAGTACAGCTAAAATTTCTTTTGTAAAATGTCTTTTTATAAAGAGCCTAAATGTACCACTTCCGAGATTCCTGTTTTTATATATAAAGCTTACTTAGAAAGGGATCCACGTGTAGATACCAGCTGCCATACTACCAGCTACACACATTGCGTCCTTCAAAGCTGTACAACAGTACTGAGCAGCTGAGGGTGCTTGGATACTCAGAGACTGACTGGAAAGTTGAAAGCAAGGGAAGAAGAGAAGGATGGGGAGACAAAAACAGATGCATCTGGTAGCAGCTGTCAGAGAGCAGAGTCCAGCCCAGAAGAAGTTAGAGGACTCTGCAATGGCAGCAGAAAACTAAGGAGGTGATAAGCACCATGGGGAAGTAAGAAGGCAGAAGGAGACACAGGTTGTGGAGAGTTTGCTTCTAGAATAGACATGTTCATCTAGCCAGTTTGTGCAGTGGGAGAGCTTTTAAACCTGAAAATAGAACTCAGTAATTCAAGCCATTATGTGAAGACCAATAAGCAAAAATAATATCCAAAGATATATGAACTTGGGTTACAAATAAGTACTAAGTCATACATTTGAATGTGATCCACACTGTTCTTTTCCCAGTGCCCACACAATCTGTCCTGGGGAAGCTACTGGAGAAAACAAAAGAGGAAAACTAAAGCTGAGTCCTGCATTCAAGGCATTTGAGACACAAACATGCTCAATTCTGAGGACCAGACAATCGCTACTATAACAGTTGTGTATCCAGCATGTATCCAGACCTAGGAAGCAACCAGCACTAACGTCAGAGAAGTTTCACACAGAGACACAGCTTGCTTAGCTAAGATGAATGTTCAAAGCCAAGCAGGGGAATTTCTGTAAACTTTTGTGTCCCCCACCATCAGCCACCCTCTGATTTTTCTACTTCCCACCAATCCCTCTTTACTGCTACTTTTTACCAGAAAACACTTTACATGAAGGCCACACCATCTGTGATAAGGGTTCAAAGTCTAGCATATAATGTCTACCGATATGTGCTAGAATGTTCCCTCCCCCAAAAAAAAAAGGTTTTTTTTAACCGATTCTGGATATTTCATACAGACAGAAGCATGCAGCATATGTCCTTTTGTGTCTGGCTTCTTTCACGTAGTGTGACGTTTTCAAGGTTCATGCCTGTTGTAGCATGTATCAGTACTTCATCCCTTATTATGGCTGAATAATATTCCAGTGTATGGATATACCAAAATTTCTTTGTTCATTCACCTGTTGATGGAAACTTGCGTTATTTCCACATTTGGGGTATTATGATTAGTGCTGCTACCCATAAAGACACAAAGCAAATTGATGGTTACGTAGGCTGGGGGATCAGATGAATGACAAGTGACTGCTTAATGAATATGGGTTTCTTTTGAGGTGATGAAAATGGTTTGGAACTAGATACATGTGTTGGTTACCTTACCTTGTGAATGTACTAAATAAACTGTACATCTTTTAATGGTTAATTTTATGTTATGTGAATTTCACCTCAATTAATTTTTTTTAATTGCAAGGCAAAGCCTCCATTGCCACCTGCCTAAAATAGCGTTCTAAGTGTGGGCTAAACTACAAATAGGAAATGTTAGATATTTTAAAATAGATTGCCTATGACATGTAGGCTATCCTTCATAGCCAAGATCAGAGACTGCTTACTCCGTTAAACTTCTTGGGGAAATATAATTAAAAACAAAATCTTCTCATCCAGAAAACCTCTCCACAAAAGTATTAGAGAAAGAAAACATTTTGCTATTGAATAAGCATTAAACCAGAATGTGATGAACATCAAATTCAATCCACTGAGACCACAGACAGAAGGAAATCCTACCCTTTTATAGCCAAGCAGGTAAAACCCATTACATCCCTGTTCTCAAGACAAATGATAACCAGTCCTCAAGTAAGAGGGCTTGACATCATCATTTGTCACATAGTTCATCTGGTAATTGGGGCAACTTTACCTGGTGATTGGGGCTACCATCTGTGTTCACTAATGGCTTCATATAAAAGAAAAGTACACTTCTTGTAACAGGAGGTAGTTCTGCAGAGAGCCTCCTACCTTCCCACAAGAACTGGGAGACAGGGGTGCTATATTCCTTGGATGTTCACATTCCAAAATACGTTCCAGGTCCTTGAGAAAGAGATTCCTGGGTCATAAACCTGGCCAAAGGCTTGTTTAGGTTTGAAAAGGATTCACTTACATTTCAAAGAGACAGAGAAAGAATTTACAAGGTTTCTAAAGTAATTGCTCTAAGAAAAGAGAGGCGGGGGGGGGGGGGGTCTCTTCCCTTATTTTCGGTAAAGAGAATTAAGCCTCTTATTTTTCATTTGTATTTGCCCTTATAAGCCTTCTCTGATCTCCTCAGCAGAAAGTAATTACTCCCTCCTCAGAGGTGCCTTTCTGTGGTACTTCCCACTTTCTATCTTGAATTGAAGCAGTTTCAACAGGATCAGTATCTGTTTCCTTTCTGCACCCCTCCTGGTGCCCAGCACACTGCCCAGAGCTAACACTCAGAAAAGGCCCTGGACGACAGGAGAGAGCCTTGTGGCGATGGAAATGTCCTGTATCTTGACTGCATCAGTGTCGATATCCTGGTTGTCATTTTGTCCCTTTGTTCGTAAGATGTTACTATTGGAGGTGCTCAGTAAAGGGCATGTGGGATTTCTCTGTCCTCTTCCTTACAGCTGAATCTACAATTACCTCAAAAGTTTCATTTAAAATTTTAAATGTCCTTGAATGAATGAACACATGTGAATTATGAACTGTCAAGTAATAGTTACAGAGTACTATCAAGAGAAATACAGACCAGGCTGAACAGAAGAAAACTCACAGCTGCATTCAGGGGAAGAGTTGAGCAGAATTAAGCGATGCCTTTAGGAAACTATGGGGACTATCAACCAGGATGCTAAAAACTGCTGTGCAGGGCAGGAAGCTATGAGAATGGACTAGGTAAAAAAAAAAAAAAAAAAAAATTAACAAAATTAAAATGTTTAGCAACATGGGTGGACCTAGAGATTATCATACTAAGTGAAGCGAGTCAGAGAGAAAACGACAAATACCATATGCTAGCACTTATATGTGGAATCTAAAATATGACATAAATGAACCTAGCTACAAAACAGAAACAGACTCACAGACATAGAGAACAGACATGTGGTCGCCAGGGTGGTGAGGTGGGGGAGGGATGGACTGGAAGTTTGGGATTAGCAGAGGCAAACTCTTATATACAGAATGGATAAACAACAAGGTCCTACTGTATAGCACAGGGAACTATTCAATATTCTGTGATAAATCATAATGGAAAAGAATATGAAAAAGAATGTATATATATGTATAACTGAATCAGTTTGCCGTACAGCAAAAATTAACACAACACTGTAAATCAACTATATTTCAATAAAATAAACTTTTAAAAATGTTTAAAGAGAGACAAAAAGAAGACAAAAAGATAAAATCCAAGAAAGAATGAATGCAAGTAAAAGGGATTAAATTGTCTAGAATAAACTAAGATAAGCGGAAATTAACTAAGACTAGACTCTCCAGGACACTTACTAGAAGACAGCAGGGCCAATGTCATCAGGTAGAGGAAGGAGGTTTAGAAAAATCAGTATTTCAATGGCAGGAAGGGAAGCTAAGGGAACACCTGTCAAATTGGTGAAGAAGATGTACTTGGGACCCAACCAAGATCTCTCTTTCAGGGACCAGAAAAGAAAGGCCAATATTGTGGCTCAAGTGGGACCAGTGGATGGGTGCACAGTTTTAGCCTAAGAACTACAACTTCAAAGGTTGGGACCTCCAGATGAAAAAGGGGTAGAGAAAAGAAAATTGAACTATTCCTGGATAGTTTTGTTTAGCGCTTATGGTCTGCAATGATAACAATATAACATGCATTGTATTTGTAATACACTGAAACTGTTTATAATTGATATCCTAAACTGGCCTCACTCTCTGGTAATGGTCATTTTTGGAGCATGAAACATCCATGTGTTGGGCTGCAATGAACAAGGTAGGAAGGGGAGTGCTGTGGAAAATGCCAGAGAAAATAGGACCCAAAAGCCAAATCTTTGGTTAGAGAAGTAGCCCTGGGTTTTACTCTTGAGTTTCAACAGCAAAGAATGAACTCAGTATCTGCCAAGTACACACTGGTGTGTGTACCATGCCTTGATTAATCACCCGACACGAAATGCATGTGCAGGACATATGGAAATGCATGGCAGCTTCGCTCACGCACCTTGAAACATGCTGGAAAATGCTGACAAACACATTCCAACACAGATCTGTCTAATTATATTCTTAATTGATACATGAAACACAAGATTAAACCAGATCGTGTGCAGGCATGTTCCCGTGAGAAAAATCAGCAATATAACAAAAAGAGGACAAGCTAGCAAAGTAAAGTCCTGTCACTTACAACAATTTTTTTAAAGTACAAAAAAATACATCTTTATTTGCTGATGAATTATGCATCTATAATCCTATGAAATGGCGTGACTGATTTAAAAAGAAATTCACAATATTTAAGCTGCTAAAGAAATTACACTTAATAAGCAAAATAATACCCGGGCTCTATGAGATTATCCCCTAAATTAAAAGATCAGTTAGACTGATATGTCTGTCTAAAGAAAAGAGATTTGTATTTACAAATGCCTGGAGGAGAAATCCACTTGATAGAAACTTGTGTCACCATCAGTTCTATCTGGTACACTTTTTTTTTTTTTTTTTTGGCTACGTTGGATCCTCGTTGCTGCGAGAGGGCTTTCTCTAGTTGCGGCGAGCGGGGGCTACTCTTCGTTGCGGAGCGCCGGCTTCTCTGCGGGGACATCTCTTGTTGCGGAGCACAAGCTCTAGGCGCGCAGGCTTCAGTAGTTGTGTCTCGTGGGTTGCTCCGCTGCATGTAGGATCTTCCCGTACCAGGGCTCTAACCTGTGTCGCCTGCATTGGCAGGAAGATTCTTAACCACTGCGCCACCAGAGAAGTCCCTCTGGTACACTTCTTAGAATAAAACCTGATCACAACATTTATGTGTAAGACAGGCAAAACACTAAATGGATTAAGATTCGGGACCCTCGTATACAACAAAATTAGGTACTTGAATGGGTGCCCAAGTACATACAGGGACTTCCCCACTAGCCCCATGGTTACTGAGCACTTTAAACATGGCTCATCCAAATTGAGATGGGCATAAAAATACACACTGGATTTCAAAGACAGTACCAAAAATAAAGGATGTAAAATATCTCATTAATAATTTATATTGGGGCTTCCCAGGTGGCGCAGTGGTTGAGCGTCCTCCTGCCGATGCAGGGGACACGGGTTCGTGCCCCGGTCTGGTAAGGTCCCACATGCCGCGGAGCGGCTGGGCCCGTGAGCCATGTCCGCTGAGCCTGCGCGTCCGGAGCCTGTGCTCCGCAACGGGAGAGGCCACAACAGTGAGAGGCCCGCGTACCGCAAAAATAAATAAATAAATTAATAATAATAATAATAATAATTTATATTGAGGGAATTCCCTAGCAGTCCAGTGGTTAGGACTCAGCACTTTCACTGTTGGGGCGCGGGTTCAATCCCCGGTGGGGTAACTAAGATCCTGCAAGCAGTGCGCCGTGGCCAAAAAAAAGCACAAATTTATATTGATGACATGATATATCTCAGATATATAAAATATAATATTAAAATTCATTTCACTTGTTTCTATCTTTTGATATGACAACTAGAAAGTTTAAATTACATACGTGGTTTGCATTTGTGGCTTGCATTCTATTTCTATCGAAAGCACTGCTATAGGGTAGAAATACCCGAGAGGCTCGTTTCAGATGCAGATTGCCAGGCCTGTCCTCCGGGGAATCTAGTTCAGCTCTCTGTATTTTAGGCAGAGAACAGCAGGAGCTAGATAAAGCAACAAGAGTTTAATTCTTTCCTGATTCTCCTCCCACTATCAATGCCTGATTCTCTTCCTATTTCTCAGTTGCAATTACCAAAAAAAGAGAATCAGTTTGTCCTAAATAATCATAAGTGATGCTCTTCAGTCAGAGCTTTTGCGTCAGGCTACCTCATAGGTCTCTGACCTACAGGTTGTTTATCCTTAGGTCAAGTGTCCAGCCCAGGCCAATCCACTGTGACCAGTGGGGAGGGTGGAGGAGGCATGGGTCAAATGAAACAGAGTACAAGAATGACCCGGAAACTCGCCTCTCAGCAGGGGCTCTGGTCTGCCAGCTTTCTTTGGAGGCGACTGTGGGAATGCCCAGCACAGACTGGACTGGCCAGTAGTGAGTTAATTCAGAAATTAAAAGAGCATGGTGCACATTCAAAGGCCCTGTGAGCACTAGAGCCAAAGATTGATTATTTCCTGAACTACACTCCAGATACACTTTCAGCCAAGCCACTCTACAAATAACAACAGTGATAGATCTAATCTCAAAAATATTTTGAGTCATATCTAACAACCAGCTTGCCAGGCTAAACAAGGAATTTAGGTGGGGAGAGACATAATGCAGGGGCAGATGGGACAATATTCGGAATACAGCCAAGGAGTCAAAGTCCCAGTCCCAAGGATGCCATAACATCACCATACGTCCTTGGGAAAGATGCCCTAACCCCTCCTGCCTCAGGCTTGTCATCTTTACACGTTACAAAATGACAGGGATTGTGACTACTGAATGGAATGACAGTCGTAAACGTGCTTTTTAAAGTTAGAAGAGCTGCACAAATGTTATATTTACAAGTAGGAGCTATCATTAACTCTGTTTACTCATGAAGGAATAACCCCACAATACATCTTACCTCAATGAACACATCCTGCTCAGGGACCATCTGATCATATTTCTTCAACCTTATTAAAACGTTGGAAATGTTAACGGTCAGCTCTCATACTCTCTTAGCGCTTACTTCCAGCCATAGCTTCATCTGTAATGTACCTTCAGGAATTCACCACAATATATCAAAGCCTGCGGTCAGACCAGCAGCCCACCATGAGCCACGCAGCATGTATTTAAGAGAAATACTGTCAGTCAGTCCTGCGGCTGATGACAACTGTCAGCTGAATCTGATGGTAGCTTTTTCCAATAACTGTCAGAATATTCAAGGTTTACAACATATTCTAATGCCCTCCCACAGCATTTCTGTGTAAATTATCCAAATGGTGAGGAAAGCCATAAAAGGAAAGCTTAGTTACCATGTTTTGAGCCCAGATTTATTTCCACGCAATATCTTGGGAAAACAAAATACAATTTTCTTTATGTTATGCCCCATTTCCTTTCCACAAGCTAAATTAACTCCCCCCGCAAACGTGCTCAGTTTTAGAGAACCAATTCAAGAATACTGAGACTGTTTTCATTTTTCTGTTACTTTACAGAGAGCCTGACACTTCTACTAGATCAACAACAATAGGAGAAAAGCGTTTATCAAATATTTGCATAATTGATTAGAAACCCGGGCTATCCGTGGCTTCCGGAAAAAAAAAGGAGCTCTGTATCTTTAAGGCTCCATGGAGCTGTCTCTGCGCGCGATGCAGACAGTGCAGGTTCTGCGGCAGAGACTCATCCTATCGATAAGGTTCTGATAGCCAAGGTGGAGGATGGGAAAAGAATGGAGCTGTCCCAGCTACTCAATGAGATCAGGGCAAACTATGAAAAGCTCCTCACCAGAAATCAGATAGAGACCGTGCTCTCAACAAGGATCCAGGTAATGATTTCATACAGACAGGCATCTTCCAGGATAAGGAGACAATCCATGTCTATCCAATTCCTGTCTCGGCCTCTCTGAGGTACAGTATTTCCTTTTCAATGCAGCATATACTGGGGAAGGAATTTAGGTTTTACTGCAAAGTGACTGGGACTACAGGGGGAAAGGCTGTGATTATTCCTGTTAAATAACCATTAAATGAATGTTGATTGATACATTTGATTTTTATATAAATCATGAGGTTACTATCATTAACAAAACACGGAATCAACATACAATAAAATGGTGCACTCTAATCTCTTTTAGACATCCTACAGGAAGGAACATTTCAGATACCCTTCGAAGCTATTATGGAGTTATTTATAGAGATAATATAAATAACATCTTTAAAATGACAAGCTTTATAGTAAGATTTATTAGCTTCCACACTTGGCAAGATAAACCTAAGTAAAATATTTCTAAAAGGTTTCTATCATTTTTTAATGAGTTCAATTTTATACCAGATTGTTATAAATAGAAATCATCTGAGTATGTGAACATGGCATTCAGAAACAATGATATAAATTGGGACAATCAAAATTGCCAAATCGAAAATGACTTTCTACTTCAATTACAGGTTTTTGCTTTTGTACTAAAAGATGAGAAATGTTTATTTCTAATACTAAGCATGCAATATTTAAGTATTTTTTTATAAGAGAGTCAAGTTAAATAAGAGCTAAATCCTAATTTCATAGACTTACTTTGTTTTAAAATGACAAGCACCTTTAGTAATAAATTAAGGTCTCATCTCTAAACAAATGAATAAACAACTCTTTTAGAAACAAGGATTCAGAAATTCAGGGTTTTTGTTTTTTTTTTTTTTTTTGGTTTACCTATCATATCTGAGTACAAGTTCTATTCCAAGCACCCAAGCACAGCAAAGAGTTTACTTAAGAACATACCCAAAAGGGAAAAAATATTGTTGGGAAATCATAGGACATTACTGCATGCAATTCATTTTTAGTGACAACATACATTTAACTTCTGGGTAACATTTTCGGTCTTCATAAAGAGTTATCAGCATCGTAGATGAAGCAAATTCACTGGGATATTTGATTTAAGTGTTGGAATAGTTCACTCACCTTTTACAAAGAGAAGAAAACAATTAACAGATGGCAATTTCTAAAAATTATAAGCCAAATAAACATTTTATTTTGCAATAATAGAAATACAAGTTATTTAGTTTACAAGTCATTATGCTGAAGTGAATAAAGTGAAAAAGCAAGACTACAGTAAGTTTTGTTTCATCTTCTTAACATAAAACTACTTTAGGGGATGTTTTTTCAAAGAATTTAGAAAATCAACTGGAATAAATTCAAGGAAGCCTGATTACTTATTTATTACAAAATAAACATAAGCTAATTTAGTTATTTACTGCTGTATAACAAACCACTCCACAACTTGGTGGATTAAAACAATTGTATTGTCTTTCACGATGCTGTGGCTTGACTGGGTTCAGTGGGGGTTATTCTTCTGCTGCACATGACATTGGCTAGGACTTCAGTCATCTTGGGGCAAAACTAGGTTGGGACATCCAAGGTGGCTCACTCCTGTGTCTGGCACCTTGGCAGGGCATTTCTGGAAGGCTGGCTCAGCTGAGACAACTGGGCCTGTTTCTCTCCATCTGGCCTCTCTACATGACCTCTGCAACAGGGTAACCAGATCTCTTACATGTTGGCCCAGAGCTCCCAAAATCATAGGAGTGGAAGTCATCAGGGCTTCCTAAGGCTTAGGCCTAGAACTGGCACTTCAGCTATATTCTACTGGCTAAAACAAGACACAGGTTATCCCAGATTCAGTGTGGAAGAGGACCAAACAAGGACATGAATTTGGGGAGGTGTGATTCATGGGGAGCCATCTTCGGAATCTAGCTACCACACATGCCTAGCTGCCAGCTCCTCACTCAACATCCAAGAGACCAGCATTTTTATGCTCTTCTATTTCCAAAATTCTTGTCATCCTCTTTTGTAGTTGCTCTGATATGTGTTGCTGCTTGGCTTTGCCAACTTAACACTAAGAATAAGTGATACAACAAACCAAAAGAAATGAATGAATTTTGTTGTCTAATACCTCGCGCTAAACTTTATTGACTTTCATTTAATCCAATATTTCCTTTTAAAAAAAATCTATTGGGCTTCCCTGGTGGCGCAGTGGTTGAGAGTCCACCTGCCGATGCAGGGGATGCGGGTTCGTGCCCCGGTCCGGGAAGTGCAGTAGGAGCAATGTATGCAATTGATTGCAGTATTTTGAAGCAAAAATTAGAACTTCTTAATGTATTTATAAAAATGCATTTTAAAATGTAAAAAATTTAATTTGGTGGTACAATAGATTTTTATTTATTTATTTTCTGTACGCGGGCCTCTCACTGTTGTGGCCTCTCCCGTTGTGGAGCACAGGCTCCGGAGAAGCAGGCTAAGTGGCCATGGCTCACGGGCCCAGCCGCTTTGCGGCATGTGGGATCTTCCCAGACCGGGGCAGGAACCCGAGTCCCCTGCATCGGCAGGCGGACTCTCAACCACTGCGCGCCCTAACATGCCTTCTAAGAAAGGTAAATCAACAATGGGTTCTCTTAATACAGAAGTCTATTATAGAATCTCTAATGGCTATGATAACTTAACTCTCTAAATGATTCATAATACACTTTCTAGCAGTATTGTAAATTATCCTGTAAATTATTGTAAAGTATCCTGTCCATACCCAGTCCTAGAAATGATCGATTTAGGATATATAGCTGTTTATCTGCTTTTATGAAGCAGCCTACAAGAAAATATGGGAGGGTGGGCAGTAGCTAATTTTCTATCTTTCTTCCTTAATGATAACATAAACAACAGAAAGTTAAGAATCAGAGGTCTCAGGACTTCCCTGGCAGTCCAGTGGTTAAGACTTCGCCTTCCAATTCAGTGGGTGTGGGTTCAATCCCTGGTTGGGGAGCTAAGATCTCACATGCCTTGCGGCCAAAAAACCAAAACATAAAACAGAAGCAATATTAACAAATTCAATAAAGACTTAAAAAAAATGGTCCACATCAAAAAATTAAATAAAATAAAAAAGAATCAGAGGTCTCAAACTTAGGTCCTGCAAACTTACTTCTCATTAAATGTATTTTTCTACATTTCATAGACTGTCATGGTAGGAAAAGAATTTTGAGGTTCATTTTACATCCTAGAAAACTGAGGCTGAGAGTGCAATTGACTCGCTCATGAACTTAATTAATTAGTAACGGAGCACCAAGCAGAACACACATTGGTAATTTAAAAATTTAAAGAAAAAACTATTTGATTCCTGTACTATTTTTCTATAACTGCTTTTAAATGTCTCACTTTCAAGAGTGCTTTTGTTGTTGTTGTTGTTGTTATTGTTGTTGTTGGCTTTCTTCTAGTTGGAGGAAGATCTAAGCAAAAAAATGGACAAAGATGAAGAGGCTTTAAAGGCGGCTCAAGCAGAACTCAAGGAAGCCCGACGCCAGTGGCATCACCTGCAAGTGGAAATTGAATCTCTCCATGCTGTGGTGAGAATCATCTCAAAAGCAACTGGCTCATTGAATCCCCAGATGTTATCTGATTAAGAGAGGGAAAGGAATAATGTCCATTACTGGCCAGTGAGAAACTGAAAATCAGACCACTGAATTCCATCCATGGACCTAGTTCAACTACTGCCCTGCCTCCATCATGGCAATAACTATTATCAATTCACTCAAGGTTTATTCACACCTTTAAAAATGAAATAACCCTCGCTTATCACCCTGGGGTTCTCTAATTGTTAGAGTAGGGGAATAGAGTCTTTGTCATTATCCAAAGTCATAACAGTGGGGAGTCTTATCCATACCACTGAGAATTCTAATAGAAAAATATTTAAACACTTTCTGAAAATGCCTTTTATAAGCAGTCTGCTCTGGCTTTGATATTTAATATTCTATATTTTTCAATATTTAAGAAATCAAATAAATTAGGGTGATAATAAACTAATCACACTGCAGATTTTTTTTTGGACATAAGAATTATCACAGGATTCCTTTGAAATAGTAAGCTCTCTAGCTGTAAATAGAAAATACAACTTTTTAAAATTTGGGTCATACCTAAAGCTGTAAGGAAACACCTCTTGCATAAGGGCTGTACAATTATTGCAACCTTTTTAAGAAAGAAGAGAACTCAATAGAACAAAGACATTGCAAATCAGATTTCAGAAACACAGTTAGTTTCCCTGATTCACTGATGAAGATCTGTACAAAACAGGAAAGGGGCCTTGAAAACTCCCTACATGCCAGTGAACAACATTACCAGACGCAGCTGCAAGACCTAGAGGCAGTGATTGAAGGACTAGAAAAAGAGCTACAGGAAGTAAGGCGCGGCATCGAAAAGCAGCTTCAAGAGCATGAGATGCTCCTCAACACGAAGATGAGGCTAGAACAAGAAATCGCAACTTATCGCCGCCTCCTGGAAAAGGAAGAAATCAGGTACCTAATTCCATACAGTGAATGACCAGAAATACAGAGCCATTTATGTCACTGACATAGAGAAATTAAATCTAAAACCCATCATCACCAAGGCATGCTCACGGGGTTCCTACCACAAAACAGGATTACTAGGCACTGCAAAAAATATGTGGGAGAACTATTTCCAGCCTCCCAAAATTATGAACAGAGTAGCCAAAGTCAGGGACATTAGCTACAACAAAGAGCACAGCAAGCCTAGAACAAAACGTAAACAATTCTCTATCGCTACAAAAATGACCTTCCTTAACTTTCTCACTTTCCTGGCCATTCACCCCTTTTAGAATTAGTCAGTGCCTTCTATGGACCACCCACAAAGAAAGTTTGAAAAATTCACACATTACCACATTTCCCCTCCCACAAGGGCCCACTCCCAACACACATCAAACACCAAAATAATAATAACCATTATTATAACCATAATAATAATAATAATGTTATTATTATTATTATAGTACAACCACGGAAAGCAATGTTGTTCTGAGTACATGATTTGAAAGATTTCCAGATATCCTGGTAACGAAAGGTATCAAAAGAGGAATTCTTATTAATTCACATAATTTCATAATCTGCAATCACTTATAAGGTCATATGGCTTTCGGCACAGCACAATGTACAATTTTCCATGTTCCCATAAAAAGAAAACCTTTATTCCTGCTTACTTCAGAATTCTGAGTCCTCTATAAAACTGGATGAAACTACTTTCACCTATAATAAATCTCGACATTTACTAAATCTTTGAAAAACATAAATTGAATTAAAAATATGCCACTTACTAGCTAAGTGATGCTGGGAAAGTTACTGAATCTTTCTGTTCCTCAGTTTTCTCATCTATAAAATGGGAATAATATTGCCTACCTCAAAATTGCTGAGGATTAAATGAATTGTTTGTAAAGTGCTTAAAACAGTGCTATGTAAATATATATATAGCTATATACATGTAATTTATTCATTATGAAATAAAATGGTTGTAAATTTTATTTAATGCCTAATCATTCAAGATGTTGATAAAGTGGTCTTTAACATTCCTTTAATACAATTTTTAAAATTTTATCATGCTATATTTAAGATACACAGGTATCTTAAATTTATTTAAGATAAATATACAAAGTATCAAGAAAAATATAATGAACTCCCATGTTTAAGAAGTGAAACATTTACAATGTTATTGAAGTCCCCCCCAATCCCCACCCACAGCACCTAAACCACACCCCCACCAATCTCATTCTCTTCCCTCAGTCTAACCTGGCTCCTGGATCTGATGCTTATGTCTCATTAGTCTCATTATATATCCCTAAGCAAAATGTGAAATTGTTTTGCATGTTTTTTAACCTTGATAAAATTAGCTACAATGTATCTTTCTTTCCCCACTCAATGTTATACTTGGGAGATTGTTCCCTACAGATAGAGTATACCCTTAGTTCACTAATTTTCACTGCTAAGTAGTATTTCCTTTGTATGACTATACTACAATTTATCCATTCTCTTATTTGTGAGCATTTGTTTCAATTACATGCTAATACAATGTTGCTCCTATAATTCTTTCCAATTTCAGATATTATGGTTGCATCCAAGGTGGGAAAAAAGAACAAAAACCTACCACAAGTAGAGTTGGTTTTGTTTTACCTTCAGGTGAGTTTCTGATATAAGTTAACTAACTTAAAAAGTGAAGTGCCTGTTTATAGGGATTATAAATAAATACTCTAAAGTAGCAAAAACAAGCAATATTTGAATAAAGTTTGACATACAAATTGACTGTGAATAGTACTTCAACATTGTAATTTAATATTTCATAAATAATATTTTCACAGCCATTATAAATGAAATATCTTTTTCAACAAAAGTCCCACAGAAGTATGAGAACGAAAAAGTGGAAACAGTGACCAAACAAGCAATATTAAATGGAAATGTCGTGAAAGAAAGCACTGAAGCTCATGGCACTATTCAGTAAGTAAAAAATTTTGACTAACAGTGAACATATGCCAAAAAAATTAACTTCAATTGAGTAATCTCAGCAATCTTTGAACGTTTCCAAACATAATTTTATATATTGTGATTTTTAACCTGACATGAATAAATATACATAAACAAAAACTCAGATGAAGTACTCTATTCTTAATGGACCATTTTTCCAAAAATATAACCAAAACATGAGAATTCCATAGAATCAGTTAGACATTTTATTAATATGATTTTTAAAGAATATAAATAATAAATGCCACAATGTAAATTATAATTTAAAATGTAAATATAAATTACATTTCTTGATTTATTTTTCATATACAATACATATTACATGTTTTTTACTATAGCCATACTTCTTCATATAGAAAGATTTATTTTATCATTTCAGGACAGAGAAAGTGGATGAAGTTATTAAAGAATGGGAAGGTTCCTTCTTTAAAGATAACCCTCGATTAAGGAAAAAATCTGTTTCTCTTCGATTTGATCTTCATTTAGCAGCCACTGATGAAGGGTGTTTACAGACTAAGCAGGATAATCTACCAGATATAGAAGTCAGGCTTATCATGAGAAGATCATGCAGTATCCCCTCTATCAAACCTCCATCAGCAGCTAATTAATCCAAAGACAGTATTTGACTTGATGTGAAAATGACATTAGGTTGGACCAAGGTAGGCCTGCTGACCACCTTCTGTCCCAAAATGTAAGTTACTAAGTATGTATGTTATGACCAATGTATGACTCTTCAGAAAAAAAAAAGGGGGGGGGGACAAAATGTCTCTGAATCTAATTATAGCTGTATTTTTTGGACAGAGGGAGCGTAAACTCAGAAATTTAGTACAGTTTCTATTTTATTTATTCTCCAAATAGTCTTCTTTTTCCCTTGAAATTTTTATCAGAGACTGTAAGCATTAAGATGGTTTAGTTAAGCCTTTGAAATTTCACTCAGTGTCTGAACATTCTAAGGAAAATGGAATAGTCTGTTTAAATATGACTGTACTATGTTAAGAACCACACTGAGTTATTCATCATTATTCCATGACTGGTTATATCTAAAAAGATTTTTCTACTTAAAAAAAGAAAGCAATTATAAATGAACCTTTAAAGAGGACTATTCACTTAACCAAATGTTTCCCTTTTGAGATAATAATTTGCACAGGTAGAAAAATAAAAGTTATTTTCTGTAAGATGTTTTGAGCAAACTATAGAACACACCCCAGGGCTAATTTGATGATTAAATTAATCTTCATCTGAAAGTTTTTTGTAATCATTATCTGATTTCCAGAGAGTTAACTTTATTCTAAGAACTTGAAAGTTTGTGTCCTCCCCCACAAAAAAATCAGAAGTCCAGCTGCACAAAAAGAACATGAAAGCTAGTTACTCCAATTACTAGAACAGTTAATCCAACCTCTTACCATCCCAACTTTTCCATCTGTAAAGTTAAATGTGATTAATTTGAGTCTCTGATGCAAGCATTAAAGACACTCTATAAAGTATTATAAATATTTCTTGCGAACATTTATGTGAATTAAGATAACAGTATTGTTCAAACATTTATGTGAATTAAGATAACAGTATTGTTATCTAAGCTAAGAGTATTTGCAGGATTTATGTTTTTAAATTGTTCAAACTCCAATAAATATGGATAGAAAATATATTTGTGAATAAGTCAAGTATTGTTGCAAAGTTTTTTAAACAACCTAATTTGTTTAATACAGGTATATTTAAAGACCTTAAATAATAAATACCTGTTTTAAAACATTAGATATTTATAGGCTATCAATTTTTTTCTAAGCAGAAAAAAACATTGAGTACAACTCACCATACTTTTTTCCCAGCTAAAGTATCATCTAAGGGCTACAGCTGTTAGCATATTAATACAGCCTTTACAACTCTCCCTCTCTCTCTCTCTTCTTTCTTTCAACCAAAAAAAAAAAAGTATATTTTAACCAGAAGAAAATTATGTTAAATAATCTTTAACATAATACAGGGAATCACATTTAAATTTTCTTTTGATTACATCATATTTCTTTTAGCCTGGCTTATTCTGTTTAGTGAAAGGGATGATTTTGTTTTGTCAAGGATACAACAGCATGTTAAGTGCTTATTCTTGCATAAGCATCTGACCTAAAATACATCCTACACATAAAAATGTTTTCATTCAATATTAGTTAAATGCTACTAACTTTATTAAAGCTTTGGAAATGCAATCGTATAAGCTATTGTACTAAAGTTACTGTACTAAGTAACAGTATCATAAATAAAGAAATATATCTAGTGTAATCTATACGCAGTGTCGAAAACTTAGTACTGGGCATCATGAATGTAACTGCTTGTTATAGTAATTCCACTATGTAGCTATTGTGTGTATTACATGTACATTTTAAAATACAGTACTTGAATTTATAACAGAGTTTTATTTGCTTTGGGGCATTTTAAATTGGGATATGAATTTACCAAAGTAAATGATACCACTACAATAAAAAAAAAAAAGTTGAAACATGAACTACAAACCTGCATTGTATTTGAGTTTGATACATTGTTTTGAGTTTAATTGTTCCAATATTGTTAGCTCAATTGGGGGATGAAGAAAACTGTAAACAAGGTGCACAAAAGCACAATTTTTATACTTTTTTTAACAACAGAAAAATTAAGAAGAGTATATTCTAATGGTATATTCTAATTAAAAAATAAAAATAATCCCATGATCCTGGGAAAAGTATAACAGGAGCCACCATTTGCAGAGTGCTCGCTCTACTCCTGGCCCTGTACTCAGCATCTTCGTACACAATCTCTAATTCTTACAACAATCCCACAGATGAATATTATCCTCACTTGATGGATGAATAGAAATGAATATTCTTCAATCTCTCTAAAATGGTTCAAATGCACCCTTCCATAACAAAATACAAAAGTAAATAATAATTCCAGTTACCAACAATTGCAGGATATCAGCCCTGGGACTGTCAGTAATGACCCATGTAACCAGGAAGGAATCACTTAAATTCCCTAGGCCTCAATTTTCACACCTGAAAATTAAGAGAAAGATGGTGGTTGATCAGAACTCCTATGCTGCCTACCTCACAGAAATGTTTGAAATGATATACATGTGAAAATATCTGGCAAAGCACTACTCAAATATACAGTACTATTTGGATGAAAATGGTCACTGGGAGAGAAGAATTTGTGAGGACAATCATAGCTGACGATGAGTAAGTAATAGTTCAAACACAACAGGTAAAGAGAATTTTTTAAATTCTTCAATTACTGCCAGAAGAGTTATTCTTTCCCAGTGAGTTATCCAGTTTGACCTGTTCTACCATGATAGTTTAAAGTACAAAATGTTCTCCAAAGTAAAAAAAAAAAAAAAAAGTTTAAAATAATTTGAAAGTTTCCAATGGAATCATGTTATGGTACATGGGCCAAAAAATAAACTTCAGTTAAATAATATGTATACACACATTACTCAAATTAGCAACACATGAAATGAAAGGAAAGTCTGTGCACAGGGTAGAATTTAGTTCTATGTTTATAAGTTATGGCCATCATGTACACATAGATTGCCAACATTCATGGGCATACTACAAAGAAACATTTTGAAATAAGGTGTATGTGCAAACCAGTACAAGCCTTTTCCAGTTTCCCTCACCCATTTAGACCCTAGACCAGGACTGGCAAACTTTGTAAAAGCCCACATAGCAATTATTTTAGGTTTTTCGCGCCATAGAATCCCTGTAGCAACTATACAACTCTGCCCTTATAGCTGAAAGCAGCTGCTACATAAATAATATGTAAATAAGTGGGCATGGCTGTGTCCTAATAAAACTACAAAAACAGAAGCCAGCTCAGTCCTGGCCTGCACCTGCAGTTTGCTGTCACCTGCCCTGGACCCTCAAATAAGGCCTGTGGATGACAGACCATACCCCAGGTTCTCCAGGACCATTCTGTTTTCAAACACTTTCATCCTTTTCCACACCATGTGTCAAAGTTCATGTCCCAAATCCCCAGGTATTTTGAAGGTAATGCAGAAGGCTGTAAAAACAAACCATACTTTGTCGAAGTCTACAAAACCTCGTGAATCACTCAGACCTGGAAATCTTCCGGGCTTCAATATTTCACAACAATTTCTAGTGATAGCAACTGAATAGTCATAACTTCTGCCTTCACAGAAACAGCTGAGAAAACTAGCTTATTTCACCATTTTTCCTAGAGCCAGAATTTTTTTTTTTAATATCCAGACTTTATAAGCTATTTGGCTCAGACAGAGTTCTGTTCTCCCTTTCCCTATTTTAAGGGGGAAAAAATCCATTGAAAAAAGCTTCATTAGAACAAACTACAGACAAATTGCATGGTTCAGTGTTTGGTTCAAAATATTTTTTGAGTCACAGAACTCTTTGGAAATCTGTTAAACTCCAAACCCTCTATCTGGGGGTTAAAAAAAAAAGCATCTAAAAATTGTGTACAATTTTAAAGCGTTATATAGGAATAAACCTCCTAGAAGCAATTCGCACAGACTACTAGGTGTCCAAGGACTATGGGTTTTTCCTTGTTCTCTCCCATTTTGTCCTCTTTCTTCCTTCCCACTCATGGTTCTCATTCTACCCCTAATTGTGTCCCTCCCAGCTTCTTCCCACACTACTATAGAAAGAAATCAAAGAGACCTGGGCTTCACTCCCAGCTTAATCACTTACTAGTTTTGACTTCCCTGCCTGGAGCGGGGGAAGAAGTATCTCAAGGAAATATGAGCAGTGTCAGAGAGGAAAGCAGGCCAAGTTCCTGAATCTTGCTGCCAGAAAGAAAACTAAACTACTTGGTCCTAAGACTATCACTGTGGTCTACTATAAGGCGCCTGCAAGGGCTCCCAATGACTTCACAGTTACATGTAGCTGAACAGTCATGTTAATGATGCATACCACGTTTTCCAGGAATAATCACCATTCCAAAAGTCTGTCCTGCAGTTCCCATAAATATCCCTGTCCATGCAAGATCATATGTGCTGATGGTTGCTTGGGGAAAAATCAACAGCAACTCAGTGTAAGTTGAATCCACTCTTCAGTCTTTTTTTTTTTTTTTTTTGGCGGTCCGCGGGCCTCTCACTGTTGTGGCCTCTCCCTTTGCAGAGCACAGGCTCCGGACGCGCAGGCTCAGCGGCCATGGCTCACGGGCCCAGCCGCTCCGCGGCATGTGGGATCTTCCCAGACCAGGGCACGAACCCATGTCCCCTGCATCGGCAGGCGGACTCTCAACCATTGCGCCACCAGGGAAGCCCACACTCTTCAGTCTTAATCTCTAGGGCTTTCTCTCTTTTATCTTCCCTATATTCCTCCTTTCTTAATTCTGCAAATCTTTGGAGCACAGAAGGAGCCAAAGGGAAGAAAATGAGATAGCCATTCATTTATTCACTCCACAAATAAGAGCACCTGAATGGGCACTGCTCCAGATGTCAAAAGCCCCCCACTCAAGGAGCTTTCATCCCGATGGGAAGAAAAAGACAATAAGCACATAACAAATAGAGGATGTTAGGTGGTGATAAATACTGTAGAAAAAAAACAAAGTACAAACCATGAATGGAGGTTGGGGAATGCGATGCAGTTTTAAATAGGTCAGGAAAAACCTACTGAGAAGGTGCCGACATCTGAGTAAAGACCAGGAGGTGAGAAAGTGTATCAATGTCACTACTCCTCCGAGATCCCCTCCTTTCCTTTACCACCATTTTTGTGCCACTCTGTTCGCACTACAGTGTGCTTTGTTCCTAACACCCGGCACCTGCAGCTTTTCTGCAGAAGACTGCCTAGAGATGACACAACCCAGCACCTGCCCCAGCACCGCACTTGCCCAGACCCCCACCATGAAAGCCAGAGATAGTAGGTTCTGGGCTTCCCTGCTGAGGCATTTGTGTATCTTACATTAATCTGTATCTCTGATGCATATATATATATATATATACATATATATATATATATATATACACACACATGCCTTTTTTTTTTTTTTTTTGCTCCTCTACGTGGCTTGCAGGATCTTAGTTCCCCGACCAGGGATGAACCCGGGCCCCCTGCAGTGGAAGCACGGAGTCCTAACCACTGGACCGCCAGGGAATTCCCTGATGCCTATATATTTTTAAAAAGCAATTTCGTATACATTATCTCAAGCACCACTCAGGCCCCCCATTATGCTTTGATGACCTCCTTTTTAGTCTTTCCCTTTAACATGCTCTTCAACTTCACTAATCTCTAATCATGAGTATAAAAATATTGGAGGTGTAAGAACTGGACAGTGGGTTCAGCTGGACAGCTTTGCTGACTTCTAGAGATGCCCTAGCCCCTGCTGGCACACCCAGGATGATGGCTAATGGCAGCCGGAGAATTCAATCAGTCACCCTAAATGTCAACACTGTTTTCATCAAGTAACTTCAGATCCTTCTCGCTCCACAGTGTCCCACATCGGTCAGGTGTTTATATATCCAAGGAAAAGCTACTATCTAGTAAACGAACGTAGTCTTGATTCAGTGGAAAGAGCCCTGGACTAGACCAGAACCTGCCTCAATACACATTTATTGAGCATCTAACAACGGGTCAAGCCCTTACTGGGCACGGGCGATACGAAGATGACCAATGCAGATGACTGAACCTTTGCTTTAGTGGCTCTCATATTGCATTGAAAATGACAAACAGTCCGATATCAGGTAAAGACCATAATAAAGTTATCAAAGAATCTTGGGAGTTCAGAGGAAGGATTAAGGGGGGGGGGGGAAGGGGAAAGTTCCAGGTGGGCATCACAAACAATTTGAGCTGGATCCGGAAGGACAGATGAGTTTAAGCTGAAAAGTGAAGGACAGTCGTTCCCGGTGGAGAGAACCGAGTGAGCCAAGGCGCGCCGGGACAGAGACCCTTGCCCGATGTTGCAAGAGCACACAACCTGGGGCAAGGAGATTAACATCTCCGGCCCTTGGCTCAGAAACCTGTGGCAGTTACCCTAGCCTCGCGCTTGGGAAAACTGGAAAGGTCCGTGCTGCTTTCGCCAAGGCTCCTGCCCGGCCGCTAAGGCAGGAAGCCCTGGGAGGCGCGCGGGAGGGCAGAAACTGCGAACCGCGCGCTCCGCGCCTGCATCCTCGGCTTACTAAGTACACACTCCAGGTCCCAGGGAAAGAGTAAAGAAAAAGACCGGAAGGAAAGAAAGAAAAAAAAACACCCTCGGAGGCGGGGACGTGCTCGGCCTGAGTCCGGCCGGCGTGGCGCGCGGGCCTCGCGGCCACAGTGGTTCCGGGGCTAGCTGCCGGCGCGCTTCCCGCTGCCTTCCGGCCCCGCGCGGGGAAGCTGAGGCCGCGCTCCCACCTCCCCTCGGCGCAGCCTCGCACCTCCCGCCGCGTCACCCGTCGCTGCTCCAGCTCCTCAACGGCCGCGGGGTTTGGGCCTACCTAGCGGTCGGGCCACCTCCGCTCTCTCCGCTGTGACGAATCGGCGCCCGGCTGGCAAATTACCCAAATTCGGGGAGTTTTGAGAAACGTATGGGGCCTGAAAAAATCCTTGATTGTACTAAGCACCACCGCGTCCCCACTAGAAGACTTATTTTTCTTGAGAGAGTCGGTTGGAGCCTTGAAAGGAATTAAGAAGAGTGTTGAAAGTGCGAGCGCGGAAGCTCCGGACGCGAGGGGCGGGGCGTGCGCGGGACAAAGGGAAGCGAGGCCGGAGCTGCGGGCGTTTTTTCTGCCCGCGGGTGAGTGTTTCCGACTGGGCTCGACTGGGTCGGGAGGGTGGCGAGGCGTGGGGTCCCGGCTTGGCCCGACCCCGAGTCCCCGGGGGTTGCTGGGGTTCAGGCTTGGCCGCGGCGCCAGAGCCGGGGGCCAGTTGCGGCCTCTGAGGCCTAGCGGAGCGAGGGTGCCATCTGGGGCTCCTCCGGGGCGGCCAGATGTGCCCCTTCCACTAACCCCGCGGAATTGGTCAGAGCACCTCTGCATACTCCTCTTTAGTAGAGTCGCTGGGAAAGTGCATCCTTCACACAAACCTAAAGGAAACGACCTCAGAGGAAGCCCTTGGGGCAAGCCAAGCCCGTGGTCCCTCACCCCCGGAAAGGTGGTTTCCCCTCGGTTCAGGCAGCGACCTGAGGACTCGTGGTGTGGCTCAGAGTGAAGAGCGAAAGCTCGGAAACAGTTTGACCTGGGTTTGAAACCCAACTCTGGCACTTCCTGGCTGTGTGTCTTTAGACAAGTTACTTACCCTCGCCGAGACTCCCTTTGTTCTCTGTAAAATGGGAATAGCAGTACACATCTCGTTGGTAGTTGTGACTGTTAAACCAGATGGTGTGAGTAGTAAGCCTGTCCCGTATAAGGTAGTCAACAGATACTTTAGGATTTTATGCCAGGCACCGGGCATGCATCCGGTGGTGGACAAATGCACAAGGTCGCTCTTGGAATTTATAGTATAGCAGAGGAGATCAGTAATTTTAAAGTATTAGCAATAAAGTGTGACATATCAGGGAGCTCGTGACAGTTATTGTCAGGGCTGCCCCCAGCAAGGCCTAGTGGATGTTGACAGCCTACCTGAACTTGAGCAGGAAGGAAATCTGCACCAGACTCTGGTTTCTTGCCTGTTCCTTAAGGAGAGAAGGAGAGACCCAGGTTGGGCCATTGAGATTTCGTTCTGCACCAGGTCTCTTATTCATAATGCTCCAGGAATTCCCTTAAAATGCAAAACAGAAGCAAAAAACATCATGTTTGTTTCGCATAATGTTGGATGAAAGGACTCCAGTAGTCATAAAAGTTATTTGCCTTATTTCTAAAAATGAATGTTTGTCTCTTTATATACGCAGTGTGTGATGTATATTGAGGTAAGGAACAAGCTCACCTGTGTATGGTCATGTGGTGAGCTAGTAATACTAGGACAAAAGTTAGTAAGAATTGAGCTAGAAAAAAAGAAGAGCTAGGTACAGGGACTACAATCATAAATTAAATGGTCCCTGTTTCTAAGCAGCACACTATATACCCACATTAACAGGTATAATACGATAGCATAGATCTGTGTAAATTGGATAGGAGTACAGATGAGGAAGGAATTAATTCCGCACAGGTCATTTGTCAAGAAAGCTCCATTGAGGAGATATATTTTGAAATGGGCTGAGAAGGGTAATAAGAGTTTTTCAGGTAGACTCTCAAAATTTATTCCCAGCAGTTATAAAGCTGTTTACCACTATAAGAGAATGTAAAGTTCATTGTCACACCAGTTACCTTTTGCACTGCCTCCAGGAATAAAATGGTGCTCCATTTTAGTAGAAGTTGTTATCCTAAAAGGAAGGCAGAGCTGCGGCTGATCAGGGAGCTGTCAGTATCTGGCAGGCCTCGTTGAGGTAGGCCCTGACAATACATTACATTCTATTGTCACTGTATTTTTATCAGTCTGATTAAATGTTTACATGGCATCAGCAAAACGTTTTCCATGCAAGAGGTGGCTCAGTATCAAAAACAAAAAAACTTGCAAGTACATGTCTAATTTTACTTTTTAATATCCCCAGTAATTTGTTTTAGTCATTTAATTCTGATCAACCAAATGACCTAAAGAACTAGTAAAATATTAAAAAGGCTGGATTACTAGAAGACAATGTAATTTTACTAAGAAATACCAATTAAATTACCCTATTCTTTAGGAAAACATTCTCTTATGCTTGCTGAGTTTTGATTATTTTTCTTTATTTTTCTTTTTTTTATTTTAGTGTCTCAGATTCATTCTTAAGGAACTGAGAACTTAATCTTCCAAAATGTCAAGTAAGTTTCATTTTTTATATTTATCAATCTATATTAATAAGAGACTAATGCCCTAGCAAATGGGAATTCCAAAATACTCTCATTTTTTTTTTCTTCAAAACAGGACCATTGGTAGTTTTGTTGCATAGTATTATATCTCAGTTGTTTACAAGAAGTTATTTATTTTCTTTCAAACAGAAAGACCATCTTATGCCCCACCTCCCACCCCAGCTCCTGCAACAGTAAGTTTTAATTTTCTTGTTAATGTAATAGCCAAGTCTGGCCTTGATACAAAAACCCAGATGTCTTCCAGTGACAGTCACTCAGTCATCACAGCAACAGGATGAAAAATTCAGCTAAAAAAAACAGCACTTCCTACTAAATAAAATAACTCTGCATCTTACCTTGAACCAACCCCAACATTTAAAGAAACATTCTACTGAAATGCCAACCTCCTATGCTCAGTTCTTTTTTTAATTGGGAATAAGTGACAAGTTTAACATTTCTTTCTTGTTAATCTCTATTAAGAGTCTTGAAAGTTAATATGAAATGAATGCTCGTTCTGGCATTTATTATTTTTAAGCCTGACCTTCAACTGGTTACATTTTTCTGTCCTTGTCTGTATATAATTTTCATGTTAAATCAAACAATAAAGCTTCCAGTTCTATAATAGCTTATTGTAAATCTTTATTTTCAAGCTGTTCAAGTAAGGATTTCATTATCTATGGGTCAGATCCTGCCGTTTCACTTTACTCCATAAGTAATGCTTTATTGGACTGAGAATTGATATGTTTCAAAGTGCCTAAATGATAGTCGTGAACTAATTTTTTTCACCCAGCAAGCTCTGGCCCAGCTTGGTCAGCATGTAAAATAATTGTCCAGTCCACAAAACAGTTCTAACAGTAACCATTCAGGCCTTGCTGAAATGGACTTCTTGTTGTTTTTTTATTTAAAAACAAAAACAAAACACTTAACATTGACCATATCCTACAAAAGAAGTTCTTTAAAGCTGTTAGCCCTCCTTCCATACTCCCTACCCCTAAATTTCTGGCTAGTTTACTAATTAGGTCCTTGTGTAATTTTGTTTTCTCCACTAGATAAACTAGTTTTATTTACTAACCCTCAGATGTATGTTTTAGTTATGTTTATCAACAATTTATTTTTCCATAGTAAGATGCTTTTAAAAAAGAGATACTGTATCACATCTTCTCAGCTCAATTTATATAACATACAGTTTCTAAAGTTACTTCTGGTAGATCTTAAAGTCCTGTGTTTGGTTTGTTTCTTTTCTTAAATCAAAGAACATTTCTTATGACCATCTCCTTGGCACTCTGCTAATGGCTATACAGGTGGAGTTGAACAATTGAGATTCCTGACCTCAAAGAGCTAACCATGTACTTCATTTTTGGAAACGGTATAGTTGTAATATTTCAGTTTCGATTTTTTTTTAGTTCCCTTATTTTCTTACATTACTGCCTCATAATGTTGAATAGTGATTATCATTGCTTATGCAACTTTGAAGGTGTCTTTTTGACGCAAATACTGCCTCTGACAGCATATAATATCTTGAAAACAGACTTGATTTTTTGAGATAATAAAAATAGCTCAGAAACTAACCCTATGACTTCTTAAATGTAGAAAGGGATATTTTTACCTTTCTTTAGTCATACTTCTGTACCATTATAATTTCACATTTACACATAA
The DNA here is from genome assembly GCF_949987515.2 of Delphinus delphis. Classification (NCBI taxonomy): domain Eukaryota; kingdom Metazoa; phylum Chordata; class Mammalia; order Artiodactyla; family Delphinidae; genus Delphinus; species Delphinus delphis. The sequence goes on from NC_082701.1 coordinate 20,611,599, forward strand.
ACTACGGAAGACTAGGGGTTAGGACATCCAACAGAATGGATATTAAATGAGTTATCCTCCTTTCTTTTTTTTCCATTTCTTCTGCCACCACCATCACCAGCTCCACCCACCACTACCACCCAAATGTACCACTCCAAGTAATATAAACTTCTTTTGTGCCTTTGATACTTCATCTGTGTTTTGCCTACTTATGTATGCTTGATTTGCGTCTTCTATAACTACATAGACTAGAAATTGATCAGTAGTTTTCTTCTAAAGAATATCAAATGTATTATCTGCTTGACTGTCTTTCTTTTGGACACTAAGGATATGTGCAGTGGCATGTTTTAGAAAATTGTGTTTATAATAGCTACAGTTTAGTTGGGATGTGTTAAGTTTATTATACAATTCAGCATTGGTATTGTCAATTGCATGTTAAAATGAAATTACTGTCACTTGTTTTGATTGAGGTTCATTAGGTAAAATACCTTACTTTTGGTCTCTCTTTGCTACATCCTTTTTATGCATCATACCTTGATTCTCATGAACATTGGATGTCATTTTATTAATCACGAAGGGCACTGCTATATAAGAGCCCATTTGTGATCACATCAACACATAATTTGCAAAAGCCAAGAATTCTGTTGCTCCAACGAGCAGTTGTGGTTTGAAAGAGCTAGGGCTGTCAGGAAACTAGATGAGAAAAGAAAGTTCAAGTCTGTCTACTAGAAAAGTAGTTCACATTAAAACTCAATGCAGAAATTGTTCATGATTGACCTGTGGAAGATGGATCAAAGAAGAGATGGAAGAGAAAGGCTATAAAAGAATGGGTTAAAAAGATCAGACAGTACCCTCAGAATGAAATCCATGCATTTCTTACAAGTCTTTGTTTTGAAATCATGTATGTGACATCCATTGAATCCCACATATGTTCTTTTCTATTGACAACTTCTGACTTCCTGATTTGAATCTCTTCTCATTTCTCACACTATATAAAATGATTTAAAGCTGTCTTTGAAAGTGATTCATTTCTTGTTTTTGTTTTTGGTAGATAATACATTGGCGGCATTCACATAACTGTCAAATAGATCATGTTTTGTTTTGCATGTAAAGTGTTCTCAGACTCCTAGCTTATCACATTTCAAGCTTTCCTATCTCAGACATATATCGCTAAGTTGTTATTTCATACTATTGACCATAAAGTAACCCTGAATGTTTGAGACACTTCAGTGCATTGCTTATCCCGAAAAACAAGCACACATATTCACACTCACACGAACACCACTGGTCCCTGCAAAGAGACAGAAAGAGAGGGGAAAAAAAAAAAAAACACAGACTGGTTTTCACTGAAAGAAAAAGAACAGTTACAACACATCATTGCTTGTTTAAAATCAGGTTGCTTTTGCATGCCATATGCAGATCATTTTTCATTTCTGTGTTTTCCTCGTTTGAGCTCATTTCTCATTCGTGTTTTTGTCTCATTTGTTTCCATCAGCAAATGCCCAGCACACCAGGGTTTGTGGGATACAATCCATACAGTCATCTCGCCTACAACAACTACAGGCTGGGAGGGAACCCGGGCACCAACAGCCGGGTCACGGTAGGAGAATCAACTATTACAGCATCCAGCAAACAACTGGAATTGACCAGAAATGCCTTCAGAGTTAGGTCCTTTGAATCATCAGCACAGCCATTTAAAAAAAAAAAATTTAACCTGGCTTTTAGACTATTTTAAATATTCATTGTACAATCTTACACTGAAAAATGAAAAAATAGTGAGATCTGGATATGTATATAGAAGAAAAGAATTTATTCTGTTTGGTGGTTGGTAGAGATAAAGCCTTGGGCACTTAATGCTAATACTATATGTAGACAAACCTAGAATTTCCTATGGTTAAGATGCCCTTTTTGAGATGAAGAGTATCTTTCATTTAAGGTAATTGGCATTAGGCTCAAGACCTTAGTTTCTTAATAAAGGCTGGGTTTACAGGCCTAGCTGCCCTACCACTTTGAACTGCTGCACATAATTATTTGTCTTTTGGATTTAACAGTTGACCTAACTGAGATTCATTTCTCTCTAAAAAGATTTTAGTGTCACTTCAACGAATTGCAGAACAAAAGTTGAATGAAATTAATTTGAATTATCAGACTATAGATATCTACAGCTAGAAGTGTGTTTATAATCCATAGGATAAAGGATATAATTTCTGAAACTTAGGATGCTTCACTTAAATGATCAGCCTAAGATACCAAAATTGGATGATGTAATTCAGACTTTCTATTTTATTTTATTTATTTATTTGTATTTATTTATTTTTTTAAAGAAAGAATTGGAGAATTCTGTTCAAGCCAAATTTGAGGATTATAAACTGGGAAGAACATGTCAGAAAGCTCTGAGAATTGTTCCTCCCGTTGGAAGGCTTTTTATTTTACAGTCATCTTAAAGTCCATTTAAGGAAGTTTAGGTACCAAAGAAACAACTGTAAAAATGTTTTACCAAAAATAAATAATAAATCCAAAAGCCAAATACCTACATACATTGGAATGTGGTATTGGTGAGAATTTATACAACCCAGAATGGCTGTAAACTTTTTAATACCTGGTTTTTGTTTGCTGTATTCATAAGTAATTCAATTATTGTGACTTCCAAAAAGCCCTCTCACCCTGTAGTCAGGCTAGAGCAGAAAGCTTGTACCTATCAAACTGTTTGTCTATCTTGGTAAGCATATTGCTTAGCTTGATAGGTTTCGTTTGTCTAAATTTTTCATTGTTTCTGCATAATTTGTACCTCATAAGCATATCAAGTTTTATGTGCCATGCATATTTCATGGTATCTGAAAAGAATTCTGACAAAGTGTGTGTATGTATGCATTTCACAATGCATACAGTTTTTATGTGCATCGGTACTTGTTTTTCCCTGGCCTGAATGTGTTTCACAAGTGTAACGGGTCACAAAGTTATCAAATGGTAAAGAATATTTTAATTGAAACGAGGAGTAGAATCGATTTTGGACCATTCATGTTAATACAGAAAATTATTCATGGGCAGTAAACAAAAGAATGATTACATTTTAATAGCTCTATACAGTCAGCTCTTGATTATCTATGTTAATGGAAAAGAAATGGTGGTAACTGTAATATTAGAATCATTTGTATTTCAGTTTCTGTAAGCATTTTGTTCTTAACTTGGATGTATCTGTGGGATTCTTTGTTAACAAAGTGAGATCATTCAATGGAGACTTACTAGGAATAGGAAAGTGCAGTTGCTGTCTCGGGGCCTCAGCAAGTTATCTGTTTCTCCCCATTCTTTCTTTCAGGTGTTAGAACCCAGTGTTTGGGGGTAGGTACTAGCTTCAGGGTAGATTAGTATAGGAGGGCTGTTGAGCATGGAAACATTGATCTTCTGGTTCTTTATGGTGGTTTTCTTTGTATTGTTTGTTCTCTCAACACCAGAACGAAGTGTAATCAAAGTGCTCTGTAGACTTAACTTGAAGAGCCTAGAAAATGTGGAGGCTTTTAGCCTGTGCTAATCCCAGCCCCTTCAACTTCTAGTGACCTCTCAGGTCACTGAATCATTCTCTATGAAAATTAGTTATGCCTAAAGTTTTATACTACTATATATGTATAATTTAAGCTCTGTTAGGACTCAGTAGATCTGATTTTGACCTTTATAAAAGTGTTACTTTAAGATGACCTCACTTATGTGTTTTTTTGGGGGGTGGGGGGCTCCTCTTTGGTATTACTGCCTGCAAATCGCCTTAAGTCATCGATTTGAAGGAATGATTTGGTGACACCCTGTGAATAGCTTCTTGTAGCGTCCACAGAACATCGGGTTTTCCCGATGACTCCAGTACACTCGAATGGTTTTCAGACAATAAACATTTTATATATAGCATGTTGAAACCTTTTGGTTTCAACATATGGTAGCTATGAGATGGAATTCACTTCTGGTCAGTTCTTCATCCGATGATGATTAACATTCTCAAGTACAGGTGTGAAGACAGATCAAGACCAAATGTTAAAAGTAGCTCATTTCTGTGCTTTAATGGAAATTCCATCCCAGAAGAAAACCTTAGATAAGATCCTACCAGAGAAACAGCTGAAAAATGGGAAGAAACAACAAAAATCTCTGACTAGCCAGAATTTCACAAAATCATGGGCTTTATTCATAGGAGGTTCCCAGGATCTTACTCTATTGTAAGCACAGTTTTAACAAGCATAATTAGTTTTCTCCAAACTCATTGCCAGTTGGAAAGAGGGACAGTTGCTGCTAGAGGTAGGTTTCCTGATAGCAGCAAGGAAAGAAACCACTAAAAAAGGAGACATGCCCTCCAAAAGCATAACCACCAGACCATTTAATAAAGGGGCCAGCAGGTTTCATACCTCAAACTAGAAGATTATAGCAAAGCAGTGATTATAATTGTGTTCAGTGCAGACTGCTTCTTTTTTCTTTTTTAAAGAATAATGTTTGAGAAATTGTAGAAAGATATCTGTTTGAGATGGTTAATAAATTAGGGGTGTTTAGTGATATAAACCTTTAATATCCTGAAAACCAGCTAGAATTTAACTATGTTGTTATTGTTTTGGGTTTGGTTTTGCTTTCCTTGTATTTGTAAATTGGTCAGTGTAATGAAAATACCACCTCAACATGTTCCTTTGGGAGAAAAGAAGAGAAATAAGCAAATTCATTGTTATAAAATACAGTTCTTTGAAAAATATCGAAGAGCAAATATTACTGTAATTTGTTTTTAAAGTGTTTTAATTTCACATATTAAAGCATAAACATTTTAGAATTCTTTACCTCTTTTTTAAAAAATTGTTAACAGAGGTCTACCAACTTCAATTATTGGCACAATTCCAACTTTATTTGTAACCTACTTCATGGAATTCTGAAGGTTTGTGTTGGATATAAATTGGAAGTGCTTTCTAATAACTTTATGAAGAATCAGACTTTTATGTGTTACTTGCTCTGAATTCATGACATAGGGTTAGCTTTGTAGAAATCCCCCCCTCCCCCAGAGAACTCCTACAGCCCTGAGACAGATCTCCTAGTGGCTGTTCATACCACCACTGTTGACAGTTTCCGTCCCCCATGGCTCACTTCACCCCGTTGCCCACTGCTGGCTAAAAACAGAGTCTGTCTACATGAGCATCAGCATGAGGTGTGCTAAGAATACATGGGAGGAGTGGAAAGAAGGGAAATACTGCTTCAGAGGAGAAATACGTTCTGATAAGTTCATGTGTGAAGAAGCAGAGAGGAAGCAGAGTTAATGGACAAGTATGGAGGGAGGGAGGGAGACGCTCCTCACAGGAAGAAGAAGTATTGTTGGAAAGTGGTGGAAGCAGGTACCAACACACTATTCCCGGAGCCCTTGCATGAAAAATAAGGTTGATTGGGGTCTCAGCCCAGAATGGAGGGGTTTCCCTCCGGTTTTACCACAACAGCAACATCAGGGCAAGGAAACAAAATGGCACCTTAGTTTTCTTGCAAGAATTTGCCGATTCTTGTCTTTTGGTCATTAGAGTGAAGCCAGCTCTTCTTCCCCCGAGCCTGGGAAGGAGGATCAGTATCAGGAGTCTCCCAGAAATTTGGGAGAAACAAATGTGATTCAGCCATGATTTGATTCTAGGTCCTTGATCAAATGCAGCCATGCGTGTAGAGATGAGAGTAGGTTCAGCAGCAGCGCTCGCTCGTTGGAGGTGTGTGGGGTGCCCACTGGGAGCTATCTGTTATCTTGCCTAGATTTGGCTTTTAGAAAGAGCTGATCTCTCCTCTTTCTTTCCCTTTTTTCTGTCTCTCACCCACTTTCTTCTTTACCTTTTTAAAACTATTTTTCAGTCTCCTCGCCTCCTTTTCTTCTGTTTTCCTTTCCCTTTCTTTCTGTGTCTTCCCCACAAAACCAGCGTTTTTAAAAAATTAAATGGAGTTTCTTGATATAAGGTCTCAAAAGTAACTTAATCAGGCCCTGTTTCTGCCATTTCTCTGTTCCTGGTAAACTTGTTCACTCCTCCACTGTGATTAGGAATAAAAAAAGGCATGACTTCAGTTCACACTTCCTGATCTCCTTTATAAAACAAGACACTAGATATGGGCATAGAACCTTCAGAAAAGTAAAATCTCTAGTCATAATAAAGGAGCTAAGAAGGGTTTTTCCGTTTTCCATTTTTGAACCTAGGAAATAGGGTTTGCGGTGGTGGCGGTTGTTCATGTGGAGGTGTGTTCCTGAAATGGTGCAAATAGTAAGTAGTCCCCTGTAGGCAGTATGAGGTGTGGTAAGTGCTGAACGGGTTCAGCTTCCGGTGAGGTAATCAAGTGTTGACTGTATGTGTAATGGTAAATTAAGTAAAATAAAAGGGTGCCAGGTAATGTCCTAAACGTGGGACATCTGATATATAACCATATATTTTCGATGTATGAATTATTGTATAATATTTTATTTGTTCTTACAGCCAGGTTGTCAAAGCAGTGGCAATAAACTGCTAAGTAACGTATTAAAAAATTATGTGCCTAAAGTCATTTTCTCTATTTTCTTCTGATGTGAACATTTCTGAATTTGCAGTGATAGCTATTTTCAGTGGAGAAAATATAAGAATCTTGTATCCATGGACGAGTAGAAGAAAGGCGCATTAGCATTTTTTAAGGGACTCTCTTTTCAGTTTGCTGGTGAACTTCTTGCAGTTGAGTAATGAATGTATTTAACTCTTTCCTAGGCATCCTCTGGTATTACGATTCCAAAACCCCCAAAGCCACCAGATAAGCCGCTGATGCCCTACATGCGGTACAGCAGAAAGGTAGGTGCTCAGGGACCAGAAGGGAGTGAGGACTGCCGTTCTTGCTCTTGGCTTTATGTCAGGTTTCAGATTGGCTTAGCCAGCTTTTTTGTGCATAGTCAGAGGAAAAGATACAGAATTGCAGTTTTGAAAGAAATTAGTTCTAAATTCCAGAACTAAAATCCAACAAGAACATGATTAAATAAACAGTTAAAATACTTAAAGCAAAGTTATGTAGCCAGTGTTACTTATGTAGTCTTTTGGAGAATATTTAATGACATAAAAAAAATGTTTAGTGAAAAAAGGAATGCAAGACTACATGTACTAGTATCTTATTTTTATAAAAATAATAGCAAATATACGCTAGTTTGAATTTTAAAAAAGCCTAGAAGACAATGGTTATCTCTAAACAATAAGCTTATGGTAATTTTTATTTTCTTCATACTTCCTTGAATTTTTCCTCTTTTTTTTTTTTTGGTGATGAACCTCCATTACTCTTTTTTTGTTTTTGTTTTTTGTTTTTTTAACATCTTTATTGGAGTATAATTGCTTTACAGTGTTGTGTTAGTTTCTGCTGTATAACAAAGTGAATCAGCTATATGCATACATATATCCCCATATCCCCTCCCTCTTGCATCTCCCTCCCCCCCTCCCTATCCCACCCCTCTACGTGGTCACAAAGCATCAAGCTGATCTCCCTGTGCTATGCTGCTGCTGCTTCCCACTAGCTATCTGTTTTACATTTGGTAGTGTATATATTCAGTGCTACTCTCTCACTTCGTCCCAGCTTACCCTTCCCCTTCCCCAAGTCCATTCTCTATGTGTGCGTCTTTATTCTTCCCCTGCCCCTAGGTTCATGAGAACCTTATTTTTAAGATTCCATATATATGTGCTAGCATATGGTATTTGTTTTTCTCTTTCTGACTTACATCACTCTGTATGACAGACTCTAGGTCCATCCACCTCACTACAAATAACTGAGTTTCGTTTCTTTTTATGGCTGAGTAATATTCCATTGTATATATGTGCCACATCTTCTTTATCCATTCATCTGTCGATGGGCACTTAAGTTGCTTCCATGTCCTGGCTGTTGTAAATAGTGCTGCAATGAAAATTGTGGTACATGACTCTTTGAATTATGGTTTTCTCAGGGTATATGCCCAGTAGAGGGATTGCTGGGTCATATGGTATGAACCTCCATTACTCTTAAAATAGCAAGTATAACTGGTATCTTTATTAAACACAAGAGCATTTATTGATTTTCACCACTATTTAGAAATTTTAAAATTTTTGGTCAGAATTATTATACATATATTTGACAATATGGTGTATTGTATTATGCAGAGTAACCACATTCCTTCTAAACTCCCGTGAATTTTTAGAAAGACATAAGACTATGTTATTGAGTTAGCTCATCGTAAGTGTCTGCAGTGATTGGAGATATCCGAGATCTGCCTTAAAGTAACCTGACAGAGGACTTGATAATTACTGCAGCAGGCTGAAGAGAACACGGGGATTTGACACTATTGCCTCTGCCTTTGTTGATGATTGAAGGTTTCTATATTAAAAAGTATTTTTAAAGGTCTTTATTTTTAGGCATCAATACTGAAATCTCAACTGTTTGTCCTTTTCAAGGTCTGGGACCAAGTAAAGGCTTCCAACCCTGACCTAAAGTTGTGGGAGATTGGCAAGATTATTGGTGGCATGTGGCGAGATCTCACTGATGAAGAAAAACAAGAATATTTAAACGAATACGAAGCAGAAAAGGTAGAATGGGACTGTAGGGATGGGTACAATAGAAAATTCATGAACACTTGCCTTATCATTTATAAAAGAAATATAAGATCTAATCAGACAACTGAGTCATTGTCTGCCTGGGTCAAGTCACTTAATTTCTCTAAGACTTCAGATCCCTTGTCTGTAAAAAGGAGATCATTATCATGTCTTTTGATATTCAAATGAGGTAATATAAGTATTCATTGTAACCTGCAAAATGTCAATTCTAAAACTGAAAACATTTGACTTTCAGATAGAGTACAATGAATCTATGAAGGCCTATCATAATTCCCCCGCGTACCTTGCTTATATAAATGCAAAAAGTCGTGCAGAAGCTGCTTTAGAGGAAGAAAGTCGACAGAGACAGTCTCGCATGGAGAAAGGAGAACCTTACATGAGCATTCAGCCTGCTGAAGATCCAGATGGTAAAAAAAAAAAAAAAAAAAAAAAGTGGGGCTTTGTTTATGCTTTCTCTGAGAATTAAAATACGAGAAATCTCAAGTTTTATTTCCTATTCTAAATGGAAACAAAGCATAATTTAAGTGCCATTTCAATATTTGGAATAATTATTTTGATTAATATTTGTATGTGAACTTCCCAAAGATAAAGAAACACCCTTTTTAGTGTAGAAGATAGCAAAAACTACCTGTCGTTTATCAAAACCTTTGTACTCAGAATGCATGGAGGGTTTTTTAGTTACAATCAGAATTTTACCTCAACTGCTTTTAAAAAGTTAAATGCCTTCAAGTTATATTCTACTTTCTTATTGGTTCCCTAAATTGGCTGAGTTTAAGGCTCTTAAGGGAGAAAGTTAATGAGTGGGAAGAGGCATTATGAACTTTCTTTTCTAGTTAATTCAGAAATCCAGCTAGAATTTATAAATACAACTCATGATGACACTTAGGAGGGTGCGCACCTACAAACTTTATACACACGCACGCCACCGCACACAGAGCAGAGCTTCCTAGTTGGCATTCCACGAAGAGTTTGCAGGTGTGCTTTTGTACCTCTGGTTGGTTCTCTGTAGCCATGCAGGGTCTGAAGCTGCAAGGAGCTTCAGAGCTAGCCACCTCCAGCTGTGAGTATACTCATCCACATAGCAAGCATGCGATACAAATATTTCCTTCGTGTACTGCTGTGATGTGGTAAAGATTGGAAGCTCTAGCTACAAGCAACAAAAGCATCTAGAAAATAATTTAAGATCCCATTTTAAAGAAGTAGTAGTAACAAAGAAAAGGCTTGTAAGACCTTAAAGAAGAGACCTTTAATAAAGGAAGCAATAATACCACCTAAAGACATGAATAAACTGATATACTTAAAAGGAGAGAAAAACAAAAATGAGTTTTTAAAAGAAAGGACTGGGATATTGACAAATATTCTCATAAATACAAAATATAATAATAAATATAGAAAACAGAATAGGGAATAGAAACAATATAGCATGTTAAGCAGAATCATCAGTGCTAAAGACACAGTAGTGTAAGCAAACTTTAGTTGCTCAAATTGGATAATTAGTGCAAGAAAATATACAGAACTAAAAAAAATAGAAGATCCAGTCTACAAATAATTGGAAGGATGGGGGTCAGTAATAATCGGAAACAAAGGCTAGCAACATAGAAGACGTAAGTAGAAATCAGTTGAAGTTTTCACAGGTGGAAGGTAACAGCAGGAACACTGAGAAGGACTGAAAGAGCTTCACTTAGGAACAGTCTTCAAAGAGAGTCCTTTTCTCTGTTTCTCAGACTTCTGCCCATTATGTTTTTTAAGTTTAAAATAGAATATTAGAGTTGCTAATAAGAAAGGATGGTAATAGTTAAGAGAGCAGGATAAGAATGACTTTAGACCTTGGACCTTATCCTTCAGAACTGAGTAGAAAGAGGAAGACTTGGGAGGTGGAAATGTACATAAAACCAAGAGAAAGGCAGCACATCCACGAGTACAACAGCTGCTCACTTTAACAAAGAAGACCTACAAGGCCTACAAAACATATGTAGTTATCCACACAAGACAGGGAAGTCTTTTTTTTTTTTTTTTTAGTGAAGTCTTTTTTAACTGACATTTTAGAAAGAGAATGTTCATGAGATAAAGTAAATACCTGGTGAATTAGAAAATATAAACCTACCCCCCCCTCCAAAAAAGAAAAAAAAAATCAGACAACTAAAGTGCAAAGAAAGACAGGCCCAGATTTTTAAGACTTTATTTCCCCTACAGTCCAGTGGTCAACACTGGGGACATATACATGAAAGAAGAAGAAGAAAGGTAACCTAGGTGGATAACCTAGCACAAATGTATATAGTCTTAAGTGTGAATATGAAAAACTCTCCCTTAAGAAGTGAAAAGAGGACTTCCCTGGTGGCACAGTGGTTGAGAGTCTGCCTGCTAATGCAGGGGACACGGGTTCGAGCCCTGGTCTGGGAGGATCCCACATGCCACGGAGTGGCTGGGCCCGTGAGCCACAGCTACTGAGCCTGCGCGTCTGGAGCCTGTGCTCCGCAACAAGAGAGGCCGCAATAGTGAGAGGCCCGCACACCATGATGAAGAGTGGCCCCTGCTTGCCACAACTAGAGAAAGCCCTCGCACAGAAACGAAGACCCGGCACAGCAAAAATAAATAAATAAATAAACTCCTACCCCCAGCATCTTCTTTAAAAAAAAAAAAGAAGTAAAAAGGTCACAGTTTTTTTTATTCCAGTAATTTTAATTTCAGAAGTGTATATCCTAAAGAAATTACTTGAAACAAAAAGCAATTTGCACAACAGTTCGTAGTGGTGGTGTTTCTGGTAAAAAGAGTTTTAGGAACTACTTAAGCACCCAAATTAAGGGACGTGCTAAACTGACATAGCAGCACGATTTGACCCTTTGTAGTAGTTTCCTAAACTGTGGTCCCCCCCTCTGACGGCACACTAAGATGGTTAGGTGGTTCAGAGAGGAACTTTTGTTTTAATGTGTATTGCTTAAGAGGAAGCTCTTTTTTTTTTTTAAGTTGATTTAAATAAAAATATTAAGTAAATAATAGCACAGGTTGTTAGCAGATACGTCAAAAACTGGTAGTGATAGAGCAAAGGTAATAGCTATTAAGAATAAGCTTGTAAACCAGATCCATACTATATGTATATGCACTTGAGTGGATGAAAACAGCATGTAATATACCTTCATACACTGACAACAAATGTATGCGTGTGTAAATTGATAAAAATTAAAAGTGAAATTTAGAATTAAACGTTTTTAAGGCTTTAGTGGTATTTTAATCTTATAAAATATATATGCCCATCTGGGAAACTGAATATTGCTAGAGATAATGTTTTCTCTGCAGTGGGCATTTTCCTTACTTTAAAGTGCTACAGTGACAAAGACACCACCCAGTTCCTGTGTATCATCAGTTGTAAAAGCCTTAAATTACTACCCCAAAAGTGAGACATTTGGCAAAATCTGTTTTGCTGTCAGTGCAGCCTTCACGTTGATTTCCAGGCCAGAGACACATGGCTGTATTTCATTTGCGTTTCAGCCACATCTTCCCAGATGCACATCATAACTTAAAGATTTATTTTAGATTTTGTTAGACCAGTGAGGGCCGTGGCTCCTTGGCAACTAAGTGTGAACGCTGTTGCGCTCTCCTGATGATGGTAGTTGGTGACCTAATTTCCAGATCCTTTTGTTTATTCCAGATTATGATGATGGCTTTTCAATGAAGCACACAGCTACCGCCCGTTTCCAGAGAAATCACCGCCTCATCAGTGAAATCCTTAGTGAGAGTGTGGTGCCAGACGTTCGGTCTGTTGTCACAACAGCTAGAATGCAGGTCCTCAAACGACAGGTCCAGTCCTTAATGGTTCATCAGGTAGAGTCACAAAGCATTTTATTATGCCCCAGGTGCCAGGTGACCTGATCCTATACCATGCATCAGTGTGCCTGTTAAATATTTATGTTCAGTCTGACCTGTTCCTGATTCAGGGAAGAGGCTGGAGGGAGTAGACCTTTCCCAGGGATTTAATAAGTTTGTCATTAAACCTGTAATGTAGAGCCTTTTGACAGAAAGCATACCCATTAAGAATTTTGAGACATCCTGTCAGCTCTTACTGATGTACTAAATATTTCTTTTCCAAAAAATCGCTGAGGCCTGAAACAGTATTCTCCAACATATACTTATTAATCAGTCATTCCCTCTATGCTGCATTTTACATTTTAAAAATCTTAGCTAGATACATTATGTAATAAATAAATTAAAAATTCAAAACATTTATCACACTATGAGAACGTGTGGACCATTAAAAAAAATGAGACATTTTCTGTGTTTGACGTTTGCTTTAGAGAAAATAATTCAGTAGTAACAAAACCTGACCTTATGTTTTACAGCGAAAACTAGAAGCTGAACTTCTTCAAATAGAGGAGCGACACCAAGAAAAGAAGAGGAAATTCCTGGAAAGCACAGATTCATTTAACAATGAACTTAAAAGGGTATAAATTTAATGTGTTAACTATACTTTTTTCACTGTGTCTGTTACTTTTTTTTTCCTTTCTTTTTTCCAAAATAGTGATTTCATGGAACGTTGTTCACTTTGAAACAGGGTTAACTTTGCTATAACTGGCAAGGTCTTTGCTTTATGAAATAATTTCCATTTTCTGGTAGAGTTGCAATAGGTTTGAAATATCATATAGTACACACATATGTACTAGGCCTTAGACCCTAGAACCCTCTGAGGTTTTAATTTAAACTCTCATGCAGTTGTGAATTATTTTCATTTCATTGCAGTTTATTCATCAAATGTCTCCATTAGCTGTAGTTTACAGTTTGCACTTTGTATGAAAACAAATAAATCTAGTGTTTGGCCGCCTGAAATATAAAATGGAAGCTTTGAGTATAATCCAGAACTTTTCAGCATTGTCTCACCAGCTGTTCTGTAATACTTGATGTTATGTGGCGTGCTAGGGCAACTTTCCTGTAGACCCAAGGGCTTCAGAGAGGACGTGGAACCATGTTTTTTTCTGCCATATATATGTATGTAGTTCTTAGCCAAGAAAACCCACTTTTAAAACAATTTCTCTGGTTCAGAGATTGTAAGAAAAGAACATTACTAAGAGAGTTTTTTGGGTTCTGTTTTCTGACTGCTAGTTGTGTGGTTTGAAAGTAGAAGTGGACATGGAAAAAATTGCAGCTGAAATTGCACAGGCCGAGGAACAGGCTCGCAAAAGGCAGGAGGAAAGGGAGAAAGAGGCAGCAGAGCAAGCTGAGCGCAGCCAGAGCAGTATTGTTCCTGAGGAGGAGCCAGCAGCTAATAAGACCGAAGAAAAGAAAGAAGACGAGAGCATTCCGATGGAGACAGGTAACCTTTCAGTTGATACTGAAGTAAATGTCGAGGGTTTTTACAGCTGTGTTTAGTTCTGCTTTTCCTTTCTCAGTGCTTTTCAGAAGTCACTCTGTTGATCTTGCCTCTTGAATTATTCTCCATATACTACCCATTTCTTTCAAAATCTTAATCTCTTATAGTAGAGTCCACTAAAAATGTTGGTATTGGTACAAAACAGCAGTGGTGTGTTGTCTTTAGTCTTGCTGTGTGAGGTCTTGGTTGTTTGCCCAGATTGAGTCATGTCATTTCCTGGGAATATAAAGTATAATGGTTTAATGGTTAAGGATGCTGGCCCGGGAGTCAGACATATCTGGGTCTAACACTGCTTCACCATTTGCTAGCGCTGTGACTTTGGGTAAGTTACTTAATATCAGTTTCCTCATTTGCAAGTATTCTAGCACCTGCCTCTGAGAGTGAGTGCCCAAGGATAAATGTACATAAAATCATCATTACTGCACTTGACATGATATTGGCACTCAGTATTTTAACGTTTATTGCTAAAATTGTTTAAACAAGCTGTGGTCATTGCTCTTAAGATCAGTGTCGTCTCTGGTGTCCTAGAACGGAGTTAGGCAAATAAAACCTGCAGGCCAAATCCTGCCTGCCACCTGCTTTTGTAAATAAAGTTTTGTTGGAACCGTTTATTTACGTATTGTTTGTGGCTGCTTTGGGGCTACAACAGTATAGTTGAGTAGTTGCAACTGAGACTGCCTGGCCCACAAAACCTGAAATATTTACTATCTAGCCTTTGTAGAAAGCATTTGTTGACCCCATCCTGGAACAATTCATACTTCTGTTCTACTGATTTTCCTGATTAAAAGCATTCCTCAAGGCCAACAATAACACAGCTTACATGAAGTACTGATTAAATCGATTATTGCTTGAAATTTTGAGATCACTCTACTTTCTGGCACTGTTTTGACCCTGCGCAGTGCACTGTGTAATAAACAGAACTGAGCTGAAAGTATGGGAGACACAATCAAAGGCTCCCTGGACCATCATTACAAGAAGTGAGAGGGACCATAGTCATACTTGGTGCTCAACTGACAACTTCTGATTTGACATCTGGAAAACATTAAATAGAATATAGTATCTTTACCAGATATTTCTACAGAGTGATTCAGCAGATTAACATTTCAGATAGTCAGATTTTAAGTTTTATTATCTGAACCTTTCTCTGTTTTGTGTGAACATGTTTTTTATCTTAACAGATTTGGAGCGTGAACACATTTTGTGGTTAAAACAAGAGCTTGAGAATTAGAGCATGGTTCTTTGGCTCATTTTGCAGCTAGAATACTCAGCCTTGCCTCTGTCTTGTCATCTATGAATAGAGCATGCCTAGGTCTTTACTCAGATTTCATCCTTCTAGCTGAAGAAAAAGAACTGAAGAAGATTGTTCTGAAGACTATTAGAGCAATAACAGAAAACAGCCCAGCGTGACTTGTAACAAAGTACTTTAAATATCAGCCTTATACCATTTCCATACCTGCTTTCTCACTCATTAAATCCAAGCGCTTCACAAGAGCACTGTCCAATAGAAATGAAATATAAGTCACTGTGTAATTATAAATTTTCTACTACTGACATTTTTTTAATGAAATCTTTTTTTTTTTTTTTTTTTTGCGGTACGCGGGCCTCTCACTGTTGTGGCCTCTCCCGTTGCGGAGCACAGGCTCCGGACGCGCAGGCCCAGCGGCCATGGCTCACGGGCCCAGCCGCTCCACGGCACGTGGGATCTTCCCGGACCGGGGCACGAACCTGTGTCCCCTGCATCGGCAGGCGGACTCTCAACCACTGCGCCACCAGGGAAGCCCAATGAAATCTTTTAAGTGAAATTAATTTTAATAAGTCTTCAAAATCCGGTGTGTATTTTTAGACTTAGAGCACATCAAAATTTGGAAGCTAAATTTTCAGCAGAAATACTTGATCTGTATTTAGATTTCAAAATTTACAGTTAAAAAGTAGATTGTTTCCAAATCCCAAATTGTTCTAAACATGCTAAAAGTTCTTTCCTCGGTCACACTTGCTCATATCAAGTGCTTAGTAGCCATATGTGGTGAGTGGCTGCCTTATCATCGGATGCTGCAGCTCTGGACTGTCAGCATAATTAGAAGAGGGAATTTCTGTATTGGAACTAACAGTGACAAATGTGTGATTACAGAGGAGACACACCTTGAAGAAACGACGGAAAGCCAACAGAATGGTGAAGAAGGCACGTCTACTCCTGAGGACAAGGAGAGCGGGCAGGAGGGGGTGGACAGTCTGGCAGAGGAAGGGACCAGTGATAGTAACACTGGCTCAGAGAGCAACAGTGCAACTGTGGAGGAAGCACCAACAGACCCCGTACCAGAAGACGGGAAAAAAGAATAAATGTTGCCTTGTTTTATGTGTTCTAAATACTTTTTTAAATGAAAAAATGTTTTTCGAGTTTTAATGGTGTTATGTGGTTTGTGTATTAATTTTTATCTTGTCCATATCATACCACCAAAGGCTTTTGGACCATTTAGCATCATGAGCTGAATGGCACAGTCACCTTTCTTAAGCGGGAAGAAGATGATTCTTTTCTTTGGATCTTGTTTCTAGCCCTCAACTGTTGAAAGCCTCAGAATTTAAATTAATTGAGAAAATGCCCACCTCTTTCAGAGAAGTATCCTTTGATGCTGCAGAATCTACTCTTACAAATGCCTTCCTACAGCTCACCTGGGTGCTTCCCAAAGCCGTAGCTTTAAACCTTCCCAGTGCCCATCACCAGCTCCCTGAAGGGCCCCTTTCCTGTTCGCTTCCACAGAGAGCAGCTTCTTGAAAACATAGTTGTGTGAGTTCACTTACCCTTTTTTTATTTTGAATCAATGTCAGATACCAAGAGTTGTGTTAAGGTGTTTTGTGTACCTACAGCCAACACTTGGATTGTATTGGTCCAGAAATAGTCTTCATAGTTACTGGCTTATGCAATAGTCATTAAAGTGAACATGACACATATACATTTACCTATACTGCCTTTTGTTATAATTAATATTGGATATGTTCTGGTGAATTCATCCCTGTTGTACAGCGGGGGAAAATTACTTTTTTACCAAGTTTTCCAAAGACAGAATAGATCACAAAGCTGAAGGAATTGAATATTCTTGCAATGGAGGAAGTAACTTCAAAATGATTAGCCCATTCTAGAAGAAAAACAGCTGGGAATTAAGTCATCCACTGGAAATTGTTTTACAATAATCAAAACATTTAAAACCTCAAGGCTCAGGATCCCATAGATCAGAGCCTACCTTTTTGATAAACTCTTAGTAAAGTCTTAGAGACCAGAAGCAAGATAGTTTGTGACACATGTGCATTCCAAAAACTAGAATAGATTTTGACTGAATAGTGGTATAACTGGTGGTATATGTTTCTTAAAGGTCCAAATGTAATAAAAAAAAATGGAAAAAAGAGTCTCAGTGTTTTTAATGCACTAAATATGTTTATGCAACACAAGCTTGTAACTTCATTCTTATAATGTAGTGACAGTAGGGAGTGGCCTCTCACAATTGTTACGAATTTGCCTCTCGAGATAAGGCCCCGTCTCACCCAACTATGTGAACTGCTGTAAGTAGTAAGTTCATATGTACAAGACACTTGTGAAAATTAGTTTCCTCATATTATAGTCATGTCACATACAGTCTTTGACTCCAAAAGTAAAGTGATAAGTTTCTACATACACATATGAGAAACTTTTTTTACATTAAAAAAAAATATATGGCCAAGTGAATAAAGGTAAGCCCTGTGCTTACATGTAGATAACTTCTCTATATGGACAAAACTTAATTTATAGTGAATTCACTGCTACTGAGCTCACGGCACGCAGTGACTGTGACTCCACTCTGTTGGGCCTCCTGAGAGAGAGGAGGAAAGGAGACAAAATTGGGCGGAAACACCCCTTGATACCTGTTTTTCTTAAAAACACATGGAATGTTTCTTTCTGAATCAAAAACTAATTTATCAGTTCTGGGTGTAGGGCGTCATAGGGCTAAGAATTTCAGCCAGCTCATCCCCAACAAACTGGATATCCTTTTCAGTAACTTGTCAAAACTGGGTAGAGCAGTTGTTAATATGGGTGGAAAACAGTACCAGATCAAGATGTCACATTATTACCCTGGTACTGAAGTCTCTTAAGAGGATGGAAGTGGTTCTTTTGCTGAGCTGGAGATGGCACAGGGAAAACAAGGATATCTAGACCAAGCCTGCCCGTATGATGCTACAGCAACGGATCGAAACTTAAGATGGGATTTGGCAGCCTTTAACTCAGGGCGGGAAAAGTGAATTAAAATACCTTCTTGTCAGAGTGATAACAGAAACCACCAATGTTTGAGTTGTTCCCTAGTTTCTTTGAGAATGTGGCATATAGTCAAGGTCTTTGTTTGTTTTCCATATCCCCTATAGGCATTGGGCATGTCACTTAAACTCTCTGAGCCTGTTTCAACCGTAAAATAGATTGAACTACTTTCAGTCCCCTTACTTCTCCACATAGCCATGATTTTTAATGCATTTGTTTTGAGTATGAATGCGTAAAGTTTGAGGGCTTACATTTTTATTAATTTTTAACAACAAACGGAAGAGAGGGGAATCCCCGACAGTCCCCCAGTTTTCTTACAGAATTTTCAAGTGTCATATCTTTCCCCATTTGTCAACAAGCATGTCTTTTATGTGGCTCGCCTACAGTACATAAAAATTTTGTATTTGTAAAGCAGAGCTTTCGGGAAAAGTCAGAGCAAGCTCATTTTAACATGAGAGGATGAACGTCCTATGGAAAGGATGTAATACTCGATTCACTATATTTGAAAGAGAATCCGGAGTTTAAATCCCTCCAAATTTTTAGTTTTGATGCTTCCTACTTAGAGACTAGTTTGGGGTTTTAAACAGTTGGTGCTGACAGTGTGAAACTCCTGTTGCCTGCAGTTAAATTGAAGCTGTGTTTTCTCACGTGAACAGGCAATGAAGCTGGGATTATACTGCGTTAAATCCTCCCTTCAGAAATCATTGCCTTCCAACCCGCAAGCACTACCACACACGGTCTCCCCGCCTGGTTTCAACAAGGGCAGGAGTTTATCCGGCTGTTCTGCACTGCTAGGCAAACCTTGCTGGAAGAGCAACAACTGCCTTCTTAATGATTCGCACATTAGAGGGCTTAGCGTCTTTACAAATGAAACATCCACTGGGCAATATCGAGCTGAAAGGAACGCGGAGGCTTTTTGGAAGAAATCGTACTGGATTATCATCTGGCTTGTGGTGATAATGTTTCTTTGATCAATATGGTAGGGGAAATTCTAGGTTTAGTCGAAAATGTCTACAAGTCTTAGTAATCATAGAACTGTTTCTAAACATCTTAGTAGTAGGTTAACTATATGAAATTGCCTATGTAAGTTTTTTATCTACAAGATGACAATTTCACCTGGTTCAACCTAATAATTCTGCATTTTATTATAGTCCAAGTTATAAGCTCTTAATAGCAGTTTTCTGAGTGTGAAATGATGGAACTTTGGACTTTGCAGATTGGTCGATACACTTCTCTAAAAATTACTGATTATTGTTAAACAAAACCCTGATTAACATGCAAATCCTAAACTATCAAGTATTTAACAGCCTGATTTTAAAAATATATCCCAGTAAACAGTTAAGATAGCTGGCTTATGTTCACATGTTTTGCCATTCAGCACCAAAAATATATAATTGTTTTGCATGTATTCAAGAGTGTTATATGGGGGGGTGGGAGGGAAGTTCCCAAAAGATTTGATTGCCTTTTTTTTTTTTTTGCGGTACGCGGGCCTCTCACTGTTGTGGCCTCTCCCGTTGTGGAGCACAGGCTCCGGACGCGCAGGCTCAGCGGCCATGGCTCACGGGCCCAGCCGCTCCGCGGCATGTGGGATCTTCCCGGACCGGGGCACGAACCCGTGTCCCCTGCATCGGCAGGCGGACTCTCAACCACTGCGCCACCAGGGAAGCCCTGATTGCTTTTTACATAGAACTGAGACCGTAACTGCAGATAATGACCCCCTATAATGAGCCATTTGAAAGGCAGGAAAGGCCACCTCAGAGTCCTTGACATTCAGAAGTGGCAAGGACCTTGGGTCAGCCACCTCATGTACCCATCAGCCCTTGGATAAGAGCATTTCCTTCCCCATATCCCCTAGGGTTGTCACCTAAAATTAACACCTCTAGTCTTGGGGAGCCCATCCTCTCTTAAGACAGCTCACTCCTAGAATTAACGAAAAGTATTTCCTCTCATTCAGCTAAAATCTGTCTTTCCGTGATCTCACCCTTCTGGTTCTGCTTCTACACCTTGAAGTCAAATAGAATAAATAGAATCCTCTTCCAAATGAAAGACCTCTGAATATTTCTTTTTTTTTCTCCCTAAATAACTGAATAAGCATATGATCCTATGGATTTCTTAAGATAGTTGAGTCTAGATGACTTATGACATATTTTTCCTGAGTCTTTTCAAATGATTAGCAACACTTCTGTGGACAGCTGTGTTTGAGAGGTAGCAATGGTTTCAATGAATACTCTGAAGCAAAGAGAAAATAAATCTGCAAAAAAAAAGAAAAAAAATGAAGTGAATGCATGTGATAACACTGTTTTAGGCGTCTATTCATGTTGATAGGTTGATTTCTTTTTTGTTCTTATTTCCCTTTTTGGTTTTTTTAAATTTATTTTTTATTGAAGTATAGTTGATTTAGTGTTAGTAAATATCGTGTTAGTTTCAGGTGGACAACTCAGCGATTCAGTTATACAAAAATACCTCTGAGTATTTCAAGACAGCTGCCCCTTGAGATCCTGCCATAGAACACAATTTCTCTCTTCCAGTGTCTCTCTTGATTGACTGGGGGTAAAAGACTACCCCTTTCCTACTCTTGAGGTCTAGACCACCGGAAAGTATGAATGTTTTCTCTAACAGGGTGAAATCCCAATTCCTCCAGAACGTGCTGCACTTAATCAAGGCGCACAGCATCTCTAGACCTCAGAATCCACCTAACTATAAAAAGGAAGGTGGTTCTGTGACGATCTCATGGTCTTATACAATACGAAAGTTTTATAACTGTGTGATATATGCAAACCCTATAAAATGAGTGTTAATATTTTCATATGTAGCAAAATGGGGAGCAGGCAGATTCGGTTCATCACACAGCACTTCTCAAGGCGCAATCATTTGCATACCACCGCCACAATTTTTACCATTTCTGGGTACCACCTGTACTATGATTACTTAACAGCTTTCTTTGAATCAACTTACTTATTCTACTTTAATAATTTACTTTAAAAGGAAACTTTATATCAGCATAAATGCAAAACCATTGTCTTTTGTCATAAAAACATATTTAAACATAGATATTTTACCAGTTGTGTTTATTTTTAAATACATAGTATTTTAAAGAACATTATTTAAAAGGGCTGCACACCATCTAAAATCAGCTGAAGGACCCCACATAGTAGTCTGGGTAAAACTCTTTGGGGTGGACTGCACTGAAGGGAAGCTGTATTTCCCTTATATTCCCTGGAGTGTCAGGAACTTGGTCTTCTTAGAAACTATGCCTGGGTCAACAGCAGCTTATAACTCAAGAGCAAATTAGTGAAAGTCAATCCCATGATCACCTAATAATAATAAAAGCCAACATTTGTTGAGCACTTACTATATATGCCCATGTGGTTTTCATACTTTTGTATGAAAGTATGAAACTTTCTAACCCCTGAAGTCAATATGAGTCGATCATTTTACCAGTGAAATCTATAATTTACAATCTTGGGCTCAATCAACTCCTACAAATATTTTTTTCTTGGAGAACAAAACTAGCCTCAGGCTGTAGACCAAGGTAGTAAATGATATGGAAATTGAAGATTTGTCCTAAGGATTTCATCACTGTGGATCAATAATGCAAAAGACTCAAGACAAAAGAATATACTTCAAGATCAGTATTCTTATAATGGGAGATGTACGTATAAAAATTATTCCCACTTGAATCCTCACCCCCTTTTCCTCCAGAACTCTCCATACCACCAAAATGAAAAAACACAGGCACAGATTTAAAACAAGTGAGTTACAAACTTTTCCACGATGCGAGTTATTGTACTGTATACAGAACTGCCCTCACATCTGATAGGGTGTGTTATGTTTGCATTTTACCCCTGTTGTGGTTTCCTGTCAATCTGTGAGCCTTGGGGAACCTTCTAGAAGACCTCCCTGGTTGACTGTCAGAATTTCAGCAAGTGCCAACCTCAGATGGCTGTTATGCAGAGTTCCTGACTCTTTGAGCTTTGCTTGCCTCTTCCAGTGTGGGTGCTTTGGATGGGTCTTCCTCCTCAAAAAAAAACACTCCACATTTCCTGGGATATTAGCTTTAAAATCAAATGTCAGTCACAGTCTAGGTGGACATTTCTGAAATTAATGGGGATTAGAATATCCCCATTAATTAGGGGATAATTAGGGAGGCTGCTGGGCCCCACCCACGCCTACTGAGTTAAAGTCTACCAGCGTGGAGCCTAGGAATCTGGCACATCAAAGTTTTGAGAACCAGCAATTTGGTTTAATCCCCTCATTTTCCAAAAGGGGAAACTGAGGCCCAAGAGAAGTGAATGGCTCACCTAAGATCCGTCTCAGAGGCAGGACGAGAATTGTTCTTCGCAGCTTTTTCTGGGAGAGCAGAGCCTCAAGAGAGTCAAAAACCCATTCCAGCCCAGTTGGACTGGATTTTGCCAAATGTTTGACATCTTCACCGTATGGTACTTTTTCATGTTTCCCATTATGCCAGTTTCCGTAGACCTCAAGTGGCTGCACCATTAGTTGTCTTATCATTGCCAGTGTCATCAGAAATCCCAAACCAGTTGTAACCAGTACCCAGGAACCTAGAGTTTGGTATGCTCTTCAAAAGCAAAACGTGTAAAATCCAACCTAGCCAGACTCCTAAAATCCATCCTATAAAGGATGAAATTAGCCATGGCAGAGAGGCAGTGGGGAGGGGTGGCTTAGAACACAAGCCTTCGTGCAGTTCTGGGTTCAAGTGTTTTGCCCGATGCCTGGTACATAGTAAACACTCAATAAAAGTTAGCTGGTGTTCTGTTGATGATGATGATGGTGACGATGATAATTCAAGATAGAGTACCTGGGACTTCCCCTGGTGGTGCAGTGGTTAAGAATCCGCGTGCCAATGCAGGGAACACGGGTTCCATCCCTGGTCTGGGAAGATCCCACATGCTGCAGAGCCACTAAGCCCGTGCGCCACAACTACTGAGCCTGCGTGCCACAACTACTGAAGCCCGTGCGCCTAGAGCCCGTGCTCCACAACAAGAGAAGGCACCACAATGAGAAGCCCGCACACCACGACAAAGAGTGGCCCCCACTCGCGGCAACTAGAGAAAGCCCGTGCACAGCAATGAAGACCCAATGCAGCCAAAAATTAATTAATTAATTGATTTAAAAAAAAAAAGAGTACCTGAGCAAACTTGGAAACACCCAAACCCATTTGATGAGTGTGTCTAAATACAAAGAAAGTCATAACTTAATTGACTGCAACATGATTCTAGCTGAGCTATATTGGGTTAACAGACTAGGCAGTCAGCTTGGAGTTAACAAAAAAGGAGCCACTCAAATTGCTGAACACCTACCAGGTGCCAGGCTCAGAGCTGGGTGCTTCAGACACATCATCTTGTTTATCCCTGACAGTAGTCTAATGAGGGATACTAGGATATACTACTTTATCATCCTAATTTTAAAGATGGAGAAACTGAGGTTCAGAGAAGTTAAATAACTTGTCCAAGATCACACAATTAATTTATGGTGGAGACAGGATTCCCACCCAGATCTGTCTGACTCCACTACTATGGGTAATAGATAAAATTCCACCCGTGAAATACAAACTCAAATAACTGCCGACTGGCCTCCTCCCTTCTGCAACTCTTTAAAAGCACCTAACTCCTCCAGTTCTTCAAATGATGTTTTAAGAAGGAGAAAGGATTAGAAGCAAATAACTTCTCTTTGTAGAACAGTATAGACCAGTATCCTAGAGTCATTTCCCAGATACTTGTGTAGAGGGAAACATCCACACGAATGACATTCCAAGTCATAAACAGCAGCTCTGTGTGTTTAAATCATTTTGTTGGTATTTTCAGCCAGGCCCTCCTTACATAACAGTTCTTACAGCATAACTAATGAAACATAATCCTCACCCAAAATATGTAGCTTAACAGCGAAGGGGGAGCAAGTGAGAGAACTGGTAAAGTATCCCACCATGATGGTATCTATCCTAAATACTCTGCCACCCAGTTGTATCCAACACATCAGCAATAGGCGTTATGCACAGAAGCAGGGGGCTGATGAGAACGAGGCACTGGGAAACCTGTGCTTATCAGAAGAGCTGATGTGAGTTGGCTGCAGCCAGGCTAATTCCCAAAGTAGGATCTGTACGGGTCTCCCCTTGCACTACAATTGTAGCAAGGTTTTTTTTTTTTACTATGGCCACTCACTTTGAAAGTAAACTTTATGATTTCCCACTTAATCTCCCAGGGTAGGTCTATAAACCAGGGGAAGGTGAATAGTTGATAGACACGCTTGAAAGGAAGCCAGTTCTGCTGTGGCTGAAGGCGTTCTAGGTTAATGCAACCGGGGTGTCCTGCCATCAGGGCCATCAGTGCTGGAACACACTGGGTAGCTTGATAGCCTGAAACTGAACCACAATTTATTTATCCATGATTTGCTTTCTCAGGAGCAAGAAACGGAGAGCAGCAGGCCTGTGGACAAGGTAATTCCCTCTTCTCCAGCGAGGGTCGGTTCTCTGACACAGGCGTTCCCTGCCGGGAGGGGCGGGAGTAGGCTGTTTTCTGCCGCACTCTGGCCAGAGGCAGAACCCTTTGTCTGAATGGTGTCTGTGTGGTATTACCTCCCACCTGGGAGAGCAGACAGGTGCTCCATCCACCGACGCACCTGTCTCCTGTGCTGTGCCTCCAGCGCCCTCTACAGGACGTTGTTAAGAACTGGACGCGGGGAACTAGGACAAAACCCGCCCCGTTTACTTGGGTCTGACTGGGGGCTTTCAGGGCTAAACTGGGAAAGTCCTGGGCAAGCTGAGACAAGATGGCTACCCCATTTAATAAAGGGGGGCCTAAATCTGGGTGTAGGGGCGGGATGGAGACCCTGCACTATGAAATCGTCATCATCACTTTACGGTTGAAATTGGGGGATGGGGAGGAGACAGCGCAGACCAAGATTCTAAGAGGTGCAGGGGCTAGCTAGGAGGGAGAAGTAAGCTGTTGAATAATGAGGCACTTTGCCCTGAGTCAAAGCCTTCAGCCCTAAAGCAGAGCCATGTGTCAGATTCCACAGCCCAGGCTGGGGAAAGAACGGGGCGGGGGCGGGGGCGGGGGAGTGGGGGGATGGGGATTGGACACTTACATGTTTCCTTGTGAGCTGTGAATCATTCCTTTGCCTTTCATTCACTCAGCAAACAACTGCTGAGATCTATTATATTCCAAGAACCCTCTTAGGCACTAATAATGAAGCTCCATGGGCTTCCCTGGCGGTCCAGTGGTTAAGACTCCCGCTTCCAAGGCAGGGGGTGCAGGTTCAATCTCTGGTGGGGCAGCTAAGATCCCACATGCTTCAAAGCCAAAAACCCAAAACATAAAACACAAGCAGCATTGTAACAAATTCAATAAAGACTTTAAAAATGGTCCACATCAAAAAAAAAAAATCTTAAAAAAGAAAAAAAAGATCCAACATAACATGCTCCCTTGCCTTTTGTCTGGTAGAGGAGATGTGTATACAAATGGTCAGAGCCCAGTGGGTGAGCACCTGCACGAATGAAAAACTTTGCAAAAATGTGCCCTGGAAATGCCTTTCCCCTACAGAGCAGTGGGTGGGGAGCTCCGTTCTGTAGGTACCTGAGCATGGCAGGAACCAACTGGCAGGAGTCAGGCCCAGGAAAGGGGGTGGCACAAGAGGGATTATTAGAGTCATTTGAACTCTGCTCAGAAGCTAGCCCACTTTCTCTGCCTGGCCCCCAAGGACTGACAGAGCCCAGAAAATATCCAGCCAGAGGAGGCTGATTAAATAAATTATGATACTTAAGCTATTTTGTGAGGTAACGTTGTTAAGAAAGGATAAGTAGCAAGATTGGGCAATACATACACCCTCAGATTAGGTTCTTTCAAAAAGTAAATGTATATCGCTGGACTTCCCTGGTGGCGCAGTGGTTAAGAATCCACCTGCCAATGCAGAGGACACGGGTTGGAGCCCTGGTCCGGGATCATCCCACATACCGAATCCGTGGAGCAACTAAGCCCATGAGCCACAACTACTGAGCCTGAGCTCTAGAGCCCACGAGCCACAACTACTGAGCCCACGTGCCACAACTACTGAAGCCTGTGCACCTAGAGCCCATGCTCCGCAACAAGAGAAGCCACCACAATGAGAAGCCTGCGCACCACAATGAAGAGTAGCCCATGCTCACCACAACTAGAGAAAGCCACGTGCAGCAACTAGAGAAGACCCAACACAGCCAAAAATAAATAATTAAATAATTTTGTTTTTAAAGTAAGTGTATATCGGGATCACACTCATGTATAATTAAATATGCATCCAGACAAAAACTGGAAGGGAAAACACGGAAACTGGATCCAGTGGGTTTGTGGCAAGATTAGGGGTGATCTTTTATTCTTCTCTTTGCAAAACTGGGTTTCGTATAGTTAAAACATTTTCATAATAACCAAGGAAAATATCTTTAGTGTTATAAAGTTCACGTGGACTACATTCTAATGAAAAAAATATGGTATAAAAACCACCAAACAGTGCTGCTATAAATTAGACCTGTTACAAAAGGAAAAAAAGAACAGTCCTGGATTAACACATCTGAAGTTACCCAGAAAGAGAAGAAACAAAAGTTTGTACAGGGGAATTAATTCTCCTTTCAACTCATGGGGCTTAATTATTTTGTCCATCTTCCCACCCGACTGGTGCCAGAGGTGGCGTCAGAACGCCCAGTCCACAAGCGAATGCAGCAGCCAAAGATGCCAGATTAGCTGAGCAGCCTCCAGACAAGCTGGGAGATGTAATAAGAGCTGGTGTGCTTCCAAGAGATGATCTGTGAAGGATAACAATTCCAGGCTGCCATCGAAATGAAGAGGTGGAGACAGATTCAGCTGCCAGGCTAGGCTGAGCGGCGGCTCGCTATAGCCCTGGGGGTGTGTGCAGATGACTAAGGAGGGACAGAGGCCACCAGGACAGGTTCCCAGCTGTGAGGGCCCAGCTCTCCAGTCCCAAGGAGAAGCATCCACCCAGTGTCCGGTCTGTCCCTCACAGCCCTTCACACGGCACCACAGACTCCATCTAGCCACCCTTCCGTGGTACTTCAGAAAAGGCCTTAGATCGTTTAAGTTTTAAATAGGATGCTTCCTGTTCATCTAGTTTCAAGACTCCAGGGATGCCAACGAAGCCCTATCACATTAAATCTCCACCCAGTGCCTATCCCAGGACCCAAGGCCTCCCCCTGGATTGAGGAGAAGGAAGTATAGATATTAGCTTGTAGGAGATTTGAATAGTGGTTGAATCAACTCTGTCCCTGAGCTTTATCCACTTGGAAACATGGTTCTGGGGTCAAAGGGGGCCACCCTGGAAGTTGCCCAGCACCTTGGCTCCTTGCATTCACCCCGCTGTCTGTGCCCTAGAAAGCGAGAATAAGCTGGAATACACCTGGGTAGAACCTCCTTGGCCTCACCTGGAAACTGCCTCCCCCACCCCCACCCCCGACACAAGCCCGGACCCTGTTGGCGAGAATTTCTGCTGCCTTCCTCCTGCCCAGATCAGCAAACAGCTCTGTCATTCTCAATCACCCTGCCAAGGTACCCTTGACCCAAGCCCTGATGAGATTCCAGCCCTCCTAGATCCTGGGACAGAGGGTTGGGGGCAGGATTTTCTATGAATGTTTTTTCCTGGCTCTCTCCCCAACCTCCTACTCAGAACCAGATGGACAAACTGCCTCTTCTAAAGAAAAAAAGATGGTAGACAGAGGCGGAGGAGCCAGTGACGGATCTTCTCCATGCATTCATTCAATGCTCACTGATAGTTTAATAGAGTCCTGTGATGGGACACACTCAGAGATGAGGGTGGGCCTGGGCCCTCGGAGAAAGAGGAGAGAAATGTACTGACTGCCTCTGGCAGGAGCCAAATGCATGGTCCCTGGAGCTCGTGGTCCCACGAGCCAGAGGAGGGAAACAAACATTCCTGTTTGTTTCCAGGGAAGGCTTCAGAAGTGTGGTGTCTGAGCTGACTCTGAAAGGGCAGTGGGAGATGGAGATAGGGCACTGTGGGAGGAAAGGAAGGCCCTGGTGGAAAATGCAGAGCAGAGATGGAAAGGAGCAGCAATTGAAAGCGAGTCCCCCTAAAACTGAGTTCCTCTGCCGAGCTTATGATTAACCTCTCCATCCAAAACTTTACTCCCTTTCTGGTCCTGCACCTGTTCCCCCTCCAGATTGAGGAGTATCAAAGAAAAGGGGGGGATTATAATGGAGCAGGACTCTCTACGGGGTCTTCCTGGGACAGACCTCCCCACCCCCACCCCCACCCCGCACCCTGTTCTCCATCTGCCTCTTGTTTGTAGAAAAACTTCAGCCTCCTAGACCTTCCCCAAGTTCCAAAGAACAAATTTAATCAGAGAAGTGAGAAAATGCAGAAATCAGTCAAGCAAGACAAAATAATAATAATTTAGCCATTAAACAAAGTCAAGGACCTTTAGTTCCTCCTCAAGGGCTATTGATAATATTCTGAGCCATATCCTTGAGCTGTTCTGCAGATACTGAAACCCCCACCAGATGGAAGAAGTTAACTGCATGCTGACCACAAGCACATAACCCCAGACCAGGTGGAACCAGAAGGTTGATGATGTTGACTCCTGATTACCTGACCACCAACCAATCAGAAGAATGTCCACGAGCTGATCACGTACCACGCAACCCTCTCCCTCACCCTACCTTTAAAAACCTTTCCCTGAAAGCCATTGGGGAGTTTGGGTCTTTTGAGCGTTAGCCACCTGTACTCCTTGCTTGGCACCCTGCAATAGACATTGCACTTTCCTTCACCACAACTCGGTATCAATAGATTGGCTTTACTGCTCACAGCAGACCCAAGTTTGGTTTGGCAACACAATAAACCAGTTGCTTAAGTGGAGGGGGGATGCTCTTTGGAGGGTTCTGATTCCCAACCCAGACTGAATCTCAGCTTCCACTCAGTCCTCCTAGCTGGGAGGCATAGGAATGAGCTGTCATGGAAGACTATTAAAGCAGCACGAGAGGTTGAGACGTGCCTCCTGGACTCTGGGAAGACACCCTTCTCTTGGCAGCAGAGACTGCAATCGAAAGCTCTCAGAGGCCCTGGGCTTTGGGGTAAGGGATCCCCCGCACCCAGGAGAGTCCCACGGCTGGGAGAGGTCAGCCAATGACAGTTACTCAGAGCTGGGGAGACCAGCGCCTCCATCTTCCTTGGCCGAAGGGCTCCAGCCAGAGGACTGTTGGCTCAGATGCCTATTCACACAGGCCTTTCCCCACCGTATATGGATCAGTTTCCACGAAGAAATCCAGAAACCCCAAGCACTTCTCCAGAATGGCTCTGAAGAACTACCTCCTTTGGAATAGCCTGTCCCCAGCGCTCGCCTCCTACCCCAGGAGTGCATCCTGTCTGCAAATGAGAGCAAAATCAGGGCAGCTCAGAATCCTGCCTCCCGCCTGGGGGAGATCTGAGGACCAAATGAGGCAATCCCTGGATGCAGGCAAGCTATAGAAAGTACAAGGGCTCTGTTCAAAACCCAGGGGGGTTTTGGTTGTTGTCTGCAAGGCGAGAGGTGCTGTATGAAAATTCTCCCCCTGCTGTTTTCACTTCCTCTTCTCTCGCTTTACCCTGGGAAGGGGAAAATCCTGCAAAGATTAGCAGCTGATGTGTAAAAGTACCAAAACAACATTCTTCTCGTGGCATTTTTTATAGCATCTTCTGGTAGCAGCCACGTGACTGGGTTCTGACGTTTCAGACTCAAGTCCTGAAGAATGGCCAGATCAGAACCAACCAAGGGGGTGGAAGGGCCTGCGGGTCCAATGTGCCACCATATTGCCCTGTCAGAGGGTCTCCAGCCTGGGCTTGGGTGCCTCCAAACGAAGAGCAGGTGCTGTCACCGTATTAAGGCAGCCCTGCTGACACTGGCTCTGTGTTATGCTAAACGACATGGGCCCACCATCCACTGGTCCTCGGTGGGGCCTGGCGGGATTTCTGTGGTACGGAGAGCCCAGGGATGCCCTAACCCTGCCCAGCTTCCTCCCCTTCCCACAACAAGTTCCCAAGGGAACCAGACCAATGAAGGGCAGTTCAATGGGAGTCACAGTCCCCAAGCCATACCAGCACCAATAATGTCACCAAGCTCTGGGAATAGTTCTTACATTTACTGGGATGAATAATAACACACATCATACCCTATATGGGAAAACAATCTGAAAAAGAATAGATATATGTATAACTGAATCACTTTGCTGTACACCTGAAACTAGCATGACACTGTAAATCAACTATACTCCAATATAAAGTAAAAATTTCAATAAATAAATAATAATAATAACACATCTGTACTGTACATTTGCTCTGGAGCCAGGCCCTGGGATGAGCCAAGCTGGGAGTGAACGATGAAGGACAAGAGAAAGGGAAAGACACTTTCAGTGGGTTTGTGTAGTGGGGAAGCTGGGAGTGAGGAGGTGTGGCTGGAGCATGGCCCCAGCATGACTTTGAGATGCCAGACCTTGACACGTGCAGCCTGAATGCTCCCCCTGGCCCCACCCCAGCCTCACAAATGCCTACCCTGCCATCAAGATGAATCCCACACATGCTGTCCTCTGAGAATCTTTTCCCAGCACCTCTACTTCCAGATGGAGTGAGATGCTCCCCATTTGTGTCTCCTACCAAGAATGTGGTCCCAACCTGAGTCACCATGGTATTCCCAGAACCCCACTTGTGGGGGTTATTAAAGAATATTGATTAACATTCATCTTTGTAACCCAGTGACGATTACACAATATACTGCAGAAGAGGGGCAGGTAAATGTTCCATGGAACGAATGAGTGAATCAATGAATACCAAGGGGTTATAGAGCTAGCATATGGCCAGACCTCAGGACAGGCACCCAACCTTACACCACTTTTGCTCCCCACAGGGCTTCATGGCAAAGCGACCACCTCATTGGAAGGACTAGCTCAACTCAACATTTGAGAATCACTCATTTCACAAATATTTACTGAGCTCAGATGATGTGCCAGGCTCAGTTCTGGGTGCTGGGGACACATCAGTGAACAAGACACAAAACCCTCTGCCCTCAAGAAATTTTCATTCAACAGGGAATGAGACACACTGTCCTTTGTGTCATATATGCACTCATCCCTTCCCCTCACGCCTCCTCCTTGCCCACCCAGGTCCCCCAACTTTGGCACTTTAAGGCACAAGTGATGCCCTACTTCCTTCCGAGAGAACCTGCGTCTTTTGGACGGCAACTCATGAAGTGTAACGAGAAGAGTGACATGGTACCATCAGTGACAGATGCAGGAGAAGTGGCACTTTTGCTTCCTGGTCCCCAAATCTCACTCTGCATCCACTGGCAGTGTCTTCCGCCCTGGGGTGGAACTGGCCCTCTTAATTAAAGTGAATTAAATAGTCAGCTTTTCATAATGGGATGACGCAGAAATGCTCTGATGGCCGCTCTCGCCCTGGGCACCTTGCCGGCATCGGGCCTTCGGTGCGTCACTGTCCTGGGCTTCCTCCTCAGGTGCATCACTTGCTTCCCTGGCTACCTGGTTTCTGGCAGAGTCTGTTAGACCCTGGCTCGTGCTATTTGGCACGCACTTGGAGAGGGGTTGCCGGCCCCTGGGATGACTGTCTGCTGAAATGTGGATGTTGCCCCTAGGCAGCATTTCCTGCTTTCCTGGGTGGCACGTCTCTCTCACTAGCCCTGGAGGTGGGTGCTGAAAGACACACAAAACTCACTTGCACAGGATGAGGGGGCGTGTGACCACCTTGGAGACCTGGCGTGTGTGGTTTTCCTGACGAGCTAGGCACGCAGTGCCATCTCAACAAAGACTCATCCTTGAAAAAAAAATCAGATATAAAATGCACGAGAAGAACCATCTATTTCCGGTCATCACATGGTGAATTGTTGCAAAGTGATCAGTCCTTTTTTATAGCAGATTATCTCAACTGGGTTTTCATGATGTGGATTTGGGAAAGGTTTGAAGTGAATTGCATCCTTCCTAGATTCACTTTGCCTACGTCCTCGTTAATGTGGAGGGGCTGCCAGTTCCTAAAAGTAGCAATCATTTACATAACCCTTTTCACACCCACGGCACGAGGGAGGGGTGTCGGTATAATCCGTCACCAGAAGAAAGCCTTACAATTTCCACGATCACAGGGAATTCAGAGGATGGCAAACAAAAAACAACATATGCTCTGCATTTCACAGTTAATAAGTATTATCCTCTTTATTCTTTTCCTGTTTCTGCCAGTAAAACTGAGCTCACCGGGCCTGCTTTCTTCCTTGTAATGCCAACTGATAAAGTCACCCCCAAAATGCAGGCCAGCATCACAAACACAACATCTTAGAAGGAACTACAGATGATGGCCTCTCTGCCCTGAAGCTGGGAAGGGAGAAGTGCCACTCTATATCCAAACAATACTGCAAAGACTCAGATTTGATAAGGTGTCAGGTTGAAGATTTTCACAAGAATATAAATCTTGTTCTCTGGGGTTATGTTCCGACTCGTGTGATTCTTCATCACTCTTTCAGGCTGGACTTGGTTAGAATAAACATGTCCCTGGACACGTACCATCAACAAAAGGGTCTGGTGAGATGCCTAAGGCTTTAGAAATGGTTGCCACATCCTACAAAAAGAGCCCCCAAAGATACCTGCAAGTCTGACTGGTTTTCTCACTTGAGAATGGGTTGTCTTAGCAATCACACTGGAGCCGGCATCTCGGCCTCCCTCAGCTGTTCTGGGGGCTTTTCTCTATCAAATCACAAGAAGGTAATTCGCACTTTCCTCTTCGCCCACCTGCACAAAAGAGCAAATGAAACCTAAGCATGTTTTCCCCTACTGAAGTGCCCTTTGGGTCATTTGAAATCCACAAGGGTGGCATCCTCTCCCTGCCTCTTCCCCCTGCCTCCTCTGTCCCCTAGAAACCCTCCTGGTCCAACTTGAACTTCCCTTCTGGATCCTTCAGAGTCTTCAGTGTGAAACAAGACAAATAAATCTCTATCACTAAGTCCCTGACTCTTGGCTTTGTTTTAAAAAACATTTCTCCTCATCGGGAATGCACAGTGGAGAAGGAAAGAGGGGAGTGAGGGATGGGGAAAGTAATCATCACTGGTCACTGAGTCACTTATAAAAAAGCAGCATCTCGATTAAAACGATTAAGTGTTCATCAAGTTCAGTCTCACACTGTAGAGTCAGATATTGAATTTCAGTTGCCTGTAAGTTCTAACTGAGATTCTAATTAGATATAAATTGTACAGGTGGTTCATTCTTGGGACCCTTCAGGGCTTCTCAGAAGCAGCAGCGCTCTCCCACCCACAGTGTATCCCCACCAAAAAAAAAAAAAAAAAAAGTATACATTCTTACAAGTGTAATCTACCTGATTCCGAGAACTCCTTTGGCTCAGTTTGCTGAAGTGTATGTAACCAACGACTATGCCCTTGGAGCTCATACCATTCCCTCCCATAAGGCTACTTCTTCTCTATCCCAATATTGGCCAATCAAAATCCCACCACCCATTGGTTGACTACATTGAATATATCCTTCGAATGGGCCACGACGCAGTCATTAAAAGTGATTTTGTGGAAGAATATTTAATGACAAGGAGGAAAGTTCATGAGATATTTGTCAAGTGAAAATTGCAGGTTACAAAACCGCAGGTGCCATAAAGTATAAGCCCATTTTGAAAAGTATATATTTATTATCTTTTTAATTGCACAGATATAGTCATCTCTTAGTGGTTTTATTTTCCTTCTTGTGCTTTTGTGCTTTTTTTTTTGGCAGCACCAAGCAGCATGTGGGATTCTAATTCTCTGACCAGGGATTGAACCTGTGCCCCCTGAAGTGGAAGTATGGACTCTTAACCACAGGATGGCCAGGGAAGTCCCCTCCTTGTGTTTTTCAACACTTCACAACATTTTATGAGGTGTTTTTTGGTTTTGTTTTGCTTTTTTGCCACACAGCATGTGGGATCTTAGTTTCCAGACCTGGGATCAAACCCGCACCTCCTGCAGTGGAAGTGCAGAGTCTTAACCACTGGACCACCAGGGAACTCCAAAAACATTCTACTTGTTATAGGCTAATTGTGTTCCACCTATCCCTATTAATATGTTGAAGTCCTAATCTCCAGACCTCAGAATGTATTTGGAGATAGGGCCTTTAAAGAGATAATTAA
This sequence comes from Delphinus delphis, assembly GCF_949987515.2. NCBI lineage: Eukaryota > Metazoa > Chordata > Mammalia > Artiodactyla > Delphinidae > Delphinus > Delphinus delphis. The sequence goes on from NC_082701.1 coordinate 20,645,932, forward strand.
GGTCAAATTATGTCACATGAATAGGACCTAATCCAATATGACTGGTATCTTTATAAGAAGACGGTGTTAGGGGCTTCCCTGGTGGCGCAGTGATTGAGAGTCTGCCTGCCGATGCAGGGGACGCGGGTTCGTGCCCTGGTCCAGGAGGATCCCACATGCCACAGGGCGGCTGTGCCTGTGAGCCATGGCTGCTGAGCCTGCGCATCCAGAGCCTGTGCTCTGCAACGGGAGAGGCCACAACAGTGAGAGGTCCATGTACTGAAAAAAAAAAGAAGATGGTGTTAGAAATGAGAAATCGACAGTAACACAATAATAGTGGAGGACTTTAATACCCCACTTACACCAATGACAGATCATCCAGACAGAAAATAAGTAAGGAAACACAAGCTTTAAATGACACAATAGACCAGATAGACTTAATTAATATTTTTAGGACATTCCACCGGAAAATGGAAGAATACACTTTCTTCTCAAGTGCACACAGAACGTTCTCCAGAATAGGTTACATTTTGGGTCACAAATCAAACCTTGGAAAATTTAAGAAAATTGAAATCATGGCCTGTGAGCCATGGCTGCTGAGCCTGTGCATCCAGAGCCTGTGCTCCACAACGGGAGAGGCCACAACAGTGAGAGGCCCGTGTACCACAAAAAAAAAAAAAAAAAAAAAAACTCTCCAGAAAGTGGGCATAGAGGGAACCTACCTCAACATAATAAAGGCTATATATGACAAACCCACAGCAAACATGATTCTCAATAGTGAAAAACTGAAAGCATTTCCTCCAAGATCAGGAACAAGACAAGGATGTCCACAATCATCACTATTATTCAACATAGCATTGGAAGTCCTAGCCACAGCAATCAGAGAAGAAAAAGAAATAAAAGGATGACAAATTGGAAAAGAAGAAGTAAAACTGTCACTGCTTGCAGATGACATGATACTATACACAGAAAATCCTAAAGATGCCACCAGGAAACTGCTAGAACTAATCAATGAATTTGGTAAGGTTGCAGGATACAAAATTAATGCACAGAAATCTCTTGCATTCCTACACACTCACTAACAACGAAAGATCAGAAAGAGAAATTAAGGAAACAATCCCATTTACCATAGCAAAAAAAAGAATAAAATACCTAGGAATAAACCTACCTAAGGAGGCAAAAGACTTGTACTCAGAAAACTATAAAACACTGATGAAAGAAATCAAAGATAACAAACAGTTGGAGAGATATACCATGCTCCTGGATTGGAAGAATCAATATTGTGAAAATGACTATACTACCCAAAGCAATCTACAGGTTCAATGCAATCCCTATCAAATTACCAATGGCATTTTTCACAGAACTAGAACTAGTACAACTAGAACATTTTACAATTTGTATGGAAATACAAAAGACCCCAAATAGCCAAAGCAATACTGAGAAAGAAAAACGGAGCTGGAGGAATCAGGCTCCCTGACTTCAGACTATACCAGAAAGCTACGGTAAACAAGACAGTATGGTACTGACACAAAAATAGAAATATAGATCAATGGAACAGGATGGAAAGCCCAGAGATAAACCCACACACATATGGTTACCTTATCTTTGATAAAGAAGGCAAGAATATACAATGGAGAAAAGACAGCCTCTTCATTAAGTGGTGCTGGGAAAAATGGACAGCTACATGTAAAAGAATGGAATTAGAACACACCCTAACACCATACACAAAAATAAACTCAAAATGGATTAAAGATCTAAATGTAAGGCCAGGCACTATAAAACTCTTAGAGGAAAACATAGGCAGAACAGTATGACATAAATCACAGCAAAATCCTCTTTAGCCCACCTCCTAGAGAAATGGAAATAAAAACAAAAATAAACAAATGGGACCTAATGAAACTTAAAATCTTTTTCACAGCACGGGAAACCATAAACAAGATGAAAAGATGACCCTTAGAATGGGAGAAAATATTTGCAACTGACAAAGGATAAATCTCCAAAATATACAAGCAGCTCATGGAGCTCAATATCAAAAAAACAAACAACCTAATCCAAAAATGGGCAGAGGACCTAAATAGACATTTCTCCAGCGAAGACAAACAGATGGCCAACAAATGCATGAAAAGATGCTCAACATCACTAATCATTAGAGAAATGTAAATCAAAACCACAATGAGGTATCACCTCACACCGGTCAGAATGGCCATCATTAAAAAATCTACAAACAATAAATGCTAGAGAGGGTGTGGAGAAAAGGGAATCCTGCTGCACTGTTGGTGGGAATGTAGATTGATACAGCCACTATGGAGAACAGTACTTAAAAAACTAAAAATAGAACTACCATATGACCCAGCAATCCCAGTACTGGGCATATACCCTGAGAAAACCATAATTCAAAAAGAGACACATACCACAATGTTCATTGCAACACTGTTTACAAGAGCCAGGACATGGAAGCAACCTAAATGTCCATCAACAGATGATTGGATTAAAAAGATGTGGCACATATATACAATGGAATATTACTCAACCATAAAAAGGAACGAAATTGAGTTATTTGTAGTGAGACAGATGGACCTAGAATCTGTCATACAGAGTGAAGTAAGTCAGAAAGAGAAAAACAAATACCGTATGCTAGTGCACATATACGGAATTTTAAAAAGCGGTACTGATGAACCTAGTGGCAGGGCAGGAATAAAGATGCAGACATAGAGAACAGACTTGAGGGCACAGCGGGAAAGGGTAAGCTGGGACGAAGTGAGAGAGTGGCATGGGCATATATACACTAGCAGATGTAAAATGGATGGCTAGTGGGAAGCTGCTGCATAGCACAGGGAGATCAGCTCCGTGCTTTGTCACCACCTAGAGGGATGGGATAGGGAGGGAGGGGATATGGGGATATATGTATACGTATAGCTGATTCACTTTGTTGTACAACAGAAACTAACACAACACTGTAAAGCATTTATACTCCAATAAACATGTGGAAAAAAAAAAAAAAGAAGGTGATGTTAGGATACAGACCGAGGGGTGAACATGTGAGGACACAGCAAGAAGGCGTCCATATGCAAGGCAAGGAGAGAGGTCTCTGAAGAAACGAGTCCTGCCGAATCCTTGATCTCGGACTTCTAGCCTCTAGAACTGTGAAAAAAAAATAAATATCCATCGTGTACGTGACCCAATTTGTGGTATTTTGTTTTGGCAACCGGAGCAAACTAATACACTACCCATCCACCAAAGACCAGCCCCAAGGCCAGCCCTGCCATGAAACCGCCTATCGCCCCCAAACTTCCCCTCCCTCTACCTTTCCTTTGCTACTGTTTTCGTGTCACTTGGCCTTGTTTAGAATAACATTTGCTCACACTCCCCTGCTGCTGCACTGTAAGCTTCCTGAGGATGAAGTCCACGTGTCATTCATCTTTTTCTATCTCACCTCTGCTGGTTCAGAAGGCCTGGGGGTTCTCAATGAAGGGCCACTGAAATAATCAAAGAGCAAGGATATCATTGTGGGTCAGACCCCCCAGATATTTCCTGGTGGTGCTGCTGTGTGCGTGTGTGTGCGCGCGCGTGTGTGTGTGTGTGCGTGTGTGTGTGTGTTTTCGAGTGGGTGTGGTTATTCCAGGAGGGCGCCACCTCTTACCAGCTGTGTCATCTTGGGGGCGGTCACACTTCACACCCAAACCTTAAGAGTTTACAGAGCATTTTCATATGTCGCCTCTCATTTGGTTGTCATGGCAATCCACCAAGATTGCCCATTATTTCCTCCAGTTCCCAGGTAAGGTAACCAAGCTCAACAAAGGCAGAAAAACAAAACATTTAGTTGTGAAAACGTACAATAATAGAATGGATTGAGTGCCTGGCGCCACACTAAACACTTCGTGTGGCTTGTCTCAATTAATCCTTGTGAGGAGCCTGTTAGGGAGGAATTGTTACTAGAGCTATTTTACAGGGAGGGAAACTGAGGCTCAGAGGAGTTACCTGAGATCACACGCCACAGCTAAAAATGGTGGAGCTGGGACTCCAACTCAGGTTGTATAGCCACAGCCTACACTTAGAACCAAGACTGCCTCCTCGCAGCATAAATTAGTATACAGAGGGTCCTCACTGAGAGGAGGAGACAGGAATTGCTCCAAAATTCAGAGACTGAGTTGGTCTAGAGAGTCACCTTAAATAAGGTGAGATCCGAGCTAAGGCTTTACAGACAGCTGAGTGGAGAGGATGGGGTGGGGCCCAGCTGCCTCCCTTAGGCTGTTTACGCTGAGTACCACAAGTCAAGTTAAACCACCCAATCCAGCTCCCCACACTGTGCTGGAGCCCCCAGGATGCGCCAGCCAAGGGGCTGGGACGTGCAGGGATGTAGAGAGGATACAGAGGAGGTCTGTGCCCATGAGGAGCTCAGTTTTCTGGGGAAAGCAGACTGTGCAGAATAATAGGACCCAAGAAGATGTGAATCAGTTACATTGCCGTGGCTTCAAGGTTCTATCCAGGGCCTTGAGGGGAAAGCCCTGGTCCAAATTCTGCCGCTAAATTTCTGTGAGACTTTAGGCAAATCACAACCCATCTCAGGGCTTCAGCTTCTGCACCTGGAAACAGAATCAATGAATACGTATTAAAGAACGACTCCCGCAGGCTAACTCCTATTATTTACAGCCAACTTCTCCTCCCTCTCTCTGTCTCTCCCTCCCTCTCTCTCTCTTCCTCTCTCTTTTTGTTAAAAATATGAGTTTCATGTTAAAGAAAGAGGTCAAAGCAAAGACATCGTTTTAAAAGTAAACAACATACAGATAAAAGTCAGTGGAGCCACTGGACACTCAAGAAAGATGTCTGTTAAACACAAGATTAATTAATCCATTCTCCCAGGCCCACCTCATAGTTCCACACAATCAAAAACCCTAACACTGGTAATTAAACTTATAAAGTTTAATTCATATCCCCTTTCTCGAAGAAGGGGATATACACGGCGCCAATCGCAATTTGCATCCCCCTGGGATGAAGGATGCTTTCAGAAGAGATGCTGTAAGTGGATTAACCATTTCCTAGGGAAGCCAGAGAAAGAAGCTTGGGTCTACAGCGATATGTGGTGCCAAGAGCAGCGCCCATCGGACTCCAGTGCTAGAACTTGTGGGGGCCTCTCCTAACTTCTGCCCCTCGTGCCTGAACCTCTCCCACCGGAATAGGCACCTCGGCAGTGGCGGCATATTTCTCATTGTCTTATTTCTTGTAAGACTCAAGAGACAAGAGGGATTCTTCAGGAGCTGTCTGGGCAACATTTTCTTATTAAGGACGCAAGTTGAATAAATGGAAACATTCCCCTGGTGGGTCCAGTTGGCCGACACAAAGTCTCTTTGGATTCTTCTTTTTTATTCTATTGGAGTATAGTTGATTTACAATGTTGTGTTAGTTTCAGGTGTACAGCAAAGTGATTCAGTCATACGTATACATATATTCATTCTTTTTCAGATTCTTTTCCCGTATAGGTTGTTACAGAATTTTGAGTAGAGGTCCCGTGCTATACAGTAGGTCCTTGTTGGCTATCTATTTTATATATAGTAGTGTATGTGTGTGTTAATCCCAAGCTCCTAATTTATCCCTCCCCCAACCCCATATTTCCCCTTTGGTAACCATAAATTTGTTTTTGAAATACGCGAGTCTGTTTATATAGTATAGCTTTGTGCCATGCAGCATCTGAAGCCTCAATTTTTAACATTGTTAGCCTGTTGCTGACTTTATTGTGTTAATTCCCAGTTCAACAGCTATTTCCCTTAATTCAGGATACAACTTGTTGTGTATGACAGTTTTCCTTCACACACCATTTTTGTGGGTGTGTATATATCTGACTTGGGGAGAATCGGGGAAAAAAACACAGCTTTTTAATTTGTTTAAAAGAGACTTTCTACCTGTTACATTTTGTGCTCTTAACCAGTTAAAGAAACCAATAGCCTCTTTAGTTTTACCTTGCCTATGTTTTTCACTAGTATATCCCTGTTGATTTGTTTGTGCCCTTTATTAACTGTCATTTTCTAAAAACTTTTTCAAGGGCTTCCCTGGTGGCGCAGTGGTTGAGAGTCCGCCTGCCGATGCAGGGGACGTGGGTTCGTGCCCCGGTCCGGGAAGATCCCACATGCCGCGGAGCGGCTGGGCCCGTGAGCCATGGATGCTGAGCCTGCGTGTCCGGAGCCTGTGCTCCGCAACGGGAGAGGCCACCACAGTGAGAGGCCCGCATACCGCAAAAAAAAAAAAAAAAAAAAACTTTTTCAATAAAAGGAAAGAAGATGTGAAAAAAAAGAAATCCGTGAATCTGTTTCTGAGACAACTGTGTAAAGCACTTGAAGAGCGCCCAGCAGAAGTGGAGCCTCAATACTTGTTAACTGTTGTTATCTGCTACACGGAGTTTTTCCTGATCCTTCCAGTAAAAATGGCCTCTGCCCCACCTTGAATTCATGTCACAGTCTGGCCTTATCTGTCATTTTCTGCCGTTGAAGGGAAGATCCCTGTTTGGTTCATATCCACAGCATCTAGTCAGAACTCAAATGGTGAGAATTTAGACAATTCTCATGTGAGAGGGAAGAAAAAGAAAGAACATAGAAGAATGATGTCTATGAGCTGAAATATGTAACTACTGCCAACTACCAAAAAAAAAAAAACAGACTGAGTTGCTGGAGCTTGGAATTCAGCTTCCTGGACGTTAAAGATAGACGTGCTATGACTCAAGATGTGGCCCATGGGGATCACCTGGGAACTTGGGAGAAATGCAGACTCTCAGCCCTACGCCAGGCCTATGGAGTCTGAATCTGAATTTTGACTCCCAAGCATGATACACTCGAGAAGCCGGATAGACCAGAGGTTCTTAATCTTAATCTTAAACATTAGAATCATTTTAGGAGCTTTTAAAAATCCTGATGCCCAGGCTGTATCCCAGAATATTCAGAGTCTCATTTATCTTTGCAGCTCACCAGGTTATTCCAACGTATAGCCTGGGTTGAGAACCATTGGTTTAGACCAACCCTACAGTTTACTGGTCAAGAAACTAAGGTCCAGAGGGGTAAACTGACCTGCTCAAGGTCACACAGCAAGTAAGTGACAGCGCTTGGGACTTGAGCCAAGTCCTCCAACCCCAGGGCTCTCTTCACTCTACTTCACTTCCCTACAGCAGAGTTTAGGGAATGGGGGGGAGGGGAAGGAAGCACTGGGCTTCCCCTTCTGGCTTGGCGTCGTCATGGTTGAGTCCTGAAAGAGGAGTTTCCTGGACACAGGTGGCCTATGCATGGGAATTCCCTGATGGACTATGTCTGTCTCCATCCATCCGTTTCCCAGGAGGTAGGTCCCAGGAGCCCAGGCCGGGGTGGGGGGATTCTGCTTCTAACCGGTGGCTAGTCTTAGGCTAAAACAGCCCCCAGCCAGCCTGACCCTGCCATTCCCACACACCTTGTCTTCCCAGAGACACAGAGCATTCAGGGACTGTCCCATCACCAGGCCATACAGTTCTCAGAACTCAGGTGAGGTTTCTGAGCCCCCATGGCCTCAGCTCCCAGCTCCTCTCAGAACTGGCTGGGACAGGCCCCGTTCTCAAAGTCAGCAACCGCGACGATCTCGAAACTAGAAGGTCTAGAAGCTCTCCCTTGACTTGTTTTTGCTCTCTTGTCAGGGTTTTAAGGGGGTGTGTGTGTCTCAAACCTCTGATTGTCTCTGCTCTCTGACTTTTTCTGGTGTGTTTTTGAAGTGGCTTTTTGTTATTCTGCTTCGGCTCACTCACCTTTCTCAGCAGCTGTGGAAAACACTCGGCCCCGCTCTGCTCTCCACTGAGCACTTGGATTCCGTGTAAACAGCTCGCCTACTGGCCTGCTCAGGAGGGCCTGGGCCTGTGGAGCCTTTGAGAACAGTCATGGGGCAGAAAACCCCCCCATGCTCAAGGAGGAGGATGGGGGAGACCTGACAGAGCAGAAGGAACTTTCTAGGCACACAGGTACCGATGGCCTAGGCAGACCTGGAGAGGACGAGCCTAGGGACCTCTCCTTTTATGAACATCAGGACTGCTAGAAGGAGGGTGCCCACCCGCCAGGAACCTCTCCAGTCTCCTCTGCTGAAATTTGAGTAGATCTAGGACTGCATTGCCCAAGATGGTAGCCACTCATCATATGTGGCTAGTGAGCATTTAAAATGTGGCTAGCTTGACTAAGGAACTGAATTTTAAATTTTACTTAATTTTATTTAATGTCCATGAAATTTAAATAACTACATGTGGCTCGTGGCCGCTGTGTTAGACAGGGCAGCTCACCAGCTGCGGTTCTCACAGTTGGCTGCACAGAAGAATCACCCAGGGAGATGTAATACTTGGATGCCTGCATCCAACCCAGTGACTCTGATTTACTGACATAGGGTGTGGACTGAGCTGCAGAGTTTGGGAAGCTCCATGGGTGACTCCAGTGTGTAGCCAAGTTTGAGAACCTCTGGCCCAAAGGACTCCCAACTGCTCTTCCAACCCCAACTCCCTATATTTTGATTTGTTTTCTAGGGTTTTCAGAATTTGAGGACCACAAATCAATGTGACACACCACATCAAAAAAAAGAAAAAACAAAAACCATGTGATCATCTCAATAGATATAGAAAAAGCATTTGATATAATTCACATCCATTCATGATCAAAATGCTTATGAAACTGGGTATAGAAGGAACGCATCTCAACGTAATAAAAGCTATTTATGACAAACCCACAGCCAATATAATACTCAATGGTGAAAAGCTGACAAGCCTTCCCACTAAAATCAGGAACAAGACAAGGATGTCCACTCTCACCACTTCTATTCAACATAGTATTGGAAGCCCTAGCCACAGCAATCAGACAAGAAGAAATAAAAAGTATCCAAATTGGTAAGGAAGAGGTAAAATTGTCATTATAATGCAGAATTTTTAGACAACTTTATTGAACTATAATTGCTTTACAATGGTGTGTTAGTTTCTGCTTTATAACAAAGTGAGTCAGCTGTACATATACATATATCCCCATATCTCCTCCCTCGTGCGTCTCCCTCCCACCCTCCCTACCCCACCCCTCTAGGTGGTCACAAAGCACCGAGCCGATCTCCCTGTGCTATGCGGCTGCTTCCCACTAGCTATCTACTTTACATTTGGTAGTGTATATATGTCCATGCCACTCTCTCACTTCATCCCAGCTTACCCTTCCCCCTCCCCATGTCCTCACGTCCATTCTCTACATCTGCATCTTTATTCCTGTCCTGCCCCTAGGTTCTTCAGAACCGTTTTTGGTTGTTTTTTTTTCCAGATTCCATATATATGTGTTAGCATATGGTATTTGTTTTTCTCTTTCTGACTTACTACACTGTGTTTGACAGTCTCTGGGTCCATCCACCTCACCTCACTACAAATAACTCAATTTCATTTCTTTTTGTGGCTGAGTAATATTCCATCGTATATATGTGCCATATCTTCTTTATCCATTCATCTGTCGATGGACACTTAGGTTGCTTCCATGTCCTGGCTATTGTAAATAGAGCTGCAGTGAACATTTTGGTACATGACTCTTTTTGAATTATGGTTTTCTCAGGGTTATTTGCCCAGTAGTGGGATTGCTGGGTCGTATGGTAGTTCTACTTTTAGTTTTTTAAGGAATCTCCATACTGTTCTCCACAGTGGCTGTATCAATTTACATTCCCACCAACAGTGCAACAGGGTTCCCTTTTCTCCACACTCTCTCCAGCATTTATTGTTTGTAGATTTTTTGATGATGGCCATTCTGACCGGTGTGAGGTGATACCTCATTGTAGTTTTGATTTGCATTTCTCTAATGATTAGTGATGTTGAGCATCCTTTCATGTGTTTGTTGGCAATCTGTATATCTTCTTTGGAGAAATGTCTATTTAGGTCTTCTGCCCATTTTTGGATTGGCTTGTTTGTTTTTTTGATATTGAGCAGCTTGTAAATTTTGGAGATTAATCATTTGTCAGTTGCTTCATTTGCAAATATTTTCTCCCATTCTGAGGGCTGTCTTTTCATCTTGTTTATGGTTTCCTTTGCTGTGCAAAAGCTTTTAAGTTTCATTAGGTACCATTTGTTTATTTTTGGTTTTATTTCCATTTCTCTAGGAGGTGGGTCAAAAAGGATCTTGCTGTGATTTATGTCATAGAGTGTTCTGTCTATGTTTTCCTCTAAGAGTTTTATAGTGTCTGGCCTTACATTTAGGTCTTTAATCCATTTTGAGTTTATTTTTGTGTATGGTGTTAGGGAGTGTTCTAATTCCATTCTTTTACATGTAGCTGTCCATTTTTCCCAGCATCACTTATTGAAGACACTGTCTTTTCTCCATTGTATATTCTTGCCTCCTTTATCAAAAATAAGGTGACCGTATGGGCATGGGTTTATCTCTGAGCTTTCTATCCTGTTCCATTGATCTATATTTCTATTTTTGTGCCAGTACCATACTGTCTTGATTACTGTAGCTTTGTAGTATAGTCTGAAGTCCAGGCGCCTGATTCCTCCAGCTCCATTTTTCTTTCTCAAGATTGCTTTGGCTATTTAGGGTCTTTTGTGTTTCCGTACAAACTGTGAAATTTTTTGTTCTAGTTCTGTGAAAAATGCCATTGGTAGTTTGATAGGGATTGCACTGAATGTGTAGATTGCTTTGGGTAGTAGAGTCATTTTCACAATGTTGATTCTTCCAATCCAAGAACATGGTATATCTCTCCATCTGTTTGTATCACCTTTAATTTCTTTCATCAGTGTCTTATAGTTTTCTGCATACAGGTCTTTTGTCTCCTTAGGTAGGTTTATTCCTAGGTATTTTATTCTTTTTGTTGCAGTGGTAAATGCGAATGTTTCCTTAATTTCTCTTTCAGATTTTTCATCATTAGTGTATAGGAATGCAGGAGATTTCTGTGCATTAATTTTGTATCCTGCTACTCTACCAAATTGATTGATTAGCTCTAGTAGTTTTCTGGTAGCATCTTTAGGATTCTCTGTGTATAGTATCAAGTCATCTGCAAGCAGTGACAGCATTACTTTATCTTTTCTGATTTGGATTCTTTTTATTTCTTCTTCTTCTATGATTGCTGTGGCTAAAACTCCCAAAACTATGTTGAATAATAGTGGTGAGAGTGGGCAACCTTGTCTTGTTCCTGATCTTAGAGGAAATGGCTTCAGTTTTTCACCATTGAGAATGATGTTGGCTGTGGGTTTGTGATATATGGCCTTTATTATGTTGAGGTAAGTTCCCTCTATGCCTAGTTTCTGGAGGGTTTTTATCATAAATGGGTGTTGAATTTTGTTGAAAGCTTTTTCTGCATCTATTGAGATGATCATATGGTTTTTCTCCTTCAGTTTGTTAATATGGTGTATCACATTGATTGATTTGCATATATTGAAGAATCCTTGCCTTCCTGGGATAAACTCCACTTGATCATGGTATATGATCCCTTTAATGTGCTGTTGGATTCTGTTTGCTAGTATTTTGTTGAGGATTTTTGCATCTATGTTCATCAGTGATATTGGCCGTAGTTTTCTTTCTTTGTGACATCTTTGCCTGGTTTTGGTATCAGGGTGATGGTGGCCTCGTAGAATGAGTTTGGGAGTGTTCCTCCCTCTGCTATATTTTGGAAGAGTTTGAGAAGGATAGGTGTTAACTCTTCTCTAAATGTTTTATAGAATTCTACTATCAAATGAAGCTATCTGGTCCTGGGCTTTTGATTGTTGGAAGATTTTTAGTCACAGTCTCAATTTCAGTGCTTGTGATTGATCTGTTTATATTTTCTGTTTCTTCCTGGTTCAGTCTTGGAAGGTTGTGCTTTTCTAAGAATTTGTCCATTTCTTCCAGGTTGTCCATTTTATTGGCATATAGTTGCTTGTAGTAATCTCTCATGATCCTTTGTATTTCTGCAGTGTCAGTTGTTACTTCTCCTTTTTCATTTCTAATTCTATTTATTTGAGTCCTCTCCTTTCTTTTAGTGATGAGTCTGGCTAATGGTTTATCAATTTTGTGTATCTTCTCAAAGAACCAACTTTTAGTTATAATGCAGAAGATGAGGACCAAGGAGTTTACTCAGAGAATCCACTCAAGACACTGAAAACTTTTTCCATGTTCTAAACATAATACACATTCATGGTAGAAAATTGAGAAAATTCAGAGAAATAAAAAGAAAGTTAAAATGCCCTAAAATCCCACCACCCAAATAAAGGGTTAGAACGTTTAGGTATAAATTCTCCCAGACATTTTCCCATGGATATATCCTTCTGTTTTTTCCAAATTGGAATCATACCGTGAGTCCTGTTTTGTAATTAGCTTTTGTCACTGTGTTTATGTGATTAACAAATATTCATATATCATCCATTGTGATGGTTACATGGTATTTTATCATAAATATAACTACAGTTTATTCAAATCCATATTAATTTTAGCCCCATTTTTTGCTAGTGTTTTAAAAAACATTGCTGTGAATGTAACAATAGCAATACTTGATGAAAAGCCATTCAATAACCCTTGGGAGGAGAGGAGAGGAAAGAAGAGGGATGGGAGGGGAGGGACACGAAGGAAGAAGAGAGAAAACAAAAATAATTAGGCCAAGAGGCATACAAAATTCTAAGTAATTCAAATTACGCCCCAGAAAAGTTGAACCAGTTTACACTCGTACCAACAGAGTGTGACAGTACCTGTTTTTATGCATGCTGGCATTGCACAGAATGCATTTGATAAGCATTATCAATTATGCTTGCCAAATTTAATGAGGTATTAAAAAAACCACTACCCACAGGCAATAACTCATTGTTGTGAAGTTCAGTGTACATTCAATAAGCACTGACTCTGTGTGAGGTGCTGCCTTAGGTATGGGTGATAAAGATAAACAGAACCCATCCCTGCCCTCTGAGAGCTCAGGGAAGGGGGGAACTCAAGGGCTTGGCTGTAAGTCAGGGAGAACGACATGGGTGCTAAATAGAGGTACCGGAGTCACAGTGCTGAGTAGAAAAGAAAAGCCCATGATGCTTCACAGCAATGCTGGGAAGTCTGGGGGGTGGGGGAGGGTGCATTTGAGCTGGATCCAGAAGGATGAATACAGTCACTGGCGAGCATTAGGAGGTGGTGGTTTGGCCAACACCAAAAGGCGCTAGAGGCTCAGGGGACTGGAAAGCTGTCCCTTCTATCTTCCAGAGGCTCCTGCATTTATCAATCCCCTGCAGTCAGGAAGCTTGCCCTTGGATCTATCCCACAGCCTCTTTTGGCCACTTAACTCCCTTCTCTCTGGTTTTTGTGGTGGGAACAGGAGACAGCTTGGCCGCCTTCTCCATAGTCACCTTCAGAGACTTCCAGACCAACGCAAATACCAAACATAGTACGGTATGTTCTTATTTGGATTATCCATTCCTCTTCTAAAAGACATTGACATACAATGTCAGTATGTCCATTTTAAAAAAGAGTTGCAAGGAATTCCCGGGTGGTCCAGTGGTTAGGACTCGGCGCTTTCACTGCTGGGATCTAGGTTCAGTCCCTGGTCAGGAAACTAAGATCTCACAAGCTGCATGATGCGGCCAAGAAATAAATTAAAAAATAAAAATAAATACATTTGAATAAATTAAAATTTTAAGAGCTGCAGAAGTCAAGGTCATAGGGCAAATTTAGGGAGACTTGGATTCCCCAAGCCTCAGGTCCCAAGCCCAACTTGCACACCATTATTAGGATGGCCAATGCCAGACTTGTATAAAGAAGGAGGCAGCCAGTTCAAGCCCTGGCTCTCCCACTTAGGACTTGTGGGGCAGTTTGCTTCATCTCACTGAGCCTATCAAACATGGATTGCAGGAATAGTGAAAAATTAGATTTGAAGGGTGGGAAAGCATTTTGTTAAAAGTAATAAGAATAAGCTGTGACTCCCATCAATGTGGGCCATGGTCAGGTTAGCCAGTCTCTTACTTTCCCTCTTCATGAGTCCTTTTCCCACAAACACACACACACACACAGACGCGCGCACACACACACACACACACACACACACCCTTTAAACCGAGACTCTGACGTACATACTAGCATTTCAGGAATAAGGCAAGTCCCTAGAGATGGCCTTTCTTCAGAAGCTCACTGAAAATGAATTAAGGGACTTGCCCAACCGTGATTCGGAGCGTGATGTTGGAAGGGCATGACAGCCACGGGACCTTTGAGTGTCGGGTCGCCTTTTCCACCCATTGACCGACACGCGCCCTTCCCCCAATCCTGCCCTATGACATCAGGGACAGAATTAAATTTCCCCCCTTCCCTGCCTTCACCTCCCCTATCCTGCTCTGTGACACACATCCCTGGAGAGTCCCCCACATCATCGCAGAACAAAAACAAAACAACAAAGAAAAAAAACACCAAACCTTCCCCCTTGCCACCCACCCCTCCACTATGAGTCGCCCACACCGTAGGGGTTCTTTAACTTGGGTTTCAAATACTAGAAATGAAATAGCCTTTTTTTTTTTTTCACTTCTGCTATTTACACAGAAGTGCCTGCCCAGGCACCTCAGGCGCTAAACCCACCATAATTCAAATTTATTTTTAGGTTTCTCGGCTGTAGAAGTCTGCAGAATGCCAAAATGGTCTCATGGGAGGGGGGGTGAGCTAGGAGAACTTTTCCCGGCCAATCCACACCTTCCCCCCACCCCACCCCGTCCTTTACTGATTCCACTTCATTTCAGCCTCACAGAGACTCATAGAAGAAACCCATCTATTATTGATCTATTTTCGCAGGTATTGAAACTGAGGTTCTAGGTAATTAAGCAACTTGGTCAAAATCAATTAGTCAGTACCGGGACCTGGATTTGAAACCAGAACTGACTCAGAAGCCAAAGTTCTTTGTGCTGAAACCCTCCCCCTCTGCCTTTCTTTTTCTCACTCCCACAGCAAATTCACATGTACCTCCTTTATCTGAGTGTTTGCACGCTCCCTGCTCTAGTTATCTGTACCTTGCCCTTTTCTGCTTTGGAGTGAAAAGCAGGTCCACCAGAGAAGTTTCTGGAAACTTAAGTTTTCCTTCACGCCCAAAGCAGTGGCATACGCTTCACTGCAACCTGTTTAAGTGACTGACTCCTTGCCCCCTGTGAATCCTGGTGGGGAGGGGAGCAGAGGCAAGTTGGAACTCTCTAATAGCAACAGGGGAGGCTTCCGGATTTGGGCTACACAGATCTGGGTTGGAATCGCAGCTTGGACACTTAAGGCACTTAAATGTCACTAAGCCTGCACTTCCTCATCTAGAAATTGGCAATGATGTACGTATTCACCTAGCAGCGTAGTTGAGAGACCCAAATGAGATCATGTGAGGGAAAGGGCCCAGGTCAGATTCAGCCACAGAGCTGACATCCAATAAATGTTTCCTTCTTGTCTTCCTTTCTCACCAACGCCGCAGAGGAGCACAGGGCTACGACCAGGGAGCCTGGCCTGCAGGAAGCTTTGGTAACTGTCTCTGAGGAAGCTCAACAGATTAAGTAAACAAAAAGGTCCTACTGTATAGCATGGAGAACCATATTCATTTCATTTATCCTATGATAAACCATAATGGAAAAGAATATTTAAAAAAGAATATATAGGACTTCCCTGGTGGTACAGTGGTTAAGAATCTGTCTGCCAATGCAGGGGACATGGTTCGAGCCCTGGTCCGAGAAGATCTCACATGCCGCGGAGCAACTAAGTCCATGTGCCACGACTACTGAGCCCGCGAGCCACAACTACTGAAGCCCACGCACCTAGAGCCCGTGCTCCACAGCAAGAGAAGCCACCGCAATGAGAAGCCCGCAAACCGCCACGAAGAGTAGCCCCCCCTCGCCGCAGCTAGAGAAGGCCTGCAAGCAGCAACGAAGACCCGATGCAACCAAAAATAAATAAATAAATAAAACTATTTTTAAAAAAAAAGAATGTATATATATGTATAACTGAATCACTTTGCTGTACAGCAGAAATTAACACAACATTGTAAATCAACTATACTTCAATTAAAAGAAAAAAAAAGAGTTTTATTAAGGCCAGCCTCCAACATTTACAGCGGCTGGGCAAGGGTACAGTAGAGGTCTATATACCACATGCCAGATATTTATGTCATATTGTACATCAAGCCAATAAACTGGTAAGTAAAATAGATTCTATCCCATTTTGAAAATATGTTTCCATAATGTAAAATATCATTTATGATGACCTAAAAGGCCATGTTTAAATTTAGAATTTTCAGACTCCTTGGGAGTTTGCCACCAGCCACCAGCCTCCAGCCCCAGGCCTGCAGCTCAGTCCCTTTTCCTTCCTACTCCCCGGCCTGCCTAAACTCTGTCTACACCACCACCCCCATACATAGCCAGCTTCTGGCCAGCTCTTAACCTAGGGGATTCTGGATCCTGGGACCCGGAGGGTGACAAAAAAGTGGGGACACAGAGCTGTTGTGGGCCCATCTTTCATCTGAGAGAAAGGAGTGCAATCAGAAGGACCTGTGGACAGCACTGCATTGGTCCGAGGTGCTGTTTGCCTGTCACTCTAAGTGGGAATTCATGCAGCAAGCTTGGGCCACAACAGTTACCTCATCCTTCTTCCTGTGTTAAGCCCTAAACCTGAAAGGAAATTGTAGTTTCGATTATTTCAATCGCTTTGCAATAAACGTTGTCTTTCCCCACCCCTAGGACAGGGGCTGAGGCAGGGAGACTCCAACAAGTGGACACTGATATTTACATATAGAATCTCCTCAGCTCTATTTTTGTCCTTTGCTCCAGGGAATTCCCTGGTGGTCCAGCTGTTAAGACTTTGCCTTCCATGCAGGGGGGTGCAGGTTCGATCCCTGGCAGGGGAGCTAAGATCCCACATGCCTCATAAAACAGAAGCAATATTGTAACAAATTCAGTAAAGATTTTTAAAATGGCCCACATCAAAAAAATCTTAAAAAAAAAAAAAAGTCTTTGCTCCAGAAAGCCAGAAAGGATAGACAGAAACCAGATCTGTAGTTGCCAGGGGCTGGGGTGGAGGAAGGGTTTGACTACAAAGGGGTATGAGAGAATTTAGGAGGGTGATGAAACTGTTATATACTGTACCTTGCTTGTAGTAGTGGTTACACAACTGTATGCATTTGTAAAAATCCCTAGAACCATACACTAAAACAGGTGGATTTTACTGTATGTAAATTATATCTCAAAAAGTTATGTAGGGCTTCCCTGGTGGCACAGTGGTTGAGAGTCTGCCTGCCGATGCAGGGGACATGGGTTCATGCCCCGGTCCAGGAAGATCCCACATGGCCCGTGAGCCATGGCCACTGAGCCTGCGCGTCCGGAGCCTGTGCTCCGCAACGGGAGAGGCCACAGCAGTGAGAGGCCCGCATACCGCCAAAAGAAAAAAAAAAAGTTATGTAATAAAAATTCTTCCAACCACATTCTAAGAAAGGAGCAAGATTTGAAAGAGGAATGTGTTCAGGCATCTAAAATAACTTTCTTTGGTGTGACATTTAGGGTGAATCAGTGTAGAGGACATCTGTCACATTTGTAGCTGCCCATCTTCTTATGTGAATAGCCTTTCCTTCTGGAGGAAATTACCTTGTTATGGTCCTGCCTCCCCAGGTAGAAGTCAAGAACACAAACTCCCTGCCTCCCTTGCAGCTAGGCATGGGCCTGTGACCTGCTCTCCACCAATCAGAAGCATTCATAGAGACTTTGATTCAGTAGTAAATACTGTATGGACCGGGCTGCAGGGGCTTCCATTTCTGCTGATGTGGCAACAGCAGAGGCAACTGACTTTGGTGCTTTCAGTGGTTGAGTTCCCGGTGACCAGCTCAAATTTGTGCAGGTCAGGGATGGGAGGGGGAAGTTCCATTCATTGTTCTCTGCTACTAGCTCTGAGTCTTCTTTGGGAAAGCCCTTGATTTCTCTGAGTCTCTATTTCGCATTTGTAGAATGGGCATCACAGGGCTTACGTCGTAGAATTGTTGTGAAATTAAATAAAGTGATTCAGGGTCTGGCAGGCAGTAGGTGCTGAATAAGTATTAGCTCCTGTCCTCCCTGAAACAGTAGGTAAGATCCTGGAAACTGGTAACTTGCCTTAACAGCCTGGGAGCTTCCCCAGAGCTGGGAACCCAGGAGCTTTATTCAGAAGCCAAAGCTGGGCTTCCCTGGTGGCGCAGTGGTTGGGAGTCTGCCTGCTGATGCAGGGGACACGGGTTCGTGCCCCGGTCCAGGAAGATCCCACATGCCGCGGAGCAGCTGGGCCCGTGAGCCATGGCCGCTGAGCCTGCGCGTCCGGAGCCTGTGCTCCGCAGCGGGAGAGGCCACAACAGTGAGAGGCCCACATACCGCAAGAAAAAAAAAAAAAAAGAAGCCAAAGCTGACACTAACCTCTGAGGAGCTGGAGCAGGTAGCTGTGCAGGTAGTTAGAGATGTATGACCATTCATCTTCCCTCCACTGCCCAGCTCCTCTCTGGCTGTACTAAGGAGTGGCCACTATTTCATGAGCTCTAGGTTGAGCCTTTTGGGGGTTAAATCAACAAAAAATGCTTCAACCCACTGGTTGAGCACCAAGAATAAGCCAGGTGCTATGTTAAGGACCCAAGAAATAAATAAGGTGCCACTTACCTGCAACCTGAAGGGGGGAGAAAATGTATAGATGCCTATGATACAAATTAGACTGAGGGATGCTACAGCAGGGTGAACAGCATGCTGTAGCCTTGAGGCATCAGAAATTCTTCAAGGGACTTCCCTGGTGGTGCAGTGGTTAAGAATCTGCTTGCCGATGCAGGGGACACGGGTTCAAGCCCTGGTCCAGGAAGATCCCACATGCCGCGGAGCAACTAAGCCCACGTGCCACAACTACTGAAGCCCGTGTGCCTAGAGCCCGTGCTCCACAACAAGAGTAGCCCCCACTCGCCACAACTAGAGAAAGCCCACGCCCAGCAATGAAAACCCAATGCAGCCAAAAGGTGGAAGGAAGGAAGGGAGGGAGGGAGGGAGGGAGAGGGAGAGGGAGAGAAAGAGAGAAAAGAAGGAAGGAAGGAAGGAAGAAAGAAAGAAGAAAGAAATTCTTCAGGAGGCTAGGGCTCTTTGAGCAGGGTCTTGAATGATGAGTTAGAGTCTAACAGGGGAAGAAGGATCCAGAGGCATCTTAGCCTGAGAGAAAAGCGTGTGGAAAAGCCCAAGAGAATGAAAGTGCATGGCGCTCTTGAGGGAATTCAAAGTTGGTCCAGAATGGTGGGAACACAAAGTGGGTACAGGTGGAGAGTCGGAGATTGAGGCCAGAGATGGCGACTGGGCCAGTTGAGAAGGGCTTTGAATGCCGTGAAGAGAGCACAAAAGGAGGATGAAGCAGACATGGTCTCCTTCCCAGACGCTCCAGGAGATGATCAACGGACTCCCCAAATGTGGATGACCAGAGAGGACATCCAGGTTCATCTGGTTCAATCCCCAGATGAGGAAGCAGGAGATGAGGGGCTCCTGGAAGCTTGGCTGGCTGAGCTGAGACCAGAACCCCATGCTCTTTTCCACCACAACAGGCAGTCTCGAGCTAAACAAGCATAAAGCCACCTGGGCTTTCTGATACCTACAGTGTACAAACTCAGCTGTGAAACTGCAGGACTGGCCCGATGGTGGGCCCGGTCTTGAGGGGTGGGGAGTGGGCTAGCTGGATTTCTCACTCATCACTTGTCAGGAGATCAGACATCACTTCCCCACCCCTGCTTTCACCACACAGGCTATTTCAGTCCAAGTTTCTGGTCGCCCTCGCCACCTGCCAAGACAAGGATCACCACAGAAGTCAACGCCGTGTTTCACTAAGGGACAAAAGGAACCACGGGGGATTCTTGGCAACTCTCAGCCACACACAGGGGCTCGGGCTTGGAGCTGTTGGGGACAGTAGGACAGTGTGGCCAGCCCCACCCTCTAGGGGGCCAAAACTAGAATGGCACGAGTTTCCACTGAGCAATTCTGGAAGAATAAACTGCCCCCCTGCTTTCCCTTTCACCTGCCCCCACCCTTTCCCTCAGGGAACCTGGCGACGTGAAAAACACAGAACTATAAACCCTGCCTCTCGATGCCCAGCAATGAACCACGTAGCAAAACAGGAAGCATCTTCTTGTCGTTGTGCTCTCTGTGCAAGCGCGTCCTGACAAGTGGCAGGAAACCACCACCGGGCCGTGGCAACAGGTGTCAGGGTGACCTGAGGCTTCCCGCCAGCCTCCTTCCCTTTTCTTCCTGCTGGAGAGTGGCCTCTTTCCTCCCTGCAGCCGGATAATCCCTCACCTCTCACCAGCTGGTCCTTTCCCTCTTGGTGGCCTGAGGCCTGATCATGACCTTCAAAGGCCCTCAACCCTAAAAAGATTATTATCTCTCTCCAAATATAATTCCTGAGACCGGCCGGCCAACCAACACAAAATGTATACATATGCTGAAATTAAAAGAACCTCTCTTTTAGATTTTTCTGATTACAAACTTCTAGGTGAGGGCAAAGCAAAAACTCTCTCAAATTTGGGGGTGCCCCTTGTCTGGCTCTGGGGCTCTAAATCTATCCTAAATCTGCCTGTTAGGTTACCCAGCACTGGTGGAGACTCACACTCCTTGGCTTCGCATGGGGACAGACTGTTTCCAAGTGAAATAAAACAGGGATGAGGGCAGGAGTATAAGAGGTATGATCTCGGACTTTGCCCATTGAATTACAAGCCCAGAGGGACCGGAAACGGTAGGACACTCTGGGTTGGGCCAAGAAATTGGTACTTGGACCAAGGCTCCATCTGCACCATAGGCTACGTCAGTGGACTCTGGGTCTGCTTCTTTCTCTTGGGTCTCTCCAGATTAGACCTCCTGTAGGAGGTCTCTGTTCTTCCTTGCCCTGTTCAAGACTTACCGTGTTCTTTCTTATGATAATAGCGGGGCTGAGGTTATGGCAGGCTAAGTTGTTCTTTATCCTCAAGGTCACCAGGTCATCAGTGGATGGATGGAGTGAATGACTATAAAAGTTTCTTCCAGGTTCTGTCCCCTGTTCCTTCTCAGAAACCTTTGCTCACGGGCAGGACTTCCCCAAAGGCAGTGCGCACATTCTCAGAGAACAGGGCAGTGGGCAGGAAGCCTGGTCTGAAAACATTTTTGCCAGGAGTGGCCCAAGCCCTTTATGTCATGTTTCATGTAAGCCTGTCATGGTGCGAAAAGCCCCTTAGCTTGGAGTCAAAGATCAAGACACTTCTTCTCTTTGAAGTCTCAGTTTCCTCTGTCAGAAAATTGAAACCTACCAAACTGAGAAACCCTGAGAGTTGAATAAGATACAAGAAAGTGCTTGGAAACGTGAAAGCCCCACACAAATGTGGAGACATTGTCTTCCATTAATTGACACATTCTTTGGTCATTAACTGACCATGGTTTATTGGGTCTTCAAAGTCCTAGAACTTGACCCAATACCTGGCAGGGTAGATACTCAGTAAATGGATACTGGATGAATGGATGGACCAGTGAATGGACAGATGGACAAATGGACAGGTAGCGTAGTGGGGAATAGTCACGTATGGGAAAAACATTGCACACCATCTGTCTCACATGTCACAACAGCAGGGAGAGATTCACTCCAAAGACGCAGCCAAAGCAAAACATATCTCGTGTGCCAAACACAAACAGACCACTGCACAAGTAACAAAGGTCAGAAACCTGGCCCACAGGCAGCATCTCCCCTGCGAGGAGGCCAAGTTAAACAGTCCGGCTTTCCCCATTCCTGAACTCTGAAATTGAATGATTCTGAAAAAATGAGCATCCTGTTCAGTGTGCCAGCCAAGACTCCTGGCCTTAGCACTTGCCACCGACCTCTCACCGTCACTCTCCTCCTTCTGTCTGAGCCACCCCTGCTCCTCTCAGATGCCACTTTTTCCATAGCCTTCCTGACTCCCTTCTATGTGCTCCCATGGTGTGTTGGGCTTGCCACTCCCCACCCCACCCCTGTTAGTTAGCTCTTACTATATTGTACTACGATTTCGTCTCCTGGTTTTTTTGCTTGTTTGTTTATTTGTTTTTTGCGGTACACGGGCCTCTCACTGCTGTGGCCTCTCCCATTGCGGAGCACAGGCTCCGGACGCGCAGGCTCAGCGGCCATGGCTCACGGGCCCAGCCGCTCGGCGGCATGCGGGATCTTCCCGGACCAGGGCATGAACCCGCGTCCCCTGCATCGGCAGGCGGACTCCCAACCACTGCGCCACCAGGGAAGCCCTGTTATTTTTTAAATATTATGAAATATTGAATTCATAAAGGTATAAAGAACAATACAATGAGACATTTGTCCACCACAAGCCAAACATTACCAACGCAGTTCAAGCTCCTGAAAATCCCTCTCCACTGGCACCCTCTTCCTTCCCACCTTGAATTTAGTGTATACATTTCCATGCCTGTTGTTATACTTTTAATGCTTACGGGTAATTGCCTCTTTATTTTTCCATCTCCCCCGCTGTTATGGAGTGAATGTTTCCCCGCAGTGGGGTTTGAATCCCCGTTCAAATTCGTGTGTTGAAGCCCTAACCCTCAGTGAGGTTGCATTTGGAGGTGGGGCCTCTAAGGAAGTAAATAAGGTTAAATAAACTCCTAAGAGTGGGGCCATAACCCAATAGGGTTACTATCCATATAAGAAGAGATACCAGGGCTTCCCTGGTGATGCAGTGGTTGGGAGTCCGCCTGCCGATGCAGGGGACACGGGCTCATGCCCCGGTCCGGGAAGATCCCACATGCTGCGGAGCGGCTGGGCCCGTGAGCCATGGCCACTGAGCCTGCACGTCTGGAGCCTGTGCTCCGCAACAGGAGAGGCCACAACAGCGAGAGGCCCGCGTACCGCAAAAAAAAAAAAAAAAACAATGAAGAGATACCAGAAATCTTTGTCTCTCTGTGTCTGCCTCTCTATCTCTGTCTCTCTGTCTCTGTTTCTCTCTCTTTCCCTCCCTGCCTTGTACACTTTGAGAAGAGGCCACGTAAGGGCATAGGGAGAAGGTACCCATCTGCAGGCAAGGCAGAGAGGCTGACCCTGCTGGGCCTTGATCTGCGATTTCTAGGCTCTAGAACTGTGAGAACCACAGCTACCCAGCCTGTGGTATTTGATTGTGGCAGCTCGAGCTGACTGATACACCCACCATGCTCCATGTGAGCTTGGCAAGGTCAGGGACCACGGGTGTTCATCTTTGTATCTGTAGAGTCCAGTACCGTGCCTGGCACGTAAGTGTTCATCAAATACTTGTTGTTTGTATGAATGAATGAATGAAGCAAAGTCGGAAGCAAAACAAGTGTCCTAGGGTCTGTTCTGTGGGAGCAAGTTATTCTCCGCTCTGCCATGATACGGGTTTTATTCAAGCTGCTGCTGAGACCAGGATCTGCAATCAGCTCCTAACAATGTAAATTTAAAAAGAACAAAGGAATCCCCAAGAGAGAGGTGGAAGAAGTGGTGTCATCTTAGGAAAAGGTTGACGTCACATCATCAATCAATCAAATCTTCCTTAAGCATCTGATTATTAGGTGTTCAGTGGAAAAGCCTCCATCTCTGTAAGACAATCAGTCTTTGGAAGACCAAAGACCAAGTGGTCCAAAGATGCCCCAGATATAAGTAAGCACAATGCATTTGCCTCTCTTATGGACGGGTCCTTTGTACAGACACCAGCCCCTGAGCATCAGTAAGGGGCTTCCCTTTAAAACCCCTGCTTTGACTTTTAAGTTTCTTCAGACAATAAAAAAATTTTTTAATAAAAAAACTTTTTAAAAGATTCTCCAGAGGGAAAGAGGCAGCAGTCTCAAGTCCCTTGCTGGGCACGCAACATATGCTCTTAACAAGTGGGATGAGACAAGGGATATCACCTATGGGACCCATTATTGAACTAGACCAAACGAACGATGTTAAAAATATATTTTTAAAACCACAGCACCGTTTGAGGCAACGCAAAGACTAACCAAAAAAGTACACAGCACAATCTTGTTTCCAAGAAGCACAAAGTCTCTTCTAGAATAGAAAACAGTTCTCATGCTGTTGTTATAAATGCCAATTTGAATGTCCCTGAAGTTAAGTGCTATGAGAGTTCAGAGGAGGGAGGGCAGTGAAGGTGGGCCTGCCTGGGCCTCAAAGCGTGGGATACAATTTGGAAAATGATACTGGGTTCCTCCTATACCGTCCCTCTCAGAGAGATGGATTGGCTGTGAATAGTTACTAATTGCTCGCTAACATGCAGAGGGGAAGCTCACAGTGTTGAGAGATACTAGGGAATCCCCACTGTCCTGCTCAGAGACCAGCTAAGAAATGAAACTGAAGGCCTCCAGCCCAAAGTGTGCGATGTCCGCACAGCAAGCGTTGGAGGGATAAAGAAGGACAGTGAGAGGAGGAAAAGGGTCTGGGGTGGGCACTACGGCTTAGCATCAGTGTGAGGAGGGATCAGAGTCAGGATGCTCCCTTTCTCTCCTAAGAGCATGGCGCATCTACCACAAAGCTCTCCAGTCCTGCCCTCTATTCTGTGGACTCTCTTGACCTGGGACCTTCTTTGGGGCCTACACTAGGTAGAAAACCAAGAAAATCCCTGAGGATAGCAAGGATTATCCTGAGAAGGGAGCCTGGAAATTATGTGGTCCAATCCCATTACTTTTCAGGTGGGCATCCAAGAATCAGAGAGAGGAATTGACTTGCCTGAGGTCACATAGTCATTTCTAGCAGAGGCAAGAGTGGGACACATGTCTTCTGCTTCTAAGCTCAATTTTTCTTAGAAGCATCTGGCACATGGAAAAGGGCTTCAGGAGGAAGCTTCTGGAATAGTTCCAAACTGAAGTTGCCCTGCCCTTCCTTACCAATGCCCTACAGAGATGTAACCCCCCAAGAGTCTTTTCCACCTAGTTCAAGAGATTGCCTGTATCCCTAAAAGTCAGCAGGCCCCAAATGCCAACGATGCGAGCAGCCAAAACATTTAGAATGGAAGGAAAGTTCCAGTTCCATGAGGGCTTCCCATGCCTCCATTTGGGGAATTTGGAATAACAGAGAGTGGTTAAGCAGTAGACAGGAGGCCACAAGAAAGTTCTACACTTCAGAGTCTCAGATGCTAAAGCTTAGCTATTTCCTAGGCAATCCAATATCCTCACTTCATATTTGGGAAAACTGCAACCCAGAGTGGGGAAGCAACTTACGCAAGATCATACAGGGAGGTGGTTAAGAGCGAGGCTTACTGCACTACATCCCAACTGAATGTTCTTCAAATCTCTGGGGTGAAGGAAAACTATTCTATCTACTTGTCCATCTGTCTTCCAGCCCTATTCAATCATGGATTTCCTTTCCTTGTGTAAGGTAAGGCATCACATCATGCTTGGTCTTGGTCATAACTGGAGGCAACAGGTATATAATCTAGCCTTAACTTCTTCTGTACAGTAGTCCCCCCTTATCTGTGGGAGATATAATCCAAGACCCCCAGTGGATGCCTGACACCACGGATATTACCAAACTCTATATATCATACATACTATTTTTTCCTATACACACATACCTATGATAGAGTTTAATTCATAAATTATAAAGCATATAATTCATAAATTATAAGCATGGTAAGAGATCAATAACAATAACTAATAATAAAATAGAACAATTATAGCAATATACTGTAATAAAAGTTATGTGAAAGTGGCCTCTCTCTCTCTTTCTCTCTCTCAAGATATCTTATTGCAGTGTACTTACCCTCCTTCTTATGATGTGAGATGATAAAACGCCTACATGATGAGATGAAGTGGAATGACACGGGCATTGTAACATAGCGTTAGACTGCTACTGATGTATCATCGGAATGAGTATCATCTACTTCAGGTGATCCTGGATCATCAAGCCATAGTAATGTCAATGGTTGGGAATCCCAGGTGGGACGGAGCAGGATGGTGCAAGATTTCATCACACTACTCAAAATTGTACGCAATTTAAAACTTATGAATTGTTTATTTCTGGAATTTTCCATTTAATATCTTCAGACCATGCTTGACCATGAATAAATGTAACCACAGAAAGCAAAACCATGGATAAGGGGGACTACTGTACCTTAAACTCCTTGGGAACAGGAATCACCTTCTATCCTTCAGGGTGGAAGCAAAAAAGACCCACTCTAGATATTTCAGACAAAAGGAATTTAACATAGGGAGCCAGTTATACAAGTGATAGAAGGGCTGAAAAGTCAAACAAGGGTTGGT
The DNA here is from genome assembly GCF_949987515.2 of Delphinus delphis. NCBI lineage: Eukaryota > Metazoa > Chordata > Mammalia > Artiodactyla > Delphinidae > Delphinus > Delphinus delphis. Next base: position 20,672,051 of record NC_082701.1, read on the forward strand.
GAGGCCACCAGAGATTAACAACAGCAAGAGGTTGCCACCATCCCTAGAGCTGGAGAGACACAGGGAAAAGGTAGTGCTACCAGAGCCCAGAAACTAGGGCAGGAGTTGGAGCCAAGGTGGGGGTTACTCATCAGATGCTGGTGCCACAGAGGCAGGGGCAGGCTGATGGACTCTGGGGTCGAAAACATGTAGCCATGGCTGGAGATGCCACTGGAAGCAAAGAGAGGAAAGAAATACCCTAGTGACGAAAAATATATGCAAACAGTCCCCACCCCAAAAATATTGGACAGGCTATGCTAAAGAAAAAATAGACTTTAAGACAAAAATTGTTTATAGAGACAAAGGATATGTTATAATGATGAAAGGGTCGATCTATCCAGAAGTCATAACAAATAAACATATATGCATCTAAACAACAGAGACCAAAAACACATGAAGCAAACACTGACAGAAATGAAGAGAGAAATACCCAATTCGACAATCATAGTCAGAGACTTAATACCCTATTTTCAAATAATGGATACAACAACTAGGCAGTAGATCAATAAGAAAATAGAAGAATATTATGAACCAACTGGACCTATCAGCTATCTATAGAATATTCATCCAACAACAGCAGAATACACATTCTTCTTAGGTGCACATGGAACATTTTCCAGGATAGACCATATGTTAGGATATAAAACAAATCTCAATAAATTTTTTAAAATTGAGATCACACAAAATATATTCTCTAACCACAATCAAAAACAGAAGGAGGGCTTCCCTGGTGGCGCAGTGGTTGAGAGTCTGCCTGCCGATGCAGGGGACACGGGTTCGTGCCCCGGTCAGGGAAGATCCCACATGCCGCGGAGCAGCTAGGCTAGGCCTGTGAGCCATGGCCACTGAGCCTGCGCGTCTGGAGCCTGTGCTCCGCAGCGGGAGAGGCCACAACAGTGAGAGGCCCGCGTAACGCAAAAAAAGAATAAGAAAAACAAAAAACAGAAGGAAATTTGAGGACAAATATGTGGAAATTAAACAAAACACTCCTAAATAACCAATGGGTCAAAGAATAATTTACAAGGAAAGTTGGAAAATACTTTGAGATGAATGAAAATGAAAACACAGCATATAAAAACCTATGGGATGAAGCTGAGGCAGTGCTTAGAGAGAAATTTACAGCTATAAATGCCTATACTAGAAAAAAGGAGAAAGGTCTCAAGTAAAGAATCTAACCTTTTACCTTAAGAAATCAGGACAAAAGGAGAAAACTAAACCTAAATCAAGCAGAAGGAAGGAGATAACAAAGAGTAGAATGGAAACAAGTGAAATAGAGAATAGGAAAAAAATAGAGAAAATCAATAAAACCAGAAGTTGGTACATTAAAAAGATCTGCAAAATTGACAAACCTTCAACTAGAGTTACCCTGATACCAAAACCACAAAAATCACAAGAAAATAAAACTATAGACCAATATCTGCACTAAATATAGATTCAAAAATCCTCGCCAAATCCAGCAACATATAAAAAAAGATTATACACCATGACCAAGTGACTTATCCCAAGAATTTAAGGTTGGTTCAACATACAAAAATCAATCTCAGTTATACACCATATTTAATAGAATAAGGAAAAAAAATGATCTTTTCAATGGACATAGAAAAGGCATTTAACAAAATCCAACAAATTAGGAATAGAAGGGAATATGCATGATACTCAAAATGAATCAAAGATAAATGTCAGAGATAAAACACTTAGAAGAAAGCATAAGAATAAATCTTCATGAACAGGAATTAGGCAATGGTTAAATATGACACAAAAAAGCACAAGTGACAAAAGAAAAATAATTTGACCTCAAAATTTTAAGGTCTTGTGCTTCAAAGGTCACCATCAATAAAGTGAAGGCAATCCACAGAATTGGAGAAAATATTTACAGATCATATATCTGATAAAGGACTTGTATCCAGAATATATAAAAAATCTCTTACAACTCAACAAAAAAAAAAATACAATTTAAAAATGGGCAAAGGATTTAAATAGACATTTCTCCAAAGAAAATTTATAAATGGTCAATAAGCACATGAAAAGGTACTCATTATCATTAGTCATTAGGATAATGCAAATTAAAACCACTTAACACCCACTAGGATGGCCAGAATCAAAAGAAAAAAAAATAGACAATAACAAATTTTGTTGAGGATGTGGAAACTTCATACATTGCTGATGGGAATGTAAAATGGTGACACCATTTTAGGAAAAGTTTGACAGTTCCTCAGAATGTTAAACATGTAGTTACCATATGACCTGGCAATTTTCTCCTAGGCATGTATTCTAGAGAAAAAGAAACATATGTCCACACAAAAACTTGTATATGAATGTTCCTAGCAGCATTATTCATCATAACCAAAAAGTGGGAACAACCCAAATATCTAACTGATGATGGATAAACAAATGGAGTTTTGTTGGAATGTATGGATATCATACAATGGAACATTATTGGACCATAAAAAGGAATGAAATATTAATATATACTACAACATGGAAGAACCTTGAAAACATTATGCTAAGTGAAAGAGGCCAGACACAAAGGCCACATATAGTATAATTCTATTTATGTGAAGTGTCCAGAATAGGTAAATCTATAAAGACAGAAAGTAGATTCGTTGTTACCAGGGGCTGGGGGTGGGGTTGGAGGGGATATGGGGAGTCTTCACTAATGAAGAGGAGGGGGTTACAGGGGGGAGTGATTTAAAATGTTCTAGGGGCTTCCCTGGTGGTCCAGGGGGTAAGACTCCACACTCCCAATTCAGGGGGCCTGGGTTCGATCCCAGGTTGGGGAACTAGATCCCGCATGCCACAACTAAGAGTCCGCATGCTGCAACTAGAAGTCCACATGCCGCAACTAAAAAACATCCCGTATGCCACAAAAAAGATCCCACATGCCGCAACTAAGACCCAGCGCAGCCTAAATAAATAAATAAACATTTTTTAAAAACTAAAAAAGTAAATAAATAAAATAAAATGTTCTAAAATTGATTTTGGTGACAGCTGCACCACTCTGTGAATATAAAACACCACCCCAAAAAAACTGACTGGTACACCTTAAAAGGTTGAGTTTATTTGTGAATTATAACTCAATAAAGTTGTCATTAAAAAAGGAAAGGAAAAACAAACTTATGGTTACCAAAGGGGAAAAGTGGAGGCAGGGGGAGGGATAAATTAGGAGTTTGGGATTAACATATACATACTACTACATACAAAATAGACAATCAACAAGGACCTACTGTATAGCACAGGGAACTCAACTCAATCTTCTGTAATAACCTATCTGGGAAAAGAATCTGAAAAAGAATGGACGTATGTATATGTATAACTGAATCATCTGCTGTACACCTGAAACTAACACAACATTGTAAATCAACTATACTCCAATATAAAATAAAAACTAAATTTAAAAAAAAAGAAAACAAAATTAAAAAAAAAAAAAGAAAGAGAAGAGGTGAGGGAAGAGAAAAGAAGGAAGGAGAAAAGAAACATCCTGGCACATCCCTCCCCTTCTACCTTCCATCATCTGTCAGTGCCGCCCATTGACCAAACCTACCCAAAACCCAGAGGGCAAAGTAGTTTGGGAAATGTAGTCCCTTGCGACACTGAGCAGGGCAAAGGAAGGATGGGGGTACATCTCTCACTTTTCTCTTGACTCCCTGGCACATGGCACTAGGCTATAAACATTTGTCGAATCGCTGAATGGCCCCTGTTCCCCTGCCTTAGGCTGGGCCCCTAGTCTGCACAGGGGGCTTTTTGAATGTAAATGCCCCGATGATTCATGATCCTATGACCAGTGAGTGGGCCGCCACTCTGTCACCTTCTCATACCCCTCATACCCCTTTGGTCCCACGAGGCACCTGAGTCCAGACCCTTAGTGGAGCTGGATTGGACGGAGGAGCAGAGGTGGGAGGGGCAGGGAAGAGGGTGGTTCCTCTCACAGCTTAAAAGGGGCTTGTACGACTTGCTCCCCAGACAGAGGCCGGGCACAACCTTCCTGTGTGGTTTCAGCTGCCGAGAGTGTCATGGACCTGGGTGAGTGAGCCTCCCCCGTGTGAGAGAAAGCAGTACCAGCGTCACCTGGACACCCAGGCTGACTCTGTGGGATGGGGATGGAGGATGGGGGTGGAAGGCCTAGGGGAGCCTCCCAGAGAAATGAGGTGGCATTGCTGGGAATCAGCGGCTGCTCCCGGAGAGTGCCACCCTGTTCTCCCAGGCACGGAGACCTGGGGAAGGGGCTAACCATTGGTTCCAGGAAAGATAAGGGGGGTCACATCTTTCAAGAACAGTAGGGACTGCAGAAGGCGGCAGGGCTGGGGTTGGTGGAAATCTGGACAGCACCTGTTCTGTCTCAGCCTGGGGTGATGGGGGAGGCTCTCAGGGACCTGTTTCATCAGGGAAATTTCTCCCTGGAGGGCTCAGGACCCTCCACTCGCCCTCCGATTCCCACCTTTCTCCCAGGCTAAATAGGGATGAGAATGTCTGCTCTTTTAAGGTTATAACAAGGAGCAGATTAAAGGCGAGAGCATTGTGTAAATGACACTACACACAACGCAATGCAAGCTGTGCTTATTGTCTCTCTGCTGCACATCCCACGGGCAAGCTGTTGCCTCTTGCTGGTTAAATGTTGGGTGGACAACACTAAATGAGACCACAGGGAGCCTTCAGCTGGGAGAAGTCACAGCCAGGGCCTCCAGCACAGCCCCCAGCCTCACTTAATCACTTTTTCTACCCAGGAAGATGATTCATCCCTTTCAAAAGTCTAATCTCGGTCTTAACCAGAGCGAGTCCAAGGGAAGCCCCGAGGAGCTTCTGGGAGTGTTTATCCAGCTCCAGAGACCCCATTTATAAATCTGAGCTGAGGAGTCAGACCCGCCTGAGGCTACGAAGGCAGGGTTCCTGAACTGCTCGTTCTCACCAGCAGACAAAGCACCACGGCAGCCTCAAAGCCGCAAGGGGTTGGCTTTAAAAAGTGAAGGTTCCCGTTCACCCTCTGCTGTCCTCACCACCCGACCCACCACGCCACAGCCTCTTGCCTTCATGTCTCCTTTTTCCACCCACCCAGAACCCTGGGTGGACCCAGCAAACAGATCCTAAAGGGCTAAAGTGGCCATCCCACACACCGACTGAGAACCCCTGGAAGCCAGGGTCTGATTCTTGCACCTCTGATTTCCAGGTGCTTTGGGGGTATGAGCAGAAAATGTTTGTGGAATGAATGAGTGAATGAATGAATGGCATCAAGAACTCTGATTTCAGTTTTTAAAAATCTCTTCCGGGCTTCCCTGGTGGCGCAGTGGTTGAGAGTCCACCTGCCGATGCAGGGGACACGGGTTCGTGCCCTGGTCCGGGAAGATCCCACATGCCGCGGAGCGGCTGGGCCCGTGAGCCATGGCCGCTGAGCCTGTGTGTCCGGAGCCTGTGCTCCGCAATGGGAGAGGCCACAACAGTGAGAGGCCCGCGTACCGCAAAAAAAAAAAAAAAATTCTCTTCCAACTTCCCCTCCTCCCTGCAGCCTGCGTCTAATCCCACTCCCCAGACAACCAGCCCCACTAACCACCGTCCCAGAATGCAGCCGTCATCCCCTGGAGACCCCAATCCTGCCTCTTGGTTTGACCTCTGTGAAGGAAACCAAGCAGGTCCCCGTGGTGCGCTGGTAAAGGCTAGAGAACCGGCTCCCCGGAACAGACTCTGACATGTAGTGCTTGCCAATTTCCATAGTGTAAATTCTTCCACCATAGCTGACTTCAAGCCGTCAGCCGATTTCAAGCCATGAAATGACTGAGCACAGAGTCGGAGAGAGGTGTACACCACTGGCTCGATGAGCCCTCAAGAGCAGCCCCAGCACAGCACGGGGCAGGGGGGTCTCCTCCCAGGACTAGGTTTGGGGGTGCTAGACTTACAGGTGTTAATGCAGGGAGGGAGGTCCCTTTAATGCAGGAAACCTGATGCAGGAAAAGGGATGTTCTTACTGCTTCACTCAATTCAAGAAAGCCCCAACGGCTGGCCAAGCCCTAAATACTGGTAGGAGGGGACACCACTGAGACATTTTGCTCGGCTCAGACTCCAGGCCGTTGGTAGGACGGGTGGGCCACAAAGGATCTGTTTCTCTCTCTTTGTCAGCCCAGCAGGGAGCCCAAGGTGGGTGAGGGGCAAAGTTTCTGTTACACAAAATGAAAACCCCGAACCCGGGCTGAGTTGGCCTTTTTCATGATTTGAATGAGCAGCCCCAAGACACCTTCCCCATCTTCAAAAAATGGGGCCTAAGACTTCGGTTAGAATTTTCCAAAGCAGAGAAGAGAAAAATGAGCTGTTAAGATACTCATCTCTCACAGCTCAGCCAGAGATGGTGGCAGATGGGGATGCTAAAGAGATTCAGGGCCAATCCCTCCTGGCCTCTGGGGAGCCTGGCTGGGGAGGAGGGGAACCCTGCAGCCTGGGGGAGCTGTTGGGAAATCTCTCCTCTTTGCTTGGTACTTTCAGTCAACTGTCATTGATGGAGGAATTCAGGCAGGACCAGTCTGGTGGGGGAGAGACACATATGTCAATAAGCCACCGCAAGAGAGGGAGAGAGAGTGCTGATGGGCTAAGAGCAGGGCGATTGTGAAATCTAAAGAAATGAACAATGAATGTGAGTCAGGGGAGCATTTAAGTTGGGTTTTGAAGGACGTGTAGGAGTTATCAAACCAGAAAACAAGGAGCAAGGGGCCCAGGATGTGGCAGGGATAGCAAACTCAATGGCTCAATTGTAAATGAGGGAATGGGAGTAGATGTAGTAAGTGGAGGGCAGTGAAGTGATTCAGAGGGTACAAGCCCCACCTAAAGGTATCCAAATCCAATTTTTTGTGAACTCCATGTAGCCAAACAGAATATCCTGGAGGCTCAGCCTGCAGGCTCCCAGCTGGTCAGCTCTGACAAAAGCTAATAGAGACAAGAAAGAAGCAAGTTGAGGAGGGTGTAAAGGACCTGGCCGTGCCAAGGAGGAAGGGAGAAAGGGAGGCAGGAGGGACAGGCAAGGGCCAATCGTTAAGATTCCGTGTGGCACTGCTAAAAATTTGGGCTTTTTGATGAAAGCAATGGGGAGCCAATGAAGATTTTTCTTTTTCAATTATGTGAGTTAAATAATGTGATCTGTGTTTCAGAGGAGCTCCGTGGCAGCAAAGCCTTATGTTGGGGTAGAAGCAGGGGCAGATCTGAGATGTTAGGAAATGGAAGCAGCAGAACTGGGTGACCAATCCTCACTCTCCTCCAATGGGATGGAGGAGAGTGATGATTCCCGTTATGCTCCACAGAGGTCCGTCTACACAGCAGCCTCAACAGAAATGAAGTAATGAGAGCTCATTAAAAAAATCTCAGATCCATCTCTCAGCAGCTGTGTGACCCCAGACAGGAGACCTAACCTCTCTGAGCCTCTATTTTCTGGAATATGGAATGAGCCTCACAAGGGGTAACTCACAGGATGTTAGGAGGGAGAGGAACATAAAGCCCGAGAGGCAGCATTGAAGAGCATTTAGGAGTGTGGCTTCTGAAATTAGATGGATTCAAAGCCCAGCTCCACTACCAGATGGTTGTGTGACTCTGGGAAAGTTACTCATCTCTAGTTTCTCTCACTGGGAGCTAAGGTTGGAGTTCTAGGGAATTTCCTTTTCGTTGTGATCATTACTAGAAACTCAAGAACTCAGAAAATACCCAACACATAAGTCAACCACTCCTCAGCCCTTGAGATTCCCAACTTCTCTGGTCCCACCCAAGCTGTTGCCCAAAGTGAGTTACTTTACGACTTTGTAACAGACAGAAGTAAATTGAGTCAAGGCTGTTGACCAGGCGGCCTCTGCCACACACCTGAGTTCCCCTAAGTTCCTGTTTGGTCACCTTTCTTGAAAACGACCTATTCTGGTCCTAGAAGATCCCTGCTCGAGGACCCTCTCCAACACACCCGGAAGGAGACCTCACATACACACACCCTCCAGCCCTCCCTCCCTTACCCCTCCCCCAGCCAGTGGCAAAAGGACTGAGACGGGGCCAGGAAAGGGGGTTGATGGAGTGAACTAGAAACACAACTCATGCTCCTCGTATTTCACCGTGTGACATCAAAACCTTGAGGTTTCTCAGTTCTCACTGACAGTCAGAGCAGGCTTTCTCTAGAGTAACCGAAAGACGTGTATGTGTTTAAAGAAACCTCGAGCGCTTCACATCAAGATGAGTCAATGGAGGATGGGCAGCTCATTGGACCATGAAGAGAGTGTGCTTAAGGGTAGAGATGTGGACTCAAACTCAAGCTCAGGGGCTCACGGGTCAATTTGGCAAGGAAGGGGAATGAGAGAGGGGAGCCATGATGTTGTACAGAGATCCATTCCCACCCAGGACTGCAAATACTTAGGTGCAAGCTGGGGACAACGGGACAGTGGATGCCTGTCCCCAGAAACAGAAGACACAACTAGAAAGGCAGGTCCAAGTAAACAGTGGAAAGCTTGACTGCCACGCTCAGCATCAGGGCGTCATCCTTAGGGCTGGGTAGAGAGGTCCTAATTTAGGAAGAGGGCAGAGTGGGGGTCGGCATCAGAGCTATGCTTTAGGAAGACGCAGCTAGCAGTAGCGTTCAGTATAACTTGGGAGAAATGCCTGTTTATTTCTGTGGCTCGATGCCCTTCTTCCTTCCCCTAAGACTCCCCCAAGCCCAGAATCCCTGCCCTAGGCACGCTCCCTGGAGCACAATGCCAATTTGGGTGTCATGCCACAAAATTTCCAGCAGGTGGCGCTGTGGCCAAGCACACAGACTCGCTGGGCCTGTGATGTTGCCTCTAGGAGGAAGCAGAATCCCTTGTTCGCTGGAGGGAGGCCCCCAGCCTCCAGAAGGTGCTAGAAGCAGGATCCCAAGGATCTGCTAGAAGCAGGATCCCAAGATCAGGAGGATCTACTGACCCTCCTGAGACTGGAGGTGCGGTGGACCAACAAGTCCTGCCTTGTAGTCATTCCCGGCATCACAGTTACTGACTCTTCTTTCCTGTGGTCCGGTCCAGTTAGGGGAAGGGAGGCTACAAAGGTGAAGAGGGCACAGCTCCCAGACTGTTAAGTGAGATACGACTTCTATATAAATCAGCCTATGAACTGTCCCCCCTCGCTCAGCCTTTGGAGAAAATAAGTTCCAGTTCCAGCCCTCAGCTCAACCACAAAGCAGGACTGAGCCGCCAGGGCCCACATCAGGCCTCGTGAGAACCTGGGGCCTCAGCCTGCCGTTCAGCCTTGAGGGGTGGTCTGGGCCAAGATGGACTTTCCAATTCCAGAAGAGGCCCTGAAGGGCCAAGGAGAGGGGAGGGGCTGCCCTGCATTCCGATCCCGCTCCTTTCTGGGACCCCTCATGGAGGGGAGGAGGGGAGGGCAGTGAGGCTGGGCAGCTGGCCAGGTGCTCCAAGGCACAATCTGGTTCTCATGTTCTCAAACATGGTGTCTGGAGAATGTGATGAAAGTCCCCTGGCTTTGTGGCTTTTTGCCATAACGAAGGGCCATCCCTGCCAAGCAATAACTTTCTCACCTTGTCTCCTGCAGGGAAGCCAATGAAGAGCGTGCTGGTGGTGGCCCTGCTCGTCATCTTCCAGGTAGGTGTCCCACCAAGAAAAGCTCCGTTCCCTTTCCCATACGCCCCTCCCCAAGCCTGGTCCTTCCGAAGCCCAAGCCCTGGGTTCTGGTGGAGACGCTGGGCATTTGCCAGAAAGAAATAGACCCAGACACAAATCTGTCATTCGTTAAGCTGATAGCCACCCCTCCTCTCCATCTGCTGAGTGACCCTAGAAAGCCACGGATGTTCTCCGACATTCCTTTACTCCATTTCCATTAAAACACGGGAGAAAGCAAGTTACCCCACCTTCCCCACCCCGCTTCCAATATCCCCATCTGGGAGGCAGAAAGGTGGACTCCTGAGTGCTTGGAGAGAGTTCTTTGCTTTGCAAAAAGGTTCCTGGGTTTTGCACGTATGTGTCCACACCCACACATGTAAATCTTCATATATGGACTGAGAAAAGAACCCGTGGCCTGGTGGCTGGTAGCTATCCTATCGCCCCAAACCTGTCTCCCTCCTCCACCCTCCAGCCAAAGGCTCCCCTCGAAGCCCCAGTTCCCTTCTGTGAAATAGAGACTGGCCTGAGCCTCACTATGGGGGAGGATGGAAGCACATCCTTTAGAGGGGCCCAGAGCGCTGTAGGAGCAAAGATCCCCAGTTTACAAGTTTCGGCGTCTCAACCCCAGCTGTGGAGACAGAAAATCTGCCCCAATCGAGTACCAGAGTTAGAAGAAACTAACTCGTGAAGTCGACTCTCCCCCGTTTGCTGGGGTTGGGAGCTCTCTTGGAGGGGGAAGGGGGGCTGAGGTAGGAGTTGGAGAGGCAGCACTTCAGAATTTGGCTCTTACCCAGGTCTGGAGGCCAAAGGGGCAGCTTTCCAGGAGCTCTGGCCAGAGGCAGGCCCCAAGTTGGGCACTGTTCCCGAAACCCCATCCCAGAGGCCCCCTGGAGCTTGGGCTGTAGCCCACAGCTTGGCGCCCTTCCCCAGCACCACTCCCTCCCCTCTCTCTCCCCTGTTTCCAGGACTCCAGAGGGGCTGGAAGGTTAGGGAGGGGATAAGGGACAGCTGGGCTCATCCTTCTCTTTACTTGAGGGGATGGGTTCGGCTCAGATGGGGCAGGATGTGGTGGGGCTTGGGGCTGCAGAGCCACGTCAAGCCTGGTGGCCCCTGGTACACGGGGCGGATACTAAGCAGGGAAAGAGAAGGCAGAACGGGGTGGTGGGAAACACAGGTCACAGAGGCTGGGTATACTGCCCTCCAAGGCCCAGAGCCTCCTTATGTCCAGGAACCCTGGACCTGAGGCCTTGGACATTATCCTGGGCGGCCAAGGGCAGCCAGCCTCTTCCAGGCCTCCCAGGCTGCAGTCATGCCCGGAAAAGAGAAAAGTGGTTGCCACTGACTTTTCTTCTCGAGATAGCAATGCCCAAAAAAGCTCCTGGGCGTGATTTGGTCCTTGCCCTGTTGCCAAGCAGAATAGTGATGAATCCAGAATTTGGAAGTGAGAAAGAGACAGGATACAGGGAAGTCAGGAGACTGGGTTCCCCTGCTGGCTGAGCAACCTTGAACAAGCCACATCGCTTCTCCAAGAGCCCCCCTTTCCTCATCTCTACACTCCCTCCAGTTCCCCAATTGCACGAAAATCCATCATGTCGAGCTGCCCAGGGCCCCATTCCCAGAGGAGGGACCAGGAGCTTCCTGAGGCAGTCTTCCAGCCCAGCTCCCAGCCCCGCACAGCTTAGCCAGCCCGAGTGCCCTCCTTCATTGATAAAATCACAGCAGACTGCCTGAACCTTCACGCTGCCCCGCAGATAGGCTAAAAAAAGCCCTGAGCAGCTGAGCCCTGCTGACTGGGATCTGCCAGAAGATACAGCAGGAAGAAAGAGGAGAGAGGTGCGGGGAGAGGGTTCGAGGATGGAGGGAGGGTGGAGACGGGGCCGTGCTTCCTTCCTGGGCCCGAGAGGACTCAGTCACAGCTGAGGCTGTGGCCCCGCCCTCCACTTGGCCCTGCATCACCTGAGCTTCTGCCTCATGCTGGGTGCTGTGCCCCGGGCCGCAGGGATCCATCCGTCTTCAAGTCACTGACCACCCCTGATCACGGCAGCTTGCCCCAAACCAGGGCTTTCTGGCCTCTTAATAGAGCTTTGCCTTCCTCTCTTCTCACTCCGGGCCCTCCTCAACCTTAGCCCAAGTGGATTTTCCCTCAAAAACTGGGGTATTCGTGTAGGCCCCCTCCCCTGGAAAGTTCTTTCTACCAGGTTCCAAAGGAGGCTCAAAAAGAAAGACACACGATCCCACTTTCCTGGCGTTTCCAATGGGCAAAATAAAACCTCCATGGAGACGAAATGATGCCAGAATCGAGTCAGGACCCTCACAACCACCATGTGGAGGAGATAGTATTCGTCTCCATTTCACAGATGAGAAAACTGAGTCTTAGGGAGAATGAAGTGTATTTAACAAGCCCAAGGCTCGTTTGGCCCCAAAGCCCAGACTATTTCTAGTCCACCGTTAACACCCGTTAAGGTCAAGTCTCTCCGAAGTGTTGGCAAAATCAGACGCTTGCTCCTTAGTAGAAAGGCAGAATCCCAGGCTCCACTCCGGCCCACTAAATCATCTGAACAAGATCCCCGAGTTCATGTGCATGTTAACATATGAGAAGCACTGATTTCAAATGAAAGAAACACCTGGAAAGTTTAGAAAAACAGATTCCTGGGCCCCAGCCCCTGAGATTCTGGTTCAGTGGGTCTCACATGGGGTCCGAGAATTTGCAGGTGATGCTAACTGCACCTTGAAACCACTGCTCTGGCCAATCCCACAGCAGTGAGATTGAGACCCACTCAGCTAAGCTGGAGCGTGTTCCTTCCCCACAGGTGTGCCTGTGCCAGGATGAGGTCACGGACGATTACGTCGGAGACAACACCACAGTGGACTACACGCTGTACGAGTCCGTGTGCTTCAAGAAGGACGTGCGAAACTTTAAAGCCTGGTTCCTCCCGGTCATGTACTCCATCATTTGCTTCATGGGCCTGCTGGGCAACGGGCTGGTCATGCTGACCTACATCTATTTCAAGAGGCTCAAGACCATGACCGATACCTACCTGCTCAACCTGGCTGTGGCGGACATCCTCTTCCTCCTGACCCTTCCCTTCTGGGCGTACAGCGCGGCCAAGTCCTGGGTCTTCGGGGTCCACGTTTGCAAGCTCATCTTTGGCATCTACAAGATTAGCTTCTTCAGCGGCATGCTCCTGCTTCTCTGCATCAGCATCGACCGCTACGTCGCCATCGTCCAGGCCGTCTCGGCCCACCGCCACCGTGCCCGCGTCCTTCTCATCAGCAAGCTCTCCTGCGTGGGCATCTGGCTGTTGGCCGTGGTGCTCTCCAGCCCAGAGCTGCTGTACAGCGGCATTCAGAGGAGCAGCACGGAGCAAGCGCTGCGGTGCTCCCTCATCACCGAGCGCGTGGAGGCCCTGATCACCATCCGGGTGGCCCAGATGGTGGTAGGCTTTCTGATCCCCCTGGTGGCCATGAGCTTCTGCTACCTCCTCATCATCCGCACCCTGCTCCAGGCGCGCAACTTCGAGCGCAACAAGGCCATCAAGGTGATCATTGCCGTGGTCGTGGTCTTCGTAGCCTTCCAGCTGCCCTACAACGGGGTGGTCCTGGCCCAGACGGTGGCCAACTTCAACATCACTGGCGGCACCAGCTGCGAGCTCAGCAAGCAGCTCAACATCGCCTACGACGTCACCTACAGCCTGGCCTGCATCCGCTGCTGCGTCAACCCTTTCTTGTACGCCTTCATCGGCGTCAAGTTCCGCAGCGACCTCTTCAAGCTCTTCAAGGACCTAGGCTGCCTCAGCCAGGAGCGGCTCCGGCAGTGGTCCGCCTGCCGGCACGCCCGGCGGTCCTCCATGAGCGTGGAGGCTGAGACCACCACCACCTTCTCCCCGTAGGAGGCTCCTCTGCCGGGACTAGAGGGACCTCTCCCGGGGCCCCTCGGACTGGGGGCAGATGACCTAACAGCTGCTGAGGGAAAGGCCATTCTGGTCATCGAGTTTTATCTCGTGGTGAAAAGCCAAGCCACAGAAGACAGATGGAACCCCACCCTAGCTAGCTACCTCAGCGAAGGCTGCAAAGAGACGTGGTTGATAAGCTATCCCAGAGCCTGCAACACTCCAAAACCAAGGCCGTCGTCCCCCAAACCCCAGACGAGAGGTGACAGTCAAGAAGCGGTTCACATCTCCTGGAGTGAAAGAGCAGAGGCATCGGCGAGATCTAGGGTGGTGGAAGGGGCCTGGCCATTGTTCCCATCAATCTTCTAGAAAGAAGTCCTCCCTGAGACTCAGGGTGAGGGCTTCCATAAAGCAAGGCTTTGTCCCCAAGACCAGAGACAGTGAGGCAACTTCTCACCTGTGCAGGGGAAGGGGGATGCCAGTGGGTCAAACTAACGCTCTGAATCCCTCCCTCCATCTCTCTTTTCTCCTGTCATCTGAACCAGCCAGAAACGGCAGCCTCCATGGCCCCTCACCAGCCACCTTTCCTCAGGCTCTCCACGCTGAAGGGGTGTGGTGTTTCCCACAGGCCAGGCCTGGCCACAGCCGTTTTCCCAGCCAGGGCGCTGGGGCAGGGATGACGCGTGGCTGGCCCTTCTCAGGTCTCAGCTCTGCTAGGAAGCGGGCAGAAGGCATGGAGAAAGTTTAGGGGCCAGGGGTGGGGACGACGCTGGCTGCCGCCAGCCAATGAGCTCCTTCTTTGCTCTTTGCCACGGGGACAGAAATCTCTTATCCTGTTCTGCTTTCAATTCATGAAGAGAGCACATTTTACTCATACACAAATAAAAGTTTTCCCTTGAGGAAACAATAGCTTGAAAAGAAAGGGAAAAAAAATTCTTGCTAAATGGCAAACGAGTGTGTTCTTGTTTTGCAAACCCCACGCCCCACCTGACCACCCCCATCCCTTTCCTCCCCCAGGCTTCATTGTTCAGAGATGCTCAGAGCCACGAGGTCTGCTGAGCTATGCTCTGAGCCCTTCCAATGACACAGGCCCACGAGGCTGAACAAGGCAGGAGGGGCAGAAGGGCAGGGTGTCCAGCTTGCAAACACCCTTTTGGAGCTCACGGGACGGGACCCAAGCCTGTGAGGTCAGCAGTGACCCAGAGACACGGTCTGAGCTGAGCTTTAGAAAGAACCAAGTTGTCTCTGAACCTCTACGGCTGGGAACTCTCCCTGACCCTTAGCAGCATTTATACACTGTCCTGTTCATCTGTCCCAACTCAGTTTGGAACTGGAGCCCCTGACCCTTGGTCAGTCCCCCTGGGCTCCCAAAACTGGTGTTTAGAGGGAAGGCCTCTCCCTGACACCCATCTACCACGGCATCCTGGATCCAGGGGGGCTTGGGATGGGACCTGTATGATAGGCACCCTTTGTTGGATACTTAAGAACCAGGTCGGCCCTTGACTCTCCCTGGCCACTACTGCAGCGATGGCCTTCTGTGGTGTGGACACCCATCCCGGAGGGGCATGGATGGAGGAACAGCCACTGTCCCCACCACAGGCCCAGGATCCACGTCACTGGGTGCCCTGACGCCTGCCCAGTCCCCGACTTGTCCAAGCCAGAGAGGTTAGTCCAACCTGTGATGTAAGAGGAGGTTTCTGAAGGGCCCAGCACTGCAGTAACAGGGTCTGCGGGTGGGAGGGAGCTGAGACACTCATGAAAAGGTGATTGCATCCATTTTCTGAAGTGAAAAGAGCCTCACTGGAAATGGAGCCCGCCTGAAAATGAAGCCCATTCTCTCATCTCATAAGCACGTTACCCTCCTCCACAGGATGCACTGGACTCAAGCAGGGAACCAGCGCCCTGAGAAGGATGAGGCTGGCACGTGGGGCAACGGCACCTGCAGCCACTTTAATATTAATAGGATCCGCTGCTCATGGGCTGTGCACGAGCCGTGGGGCGCGAGGGGGGACCCCAGCATGCCTGGGGCCCTGAGGGGAACGTGCCCGGTGTGTGTGGGTATGGGGGCCGCTGGTATGCACAACCTAATGAGCTTACGGATGGGAAGGCGATCATTCTCCGTTCCTGAAGGGAGGAATGTAACAGAGCAGCCGTGAACAGGGCGCCAGGCCAACCGCACAAACATGCCACCTCGGCTTCAAATACCTTTTTTGTAATAACTGGACACCTCCAAGTATTTACAAAACCCCCAGCAATGTTCATTCCCCAAAGTGCTGTATCTCAGAAGCTCTGACCTTGCCTCACTGCTGGCCTGGTCCCTGCTCCCTTGCCCAATGCTGTCATGTGCCTACCCTGAGCTTGGGGGCGCCCTGGGAAGAAGGAAGAGACTCACTGGGGAGCCCCCAGGGCCTCTCTCTCTCTCTCTCTCTCTCTCATCTGCCTCATACAACTGGCCCACCTTCCCGGGTTCATGGCCCCACGCCCCCTCCGAATTTCCCCTTCTTTCCGTCACCAGCCCCTCGTCCCCTCTTCCTCCCCAGGCTATAACCTCAGGCTACAAATCTGCCCTTGTAGCCAAAAGGCCCACATCTCTTGAATCATGGACTAGTGGAGCTGCAAGGAACCTCAAAGATCAGCTGGTGCAACCCCCCCACTCATTCTCTAGTTGGGGAAACTGAGGTCCAGGGGGAGGAGCTGACTTGTCTAAAGAGACATTGCAACATGGGGATAATGGATAAACTTGCTTTGGGGGCCTAAGGATCTGGCAAGAATGCAGGAGGCGGGCGGGGGAGAGCAGAGGCTCTGGAGCCCGGCCGACTTGGAATCTCATCTCTGCTGCTTCCCAGCTGTGTGACCTTCAGCTGTTGCTCAACTGCTCTGAGTCTCAGATTTCTCAACTGCAAAGCGGAGATGATCTGGAAAACATTTAGCACAATGCCTGGAATGTTGAGTGCAGTGCGAGAAGCACAGATTCTGCAGGCAGATTGCCTGGTTTGAATCTCAGCTGCACTACCTGGGCTGGTTACTTAGTCTCTCTGTGCCTCGGTTTCCTAATCTGTATAATGGCAATGATCATAATACCTACCTCCTAGGATTGCCGTGAGGGGTAAATGAATTCCTATATGCAAAATGCTTAGAAATCCTTACCAAAGTGTTGTTGGTAATCATTAAGATGTTTAACAAAAGGGAGCCTTAAAAAAGTTGCTAACCACAAGGAAACCAAATTCATTTCCATCCCCATACAATTTTTTTTTATTGGAGTATAATTGCTTTACAATGTTGTGTTAGTTTCTGCTGTACAATGAAGTGAATCAGCTACTATATGTATACCTATATCCCCTCCGTTTGGACCTCCCTCCCACCTCCCCCCCACCAATCCCACTCATCTAGGTCATCACAGAGCACTGAGCTGAGCTTCCTGTGTTTTAAGCTGGAGGGCAACTTTTAAATTAGTCTCTGCTTCCCTCCCATTGTACAGGTGGGTCAACTGAGGCTCGGAGAGGGAAATGACTTGCCTGAGGTCTCCCACGAGCTCTAGGCAATGCTAAAACATGAACCCTGGTTCCCGAGCTTCCATCCAGACCTCTTGTCCCAGCCCTCCCACACTCACTTGCACACATCCACCCTGGCACACACGAGCCTCATCCCAGACCATCCAGCTCTTCTCTGGCAGGCACTGTCCCTCTTGTCCTTGTTCTCCTTAAAGAGAACCTTCCCTCCCCACCTTCAGTAGTTCCCGTCCTTGACATTGGGCCAGGGAGAATGACATGCAAAAGAAATATGGTAGCAGGTCCAAAGGAAATCAGGCAACTGATCTTTTTTAAGAAAGGATCCTCTCTGGGAGTTAGGTTCTCAGTTGCATTTCTGTGTTGAGGGTGAACAGTTGGAGGGAGAAAAACTGGCCTCTGGGGGTGGGGGTTAAGGCCTATGAGATGGGGAGGGAGCAACTCTGAGTGGTGAGCAAAAGGCAGGGCAAGGACGGGAGGGGTGGGTCCTAAGGATGACGCAGCTGGGGGCCAGACTTGCAGAGTATTTTCAGTGTGTAGAAAGATGTCCCCACCTACACACACACACACACACACACACACACACACACACACACCGCGCCCACATTTCCCCGGGGTCTCCCAATCTCAGGTGGGGAGGAAGGGGCTATATTAGTCTCAGAGACAGGGGGGCCCACGGCCTTCTTTGCCAGGAGGGGGGTAGAAATGGCCCAGTTTCCATGGTCTAAGTCTGTAGAAAAACCTCGGGGAGAAAAGGAGGGGGGATCACTCCCTTAACTCAAAAGAGCAACCCTGTCAGCCCTCCTAGCCCCCATCCCATGGGAGAGGCACTGCAGGAAGTAGAAGCCTCATCTCACACACACACACACACACACACACACACACACACACACCCCAACCCCACACCATCACCACCACCCTGTCATTTGTCATTTGTCTTGTCTCAGGCCCAGAAAGAGACACAGACGAGGGTTCCGCTGCAGAGAAGAGTCAGAGACCTCGCTCACCAGCCAGAGCAGCTTTAGACTAAGAAGGAATCAAACTGGTCTCATCCAGACTCAGACACGAGGGGACGTGAGTTCCCCCTCGGGCTCTTCTGTGTGCGCACGAGCATCTGTGCGTGTGTCTCAATTCAGCCTTCTCGGCGGCTGTCCGTTCTCTCCTTCCCACATTCACTTTGAAGGTGGATAAAACCTTATTTGTGTCTATTGTTCATCAACCCCAGGGAATTCACTTGCTCGGCTGTTCTATGCGTCACCACACCGTGTGGCCTCTGGGTTCTCATCTCTGGGTAAATAAACATCTCCCTTCAGGGCAGGGTTGCCCAGTGCTGAGGGCCCCATTCGCTCTCGGGCCCGTGGGTCCCAAGGTCAGACAGCAAAAGGGCAAGAGGACAGGTGAGGAAACACATCTGGTCCCAGAGTCCTCCTGAGCCTGGCTCAGAACTTGCTTAGGACAGAAAAGCTGATCATTGTTCTAAGTAAATATCTGACATTGTGAAGTTCAACAGATGCCGCAGATGAAATGCCCCCACACTCTTTCCCAATGTTTACAAAGAGGCCCGGGAACGCGCGCACATTTATCTTGTATGGTTTATGCAAACCTCACTCAGTGCCGAGCGGGAACACGATCACATGCAAAGGCTGAAGGGTGCGTTCTTCTTCCCCGGCTGGGGGTGTTCGGGGGGTGTGGCCAAAGGCCTGTGGTCAAGCCGGGCACCAAGAGTCAACCACAGTGGCACCACCACTGCCTCCTGCCCATCCTCGCTGACAGCTGACTCCCCAGGCACCGCCCCTCTTTCCACCTGCTCTGCTCACCTCCGTTTCAGGGATGCTCACCTGCCCATGCAGTGCTGCTGGCAACCTCTGGACTCAGGATTCCAGGGAAACGGGAGCAGGGAGAAGGACGGGGCCTGGGCGGTTCACAGACGCATCCCTCTGCCTGCACCTCCCAGAGCAAGGCCCACCTGGAATCCTCCAATCCCGTCAAGGGCAGAACTCGGATAGTTGTCCAAGAGCTACACCTGCTCCGCCCCCAGCCTCCTTCTTAGTCACCCCACCTCCACCCAGGTCCCCTTACCCCCGAACCTGGGGAGGCCGTGGACTACTTTGGAACTTGTGACTCTGGGAGACTCAGACAGAGCCTGGGTGACAGTGGGTGTGGGAGGGGAGGGTCACGCAAGGGATTGCAGGAAACACGGAGCCTCGGGGTGGAAGAGACCTCGAGGAAGGGGAGGGGGGCCTAACATAGGAGGGGAGACGGGCTCACATGTACTGTGTGCCTATGATGTGCCAGGACTGTGCCAGGTATACCGCCTCCTGCTGAATCCTTATGACAGCAGGTGAGGAAACTGAGGCTTAGAGAACTTGTGTCACTTACCTGAGGTAACGCAGCTAGCAAGAATAGCTACAACCTTATTAGGATTTTATCATATGCTACACACTGTACTAACCATCACATCTTATCCCATTTAATCCTCACCACAACCCTACTCGAGTCCCATTTTACAGAAGAGGAAACTGAGGCTCAGAGAGGTTAAGTAACTTTGTCAATGTCACACAGCTACCATGTGATAAAACTACTAAGTGAATTCAACCAGTTCTAGCTGGCCTTCCAAGCCCGCACTCTTGCCACTCCACTCCACTGACCAACTAAATAGCTCTTTATTCCTCACCAAATATATACAGAGCCCCTAATTTGTGCCAGTCATTGTGCTGAGTACCTTCAACACAGTGGATGCAGAGCACTGACCCAGGGAGAGGGAGAATCAAATGACAAAGACACAGCCCGCTCTGCCCAAAGGGATGTAACCCCACAGCTGGGCAGCAGCCAGGTCTTTGCTGCCTCCTGTGAGTTTTGTCTCCTCCGGGCCCTGCTTTCCCCACAGACTTCCTCCACAGGCTGATCCTGCAGGGCTGTATGCTTGGGAGGCTCACTGGGCGACACTGGCAGGTCATCTCCCCTCTCTGGGCGTCCATCTCCTTAGCTGTGAGATGAGGGAGCCGGACCAAATGGGTGGGGTCAGCCAGCAGGGCTCTGGGCACGCTGATGCCTGGAAGAGGTGCAGAGTGGATGGGTGAGGGGGCTGAGGAAGCTGCCCCACCCCCAGCTGTGGTTTCTGGTGGGGCCACCTTGGCAGCATGTGGAGGGAAGTGCTTGTCACCCATCCAACAAAGACAGTAAAACAAAAGGCTCCCGGGGCACTGTGGGAGCAAGCGGCCAAAGTGCCAAAAAATAAAACACACACCTTTCCCTTGATAGACCCAAGCTGAGGAGGGGCCTGGCCTGGGGGCTGCAAGGAAAGAGCTCAGATTTCATGCCCAGCCCACACCCCACAACCCCTAACACCCGCCACCCCACCCCCCACCCCGGCCTCCCGCCCGGCGCACGCGCGCACACACACACACAAACAGCACACTCACTCACATACACGACCAGCTTCATGGGTCTGAGACCCGTGCAACCACACAGGGCATGCACTCAGGAGGACCCACACCTGGTTTAATGCTCAGCTGTCTCTGTCTTGAAATTCTTAATAATTTTTGAACAAGAGGCCCAGCATTTTCATTTCGGGCTGGGCCCTGCAAGCTCTGTAGCTGGTCCTTCGGGTAGGCATTCATAAGTACGTGCGTTCACCAAATGTTTAGGAAGGACACCAACATTTATATCGGAGAGTACATACACTGCACGCGTACACACAGAAGTACGAATACATGCACACACACGCCCACGCCCAGCAACAGCCCCCTCATCCCTCACGCACACTCACCGTAGTGCCCACACGTGACCCAGAGGGCCACGGACACTCACAAGTGACGCTCAGACACCTGCTGCCCCGTTGGCACAGTTTGATGGACTTTAACATTGGGGGCAACAGAGCAAAGCACTAGGAAAGGGGCCCCGGGGGGGAAAGAGATTTATTTCCTCTGCGCCCCAACCTTCCCAACAGCTGCAGCTGGCTGCTCCCATCAGCCTGGGACCAAAAGAAAGGAAGAGCTTGGAAAGTGGAGGGATCGAGAGGAGGGGGCAGGGCCTGGGGGGAGAGCGAGAGAGAACAGCAGGGCAGGAGCCGAGTCTCCCGGCAAGGGAGCCCGAGCGGTGGTCCCATAAGAGTTTAGAAGATCTTGGAGCCAAAGAAGTAAGAACAATGACCCTGACCTTCCCGAAAGTACAGCGCCCCTCACCCCACCGCAGAAGAGAGGCAGTCCTAAGATCCCCACCTCTGCTTCTTACCAGCCACGGGGCCTTGGGCAAGGCACTTAACTTCCCAGCCTCAGCCCCCTCCTCATGTCCTCACTGCAGGGTTGTCAGGTAGGCACGGATACTACGGCCTTGCCTCCTGGATTCTCCCCAGCGCTGGACATCTGGTCTCCTCGTCAGGACTTGCAATCTCATCCTGGGTTCAGAAACTCCAGACCCATCTGTCCCTTCCCAGCCAGATACAAACGTTAGAGGTGGACCTAGTCCAGCATCCTCTCGGGTACCGTCAGCATCCCTAGGTTCCTTTTGAGCCCACTGCCCCTCCCCCACCCCGAGCCAAGAGGACCCCCAAGACCTGGAACTGTTTTCTTCCTCTTCTACTTTCCACCCCCAAACCTAACCTTCCCTACTTAAAACTGTTCCAGGCTCTACCCCTTCCCCGAGAGCCCAATAATCTATTAGGTGGCACCAGACACCAAGGAGTTAATCGGGAAACGAATCAGTTCTAAGGGGAGTCTACCATGCCATTGTGCCCCGTCCCCATTGCAGTCACCCACGTGGAGAGAAGAATAGCCACCCAAGTGGCTGCCATAAGAGCCTTGAGGGCTTCCCTGGTGGCGCAGTGTTGAGAGTCTGCCTGCCGATGCAGGGGACACGGGTTTGTGCCCTGGTCCGGGAAGACCCCACATGCCGCGGAGCGGCTGGGCCCTTGAGCCATGGCCGCTGAGCCTGCGCGTCCGGAGCCTGTGCTCCGCAACAGGAGAGGCCACGACGGGGAGAGGCCCGCATACCGCCAAAAAAAAGAACCTTGATTTCACTGGAATTCTTACAAGGCCGGAGGTCGCTCAGACCGCATCCCCCCCACACCCCCACCCACGCCAACATACTCCCTCGATTTAGTGAGAAGGAAACGGAGGCATTGAAGAGTAAAAGGATGTGGGCAAGCAGCACAGTTGGGGTCTGTGGTCTTTCTGATCTGCAGCCCCGAGGAGACCAGACACAGAGCGGTCCCTTCCCCGCCACCCAGCCTCTCCAGCGCACAGCAAGCTCCTACGCCCCAGGCCAGCCAGGGCGGGGGTCTGGTCATCAGAGGCCCCTTGACAGGGAGGAGGGAGCAAAGCCAAGCCTCTGGCATCCTATTCCCATACCAGCTTCACCATTTACCTTCCGTGTAACCTCAACAGTACCCTCTCCTCCCCAGCCTCAGTTTCCCCATCTGAAAACGGGCGCAATGTGGTCCTAACAACTTTCCTAAAGCTGTTGGGAGAATTCCATTCAGTGAGATCGTGGATGGAGAAGCTCTCTGTGACCGCAAAGTGACAGGAAAAAAAAAAACCTCTTTTTTATATTGGCTCGCTTAATGATTCTAACTGGGAAATTAACACACAACAAGGGCCTCATCTTGGTGGTGACCAGACATGAAAGCCTCCAGCCTAGACATCGGTCTTTGGGGATGGTAAAGATAGACACTCTTCTCACAGCAATCAATCACTGGAATAATCTCCTCTCAAGGCGTGGGTGCCAGCTTTGACCTCTTAAGGGTAATTTTTTCCCCCGAGATGTAGGAGTTAGCTCCCCTGACACGTGAGAACAGAAGTCACTTCCTTTGGCTGCAGGGGGAGGGGAGCCACACTGCTGCACCCATGTGCCCCAATAGCGTGTGGTCTCCGACAAGTCCCCGCTGTGCCCCTTTTCGACCACAGTTCCTTCCAGGAAAGGAGGTTTCAACTACCAAACTTCGCAGGTACATACCAACTCCGGATTGGCTGGCCTAGCCCAGTGCCTGACACAGAATAAGTCAAAATCGTTTGTGGAGTCAATGTAAGAATAGCGAATTTGGGGTCTTCCCACACCTTTGACTCATACGTTTTCTATCTACCCAAAAGCCCCTGCATTGCAGAGATATGCCTGGGGCCAACGGGTCCGCTATGGGAAAAGTGCTGGTCAAGGGCAAAGGTAAGGGCGCGCTTTCAGACTTGCTGTCCTGGGAGAGTCCCGGGCAGTAAATAGACGACCTTGACCTCCAACGTCCACCCCCGCCCCACACAAGCACCCGGTCAGAGCAGTCCAGCTCTGACGCGGGCTTCTTTGCAAATAGATGCCGTTTCCATGGGAACTGAAACCCCTGGGGGGTTTTTTCCCTCTAAGACACTCTGTAATTTCCAGCTTGCTCTGTGTAACGTCAGGATCGGAACCTCGTGGCGAGCTGCTCCTCCGAATGTGTATCCCGAGCAGAGCAGCTGAGTTGACCCGGAGAGGCCACGACAAGGCTCCCGCCTCCACCACACAAGAAGGGCCTTCAGTGGCCGTGGTCCCCAGCCCCCCGCTCACCTCCCCAAGAGGCTCACAGAGCAGGCAAAGCCAGAGATGAGTCCTTGAAGCTTCCCGAGGGAGGCCTGGCCGTGGCGGGGGGAGCGCTGACGGGGGCTCATTTCCAGTAAAAAGTGGGAGGGAAGCAAAAGGGCTCAGTCTGGCAGCCTGGGCCCCAGCAATGGGTAACAGATGATTTCTGGCTGCAGGGGGAGGGGAGGTTGTGCTCTCAGCGGCTGGATCATCAGCTTCTATTGTCTGAGCCTCTGAGGAAACGGCACAGAAGCAAAAGCAGAGCGGAGAGGGGGACTTGGGGCGCTGGGAGGGTGGCAGTGATCGGTGGACGAAGGAGCGGTGAACTTAAAGGGCAGGATGAGAAGAGGGTGAAGGGGCTGCCCTTCCCGGAAGATCCTCTGCTCTCTGTCCCTTATCCCATTCAGGCTCAGGGCCTGGGGAGGCAGGTCCTTCCCCAGTCGAGCCCTGAGAACACAGCCTTGGCCGCAGCGTGCGGGAGACCCAGAGCCGAAGGACCCAGCTGAGCCCGCTCGGACTCCCCTGGCGGCCGTGGCCCTGTCTCCTTACATCTGCAAGGGCAACAGGGAAAGTTCTCTCTTCGGGCCCCTCGGGGTAGAAGGGCCCAGGCCCTTGCGGGCCCCAGGAGGGGAGTGTGAGCCGGAGCTGGAGTCTAGATGCCTTTGAACTAGGCTCTCGACCTCACTTCACTCAGAGCAGCCTCGTCAGCAAATGGGGCATAACTCTCACTCACTCCCCTTCCAAGGCTGTGTTGTGGGCGAGGTGAGGAAACCGGTGTGAAAGTGCTCGGGGCCTGGAGCCTTTGTTGTTGTTGTTATTATTACCTGTGAGGAGAGTTCCACCCCACCCAGTTTAACCCCAGGCTCCACACTGCCCACCCCTTCCTGTGGAGCCCCCAGCCACAAGCCAGGGCGCTCAGGCCCTGTTCCCCAATTACGCAACAGGGTCCAACAGGGAGGCTTCAGACCCGGCCAGCAGGCACAGGAGAGGAATGCTGGAAGGGAAACACGATGTAGCTGGCGATGTCCTGTCCTCAGACTGGCAGCTGCTTTCGGGGGACCCCGTGGCTGGGGAGCCTGACCCCAGTCTTCACCCTCCTGCCCTCAGCCATCAGCGCTTGCTGAGGCCATGCCAGCTCAGGTCACCTCCCCACTGCACCAAGCGGTTAGCAACAGCAAACCACTGACCTGATTTTCTGCAAAAGGGAAAAGATAATAGGGCACTTCCACGTGGGCGGCACACACACACACACACAACACACACAAACACACACAATGGAAACTTTCTCTGTCTCCTTGACAGGAACCCAGCCCTGAGAGAGAGAGGGAGAGGCTGAGGCATCTGTGCCGGGAGCTTCCTGGGGTACAAAGCTAGGTGTTTACCTGCGGTAGGAGGCCTGAGTTTCCGGAGCCCTCCTGCCAGGGGACAGCGCCTCTAAAGCGATCTGAGTCTCTGTGAGACATCTGCTTTCCCACAAGGGTGATAAGCTCCCACAGGGTAGGGCCGTGGGCCAGGCCCCTGCAGACCCCACAGCTCTGGCACTGAGCTGGGCACCCACAGAGGGATTCCTAAGAACTCCAACCCCCCTCCCCAAAGGACCAGAGAGGTCCTGGGTGGAAATGTTTGCTAAATCAACAAATGTCTCTCATTCCTGCACTTTCTCTAAACCCCGGGGTCCCACGGGCCTCAAAAATACCTTGGGGCCAGATTCTGCCATCTGTAAGGGCTGAGATCTCCTCACAGTAAGTTCTCACGGATGGGTAACTGTCTTATTATCAATCACCCACAAAGGCAGCCACCTTCCTCTGGACCTGGGACAGCACCCAGGGGAGCAGCTGAGAGGATGAGCTCAGCACTGGCCACCCACCAACACGCGGTGTTAGAGATGCGCAGCAGCAGAGCAGAAGGGACACCGGAGGGCACAGGCCAGCTCCCTGGGGACATGCCCGAGGCCTGGAGAATCCTTAGCCCCCGCTCGCAGTTACCCACCCTCACCACTCAAGCTGCCGGTCCTGATCCAGCAGCGCCAGCAGCAGCCGGGAGCTTATAAGACGTGCAGAGGCTCAGGCCCCAGACCTTCAGACTCAGGACCTGCCTTTTGACAAGATCTCTAGCTGATTCCTCAGCTCAGGCCTAGGCCTCCCAGGAGCTACGTTCTGCTGCAGGGCCGTGGCCGAGAGAGGCTGCAGCCAGCCCACCTGAGGCACTACTGCTTTCCTCTCCCAGCCAAGACAGTCAGATGAGGTTGGCACCATTATAACCTCAGAGGGTCCTAGCTGCCCACGTGGAAGGTGAGCAGGATGCAACAGCCCCCTCCTGGGCGTGGAGAAGCTGCAGGCCCTCTCCTGCCTCTCACCCCACCTCCTTCCACCTTCTAGACTCTGCCCTTCTTAAACCAAAGGGCAGTGGTGGGCAGGGGGCCACACACAAGGTCTCATCTGGTCTGACCTAAACCCTTAAGGCCTTCTGGCTCACCCACTCTCCAGCAGCTAATGGTCACAAAGGTTCCAGTTCTGCCTGCCCCTGCCCCTTGGCTTGTGTCCCTCGGTTAGCCCTATTCCAGACCCCAGATTAGAGCCCAGACTTGGGCCTCCGCTCCCCGCAGGCAATCAGCACTCCCGCTGAGCCCTAGCCGGCTTCAGGGAGGAGAGCTGTGCTGGTGAGAAGGCAGTTAGGCTGAACCAGAAAGTCATTAACAGCTATCAACACCCCTAGGGTGTGAATATCATTGATTCATTTATTGCTATAACATCCTAGTGCAAATTAACTGCTGGCCCTTTTTCAACTGGCTGGCAGAGAGTGGGATGGGACATCTGGACTGTCAAGTTTTGATAGAGGAAGCTGGCCTCAGGAAGGAGAAAGTACAGGTCCAGCTCGTTTCCACCCCTCCCACCCTACTCCAGCTGGCCCCATGGCTTGTCTCAGCCCCACTCCATCCTAGGGCGATGATGCAGGAAGAGTCTCCACCCCAGAGGTCTGCACCTGTGGGTGAAATTACCAGTTTCCTGTTTTCTCCAGTCTCCTGGCCTGGGATTCTGAGGGTTCTGTGGAAAGGGGGGTTGCCTCCGTCTACCTATGGGTCACCCGTCTCAGGGCTCTGCTTTTAAGGCGGCCATCATATTCCCCATGAAGGAGGGAGGAAGGGAGAAGGGAAGGAAGGGAGGAAAGGAGGGAGGGAGGAGGAAAATTATATTTAAGGGACTCAATATGTGTCAGTCATATGCTGACTGTGTAACCATTAGGTCATTCAGTTCATTAGGTCAACTCACAACACTGCGGGTTGGTACTGTTATTATTCCCACTTTACAGTCAATGAAACTGAGACCAGAAGAGGTTAATAATGTGCCCATGGTCACCCAGCTAATAAGCGGCTGAGCCAGAATTAGAACCAAGATCTGTCCATCTCTCCCACCAGCTGCCAGGTCCAGAGAGGCGAGGCCGTGAGTCTGTCTGCTCTTCCTCTGAGACCAGAGGAAGGAGGTGGGGGCTCTAACGCCTCCTCCTCGTGGACTCTGGACGAACACTGGCAAAATGAGGCTTCATCCTGAAGGCTCCCTCCTACCATCTCTCCTCCCGGAGAAAGTTAACAAAGGGAAAGGGAGATGGCAAGCCAGACTGTGTAGCACGGTCTGGTGACCTGGATTCCTGGCCCTTTTCTAGACCCAGTGGCTATGCCAGCATCGGCCTGGGGCCCAAGGATGCCTGAGCCCCTTGTATTCTCATTCTCGGCCTGTCACTCCTTCTAGGATGGTCACTCCCCGGGGCGCACGTGCCTCTGGCGCTCCCTCGGGCCTGATGTGACACTGGCCAGCATGGCACAGACCCCGGGTCAGGTGGAGGAGCCAGCTGGGCCTGGGAAGGGGCCAGGGCTCCCCGCAACCAGGGAGGGCGCAGGACGAGAAGGAACAGGGGCGGCCTCTCCAGACTGAGCTGTCAGCGCCACCGAATAGCTGATCCTCTCCCCCTCCCCTCACCTGTGCCAATCCCAATATTTAAGAAACTAATATTTACTGAATGTGTGGTTATCACAGTTTACCATGAATGGTAGGTGCTGTTATTCCACATCACTTCGAGGAAACTGAGGCCCAGAGAGGTTTACCCACGCACTCAAAGTCCCGCAGTGGGATTGTGGGGCGTTTACTGAAGCTAAGGGGCAAGCCCAGGCCTCTCTGCTCCCCCCTCCCTCTGGCCTGATACCAGGACCACAGTCCTTGAAAAGTGAGCCTGACTTGATTCCAGAGATCAGAAGCAGAGTCTCCGTGCTCCCAAGTCCTCCGGACCCTTGACTGTGGTCAGTGTCACCCTGAAGGCTCTCATCGCAGGGTGAGGGCAGCTGGGAAGTTGTGTCCCACATAAAAAGCTGGCTGCCAGCTACCTTATTATCCTTCCTCTGCTCAAAAACCTCTCAAGGCTGCCCATCGCCTGCTCACTGATGCACACTTCCCATACAAGCCCTCCTCCATCCATTGACCCCCCCCCCCAATCATCTACCCAGTCTCAGCGCCCCCGCGGCTTCCTACCACTCCTCTTGTTTCAACTAAACTGGACAGTTCTGTGTTCCCCCGTTAAGACCTGTGTTTCCCTCTCCCACCACTTTTGCACGTGCCCTTTCTTCCCCCTGAAGGCCCCTCCCAGCCATTGTCACCTGTTAGAATCCCATGTCTCCTTTGTGACCCATTACAGATGACGCTTCCTCCAAGTACCCTTTTCATTTGAACTTGACCCCTTCACAGGGTTTATAGTTCTCTAAAGAACATCTCATTCCCCCAGTCGACTATGAGCTCCTGAGGGCAGAGTCCTGTCTTGTTCCTCCGTGTACCTCTCACGGCGCCGGCTCGGGGCAGGTGCCTAGCAGACCTGGTGGAACGGAATCACCAGAGCATCTCTCTGAGGCAGGTTTTGCACCTAGAGCGCTGGGGTGGCTCAAAAGAGACTCGGCTTTCCTGGGGTGTGGGGTTTTCTTAAGCAAGGTTCTATGATGTCTTACCAGCTCTGTCACCAGGAATCAGGAGGAATCTGGGAACAGTGAGCAAAGCCAAGGAATGTCCCACCCATGGCATCTGGAGCCAGTTCCTTCCTGGAGGGAGAAGAAAGGAGAAAGGGGAGACCCGACCTCCCCCTGCAGGGAGGGTGTGGAGAGCTGGGCTCCAGGTGGGCAGTCCTGCGGGAAAGGAGGCTGCCTGGTGACAATCAGGGGCCCTGGGGGACCCCTTCTCCCCTTCTCTGCTCCTTCCAGCCTCTCCTCTGTGAGCCCCAGACTTTTGTCGTCCACCCCTTTTCTCTCTCCTTCCTCTCCTCCTCCCCCATCTCTCACTCCTTTACCACCATGAGCACCACTCCCCCGGACTCCGCTGCAGAAAGACCACGCATGGCTCTGAATTTCTGCCCCTTATCTTGCCATTCCACGCCTTCCTAGTGGGTGCCAATGCTTCTCCACCCCTTCCTGCCGCCGACTCTCCCCCTCCCTGAGCTTCCTCGCTTCTTGACTCTGTTCCTGTGATTCCTTCTGCACACAATGACCTTCCTGCCCTGCTCTCTCCATCTCACCCTGTACAAGTCCTGCCTCTCTTCCAAGGCACTGCCCGACCCCCCGGTCAGAATACATCCCTCCCTTTCCTAAGCTCCCACCATGCTTTCACGTCCCAGCCAGCACTTACTATACTCTGCCCTGGATAGAAGTAGTATTATTACAATAAAAGTAATAAAAGTCTTCGTTTACCAAGTCCTCTTCCCCTTCCATAGTATAGAGTTGACCCTGGGAAGTGGCTCCCCACTGGGGGAATTTCTTTCCCAGCCCCCATGGCACTAAGATGGGGCCATGCGATGAGTTCTCACCAATAGAATGTGAGCAGAAGAGGCACTTAAGAAGCTGGTGTGCCTTCTCCACTCTCTCTTCCCCATCCACTGCTTGGATGCCAATGGCCAAAACGATCCTGGAAGCCACATATTAAAAAGGGCAAAGCTGTCAGCAACCTGGTCTCTGGATGAGCACCACTGCCAATCTGGCATTTCCTAAGACCATTACGAGAACAAGAAACAAATCTCTATCATCTCTAACCCGTTATACATTCTGGGCTATTTGTCATACCAGTTAGCGTATCCTGACCAATACAAGTAGCTGCCAGTTTACTGAGCACTTACAACATGCCGGGAAAAATATTAAGTGCTTTTACATCCATTATCTCAGTTAATACTCACAGCACTTCTAGGAGGGAGCTACTGTTAAGTCCCCATTTTATAGATGAGAAAACTGAGGCTTCGAAAGGTTAAGGAACTTGGCCAAAGTTCTCCAGTCAATAAGATGTATTGTCGCTGGAACCAGGGTGCAGAGCCACCGATGCTGAGTTTCGTACACGTCTGATATCCTGCCCTCGATTACTGTCACTGGGAAGGTCCAAGTGGTGTTATGGTCACACCTTTCCCCCCTGCAGAGACAAGGGTCTGACCCACACCAGATATTTTTTTAATGTGATTGCTTTTTAGCTCCCATCTTCTGAAACTGTTAGGTCCTACAGAGAGTGGAGGGCATGTCACAGTTGTCACTCGGGTCATCCCAGAAGCCCTGCCAGGTGGGTATTTTGCTGATCTGCAAGCAGACTCTGGGAAGCTAAGGGACCTATCCCAGTAGCCCAGTGAAGAAGGAGCGAGGTCTGTTGAGCCCTCACCTCCGTCCTCCATCCCATGCCTCCGCCTGGTCGGGTCCTTTCTGACCGGAGAGGCAGCGGCGGCGTGGGGTTGGGGGCTTCCAGCAGGACGGCCGTGAGGGTGGAGAAGAGCCTGCGTGCACGCACATGTCCTGCATGTATCAATGTTCCTCCGCTTTCCATCGCTCAGTCTGGTTTTCACTTCTTCAGGGAAGGAGGTGGAGTATGACAGAAGAGTGGCAGGAAAGAGAATTCCTCAGGCTGAGGGAATAAAAGATCAGAAAACATAGTCCATAGGGACTATAGGTGTCATGGCCAACCCACTGGCTTCACCCAGGAGGAAAGGGGCCCAAAGAAACAAACTTGCTCAGTGAGTTGGGGTTAAAACCTGCACTTCTAAAGCCCCCACCAGTGCTCTTTGCACCAACCCCTCTGCCCCAAAGCAGGGAAGAGCCAGAGCACCCACTGTTACATGACTCAGCTCAGGGGTCGCCTCCTCCAGGCAGCATTCCTTGGCATCTCCACAACTCCCCTGCACCTCAGTGGTTTACTCACCCACTAGACTGGGAGAGGGCAGAAACGATTCTGCCTTTGTCACTGGTGCCTTCCCCGACCTCGGGAGACCTGGCACATGGTAGGCACTCGATAAATATCTGTGGAACTCAATGTCCAAATGAGTGCATGGCTAAACCACATGATTATACACAATAATGGCCTCACACCCTCACAGTGCTTTCATTTATCAAGCCATATAGTCTCAGCGGAACCCCATAAGACCCCTATGACAAGAAGAGTAGCATCAAGTATACGCACACATGTGCACCTACACACGCACACAAACCAGCACGTGTAGCTCCAACCTGTGCATGTGTGTGAGGTTTAGAGACTCACAGACACATCCCCTTCCTAGCCAGCAAGGAGGATGCCATGACATGCCATTTCCTGTTTTATCTACAGAGACAGAGGCCTCCCCGACCCCAACCCCCCCCCCCCCACACACACACACAGACCTGGTCCTTCCCAAGTGTAGGGCCAGTTTTCCTTTTTAGCTGGGGGTTAGCAAAAGAAAGCCAGCTGTCCACAAGGGGGCATCCAGAGACCATCGACTCCGTGTACTACTTACTTGGCCTCAGAGAGAAGAAAAGATCTACGGGAAAAACAGAGGAGCCTGACTGGGGTCTCGTGCAGGAGCCCAGAAGAGATGGTCAGCCACTGGAGTAACAGGACGGAGAGATGGAAACAGAGGCTCAGTCACTAAATAATAGAAACGCTGATAATGGTTGCTCTTAATACTTATTCAAGGTTTGCCTGACCAATGTTTGCACTGTCCCACGTGCTGTAATCACTTAACGTGTAGTAACTCATTTCATCTGCATCTCATCTCACAAGGTGCAATATTACTATAGTTCCTGTTTTATAGATGATAAAAACAAATGAGTCAGAAAGATTAAGTAACAAGGTCAGAATTTGAACTCAGGACCTGTTGGCCATCACGGACTCTGATAACGACTGACTCTGCTCCCTTGGCCCTGGCGGGACTTCAGACTTCCTACTTCTAACCCAGTACTCCTCACTGGACTCCTGTCTCTGAGCTCTTTCTGGTAGTTTTCGAAGGGCCTGGAAGCTGATTTCATAGGCATGAATAACTTGTTGCCCTGAAGCTACCCCCTCATACGCTCTAAACTGTCGATGTTGAGTTGGCATAGCTCCTTTGAAAGCAGTAAAGCAATTCCTAGCAACACTCATAAAGCCGTTCCCCCCCCCCCCTTGGACCCAATCATCTCATTCCTGGGAATTTATTCCAAGGAAATAATTCAAACGGAAGCCAAGTGTTATCTGCATAAATACATGCACTGGAGTCTTTCTTTAAAGGTCAAAAACTGGGAACCAGACTGGGGAAGTGGTTTAGTAAACTGGGACGTCCACACAATGGGCAATCAGGCCTGGAAAACCGCAGCTGTATGACTGTGACGGGAACAGGGAAAAGGCTTTTACTATACAATGCGTCACCATCGTGCTACCCCCGAACGAGCTAATTCAACAAATCATGTTTATCGGAGAGGGAGAGAGAGGGAGAAATCTCTGTTCCTGTTCAAAATAGATTCTTAGCCTCCACTGCCCCCAAAGAAATGGAAGAGAAGCTGAAATACAACACCAACATCAAAATTAAACAATCCTTGGCTTTGGAGTTTCCAAGGCCCCTGCTCCTGACAATCTACAGGATTTGCTGAGAGCAATTTTCATGATTGGGTATTGGTGACTTTCACCTTTCACACTGTACTGTGATGCAATTCTTCACATTAAATTCTGTAAAGATAACTGATGTGGTTTTTGTTTTCTGACTGGACCCTGATGGACACATACACAGTCCATGGACCCTGAAGGATGATATCTCTCCCACATTGATAAGGAAAAAAGAGAACTTCAAAATTAGAGTGCCCACCATGATTTCAAACTACGTGAATATATGTACTAGGATGTTGACAGGTATGGCTGGCCTTTTCCAAATTAAACTAAGTATTTGTTACCTACTGCTGCAACCTATCCTAAAGCTTAAGTGCTGAAGGTCAGGAATCCAGGTGCAGCTTAGCTGAGTCCTCTATTTCAGGGTCCCTCGCAGGTGACAATCAAGGTGTTGTCCGGGGCTGTAGTCATCTCAAGGCTCCACTGGGGAGGGGTCCACTTCCAAACTCATCCACGTGGCTGTTGGCAGGATCCAGTTCCCGGTGGGTTGCTGCACTGAAGGCCTCGATTTCCTTGCAGCCTGTTGGCTGGAAGCCGCCCTCAGTTCCTCGGCACACAGGTCTCTCCATTAAGCAGCACCATCGTGGCAGCCAGCTTCGTCAGAGCAAAGGAGAGAGTCGTGGAGGGTGAGCATGAGCAACGTAGAAGGCACCGTCTTCAGTGGCCCCATCTCAAGACTGTCATCCTCTCACTTTTGCAGTATTCTATTCATTAATAACAAATTCCTGGGTCCAGCCCACCCTCAGAAGGAAGGGACCATACAGGACACGTGGTATGCCTACCACATACTTCAACATGTATAGCATTTTCTCAATAACAAAAGGAGTATTTTCAAACATTACTTGTCTAAATCTGTGAACTCCCATTCCTCGCCAGCCACAGTCCCCCTGCCTCCATGGAAGGAATAGCCACAGCATCAGTCTTAGCAGAAAGCCCCCGCCACCCCCGCACAGTAACCTTGGAGGGAAGGGGGCAGCCGTGGGAGCACAGGGGCAACTAGGCACTTCCAGAAGCCAGAGGAGTCAGAGGAGGGCAGCAGCCCAGGGCTCCACCTTCGAAAAAGGCTCGGATGGTCCCTGCCCCCAGCGCATTCTCAGTGCTTTTATTTTTCATTCTCACTACTTTTTTTTTTTTCCATTCTCATTGCTTTTTTTCTTAACCAGCCCAGCAAGGCTTGGCCAGAAGTGGCCCTCATCTACTCTCTCCAGGCTCAACTCACCTCTTTCTCCCCAGCTCTCAACACTCCAAGCACACCGGCCTCTTCTCTGGTCTCGGGCCAGACTCTCCCCCTCCTCCCTGCCTTTTCCTGTGCTCTTTGCTCTCCAGGCTCCCCATCCTGTCCCCAAACCTCACCTGCTTAACTCCTACTGAACCTTCAGCCTCAGCTGGACGTACCTCCTCTCAGAGGCCTCGCCTGAGTCTCCAGACTAGGCCACTTCCCCTCCCTGGAGATTTCTGATTCAGACCAGGGATGGTATTTACCAGCCCTGGGGCAATTTTTTAAATAGCGCACTTTGGGAGACCCTGCCCACCCCTGTCACAGGCTCTCGCTGTGCTCTTCCTCTTCCAGTCTCACTCGGCACACCTGGAACGGGTTAGTTAGTTCCTTAGGGCCAGGTACACATCTGTCTTGTTGGAGCTCAGTGGGGGTGAGTACTGAAGGGAGAGGCAGATTGGAAGGAGGTGAACTTGAACTGCTAGTGTAAAGGGGGCGTGGAGTGAATGAGTACGTTGCTTCTGATACGGGCAGGAGAGGGGCTCAGCCTGGTTCTGAGAGAGGCAGGCACTGCAGGACATCTAAGTTTCGCTAGGAACATCAGGGGGCTAGGGGAGAGGCAGGATCCAGGAGCAGGAGAGATCTTCCAGAGGTCCTGCAGAAAACCAGGATCTTTGAACTCCTTCGGGTACAGTGTGAGTTGCCCACAGACCCACTCTTTGGGATTAAAACCGGGAGCCCGAGATTTAAAGTTGCCCGATTTAGCAAATAAACATGTAAATGCCTATTAAATTTGAATTTCAGATAAGCAACAAATAATTTGTTAGAATAGGTATGTCCCAAACAGGACACGGGCATCTTGTGTTTCATCTGGCAACACTGCCAAGGTATGAATTGAGTCTAAGACACCACGTCTGGGGTCCGTGATTGTTCCAAGGGATTTCTGGAGAATAGAACAAATCCTAGGGCTCTAAACAGGCCAGGCCCCAACCATACGGCTCAGAAAGTGGCAACCATCACTACTATAACAGTTCCACGTTGGAATCAACCTAAATATCCTTCAAGAGGAGTGTATTCGTTTCGTAGGGCTGCTGTAACAAATACCACCGACTGGGTGGTTTAAAATAACAGAAATTCATTGTCTCACAATTCTGGAAGCTAGAAATCCAAAGTCAGGGTGTCAGCAAGGCCAGGCTTCCTCTGAGACTCTGGGTAGAATCCTTCCTTGCCTCTTCCTTGCTTCCAGTGGTGGCCATCAGTCCTTGGTGTTCCTGGGCTTGTGGCTGCATCACGCCAGTCCCTGCCTCTTTCATCACGTGGCATTCTCCCTGTGCCTCTGTCTCTCATCTTCTTGTAAGAACACCAGTCTTGTTGGATGAGGACCTGCTCTCATGAAGTATGATCTCATCTGAACTCATCAGTTGCAAAGATCCTATTTCCACGTCCATGGTTACCAGGAATCAGTGTTTACACATATCTTTTGGGGGGGACACAATTCAACCCATAACTGGGGAAATGGATGAATTAGGAATAAATTATGGAAGAATGTCCATTATGGGTCTTTGATTAAAGAAAAAAAAAGCAAGGTGCAAGAAAAAAAACATACATAGCATGATCCCCTTTTTGATCTTTTTTTTTTTTGGGGCCACACCGCATGGCTTCCGGGATCTTAGTTCCCTGACCAGGGATCAAACCCATGCCCCCTGCAGTGGAAGCACAGAGTCCTAACCACTGGACTGCCAGGCAATTCCCTCCCTTTTTTGATCTTAAAAACAGAATTTATATATGAGCCTTTATGAGTGATTTTTACTTTTCATTTATTCAGTCAACAAATATTTACTAGCTCTCACCAGGGATAGAGCAGGTATCCCTGCTTGGGACTAGGGCAGGTCCCATCCCTGCCCTCCTAGAGCCTACAATTAAGTATGCAGCTCGCTGGCAGGATGCCCATTGTTTCTATTTCCAACTGACTTGTAAGGAGAAAGGGGAATATTTTAAAATTTATTTTTTCTGTATTACTTGAAGTTTTGTAAAAAGCGTGTTATTAATTTGCAACTTTTTAAAAATGTTTAAACTTCTTTTTAATCCTGAAGGCCAGACCTTTGGAAGCTTCTTTGTATATCTTCCTGAGCACAGTGGCCCTGACACAGCTGTGTAAGTAGTGAGACCACCATGTGCCAAAGGCTGTTGGACCAACCAGCCAGGCTTTCCCTGAGTGTGGGTAAGTGCAAATTAGTAGGAACGTTGTACACAATCCAATCACTCACTTATTAAAATTTTATTGAACTTGTAATTATACATTTACATATGTGTTTATTTGATGTCTGTCTCTCCTGCTAGATTCTGAACTTTGAGATAGTGGGGCCATGTTGGTTTTGTCCAACAGTGTATAACCAGCCTCCAGCACAACATTCAACACCTATTAGCTACTCAGTAAAATTGTGTTGAATGAATGAAAGACTGTCAAGCCTTGGGTTGGCTCCTACCATTGTCTAGTCTAATCCACTTATTTTATAACTGATAAAATTGAAACCCAGAAAAGTCAAGCCACAGAGCAAGTTAGCAGTAGCCAACCTCAGAAGACCCTTATCGTTCCCAATCCAGACTCTCACCTTAAAGAAACAATAACGTGACACACATTTTATAGGGAGATGAAAAGACATATAGCCAATTAAGCACAGAGACATACTGTCTAATAATAATCAAAATTGTAAACCATTCTTTTCATCCAACTGTGCCTTTTCGCACTGGGGCTAAGTATTCAACAGGTGTTGGGGTTTGTGGGTGCTAGTTAATCACACCCCTCACTTTTCCAAGTTCTGATCCAATTAAGAAATAGTCACAGGAGACAAGTAGGGATTAAAAATGTCAGCTTTATTGCTGGTCCAGAGGGGTTGGAGGAGGTGGCTTAGACCCAAGGCCCAAATGGGCTTCCTTTCGTTCTCTCCTGATTTGACCTTACCCACCCACTCACAGCAGAGCAGCTGGACCATTGAAGTCCTCCTGAGAAGGGGCTGGGCCTGCCCTGGTGTTCATTGCCTGGAGGAGGTAGGAGCAGAGAACACACGCTGCTTGTAGTTCGATCAGTTCTAGACAGAGAGCCAGGAATGGGCTGAGCAAGGCACACTTGATACCTTTTCCCAACGCTGCCAACCCAGGAGGTCACTCCTCCCCTCCCAGTGAGGAACAGGAAGTGGGTGCCAAGAAAGTCAAACAAGTTTCATCCCAGAACTTCCAAGAGAATGTCAGTTCCTGTGTTATGGGCTGATAGGAGAATGCAGAGAGGAGAAAATTGTCCCCCTTAATGAC
Source organism: Delphinus delphis (assembly GCF_949987515.2). Classification (NCBI taxonomy): domain Eukaryota; kingdom Metazoa; phylum Chordata; class Mammalia; order Artiodactyla; family Delphinidae; genus Delphinus; species Delphinus delphis. The sequence goes on from NC_082701.1 coordinate 20,709,038, forward strand.
AGCCTTCAATTCACTCAATACCTTTTCATAGAATCTAATCTCTGTGTTCCAGGAAGCATCCTTAAGGTTAAAGGTTATGTCAATTGAAGGTGAATTGCTGAAAAAAAACCACAAATAATCAAACAAAACAGGAAATTAAACAATTGGTAACTTAAACTAATCAGGGATCTGTTTTTCTTAATAACAGGAAATGCAGAGGCAGGCAGTCTTGGATCCGTGTGAAGCTCCAGGACCAGGGCTCCTTCTGTCTTTCTGTCGCACAATCTTTACCAAGTGGCATTTGCCCTCACGCTCACAGGATTTCTTCTCCACCTCCAATCATTCTATCTACATCCCAGGTGAGAGGAAACGTTAAGGGCAAAGGGACAGCTAAGTCTGTTCCTTTTATCAGGAAAATAATAACTTTTCTGGAAACTCCATTCAGAACATGTGTGTTTTCATCTCATTGGCTAGAACTGTGTCACTTGCCCCACTTCTCTGCAAGGGCCTTTGATTTAATTTCTAACTTGGCAAAATTGCATTCTTTCAAATAAAGGAAGAATAAGGATGAATATTAGATAGCAGAATGACCTGCCAGAAAGGTCACAAAACAATGCTGAAAGAAAACATAGAAAATATTGTCAAAGAATTGCTTTTTTAAAAAGATCTAAATGGGTTGGGTTTGTGTATATATGTGCGTGTGTGTGTGTGCGTGTGTGTGTGTATATTTCATTTTTATTTTTTGGCAAACGTTCAAGAAAGAGATTATTCCCTGTGCAGATACTTTCAGAGCATAAAAAGATAGAAAATTTAGTTCATTTTACGAGCTGGCATAACCCTGATACCTAACAAAGAGAAAACACACACTAAATAAACAAATTAATTAACTAATTAATTAAAACTATATACCAAGCTAACTTGCAAGCTGACAAAAATCCCATGTTTCCCCCCTCTCTTGGTTTCTCCTTTGCTTTATTGAAGCACATCCTCAAATGACTTCCTAAGAAAGAGTATGTGGGAAGTAAACTCTCTTAGTCCTTCTGTGTCTACAAATGTCTTTGATCTGCCCTGGTACCTAATGGACAGTTTAGCTGGGTATTGAATTCTAAACTGAAAGTCATTTTCCCTCAGAATTTTGAAGATATTGTTCCATTGTCTTTTGGCATCCAGCACTGCTGTTGAGAAATCTGGTGCCTTTCTGGTTTTCATTCCTTTGTAGGTGAATTTTTTCTCTCTCTGGGAACTTTTAGTGAACATCTTCTCATGTTCCTAGGTATTCTGAAATTTCAAAATCTTGTTTGTTCTTTATGCTGGGGACTAGAGGAGATCTATTAATCTGAAGACTTGAGTTTTTTTGGTCTGGGAAATTCTGTTCAATTATTTATTTGAATATTCTCTCCTGCTTTCTCTCTTCTACCTAAAATACCTATTAATCAATCCTAGACCTCCAGCACTTTTTTGTGTCTTATCTTTTCTCTAATGAAATTCTGTTTCTTTCCCTTTCTGCTTTATTTTCTGACAGATTACCTTGACCTTAACTTTCCATCTTTCCACTGAATTTTAGTTATATTTTTTATGTCCAGGGACTTTTTTTGTTCTCTTAATTGTTCCTTTTTCATAACACTACTCATGTTTCATAGATATAGTGTCTTCTTGAATTCTCTTTTTAAGTTCTCTTCTACCTATAAATTGTTTCTGTTTGCTTGGAGGTCTCTTTTTCAGTTTGTTTATCTTAGTTCTTTCTACTTCGTATTTCAGGTTTCCTCAAATAGCTTCTGGCTTATGGTTGCCCATTCATAGTTAAGAATGAAGCAGTAGAAAAGTTTCCTGAAAGCTTTGTGTACACAGATAAGAGGAACTGAATGGCAGGCTTTGTTTCAGAGTGAGCTGGCCTTTGTGTTTGGGGACTTCTAAATGTCAGCCTGCAATATGCTTTACTCTAGGATACCACCTTAAAACCAGCTCTCCTAGTCTTCCTCAGACAGTTTCATTTCTTTAAAGAAGACCCTCCCTTTTAGTGGGGAGGAGGAATATTGGGAAGGGAGTGGCAGAGCTGAGCACTCTGCATACCTGGCTGAGTATTCTGTGTACGAGGGGCAGAGAAATTTTTTGTCCCATTTATAGACTTTCAATTAGATCCCCATTTTCAGCCACATACCCACTTCCCACCCTTCATTGCACCGAGTATATCCACATCTCAAACTTCTTCAGGCTTCCATGGATGGCTCAGCTCCCATCTTGGCTGCAGATCCTGCCGTGTGCCTCCAGCCTGCAGCATCTCCATCCTTCTTCCTCAGTCATAACTCTTCCATCAAACCACTCATCCAGAAATTTGTTGAGACTTCTCTTGTCCACAAAGCCCCCCCCCCCAACTCTTTTCTTTGGAAAGACTTATATGTTTATTATTTATTTCTGAGACATTTCCGAGGAGGAGGAGATAAACCCATGTGCATTTGGTTGGCCATCACAAACTGGAAGTCCCACCTGCCTTGTAATGGGAGGTGGTGGGTGGTGGGCATGGGACTGGGTTCTCTTTTACAATTTTACAATTTTACTGAGCAGAGTGTGAAGTCTTTCTAAGAGATGACACATTTACAAGAAATTCAAAAATATGCAGAGAGATGCATAAAAAAAAGGAAAACTTTTTTTAATTACATAACACATTTGAGTGTGTTGATTAAAATATATTTTAAATATGAAACTAAAATCAGACATGTCCCTAAAGCATCTCCTCAGAATCTTAAACATTTCATAGAATATACTCAAGAAACCACTGGCCTAGTAAAAAGAGCATGGAATTGGGAGTCAAATAAACCTGATTCAGATCCTGGCTCAACCATCTGTTCTCTCCAAATGTTACTTCACTCATCGGTACCTACCTCCTTACATTACTGGGAGAATTGAATGAGACAGTATACATGCAAAGTACCTGGCACAGAACCTGGTGACTAGTAGGTGCTCAGTAAATGCTGATGACTATTCTTCCTCCCCACTTCATACTGAGCTTCTCACCACGCTCCACTTTGTTCTACACTATTTGCACCTCCCTCCTTCTCTAACTCTTTGAGAGCCTGCTCAGTCTTTAATGTTCAGATCACACATCCCCACATTTACAAAGTCTTCTCCCACCCTCCAGAAGGTTCACGGTTCTTTCTTCTGTGCCCCACCCAACCCTAGCACTTGTTCACACCTCCGTTGTAGTTCTAATCTCTCTGCGACAGAGAGAGCTGTGTGCACATCTGTCCCTCTGCTGGAGAAGGATTCCCCGAAGGCAGCATCCTGATCTTGTTCCTAAGTTTCCCCCCAGCACCCACTGTGGTAGCTGACACATAGTAGGCACTCAATAAATGTTGGAATCTAATTGAATTGCAACAACCTAACCTGAATTAGGGACAGCCTGAAACAACGGCCAGGCTGAGACACAAAAACCAAGCCATGACCCAGAAAGACAGATTCTAACTTGTCCATGACGCAGACACCTTGTTCCTTTCCTGTTGGAGTTTCTGAGCTGTTGTCATCATGACCTCCGCCCCCAGTCCTGCCCATGTGCCAAACACAACACGTTCAACTCCGGGAGACAGAACTTTGGTTTGGCTCGTCCCTTTCCCCACCCCATGAGACAAGAGTCAGGAGGACCAGACAGAGCTCACCTGGATTTATGGGAACCCACTGGGTGGGGATAGGATTTTTCATCCTCCAGAATGACATGTTTTAGCTCTGGGCTGGGCTGGGGCAGGATGCCTTCTCCGTTATTCTCCTTTGCCTTCTTGGGAAGCACATGACAGAGGAAACATCTGGGGCTCTGGCCTCTCCCCTCTTCCTCCCTCTGCCTTCACCTCTGACACAGGCAGGGTCAGGCCATGCATCAAGCAAAACCTCTGTTTTGTGTCATATCTCTCATGACACTATCTGTAAGCGGGACCCTGTTCTGGGGCCTCACACACACTACCCATATTGGGGGTCACTGGTGTCGTGAAGAATGTAAAGTCCCTGTCCTTCAGGAACCCCTGGTCTAATGAGGGGTGGGGTAGGGAGATACAGTATAGTCCCAGCCCTCGAGTTGCTCCCCAGCTGATGCGGTCACACCCACACTAGGGAATACCCAGTCCAGAGTGGGGGGCTGCGCAGGTGCACACAAGCATCACCCAAAGTTGAGTAGATACAGCCCCAGTCATGGCACCTACTGTGTACCAAGCATCTGACATATGTGCATGGTCATACCCCAGGGGTGCGGTCTCAAAGCTGTGCTATCATCAAAGGTGGCAACCAAAAAATAACAATTTCAAAGTAACTCGGTTTGTTGACTTGAAATGCCTGAACCCGAACAAAAGGGCTTCATAGATCCCAGCGATGCTTCTTCAGTCTTCTTGCCCATCCGCTCTTCTCCCTCATACACGGCAGCTGCTCCCAAAGCCTCCTGCTCTCTTCGTCTTGCCCCTGCTCTTTCTTCTTCTCTCTATCCTGCCAACTCTATGCCGCATTTGCCCAACGATCTTTCTGACAAATCAGCCCCTTCCTTAGAGGCCAACGGAGGCAAAGAAACCGAGTCAGCCAAACCAGAATTTTCTCCAACGGGCAGGGAGAAGGGAATGCCTGGGAAAGAACACTCATACACTAGTAATTTCCATCCTGTCATATATATATATTGGTTGACACATTGTCCTTATTCTGTAGATGAAAAACACTGAGTTTAGCAAGTAACACGTGACCAGTGGCATGCCACTGATCCATGAGGCAAGAGGGACTTGAACCCACGCCTTCTGGCTTCTGTGCAAGGGGAGATGTGGTCCCTGAAAGGACAAATATCAATTAGCAGGGTGCCCAGAGTGAAGGAGTCGGGTGACTCATGGCTCTGTGGAAAGCATCTCCAGGGTGAGGCAAATTTTTCTTCAGTACCTCAGGATACGTATGTGTTTGTGTCTGTGCATCTGGGGAGTCAGTGAGGTGACCACGGGGAGTTCCCCTCTGCCGTTGTCCACTGCCCACACTTCCCAGTGTGGGAGGACATTCCACAAGGAGCTGCTCATTCCGGGGAGGTTCAGGGAGGACTGTGAGGATGCCTCCAACGCTAAGGAAGATACACAGGGTCAGAGTGGGCCCGGGGGCTCCTGGGGACCAGCCTGAAAGCATAATTCACTCACGGGCGTCGTGTTACAGAACGTGAAGGTTCTGTCTTCAGCAACACCAGGCTGGTGTAGCAGAGAATTTTGCCAATTTTACAATTGAGAAAACTGAGACCCAAAGAAGTTTCACCGCCAGGCTGACACCCAGACCTTCTGACTCCTTCCACAACCTGCAGCCACCCCGGCTGCTGGGGAGGGGTAGACACACCTGTACCCCACACCCCCAACCCACCTGAAAATGGTGCTTCAGACGGCCTTTGACACCTCCCTCTTTTCTTTCTGGAGCTCCCAAGTGACTCTGGACATGGGCTCCTCAGGGTAGACCCAGGGAGCTTGTCCAGCTGGCTCTTTCCTGGGCTCCGCAAATGGAGGGATGCAGGCAATGACCACACTGTGGGGTGGGGATTTGAACGCTGGGCAGGGGACCGCTGGGGACCTCTTCCTGCTCTGTCACAAGCCCACACCCAGGGCGGTCTTCCTCCACTGCCCAGGAGGAGGTGGGAACATATCACAGGGTATAGAACCCCAGTGGGGGGAAGGGGACAAGACAGGAGGACAGAGGGCCCTGAACAGTTGGGGCACTCACCCCTCTCCCCCATGCCCAGCCCCCTTTAACTGGATTACCTTTGTCTTATTGGTCTACACTGACTGGCAAGCTTCCATCTGAAGAAAGGGTCCGGCATCCTCCCTTCTTTCTGAGGAATATCTTTGTACAGGGTTTGTTTGCAAGCATTTTCTGTTGTGTGTGTTTAAATCGGGATTTCCCTCTCTATTCAGGAGGTTCCCAGGTGGCGGATGAAGATGGGCCAGGGGAGTTGTCTCACCTTCACTGCTCCTGGGTTCCGCAGCTCTTGACCCCAGAAGTATTGAAAATCTGGCTTCTCCTTGAGGCCTCCGTCACTGGACACCTCTCCCTGCTCAGTATCTGAACTTTCTGAATCTCCTCTGTCTTTTACCTGCCGTGGTTCGACCCTGCCCGATCCAGATGCTACTACCAAGAGTTATTTCCCCAGTTCTTCCAGAAGGGAGTTTGTGTGGGGTATCTCGGAGGTCCTCAAAGACATGGGCTGCCCCCGTGCCCTCGGACCTTCTCACAAGAGGTGAGCATCCCTGGGTTCCAGGAGGGATTTTGCTTCACCTACACGTCGGTTCCATGTCGAACGTAGAAGATGCCACTGAATGATGCTTGTTGGCAGTTAACTGCCTTCTCTCTTCTCTTGTCACCTCTGCACAGCTGTTAAACTCCATCGCCTCTTTTAAAGCCCTCTAGCTCCACTGATTCTGGCGGTGGAATGCCTGGAAGAAGGACCTTGGTCCTGGTCTTCTTTGAAGAAAGAATTCAGCAAAGAGATCAAGATTGTGAAATTGAGACAGTGTTTATTAGTAGCAAAGTACATGAGGAAGAGCATGTGCGGGTGAACCTGGAGTGAGCTGCTCACAACAGGGGTGGCTTAAGTTGCCCATATGGGCTTTCTGGGTTGTCTCTGGCTAATCATCTTTCTTGTGCCCATATTTGTTCTGACTCAGAGTCCTTCCTGGTGTGCACGTGCATATTCCAGCACAAAGGTTTCTGGGAGGTTGACAGGACATATTATGGGCTGGTGACTCCTTCCTCCTTTCGTCCCTCCCCTAGACTGAGGACCCCTTCTGTGCAGGTGTCAGGCTGGGCTTTCACCTAATCAGGACCCGATGCTCCTGCTGGTATCTTCTGTCAGCAGGAGACCAGTTGCAACTGCTCAGTCTGGGGCCTATCTATCTCCTACCCCACCAGGACACTTCATCCAAAGACCGAGAGTACTAAGGGAAGCAGGTGTCCTAGTCCCTCACGCACCCTTCCCTGTGACCTGAGCACTTTGGGCGGATGCCCAAAGGTAGTGAGACCAGAGCAAGGATTTGAGGCTGTTCAGTTCACCGCTCACATTGGAGAATCCTACCCTGGAAGGAAGGCAGGGGGCTGGATTGGATGACCTTGGGCCCTCAGTGCTGAAGATCAGTGGTGGGGTTGCTCCTAGAGCCCCAGGGGCTGGTCAGCAGAGTCTCTTTTCCCTCCGACCTTCCAGGAAGACGTTCTTCCCCTCCTTGTGCAAGTCTGTTGACTGGTCTGTGAAGCAAACCCATGAGGCCAAGGAGGGAGCCAGAGGCAAGGAAGGCAGTGGGAAAACCAGCCCGAGATCAGAGGCCTGAACTCCATGTGTCCCCAGCATCACCATAAATCCAGACCCCAGCGCCAGCCACAGCAGGGAGTGGGCCCTGGGGCTTTATGAATGAAATGAGTGGAGAAGCGCCTCGAAGCCAGCGAATGCGCCCCACAGCCTGAGGCCTGAGGCCTGGGCCCTGCCAGAACCACAGACAGTCCTCGGCACCAGGAGGACGGACGGATGGGAAGACAGAGCTGCAGCCCCACAAACCCGCCCCCACCACTCACCACGCCGCACATCAGGAGGGTTCCTCAGAGCCTCCTGGGGGGCCTGCGGGTGGCAGGGAGTTACCTGGCAAGCAGGACTCTGGGAGGGAACGTTCCTCAAGGCCCCAGTTTCAAGACAAAGAAACAGCCCTGCCCTTAGGGAGCTCTGCTCCAAGGGGGAGACCCAGGCCTTCCTTGGGGTGTAGCAGGGGTTGGGTCAGGCTTGCTCACTGAGACACCTCAGGACTCCACCACAACTCCCTCGCCCAGGGCAGGGTGCAGCTGAGGGTGGAGACTCCGTGAATAAGCGGTGTTCCCAAGGACTGCGCTTCCAAAGGAAGTGACTCAGAGGCAGGGAGAGAGGAGAAGCCCTCACCTGGCCTAGTGGGCTCAGCTGCCCCGGCACCTGGGAGACTCCTGTGCCTCCGCACACCCTCAGGTGCCACTACTCCCAGAAAAGGGCCTTTGGAGACAGGCCCTTGTGTGGCTCAGGGAAGATGCCCAGGGCCAAGAGTCCAGTAAATGCTGGTAGGGTCAGGAGGAGACCTTAATGAACTCCTCTCCCAGAGCCCTGACTTCTTTCTGCCCGGAGCTCAAATGAGCTCAAACAGTGTTTGCAGGAAAGCATCCACTGCAGGTGCCTGGTCTCCCCCGGGCATGCGCCTTGAACACGTGCCAGCTGACTCTCCTGAGCACTTGGCACTACACCCTGGCTGATCTGCCTCCAGCCTGTCCTCCAAGACAGGCAATGAGCTGCCTGAAGGCAGAGCCCAGCCTGGCTCCGGCTCCCCAGGGCACTTTGCTCAGAGCAGATTCACGATGGGTGTTTACAAGTGTTGAGAAACCTACTAGGAACAGTATTTCTTAAGGCCGGTCACGTACCCGCATCAACACCACCACCCTAAAGCTTGCACCGTCTCGGACCTGCCACCACCTTGGAACTAGTCTTCCAGCTTCCTCTCTTGACCACCAGTCCCATCCTTCAGGCATACCACAGCCAAAGGATCTTTCAAAACAGTGTCATCATGCTTCTTCAAATACTGCTGTTCCCACTGCTCTTGAGATAGATCTAAAATATCTAACCCGGTCTGCAAGGGCTGGGCCTTGGCTACTTCTCCAGCCTTGTCATTGTAAGCCCCATTCTTTGTGTACCAGCTGCACTGATTGTCTCTGGCTCTTCAAGTGGACTACTATCACTTCTACCTCAGGACCTTTGCACTTACAGTTTCTTCCACCTGCCAGCTCTTTCTCTCTGCCTTCACACTCTTTGCCTGCCTAATTCCTATTGTCTTTGGACGTCAGATTAATTGTCTCTTTCTTGGAGAAGCCCTCCCTGACTTCCCAGAAGCAGGTTCCCCATTACATATTCTCAAAGCAACCACAGCTTTTCCTTCATAGCATCTTTCACCATTTGTAATTATACATATGCACGGTTCTTTCATCAATGTCTATTCCCCTCCTGCCCCAAAGTCTATCAGCAGGATATAGACCACTGCCCAGCCCCAGCTGAGGGACACACCTGACCTAGAAATGTTCTGCACCCCAGTGGGCTGAAACTTGGGAAGTACCTGACCCAAGAGGTGAGCCCCACCCTGTGCCAAAGGTGTTGGGAGGAGGAACAGGGGTGGGGAGAGGCCTGCGTTCCACCAAAAGGGAAAGGGAAAGCTGAGGAATATTTAGAGAGGGAGATAAGGTGGCAAAAAGCAGGAAATGAGCTGCTGGGAGCTGTTGGCTTGAGGCAGGGCAGTTTAGAATGAAGGTTGCAGATCAAAGTCACAGGAAGTGGGCTGGTTTTTTCAGTAACGGAAGAATCAGATCAAAGCCACACTTTCCTGTCTGGGTGGGGTAGGCAATTCATTCACTTATTCACCCGGATTCATACATTATCATAGGTCATTCTGCAAATATTGATGGAGCACCTCTCTCTGTGCCAGGCTCCGTGCTATGCCCTGAGGCTACAGTGATGAGTAAAAGTGAACTGGACCCCTGTTCTCCTGAATTCGCAAGCATCTTGCTTAGTGTCCAGACCAGTTTTTAAGTGGCAAGGTTGCAGTCCATTTAGTGAGTCATTGCCAGTAGTTTTAGAAATGAAATACAGAATGGAATGGAATGGGATGGGATGGAATGGAAAATATCACTGTATCCCACATAGTAGAAGGAACAGGAAAAGCACTGTTTCAGTTGTATATGTATTATGTGAACTGGATACCAGCATAAAATGTATTTCTTACCGTTGGTCATGATCAAAAAGGTTTGAGAGGGTTTCCCTGGTGGCGCAGTGGTTTGAGAGTCCGCCTGCCGATGCAGGGGACACGGGTTCGTGCCCCGGTCCGGGAAGATCCCACATGCTGCGGAGCGGCTGGGCCCATGAGCCATGGCCGCTGAGCCTGTGCGTCCGGAGCCTGTGCTCCGCAACGGGAGAGGCCACAACAGTGAGAGGCCCGCGTACCGCAAAAAAAAAAAAAAAAAAAAGTTTGAGAAATACTAGTCTAAAATAAATATTATTTAACTAATTCCATAAGCCCATAACGAAAGTCTGTGATAGGGAGCATGCAGGGACAGAGTGCTACGGAGAATGGAATGGTACAAGCCCCATCTGGCCTGGGCTGGGGAAGGGTGGTCAGGGAAGTCTTCCCTGGGGAGAAGATGCTTGAGGGAGGAGGAGAGGGAAGGGGTGAAGGAGGGGGAGGGGGAGAAGCTGTTAAATAGGCCTATCTTGAGAGGCCCAGCGTGGGGCAGAGACAGGCAGAGAGAACTATGTGGGCCATCTGGAAGGAAGGAGCATGGAAACTTTAAGGGAAGGAGAGCAGAGGCCTGCAGTTTGGAGAGCAGACAGGAGGATGGAATGACTTGAGGATGGAGAGGCAGGAAGGAGTCTTGTGGGGCTTGTTGGAGAGTTTGGCCTCTGAAAGGCAACAAGAAGCCGCTGATGGGTTTAGTCATTCCTGTATTCAACAGCAGCTCGCCAGGTCATCCCTTGACCCGGCTGTCTTGGTTCTGGTGACACAAAGGTGAAAGCACCTGCAAGCCGCTTCCAGGCCAGCTGGGGGTCAAGACAGGTAGGAAATGGTCAAAGCAGACTCTCATCCCAGTTGAGCAAACTGGTATCTTGGGCTGGGTTTCCCCGTGGCAGACTCTACAGCAAGAATGTGCATGCCAGGGACTTCCCCAGCGGTCCAGTGGTTAAGACTTAGCGCTTCCACTGCAGGGGGCGCAGGTTCGATCCCTGGTTGGGGAACTAAGATCCCACATGCCGCTTGGTGCGGCCAAAAAAAAAAAAAAAAAGAATGTGTATGCCATGCACCCCAATGTTCACTGCAGCACTATTTCCAATAGCAAAGACATGGAAGCAACTTAAATGTCCAATGACAGAGGAATGGATAAAGAAGATGTGGTGATGTGGTACATATATACAGTGAAATATTACTCAGCCATAAGAAAGAACAAAATAATGCCATTTGCAGCAACATGGATGGATTTAGAGATTATCATACTAAGTGAAGTAAGTCAGACAGAGAAAGACAAATATGATATCACTCGTGTGGAATCTAATTTTTTTTTAATGATACAAATGGACTTATTTGTAAAACAGAAACAGACTCACAGATTTTGAAAACAGACTTATGGTGACCGTAGGGGAAACATGGGGTGGGGAGGGGATAAATTAGGAGCTTGGGATTAACATACACACACTACTGATATAAAATAGATAACCAAAAAGGACCTACTGTATAGCACAGGGAACTCTACTCAATATTCTGTAATAACCTATATGGGAAAAGAATCTGAAAAAGAATGAATACGTATATATGTATAACTGAATCACTTTGCTGCACACCTGAAACTAACACAAAATTGTAAATCATCTGTACTCCAATTAAAAAAAAATAAGGGGGGCTTCCCTGGTGGCGCAGTGGTTGAGAGTCCGCCTGACGATGCAGGGGACACGGGTTCGGGCCCCGGTCCGGGAAGATCCCACATGCCGCGGAGCAGCTGGTCCCGTGAGCCATGGCCGCTGAGCCTGTGCGTCGGAGAGGCCACAACAGTGAGAGGCCCACGTACCGCTAAAAAAAAAAAAAAAAAAGAATGAGCGTGCCAGTCACTTACTTGGGGGGTGATCCCAGGAAACACTGGTAGGAAAATGGAAAAGTGACACAGAGAAGGGTAGGAGCCAGTAGAGGGGGGTTAATGAGCGCCTCCCACCGGGGACCTCCAGGAGACCGCAAGGAACAGAGCTTCCTAAGGGAGAAGAGCTCTGGTTTCCATCATCTAGGTCTCATCTTTCACTGGCTGAGCCTGCTCCTGGGGACACTCCTGGCCTGTCTCTTGCACAGGCCAGGCCTGCTTCCACTGCAGAGAAAGCCATCTGGAAGAGCTGCAGGGCTGCAATGCCAAGGGGACATGGACAGGGCACTGACCGTTTCTGCCAAAATCAACCTGTACCGTGTCCAGAGCATTCTGTGGTCCCTTAACTCATCTGCATTTGATTTAGGGTGATGACCTCGAAATCTCTAACTCCAGTTTTCACTTTTCCCCTGGCCTCCAAATCCTTAAGTCAACCAACCATCAGCCAGACCTCTCCCTTTGGATGTCCCATGAGCACCTCAAGTCATCAGATCCTAAACTTAATTCACATGAATCTCCACCCCCACCAGCAAACCTCCACCTCCAGTTTCCCTATTAGTATGAATGGAATCCCAATTACCCAGTCACCCGAGCCAGAAACCAACTCCCTCTTCCCACTGCCTACAACCAGTTGATCACAGCCCCTCAATCCCATCACCCCTTGGTCTTCTCCATCACTCCCAGCCTGAGGGTACCCCACTGCTTTAACCCAGATCCACACATTGGCGCCCTGGCTGCCTTTCCCACCCCCCATCAGGCCATCCCTGATACAGCCCAGTCGAACCTTCCAAAACACAGATCTGGCTGGATTTGTCCCCTGATCGAAACCCTTGATGCCTCCCCAGCTGCCCTGAGGATGGAGTCAAACACTTCTGTGTGGCAGAAAGGCTTTCCCATCCCCTCCTAGCCAACCTAACATCCCACGCCATCATGACTACCATCCCACCACATACGCTCCAACTATTCTAAATTATTCCTAATTCCCCTGACACAAATCCATTCCTTTGCTAAATCCACTCTCCAAACTCAACATCCTCTGCCTTGTCCATCTGGCAAACCATCCTTTCAGTCTCAGCTCAACTCTGCCTCCTCTGGAAAGCCCACCCCGATTCCCCCCAAGCTCCCACCGTATCTTAAACATCCTCCTTCAGAGCAAGGGCGTCATGAAATTGTTGTTTAACCGCAGATCTGCCTCCCCTGTGAGAGCTCTTTGAGGGCAAGGCATTATTTCATCTTTGTTTTCCTCAGAAACTAGCACACAAACTGCTCCCAGAAAACCCTCCATAAATATTGACCAACCAATGAAGTGACCAGGCTCAGGTGACACTGCTGGACAGTGACCAAGCTGAGATGGGAAGCTGGACTCTTTCCCACCCTCACGTCAACACAGGTGATGCTGACCTGTTAAGATGAGAAAGCACATAGTGGCCCTTCATCTCCCTGCACGGCACTGAACCTTGTCCACAGGACTCGGAGTCGTCAGGACAGTGGGGACAGTTTGCACTGAGCCATCCACGCTCTCTCAGGACCAGAGGCAGGGTCAGACCAATAGACAGGCTTTGAACCTGGGCAGAGCGAGGAGTTTCTATCTCACTGGGCACTACAGACAGTCTTGACTTCAGGGCTACTGGGCTCTACCCACATGGGCCAAATGGGGCCAGCGATCTGCTGTCTGGTGGGTGACTCTGGACAAGTCGCTTCCCCTTCGTGGGCATCAATTTCCCCACCTGTAAAATGACAACTTGAACCAGGTCCATTCCACCTCAAAAATACTATGATTTGGGGAATTCCCTGGCAGTCCAGTGGTTAGGACGCTGCGCGTTTACTGCCGAGGGCATGGGTTCAACCTCTGGTCAGGAAACTAGGATCCCACAAGCCACATGGTGCGGCCAAAAAAAAAAAAAAAGTCAAAAAAAAAATACACAATGATTTTGGCTGTAATCCCCCCAAGAAACAAGACTGAGGGCCAAACCAGGGACTAGTGACATGATGTGGAAGAACACAGTGTTCGGGGATGACTGCCCACTGCCCAGCCTCTGCCCTCGGTACCTGTTGCCCTAGGTGAGTCCCTTTACCTTCCGCAGTTTCCTCATCTGTAAAAGAGAATAACGGCGGCCACTCTGCGAGGCTGCTGTAAAGAGAAATGCCCTGAACGACGCTAACGTGCCCGCTGCACTGCTTGACCCCTGGTGGATGCCATAAGCGATGCGGTTTCTGTCCCCTGGTACTAGAAGACGCCTGTGGGTGCACAGCCCGAGACCGGTTCACCTCCTCCCCTCCCTGCCTCGCCCCCAATCCCATCTGTGGCTTCCCTCACCGCTAAGCTCAGCTCCTCGCTGGAGGCTGGCAGAGTCCCCAAGTGGCCAGGTGAGCGTGGTCAACCATAGACGTGACCACCCGAGATCCCAGACCAGAGTGGCAGGGCCTGGATCCACACTGAGGTCTGGGGGCTCCGAGCCCAGAACTCCTGTCACAAAACAGCAGACCCCCGTGTGACACAGGCCCACTGGCTCACTGCCCACCCACTGTCCAGCCACCCTCCCTCTGTCCCCAGGTGACCCCACTGCATTTCTGTGGTTTGGAGTTTGCTGGTGTGAGGGCAACTGAAGTCTTGGTCCCCTCCCACCAGCAAATGGGGAGGGGTCTCCAGGGGCCAAATTCTTTTTCAAATGAGATTTCCGTGGTTTCCTCAGCTGAGGCGTCTGCGGAGCAGAGAACAAACAATGTGGAATTAAATTTCTCTGTGGAATTAAACAGGCCCCGCAAGTGAAGATCTAAGCATCTCTTTGGGCGTGGAGCCGACTTCGCCCGGTGCCAGGCTGCACTCCCACTGCCTTCCAGTCCCAGTGGTTGAGCAATCCCAGCTCCCGAGGCCATGCACCCCTTCCCCCACCAGCAGCCTCTCCACCCCGTGTGACCTCAGAATTGTCACCAGAGAAGGACTCCAGCTTTTAATGGATTCAGCTGGGGGCCCCCCGACCCGGAGACAGCTGGAAACCCCGAAACAGGGGCATCCTCCTGGGACGGGTCCACACCACCTGTGTCTGATGCCCCCACCACCACTGGGCGGGATTTCGGGATCAGGTTGCAAAGACTAGGGGAGGAGGTGAGACTGGCTGTCTCCCTGCGTCCCCAGGCCCCGGCAGCATATTCTAAATGGTCAGACCCCAAAAGTCACAGAGGAGAAAAGAAGAAAGGTGCAGAACCACCGGCTGACTTTCCCCAATCCCCAGCCCGATACCATCTTAGACCCTGGCCAGAAAGGCCACTGCACATGTGGTCTGTCCATCCAAAAGAATATTATTCTGCCACTACTTCAGGCATGAAGTACTGATTCATGCAACAACACGGATGAAACTTGAAATCATGTGCTAATTGAAAGAAGCCAGTCACAAAAGACCACAGAGTGTATGATTCCATTTATATCAAATACCCAGACCAGGTAAGTCCATAGAGACAGAGCACAGATTAGTGGCTGTCAGGGCCTGGGGGAGGGAGGAGTAGGGAGTGGCTGCTTAATGGGTCTGGAAGTTTCCTTTTGGGGTGATGAAAATGTTCTGAAACTAGATAGAGGAGGTGGTTGCACAACATTGTGAATGTATCAAGTGTCACTTACGGTAAACTTTATATGTATTTTAACACACACAAAGAGAGACAGGCAAGACCCTTGCCCTGTGTCCCCAGCTGTAGAGCAATCCTGCTCTGGCCACCCCAGGGGAAGGAGGAGTCAGAAGGTCCTAGTGGATGTTCCCACCGGAGCTGTGGCCTCCCTTCTAGACCATACATGGCACACCAAGGACAATCATGTTCCAGCCTGAACAGTCCTCAGATTCTCCAGGTTCCTTTTCCTAAAGGCAAACCACACCCTGGGCCCCAGGGCCAGGCAAGGGACAGCTATTTGCAGGGGGAGTGAACGGTATTTAGGTCATCTGGCCTGGGCTCTCCAGCCCTCCTGGTGCCGGATGGAAGCAGGAATGACAAGAGAAGAGGGGTCAGACCACAGGCCAGGGACTGGGACCCAAGGGCAAGCCCTCCCTGGGCAGCTACCTGCTGGCACAGAGTTCTAAATCATCAGAATTACGAATTTGGCCCTGGCCTTCAAGGTCATTATGAAGGTATATATGTCAAGATAGATGGGTAGACCATATTTGATTAACAGTTTGTAAGCTTGACTTTTGGCTTTGGAATATTTAGACTTGTGGTATTCGTCTGTATTTGTCTTCTGTTGCTGCATAACAAATGACCACAGACTGAGTGGCAAAAACACCCATTTATTAACTCACAGCTCTGCGGTGAGAAGTCTGGGTGAGTTCAACTGGGTTCTCTGCTCCCACAAGGCCAAAAGCAAGGTGGGCTCTTATCGGGTGGTTCTGGGGAAGAATCCGCTCCCAGACTCGTTCAGATGGTTGGCAGAATCCAGTTCCGTGTGGTTGTAGGACTGAGGTTCCCATTTCCCTGCTGGCTGTCAGCTGAGAGTTGCTCTTGACTGAAATCCTTCTCGTGCTTTCAATCTCTCTAACGTCCTATTCTGCTACCAGAGAGGAGAAAATGCTCTTCTTCTTCTAAAGGGCTCATCTGATTAGGTCAGACCCATCTCATTAATCTCCATATTTTAAAGCCAACTGACTTGGGACTTTAACGATATCTGCAAAATTCCTTCATAGAGTACCTAGATTTTTTTTCTGTTTTTTAAATTTACTTATTTATTTATTTATTGGCTGCATCGGGTCTTTGTTGCTGTGCGCGGGCTTCCTCTAGCTGCGACAAGCAGGGGCTACTCTTTGTTGCCGTGTGCGGGCCTCTCATTGCGGTGGCTTCTCTTTGTTGCGGAGCATGGGCTCTAGGCACACGGGCTGCAATGGTTGTGGCACGCAGGCTCAGCAGTTGGAGCTCGCGGGCTCTAGAGCACAGGCTCAGTAGTTGTGGCACACGGGCTTAGTTGCTCCAGGGCATGTGGGATCTTCCCGGACCAGGGCTAGAACCCGTGTCCCCTGCATTGACAGACGGATTCTTAACCACTGCGCCACCAGGGAAGTCCCCCTAGATTTGTTTTTGATTGAGTAACCAGGGAATGGGGTCTTAGGATGGGGACATCTTCAGAATTCTGCCTACCACTGCCTCCTTTTGAAATCTTCCCCCCAGGCCTTGAAACTGTTAGTGGGAGCCTGTTCCAGCCCAGCATGTCCAGCTCTTTCTACCTCAGGATTTAACTCATGGGAACTTTGCTTAACCTAGAGCAAGCGTTGTCAACATCTGTGATACAGATGCCACCCTTTCTCCTTCAAGGACTTGATGAAATGCCACCTCCTCCATGAAGTCCTCAGCCTGAAACCCAGGCCGAATTAATCTCCCCTGGACAGCACTTTGCTGGTACCTCTCCTCTATGGCACATCCCAGCCTGCTTTAGAGTACAGCTGAGAGCTCTGAGTCCTCTCCAGACAAGGACCCTCCTGGGCAGGGGCCACTGGACATTGGACACTGTGCCAGGCCCAGCAGGGACCCAGAGAGATGAATCAAAAGCCATCCCTGCCTTGGAGGACCCCTCATAGTCCAGCAGGGCCAACGAACCTAGTGTGCCCATCGCTGTACATAACTTCCAAACACCCTGTGATGCGCATATATTTACAAGTGAGGAAACTGAGGCTCAGAAACATTCATCAATTTTCCCAGAGTCACGTGGTCCATCTATGGGAGAAATTGGGTGTCCAGCTCCAGAGGCTAAACCTGTAACTCCCACACTAAAAAATCTTAAAGAATTTGGGAGTTCCCTGGCGGTCCACTGGTTAGGACTCAGTGCTTTCACTGCCGAGGGCCCGGGTTCAATCCCTGGTGGGGGAACTAAGATCCCACAAGCCACAGGGCATGGCCAAAAAAAAAAATCTTAAAGAATTCAACCCCCCTGACTTCTCATCTGGGGTCAGACACTGTTACTCGGGCTGTCACCTGCTGTACCCACTCCAGTGTTTCCATGCCTTCACTTATAAAGATGTCTTTCTCAGACAGGTGCAATGGGCATAGGCTCTGTTACTCATAGCTCTTCAGGAACTCAAGCCCCTTACAGCCCACTGTAGTAAGGGCCCCTGGGTCCTCCACATCCGGCCACCGGACAGGGGAAGAGAGTGAGCCACGGTGACGTTTTCAGAGGTCAGACCAGGACATGGCATGGTTTACATTTCTTCAGCCACATTCCACTGGCCAGAACTCAGCCCATGATTCTGTCTGACTGCAGGGGAGACTGGGAAATGTAGTCTTACTATGTGCCCAGGAGGGAAAGGAATTGAATTTGAAGAACAGACACATGGGTGTTGCCATGAATGCCACACGCTTTGGCCACATGTGGCTCCAGGGGTGCTGTATGCAAAGGGCTGCCTGGTACCGTCAGTGACAACAGAACTAAGCTCAAGAAATGAAGACAGGGGTGCCTAGCGAAGCTCCGGAGGCGGCGGCTGCAGACCCAGTGGTGTGCAGAATTATAAGGCTGTCTGCTGAGATTTGAAAAATGACAACAAATGAAAGTATCAGCATCTTTAGTTCAGCATCCCTGGCTGTGGGATATGGAGATTCACTTTTACCTGAGAATCCTCTGCAGGAACCATTTTAAAATGCTTGGAACTATATGCTGAATAATTATACAAAGTTCCAGATTGCAACATGGGGATCCCTCATAGTTCATGAGGTCCTTTATTTCTTGTTCTGTTTACCTGGATTTTTGTTTCAATCTATACCTTACATGAAAAAGTACAAAATTCAAAAGGATAAAGCAGAAACGTGGGGAAATCAATGGAAATATTTTAAAGTATTTCTCTTTAATCATTTTTGTGTCCAGCTTCTTTGATTTGTGGAACCTATTCTTTTACAGAGTATTTCAATATTCCTTATGATTGGGAAACAATGCCAAGATGGTACATGCTTTTGGCAAGATGCTTTGGCTGTGCAGTGATTGAGGATACATGGCACTACTTCCTGCATAGGCTCTTACACCACAAAAGAATACATAAGTATATTCATAAAATTTGTCGTGAGCTTCAGGCGCCATTTGGAATGGAAGGTGAATATGCACATCCTCTGGAAACCCTAATTCTTGGAACTGGATATTTCAATGGAATCATGCTTTTTTTTTTTTTTTTTTGCAGTACGTGGGCCTCTCACTGTTGTGGCCTCTCCCGCTGCGGAGCACAGGCTCCAGACGCGCAGGCTCAGCGGCCATGGCTCACGGGCCCAGCCGCTCCGCGGCATGTGGGATCTTCCCGGACCGGGGCACGAACCCGTGTCCCCTGCACCGGCAGGCGGACTCTCAACCACTGCGCCACCAGGGAAACCCTGGAATCATGCTTTTATGTGATCCTGTTATTCTTCTTTGGGCCTGGGTGACCGTTTATTTTACAGAAACTGTTGATGTCCATAGTGCTTATGACATTCCTCTCAACCCTTTAAATCTCATTCTTTTCTATCTCAGCATCACAATTTCCACCACGTGAACTTCATTGGAAACTACGCTTCGACATTTACATGGTGGGTTAGACTTTTTGGAACAGACTCTCAATTTATTGCCTACAATGAGAAGATGAAGAAGGTTGAGAAAAAGACTGAATAAACACCTCACATAAACCTTCCTCAAGTTACACTTTTCCTGAATTGAAGCTAGTAGCTAACATTGCTTCTGGGGAGTGGAAATAAACATGTGTCTTGGTTGCTAAGTGATAAAAAGAACATTAACAACTTTTAATTATCTCCCTAGTGGGAACTTTTATATGTTTAAGTACAGTTTCCCTGAGGAAGCTTTAAAGGCCATGTTGCTAACCTTACAAAAAGGATTTTAGTGATGGAAGGAATATTAATGTATGTCTTTTCCCCAAGTTGTACCATAGGCCTGAAGCTGAAATTGGTCTTCAAACCTTTTAAATATATAGTGGCCATTTCAAGAACTCTTAGTGGCATTGAACTTTAAACACTTTTTTGGAATTTGCTTAAAGATCAAATGCCACGGGTTGGACCACACCAATCTGTATAGTGTGAGTGAATGCTGACTCTGAAACAGCCAGCACCGGGAATTTCTACTCTTATCTGGAGCGGACCAGTTTGCGGTGATTCTCTTTCTTTGAGAAGTCCGTTTTGATTGCAATGTACTACTCTTATCTATAAATTAAGGCATTTCTGAATTGATGAAAGATTATTTTAGTCTAAAGGGTTTCAGGTTACTTGAATTTTTTAAACACTGAGCTTTATTTCTACTATTTACCCTTTCTTTTTTGCCTATCAAGTTTTCATTATACTTAAAGCTGTATCTTGAAACTGTGTACTGACTTGCTGTATTTGCACTTGGAGCTATTGAAATAAACGTGATTTTGTTTGAAAAAGAAAAAAAAAAAAGAAGTGAAGACAGGGCGGGCGTACCGGCAGGGGCCGGGCATTTGTGAGAGCACAGAGTGTCCTCTTAGTCACCCACTAGGCTTAGCAGGAGGCCTTGCTCATCCGATGAGCTCACCTTGGGCCTCGGGCTATGCAGGGTTACCAGCAGCACCCCCGTCCCCCGAGCTGGCCAGGGCCCCCTTCTCCAGGCCAGGCCCTGGACAGATGATCCAGCAGCTTTGGCTGCTCTGGCCAGGGGTAAGGCACAGGCGCTGATGTCCCTAGGAGTAGCCACACTCCTCCCCTCCCCGCAGCTGGGCAGGCTCGAGGGTCGCAGTGCTGAGCCCCCAGCCTGTCTGTGACTGGATACAGGTGGCCGATTTTCTTTTCAGATTTAACCCTGAGGTATAAAAATCACCAAATTATGTCCCAAAGCCAAGGACAAATTATTTGGTCCCGAGGAGTCACATGACTTAGCCCTGGTCAGAGGGATGCAGACTCTGTCTGTCACGAGGGAAGAAGGGGTGGGAAAGGAAAAGGGTGTTCTAATAGGAAGCATGTGCACACCTGCACTGGGGCCCACCCAGTGTACTCCCTGGAGAGCAGAGGAGAGGAGATGCCAAGGTCCCAGCCCTGGGTCCCAGGAGAACAGGTATCCCTGAGGCCACAGGACCCGGTGCGGTGGGAATGGGGCTGCAGTAACCACCCCGCATTGCCTCCACATGTCTCTGTGCGGGTTGGGGGAGAGCCCCGGAAGCCAAGGACCTGAGTCTCAGTCTGATTCTCTCACCACTTGCAATGGGTCCTTAAGCAACATCCCACCCCTCCCGGCCTGAACCTCAGCTGACCCGTCAGTCCAGGGAGGTCTGACCACATACCCTACACAGAATGATCCATTTTCTTCCAGGGGGAAGAAAATTTTAGAATTCAACATATATGTGTCCACGTGTTTTTCTATCTAAAAGTAAGAAAGGAATTTAGCTCTACTAATATTTAACATAAAAATTGACCCAGGGCTTCCCTGGTGGCGCAGTGGTTGGGAGTCTGCCTGCTGATGCAGGGGACACGGGTTCGTGCCCCGGTCCGGGAAGATCCCACGTGCCACGGAGCAGTGGGGCCCGTGAGCCATGGCCGCTGAGCCTGCACGTCCGGAGCCTGTGCTCCGCAACGGGAGAGGCCACAACAGTGAGAGGCCCACATATCGCAAAAAAAAAAAAAAAAAAAAAAAAGAGCAGAAAATTGACCCAGGCACCCCAACTCAGTCTGTTTTGGTCAGTCGTGTCCTCCACATTAGTCAATGTCTGGAAGGAGGTACAGCCACTCCATCCAGCAGAGAACTTGAGGAAGGCACCCTCACTCTATCGCTCAACTTCCAACCTATGGGAACATGTTGCCATTTACATATGCCCAGTTCAGCGGAATTCACAGATTGCAATGTCTGATTCAAACTAAATTAACCTGCCTTAGAAAAGGACAAGTGACCTAAAAAGATTTCTGCCAAGAAACGGCAAGAAAATAGACACACTTCCCCTGATCCTAGGCCACGATTTCATCTGACATTTCAGGAAGGAGAAGCAAGGGTTGCGTGTTGAGTCTCCAGCGGAGATTTCCAAAAGTAAAATCTTTTCATGAGGATAAGGGTGAAGTTTAAACAGTCGTTAAGGAAGTAATTTTTTTTGGAAGGACTATAGTATGAGAGAGAATTTAGAGATAACATTGAAAAGTGTTCCTATTGTTTATATGACTTTATTGCTGAAAACCTTGTGTGTTCCCAAGATCTTTCATATCCACCCTTCAAAGAAAACAAAAAGGAATTTTTAACTTGCTTAAAAACCTTCCAAATGAAGAGTTTGAGTGAGTGTAAAATCCATTTGGTGAAAGTATTAAAATGCAACATATTCCAATTTCTTTGCAGGAAGAACTGATTGACATGAGAGAAGATGGAAATTTGAAAGTCAATTTTGAACAGAACCTTTGCATAATTGGTGGATGGCATTGAAAACTGAAAACTGAATGTCATGGTTTAATGAGCAGAGCCCACAATGCACCTCATCCTTCTGGATCTAGATATTTTCACGAGGCCTCCTTTTCAGCTGTGACAGCCTTTAAAACTGAATATTGAAATAAACCGCACTTAGTACCAGACATTCAAGTCACTGTGTGAAACCAGGATCTTCAAAAGTAACGAAGGATATTCAATGGTGTCGCTCTCGTTATGAGAGCAAAAAGGGATTTTAGGCCATTATAAAATGAAATGCCATAAAAATTTCTTTCAAACAGTTTTTATTACCTCTTTCATTTCTAGTTATATAGTTTTATAATGTGCGCAAAATAATAATATACATAATGTCTAGTTTATTCATATATTAGAATGTACCTAATATTTTATAATACATATACTTTTGTAATGTACATGCTATTGTATATTTACGTATAGAGTTCATGTTTATGATTTATTAGGTTCTATGTATATAATTTATAAACAAATAGGTATCAGGGATGCCTGTTCAACATTGTTTACTGATGATGTATGAACAATAAAGTTTGAGTTCGGGGTGATGGCAATGCCCAAGGGGCCCCTCCAGCTCTGGCATTGGAGGCCACGTGGAGAACACTCTGCTCTGAGTGGGGACATTCATAACAGAGATGGCCCTAGACTGGGCCTCACCTGGCATACAGGTGGAGGTTCAGGCATGCACATTTTATAGCTAAGGAGTCACAAGTACAAAAAAGTAAGACATGAGGAAGGCTTCACCTCGCAAGGGCAGCCCCATCATAAAGACCAAAATCCCCTCCCCAGGGATAAGAAGGACCACAGTCTTTCCCTTCTCACCCTTCCCACTGCAGCAGAAGGAAAACAAGACTTTCCTTCTGCTCAGGGGCTCTGAGAGGGTAACTGTCTTTCCTGGAGCATCACAGCAAATCAGCAATGGAAACTAAGTGTGAATGCAGCCATCCAGAGTGCTGGGTATGGCCTTCTACCTGCTCTGCTCTCTCTGGGCCTTGATGCAGAGCCTGGTGTTTAGTCACCAAAGTTCTCACTCTTGTCTCTGTTGGGAAGCCCTTCCTGCTATTCATTTCAGCCTTGCATGCTGCAAATAAAGCCTAGAATGTTCAGGAGGTTCACCAGTTCAATCTTCTGCCCCATTGTAGTGAAGAGTATCCCTCTCCAATCTTTGACGTCTGTCTTAACCCCAGAGAAGAGAGTCCCAGAGAAAAGTAAGGTCTACACCTCTGCTACCCTCTCAAGGGGTTCAGCAACTCCCTGAAGCAAGATGATCTTTTCTCTGGCACAAAGATGTTCACATCGCTCCCTCCCTGCTCCTGCTCTGCTTAAAAGCATCCCTGTATCTCCATCACCCACAGCAGAAAAGCCAGGCTGCTTAGGCTGACCTCCATGCCCTTGACCCCCTAGGTCAGCCCACCTGCATCACTCACCAGAGAGAAACGGAAACCACACGAGCTAATTTAAGCAGAGAGGAATTTCATGCAGGTAATTCTATGCTGACAAAATCACCAGAAAGGCTAAAGGAACAGGCTGCACGGGCAGGAATGGCTGCCAGAAAAACATGGGACGTACCTTGCGAGACACCTCCCCTGACACCGTCAGGAAGGTAAAAATTCAGGAGCCGCCCAGGGTCTGTTGGCTTCAAGAAGCATCACTTAACTGATCCAGGGGTCAGGAGACCATTTCAGCAACAGCTTCTCCATACCCACAAAACTGGATACTGGATGCTAGAAGGCAGCCGCCCCCCAGAATCAGTGTCTCCACAACCAGGCTGAGCAACAAGCCATGCTCCCAAGTCCGTTCAACTGACAGAACCTCTTGCCTAATCAGAACTCTAGCAGCAACAGAGTCTGAGGAACGCAGTGGTCAGGGTCCAGCTTCTCCAGCAAAGGAAGGCTCACTAGGAGAAGAGTGGGTGGAGGTCGATGCTATATACACACTGTCTCTCCAGATTCTTCTCCCAGCATTCTTCCCACCCTCACCCTGAGTTCCAGCTACAGGGAACACTCCAATGGTCCTGGGAGCACCCCAGGCTCCTTCTCACCTCTCTGACTTTGCCCAGGCGGGTCACCATACCCCTCCACTTTGAATGTGCTCTGAGTCTGAGAAGCTTTCTCTAGTGCCAGGAGACAGGGGTTACTATAGCCCAAAGCTGTCCAACAGAAATATAATCAACATGTAATTTTAAACTTTCTAGTAGTCACATGTTGAATAATGGCCACCTAAGTATCAAGTCTTAACTCCTGAAACTTTCTAATGTTACCTTATTTGGAAAAAGGACCTTTGCAGATGTAATTAAGTTAAGGATTTCATGGTAAGGTTACCCTGGATTATCTAGGGGAGCCCTAAATGTCATCATATGGTCTTCATAAGATGGAGGTAAACGATAACACAGACAGGGGAGAAAGCAAAGTAAAGACAAGGCAGAGATTGGAGCAACGTGGCCACAAGCCCAGGAATTCCAGGGCAGCCACCAGAAGGTGGGAGAGGCAAGGGACAGATTCTCTCCAACAACCCAATTTCAGGTTTCTAGGCTCCAGCCTGCAAATGAATATATTTTTGATGTTTTAAACCACCAGGTTTGTGGCAATTCGTTAGAGCAGCCTCAGGAAACCAATAAAACACATGTCAAATAGTGAAAAGAAGCAGGTGAAATTAATTTTAATAGTATCTTTTATTTAACCCAATATCTATAAAATATTATCAACATGTTATCAATATAAAAAGCATCAACGAGATATTTACATTCTTTTTTTCATACTAAGTCTTTGAAATCTGAATCGTGTTTCTCGCCTATGACACGTTTCAGTTTGGACCAGCCACATCAAAAGGGCTGAATAGCCACATGTGACTAATGGCTACCAGAGAGGACCAAGCATTTCCCCTCCTTTGTAGGATTTGGGGAGCACCAGCCTGGGATTTGGGGACTTTTTTGCCTATGAGTCATCCTCTCCCATAGACAGCATGCTCCCTGGGAGCAGGAACCTTGTCCCATTCATCTTGGTATCCCAGTGCCTAAACACAAGAACATTCAATGAATGATTTTTTTTGTTTTGTTTTGTTTTTTTGTGGTACGCGGGCCTCTCACTGTTGTGGCCTCTCCCGTTGCGGAGCACAGGCTCCGGACGCGCAGGCTCAGCGGCCATGGCTCACGGGCCCAGCCGCTCCGCGGCACGTGGGATCTTCCCGGACCAGGGCACGAACCCGTGTCCCCTGCATCGGCAGGCGGACTCTCAACCACTGCGCCACCAGGGAAGCCCCCAATGAATGTATTTTGAATGAATGTGTAACAGATTCTCTACAAGAAAAAAAAGCCCTGTCAGAAACTACATTTTTTGTTTGTTTGATTTTCCCTCTTCCTTAGTGAGAGGAGTTCAGGATCCCTCAATATATAGGCTTGGAATCCCTTCGCTTGGAAGGGTAGATGTAGACCAAGTTGCCCCCAGCAGCCAGGAAAATGCTATATGTTGAAGTTGGAAAGAAATGCTGTGAATAGGCCTGCGTCTATTAAAGAAGTTGAATCTGTAATTAATAATCTTCCAAAACTGAAAGCATAAGGCCCCAATGAGTCTACTGGTGAATCCTACCAAACATTGAAGGAAGAAATGATCCCAATTCTCTACAATCTCCTTCAGAAGCTAGAAACA
This sequence comes from Delphinus delphis, assembly GCF_949987515.2. NCBI lineage: Eukaryota > Metazoa > Chordata > Mammalia > Artiodactyla > Delphinidae > Delphinus > Delphinus delphis. The sequence goes on from NC_082701.1 coordinate 20,734,673, forward strand.
GAGAGAATACTCTAACTCATTCTATGAGGCCAACATCACTCGAATACCACAACCAGACAAAGACATTACAAGAAAACCACAGATCTGTATCTCTCATAAGCATCGATGCAAACATCCTCAACAAAATATTAGCAAATTGAGCCCAACGATGTATAAAAAATTATACAACACAACCAAGTGGGATGTATCCCAGGTATGCAAGCTTGGTTCAATATTCAAAAATCAACTAATGTACTCCATCACATCAACAAGCAAAAGAGGGGAAAAAATCACACACTCATACCCATAGATGCAGAAAGAAACTCTGTCCCACCCCTTGGGAGGCTGATCATGTCGAGAGGAGGTGAGGGGAAGGTAGGGGGAGCAGAGGGAGGTGGGGGGTGAGGCAGAGGCAGGGGGGGGTGAGTGGGCGGGGTCTGTGAGGTGACTGAGGCTGGAATCAGTGTTCCTGGGACTGGCTTAAGGTGAAGGAAGCAACCAAATGTGAACCAAAGGAGTCAAACCTGCCAAGAAAGACTGTAACCCTCAGGCACAGGGTGATAAGCCTGGGGCTCCCAGACCTGAAGAACTGCAAAAACTGGCCTCGGTGTCAGCCCTCAGGAAGGCAGCCAGGGCCAACACCGCTCCAATCCTGGCCCAACACTTTGACCCCCTGTAACCTGCCGCTTCCACCTGAAAATCTCAGCAGCTGGCTGCCCGTGAATAAGGCTGCTGTGGGCAGTGCACCCTGTTTTGCAGCTGCATCCACCCCAAGGGAGGGGCACCATTTTCTTCATTCAAAGACACAACGGCTGGGCTTCCCTGGTGGCGCAGTGGTTGAGAGTCCGCCTGCCGATGCAGGGGACACGGGTTCGTGCCCCGGTCCGGGAAGATCCCACATGCCGCGGAGCGGCTGGGTCCGTGAGCCATGGCCACTGGGCCTGTGCGTCCGGAGCCTGTGCTCTGCGGCGGGAGAGGCCACGACAGTGAGAGGCCCGCGTACCGCAAAAAAAAAAAAAAAAAGACACAACTGCTCACCAGGCTATGGGCCAGCTGGGCTGCGTGAACACCCAGAGACCCCTTTCAACGCTACCATCAAGAGGGATCACCTTTCACAACTTGGCACAGTTGTGCTCCCTCGCCTCCCACGACGCAAGCTCATCATGCCTCCATGAAGCCACAGAACATCAAACACTTTCAGGTCAGAAGCCCTTCCCCTGAGCATCATGGGGGCACTGGGCAGCCCACCCACCCCTGAGATTAGCCACTTCCGAGGTCACCATGAGTCCCTGGGCTGGAGACTTTGCTGGCTTCCTAGCTTCAGACCAACCTGCCCAGATGGGGCTCAGCTCTACCAGCAGCGGCCCTCCCCCACAGTGGCTGGATGCCCCCTCACAGTACTCTGGGACCCCTGGCACAGAACACAGAGGGATCGGAGCCAGGGAGAGGGAATGCCTGGACTTCTGGACTTCCTGCCATCACTCCCACATGGAACTTCCACAATACCGCGCAGAGGGATAGCCCATGAGTGAATGAATGAAGTCCAGCAAGGCTTTGAGCCCCTTCTCAAAGCCCTCTAGACACTCAGGGCCTCCTCCCCTTGAGTTAGAAGCCTATTCCCAGGCTAAGAAGAAAAGACAATACCTGTGCCCGCCTGAGTTCCAACGGGCCCCTACGCAGTGCCTGCCAGTGACCCAGCCCAGAGAGCACAGGAGGGGCCTTTGGGAAGGGTCTCCTGTCCCCTGGCACCCTGCTCCCCCAAGGCCAAGGCTTCACTCTCTGCTAGTCCTGCCAACCCCCGGTTCCTCCCCTGGCTGGCACTGGGTGAAGGAAATGCCTACAGTACACCTCGGTGGTAACAAGCCCTGTCCAAGCAGGGGTTCCCCTGAGCACGTGGTTCCCAGGGAGGGGATGGGCAGCAGGAAGCTTGGGACCCCCCCACACACACACACACCTTGCCCCAGTGCCCACCAGGGCCAGGCCGCCCACCAGTGCTTCCCTTCCCCTGCCCATGCCAGCCCCACCTGAGCGGTCCAGACCTGCGGGTGGGGCCTGCCGCTGTCGGGCCACAGTAGGGCCTGGGAGGGAGGAGAAAGGGCGGGGCTGGCCGGCTGCTCTTAAGGCGGAGCTGGAGGTGAACTGCACCTCCCCCTACTCCTCACCTGGGCTCTGACAGCCTCTCTCCGTCCCAGAAGACAGGAGTGAACACAGGAGTGTCTTGCCTGCCCGGGACACCAGGTAGGTGCCTTTATTCTTTAAGGAGAAGAGAGAGAGGCTCAGCTTCTCCGCGTCTCCTGGGGCTCGGAGTGAAGGTGGAGAGAAATGGCGGAGAGGCTGGGCATGAGCGGAAGATGGTCTCGGGACCACATACCCGAGTTCTGCACTTTGGGAGAACTTAATCTATAGCCCTCAGTGTACAGATGAGAGAACCGTGGTCCAGGGAGGGGAAGAGGCTTGCCCGGGGGGGGCCCCGAGGCTTGGGAAGGGAATGGACCCGGAATCCAGCCTCCTGCCTCCCAGCCCGGAGTCCCTGGGGCCTGGTCGTGAGCTGAGCCCCCGTGCTGGGCCCTTCAGAGGACACCAGGAATCCAGGGGGTGGCGGCATGGCCTGCACTGGTCCTGCGGGTCCCTGCCTGCTGTCCCAGGGTCTGCTTCACTGGGTCTGGGTGGAGAGCATGGGACAATCAAAGTCACTCTTCGAGCAAGGGGGTGGAGTGGGGAATTGGGCTACTGGGGCAAGGTGCTTTGGGGGAGATGCAGCCTTCCCCCTCTGCCACCCTCTCCCTCCATTGACCTGGGCTTGTAGAAGGGAAAGAGTAAGTCAGGAGAAGAAGCTGGCAAAGAAATGGATGAGGGGATTTGCCCAGGAATCAGGATCCCCCTGCCTCCAGAGCCCTTGGGAACAAAGAAAGAGATTCTGGTCCAGTGAGTGAGCGGGTCCTATAAAAAGGGGCCCTCCCTACCCACTACAGCCCGCCTACATACATACACACAGCACTGAGCCCAGGGACCTTCCCTTCACCTTTAGAGCAGGAAGGAAAGAGCTAGAGAAGTGTGCTGGTGGGGACAGGAGAGGGAAGATGTCCAGGAATAAAGGAGTGAGACCAGCCCTGGGAGGTCCAGTGGTGCTTCAGGGAGTGTTAAAAGTGAGAAGAGTTTGAAGAAGATCCCAAGGGGCTGCCTGCCCTTTGCTCGATCCCAGGCCTGTCCCGCTGGGTTCCGGAACCCCAGAAAGGGATCTTAAATCTATGAAGCAGTGGCATAGAGTGTGGGACTCGGAGCCAAGACCACCTGGGTTCAAATCCCAGTTCCACTACTGGGTTCTGTGGGTTGTATGACCCCAGGCAAATCCCTTAACCTCTCCAGCCCCACAGGAAGAGTACCTTTTTCAAAGAACCATTGAGAAAATGAAATGAGTATGTTTTAAGTGTCTGTTATGATCACATTCCCATTATACAGTTGGGACAACTGAGGCCCAGAGAGGAACGGACACTTGCCCAGCATGGCACAAGATCACTTTCCAAATCAGTAGGCAGACATCCTGGGTCCGGGTCCTGGTTCTGGGGGAGGACCCAGGTCCCCAGTGTGCTCCCCAAGGACCGTAACCCCAGGCTCCTCTTTGAGGCCCAGCCAAAAACCCTGCAGGATGTGCTGAGATCCTGCTCTGACAAACCCAGGCCGCTTGGAGCCAAAGCTCCACGTCCTCAGCTGCCCCCAGAAAGGAGCTCGGAGGCCCGTTGCCTTCCACTGCCATTTTTAGACACGCTTCCCGAGCCTGGGATGCACCCGCCCCCTCCAGGACCTGGCCAAGGAGAAGTCTGGCAGCAGGGCTGGCAGGAGCCATGGGGGAGAAGAGGGTTCTGGCTTTTCTCATTAACTTACTGTGCGAACTTGGGGCAACTCACACCCCCTCTCTGGACCTCAGGTGTTCCTTGGCATTTGAACTCTGTGTGGTATAAGGAGCTAAGAGTCTAAAGTCCGCAGCCTGCGTTGAATCCCAGCTCTACCACTTTTCTGCATGTGTGGCCGATACAGAGTTCTTAACCTCTCTGAATCTCAGTATCTTCATCTGTAAAATGGGCTGGTAATAGGGATGCAGTACTTCCTAGGGTTATGAGAGGATTAAAAAGAGTTACCATAGGGAAAATCAGTGCCTGGTACATGGTGAGTGCTCAAAAAAACCGGGAGCTATTATTATTTATTATTATGATGGTATTATATTCTATTGATATATAAGCCCTTATTTCCAAGTAATATTTAGAATTGTCCAACTGGTTTCACAAGCAACACCTCGCTGGTTCCACACCACCCTCCAGGAGGGCACAAGGCAGGAATTCTTATTCCCATCTCACAAATGAGGAAACTGAGGGTCAGAGTTACACCTTAAGGAAATGTTTGAGCTGGGATTCGAAACTGAATCTTCAGACTCCAGAGTTCACATTCATTTCATTTGCCCCAGCCTGGTCGCAATGCCTTTTCCAACACTAGGGTCTGACTCTAAAGCAGGATGTGGTGGAGGCATCTTAGAAGAAGAGAGAAGAGGCGTTGGAGAGTGCCTTGGTCGGGGTGGGGGTGGGGGGCAGTGAGGCTCAGAGCAGGCAGTGGTAACGCAACCAGCCTATCCCAGCTCCTTACAGGTTTCTCAGCAGCCTCTGTTCCAGAACCTCTTACTTCCTGTAAGAAACCACTAACATGTGGTGTTAAGGCTAGACAAGGGGAAGAACTTCCCACATAAGGGAAAGGAGGAAGTTGGGACATCTTTTTCCCAGATGAGCCCCCAGGGAGTGAATATCATCTGATGATGTCACTCTTCAGATCAAAACTGTTCTGTGGGAGCTTCCCTGGTGACGCAGTGGTTGAGAGTCCACCTGCTGATGCAGGGGACGCGGGTTCGTGCCCCGGTCCAGGAAGATCCCACATGCCGCGGAGCAGCTGGGCCCGTGGGCCATGGCCGCTGAGCCTACGCGTCCGGAGCCTGTGCTCTGCAATGGGAGAGGCCACAACAGTGAGAGGCCCGCATACCGCAAAAAAAAAAAAACTGTTCTGTGGCTCACCATTGCCCTCGGGGTTGAGTCAGCACTACTGAGCCCAGCCTGCAAGGCTCTGCAGGGTCTGGGCAGCCTGCCTTCCCCACCCCAACTTCCCCTCCATCCACCCTAGGTTCTCTCTGTTTCCCAGATGCTCAATATCTCCCCTGTCCATCAGGCCTCTGAATACACTTGCCTCCTCACCCCTACCTGGCTCGCCCAGCCAGCTCCTGCTTTTCTTTCTTGTCTCCCTTTATGTACCCCTTCCTCCAGGAAGTCCTCCCTGACCTTCCCAACTAGTGCCTACAGAGTCCCCTCTGCCTCCCCGCCTCCCCTCCTCCCCAATGGCACTGTTTATGATTGCTCACCTGCTTACCTGTCTGTTTCACCAGCTGGCCCACATGGAGTAGCAGCTAAGTGCAGGGGCCCTGACATCACACAGTCTGGGGTCCAGTCCTTCTCTGACACCTGTTGGCCTGATGACCCTTGGGCAAGTTACTTACCTCTCTGTCTCTCAGTTCTCCCATTATAAAATGGAATAATAATAGCATCTACTAATAGGGTTGTTATGAGGATTTTTAAAGGTTTTATGTGTAAATACTAGGGCATAGGTGCATAGTAATTACTCAGTAAATATTAGCTAGTATGTATTTAATAAATAAGGCTGGGACATAGTAGCCAACAAACGTCTATTGAAGTTATTTTATTTAATCATCACTTGTATAATGTTTATTATGTGCTAGGCATATTCTAAACATATTACAAATATCACCTCATTTTATAGATAAGGAAACCGAGGCACAGAGAAGTTAATTAACTTTCCCAACGTTGCACAGCTAGTAAGTGGTGGAGCCAGGATGCAAACCTGGGGCAGACTGGCTCCAGCAGCCGTGCTTTTAAATGAGTGAATTTAAATGAGTGAATAAATATGCCTTTGTTTGGGGGGAAGGGAGCCCGGGGCTTCATCTACAGAATTTACTCAGTTCCCACCCTCGCTCTCGCTTCTCTCAGGTCCCAAGAGCTCCTGATTGGCAAGTGACATCTGTGGGATGTGAGACTGGTTGGTTGGAAGCCAGAGGTAAACTGCCAGGTCACTACCCCCACTATGTCACAGGTGATGTCCAGCCCCCTGCTGGCAGGAGGCCCCGCAGTCGGCTTGGCTTCCTGTGAGGAACCCAGGAGGGCCCTGCACCCAGCACCCAGCCCCGGCCTGCCGCCCCAGTGTCCTTACTACACCACAGAAGGCTGGGGAGCTCAGGCCCTGATGGCCCCCATGCCCTGCAAGGAGCCCCCCAGCAGGCTCCAGCAGGCCCCACAGGCTGGAGCCAAAGCCGGCTGCCTCCTGCAGTCCCCTGGGGAGCAGGCCTCGGGAGCCTTGGAGGACCTTGACTCCTACATTGACTTCTCGCTGGAGAGCCTCAACCAGATGATTCTGGAACTGGACCCCACCTTCCAGCTGCTCCCTCCAGGGCCTGGTGGCCCCTGGGCTGAGCCCACCCAGAGCACTACCTCGAGGAGAAAGAAAGAAGATCCTGAAGCTTTGGGTAAGGAACTGGGGCACAGTGCCAGGAGGAGGGCTTGGGGACCAGACCTCATGAGGAAGGAGTTTTCTATCAAATCAGAGGAGCAGGGGAGGAGTGCTGTGCAGCTCTAAACAAGTTACTTAACCTCCCTGTTTTCTCTGCTCTATAACAGAGATAAATATAAGTAGCCCTCACTGTCCAATTCTCTTTGGTTCTTGAGTTTGGAAAGTGATGGATACCTGTTTTATGTAATTTTTCAGAGAATTTAAATAAGCTAATATAGATAAGCATATTATACAATGCCATGTATATAAATAAGAACTTGATAAATGTGATGTCCCTGAATCTCACTGTTCTATGGTGTCTCTCTTAGGTCCTAGCCTGGGCACCCTGAAATGTTTATAGGAATGGTATTTTCACCTTACCCATAACAATAAATGTAAATAACTTCATGTATAGGTAATAGTAAATATAGTAAATAATTGGGATGTGATGAATTTTTGAGTGTTTATTACTTTTGTTTTTAATATGTTATTTCATTGTAAGTTTGTGTAGTTTATCTTTAGTAATGGTTTAGCCACTACTAAAGATTAAACTACACAAACTTACAATGTTTATATAATTTAGCTGGAAAAAATCTTGAAAATTTAACCATCAGCTTTCATGAGCTGGTTCAAGCCAGCTCCAGGATACCACCACGTCCAAGCGTATCCAGAAATCTCTGCGTCTGGCCTCAGTTTCCCAAAGAGTTTCAAGTACACTTTGAGGATGAGGGTCACGGAGCAGCAGCCCCATTAGACAGGCTGGAAGACTGAGGCCTCCAGGGGTTTAATCAGCATGGGTTAGAGGGTGTGGTGAGGATTAGAGATGGGATCCAGGAGAATTTCTACTTATTGAGCATTTATCATTCTATCCAGGCACTGTGATGAGCACTTAATAATTGAACCTTTGATCTTCCCAATCCACCTCCATGAGACGAATATTTTATCCCCATTTTACAAACAAAAAGACTGAGGTTGATGGACTTGTGGAAGGAGCCAGTCTAGCCTAATCACTGGAATCAGGCAAACCTTACACAAGCTGTTTACTTCACTTCTTTGCGTCTCAGATTCTTCATCTGTAAAATAGAGATGAGTTTGCACCTCAAAGGGTGTTGCAGGGATTGAAAAAATAACATTTCATGGGTGTTTATCACAAATCCTGGGACACCATAGGTCATGATAAATGGTGGCTGTTTGCAGTCAACATTGGGGTTGCGACTAAGACCAGCCCCAGGACAGGTTCAGGCTCTGGGGTGGAGGTCAGCCCGGCACACAGGTCCCTCTGGCAGCCAGGCTCCTGGTCTCCAGCCAGCCTTCTGCTCCTCCCATGGAGCATTGCCTGACAAGCCTAGTAAAAGAACCACCTCCAACCCTCAAGAGTCTTCCCGTTTCTTAAGGCCAGTCGTGGGCATGTCTCTGCAGGAAAGGTGACTTGGGCCTAATTATCGCTGGCAGGAGCCAGCCTAGGACTTTAATGCTCATGCCCCAGGGTAGGGCTTCCATACACTCAAGGCCAGCTGCGGCAAGACCAACCTCTGTGGGGCGTGCACCTGTACAGGGTAAGGGTGTTGATAACAGGGTCCTTCCTCCAAGGGACCGATGGGCAGTTGTCTGCGTTCTCAGATGCCCTGGGCACAACCTGCCATCTTGAGGATGTGTCCACCAGACTCTGGGCAGCAGGGGGTGCCAGAGAGCAGCAGTGGTCAGAGGGGCCTGATGAAGCCACCTAGCTCTGCCCTCGCTCCTTCTGATGGAATTTTTAAAAATCCTCTCCTCCAACCTCTGCCTGGACACCTGTGATGCCTGGGAGCTCACTACGTCCTCGGACAATCAGCAGGTCAGCTCCCCGTTAGAAAGTCTCTTCCATCACTAAGAAGAGCGAGAGCCTGCAGGTCACTGGTGGCTGCACCTTGCTCCCCAAACCCTCCCCTCAACTACTGCTACTGGTGACAAAGCTCTCCCAGCCCACGGCACCGCAGTGAGTTTTCATCCAGCCGAACGCATCCAGTGTGTAGAACTCCTCTGTTTGCACTCTCATCCATCCTACTTTCGGGGTGTTGAGTGGAAGACGTTCTATAATTCTGATGCTAGCAGACGTTCACTGCTTCTCTTTGTCCTAACTTGGCAAAAGCAAAAATTAAACATCGGCGATCTTGTGTCGATCCCTCCCCTAAAAATGTCCAGATAGATTTTTGTAACACATAATTCCACCCTGTGAAGGAAATACTGGAAACCTCACTTACAGATGAGAAGACTGAGGCTCAAGGAGAGGAAGCGATGGCCACAGTCACACAGCTAGTGAGTGGTAGGTCAGCTCAAAGCCCAGCCCTCTGAGCTCCAGAGTCCACGTTCTTGCCTTTCTCTCTTCCTTGGAGCTAGTTTCCTGCCCTCCAGGGCTTCAGTGAGGCTCCACCGCCCTAGTGCTCTCAAACCTTCATCCAGCTCCCTGCCTCTGCCTCTTGCTTACCTTCCTTCAGATTTACCCTGGGGGGGAGGGGGAGGGGGTACCAGTCCCACAGGGAACATGGCTTCTGGAAGCAAATACCATATCCCTTCCTTTATCCTCTCCGCCACCCCTCCCCATCTTTGGAACAGGCCCCCGCGTTTTATGTTCCAGAATTTCTGCCAGGCAAGGCGGTTTGCCAATCCCAAGTGAAGGGTGTTTAACAACCGTCTCTCCAACCCTCCACCCACCTGGCCTGGTGCCAGGCGCCTGCATCCACCCAGCACTGCTCAGACTTGCCCCACGGGCCTGTAAACAGCCGGCTACTCCCAGGTGATAGGGTGGCGGCCCTCCACCTGCCCAGCCACATCCACCCCGGGGCAGCAACGGGAGTGACTCACAGCTCTAGGACACCGCCCTCCCTTCCGGCCCGCCTCCACTTGCCTGGCCCCCAAGCAAGGCCTTTCTTTGGTAGGTGTTCGGATGACCCTGTGAGTAGGACCCAGAGCTTCACCAGACCGAGAGACGCCCCCCCCTCCAAAGCAGTCAGGCACCTTCTCACGGTCAAGGTCTTGGGAAAGGGTCCTGAGGAGTCCCTCCCCGTGGAAAAGCCCACCCCGCCCCCAAACAGAGCACAGGAGCAGGGCTCAGTTTCTTCAACCTTTCTGAGCCTTGCTTTCTTGTCTGTTACATGGAATTAAGAATGTTTCCTACTTCGATCGAGTCATGAGTATTAAAAGAACTAACACGGGTAACGTGTCTGTAGCAGCGCTGGTGCACGGCACTCAGTAAATACCAGCCTTTATTAAAAACGGTGCAATAGGGCTTCCCTGGTGGCGCGGTGGTTGAGGGTCCGCCTGCCGATGCAGGGGACGCGGGTTCGTGCCCCGGTCCGGGAGGATCCCACATGCCACGGAGCGGCTGGGCCCATGAGCCATGGCCGCTGAGCCTGCGCGTCCGGAGCCTGTGCTCCGCAACGGGAGAGGCCACGGCAGTGGGAGGCCCGCGTACCGCAAAAAAAACCCAAAAAACAGAAAAAAAAAACGGTGCAATAAATGTGAGCTCCACCGCCACATTTCTCCAAGCCTCAGTTTCCTCCTCTGTAAAAGCAATGCCTGCTGGCACTGGGCGTAATGGCGCTTGTGAGGCCTTGAGAGGATTATGGGTATAAACACTATAAAATCCTATTAAAAAAAAAAGTGCTTGCCAACCTCGCAGAAGAATCCACCCCATTCCAAGACTTCTCTTTCAGAGCCCACAATACATTGTGCCAGATATTCTACTCTTGCCCTCAGCAGTGGGACCCCCACCTTAGCCAGAGAGTATTAGCCATCAGGCCAATACTGCCCCCCAGAAGCAGGCAGGCAGGAGATGCTCCTTGAAGCCCACCATGGACCACGCTCCAGGCTCCATTCATCAGTGTATTTCATCCTCACCGCAACCTTGGAAGGGTGGTTTTAGATCCCCACTTTACAGATGAGGAAACTGAGGCTCAGAGCAGTTAGGAAAATTACCTGATACTTCTTGGCGGGAAAGTGGCGAAGCCAAGACTCACACCCAGGTTTGTCGACAAAGCCAGGCCTGTTCCTCCACCTGCTGGGACAGCATGCCAGCGCCCCTCATCTGATGCAATCCTCCACCCCCACCTGGCCCACGCAGGCTCAGACAGAAGCAGTAGCCCTGAGCAGGGCCAGAAGGTCCTCCCCAGGAGCGGGCTGGGGCAGGCAGGGACTCCACAGTCACGCTGGGTGGGGGGATGGTGCGTGTGCCAAAGCCCAAGGGGGTGGGAGGCTGGCAGATAGGAGCCGAGGGTGCAATTTCCCACCGACTCTGCCCCAGATTCCATCTGGGGAAGCCAGAGGCAGGACTCACAGCCCTCCAGAGGGAGAAGCTGGGTAACCCCCATCTTCCACCACCTTTCCTAGAACAGCACCGAGGACAGCTCCCCTCCCCCAAGTCAGGAGGAGAGGTGCCCATCCTCACCATGGGAGAACCACAGGGTACCCCACTCTAGGAAGAAACAAGGTCTCAGAACAAGAGTCCTAGATGCCCCCACTGGTGAATGGAAAGAGCATCAGAGTGAGTCAGCAGCCTGGGGTGCTAAGAGGCCCACAGCTCAGTAAGGCGGCATGCCCTGCCCCCAGAGAGTTCTCGCTCTAAAGCTAACCCTAAAGCGAACTCCTCAACCTCCAAGGTGCACCCCGATCGCCAGGAATCTCGCTAAAATGCAGATTCTGATTCAGCAGGCCTGGGGTGAAGCCAGAGATTCTGCACAACTTCCCAGCTCCCGGGTGAAGTGGTGCTGCTGCGCTGGGGACCACAGCGGTGCGGCCCAATGCACACTGGAATCAGCTGAGGAGCTAAGCCACCCTGAGGCCTGGGACCACCCCCAGAGGTTCTGGTCTAATTGGCACCGGATGGAGCCTGGGCTTCAGGACCTTTATAAGCTCATCGGGTGATTCTAGCATGCAACCAAGCTTGAGAACCCCTGCCTGCATTGCAGGCAGACATAGAAATAGCCTTCACAGGCCTGAGTGATAGAGGCATCCGAAGATGTGACTGGTGCAGTCATTTCAGCCTGGGGAGTGGAACCCACATGAACGAGAGGATCTCCCAGTTTTAAAGGACTTACTATGTGCCAGATGCAGTGCCCTGCTGCCTACATTCATCTCAGTTCATCCTTACTGTAACACTAAGAGGCTGCGTACAGCTGCCCCATTCTACGGGCGTGGAGACTGAGGCTCTAGGTGGTGAAGTCATTTGGCCAAGCTCTCTCAGAGAGTAAGTGGCAGAGCCAGATCTGAAACCCAGGTCTGTCTACCTCCAGGACCCACGTTCATGGCACTGCCTCTCCCCACCCAAGGGAAGATGTCACAGAGAGGGTGACTTTGAAACTGGGCCCTGAAGGTGGAGCTGAACGCTGATCCCGATTCCAACAAACTTCTCTCTGGGCTTCAACTTCCTCATCTGTATAAGAAAGGGGAGGGACTTCCCTGGCAGTCCAGTAGTTAAAACTCCATGCTTCCACTACAGGGGGCACGGGTTCTATCCCTGGTCGGGGAACTAAGATCCCACATGCCACGCAGCTTGGCCAAAAATTAAAAAAAAAAAAAAAATATATATATATATATATACACACACACACACACATACGTATATATATGTGTATATATATATGTGTGTGTGTATGTATAAAGAAAGGGGAGACCAGATGGTCTTGAGGACACTTCCAGCATCCTTGTTCTGCGAGTCCAGTCTCCCTGGTTTCACCAATGCTCTGTTTCTCTCCCCAAAGATATAAAGTACATCGAGGTGACCTCGACCAGATCAAGGTGCCACGACGGCCCCCAGAGCTGCTCCAGCCCATCTGTCACCCCACCCTTCGACTCCCCTGGCCGTGGCGGCCTTCTCCTCTCCAGAGACATCCCCCGAGAGACTCGGAGCAACAGTGAGAGCCTCATCTTCTCTGGGAGCCAGGGCAGGGGGCACCAGCGCCCCTCTCCCCCCGCGGGGGCCCCCTCCTCTCATCCCCCACCCTCTCCCAGCATCTCCATCCCTGGAACGGGAAACAAGGCCTCAGGCCACCATGGCTTGGGCTCCCCACTGGTGGCTTCCCCAGCCTTGGAGAAGGGGCTGGGGAACAGGGTCTCCATGCTGTCAGCCAGCCCAGCATCTGATGTCAGTTACGTGTTTGGAAGGTAGGTCTCTCCCACTGCAGCTTCTGATGTTGCCTCCACAACTCTCACACACACACACACACACACACACACGCACACGCATCCTAAAATCACAGAGGGACACCCTACTCTTTCTGAGCAAAATCTAGGCATGTACCAAAAATAAAAGTGAATGTTCTCTTTTATGCCATCACAGCCATTTGGTTCTCAAGCTTTCCTCAAGCATTTAGAATATGATTCAATATACAAAAATCTTGACTTCTACCTACCTCTCGGGAAAAGAACCACACTGCATTAATGAGGCTCACCTGTATCCTTTCCAGCCTTCCTACAGCCCATCTGTAGGAAGGATTTTTTTTTTTTTAATTTAAAAAACCCCAAACACAGGATGTAAACAGAATCAGGGGGTCTGGAATGAACCATCCAGGAAAGAAAAACCTCCTTCGCCTTTGTTCCTGGCAAAATCTAGCAGGAAGGAGACAAAACGGCCTGGGTATTATTTACAATCGCCCCAGCCCAATTCTCCGCAGGCCTCAGAGCAGAGCCACACGCATACCCTTCCTGCCCAGGAAGAGCAAACCCCAGGACCTCTGTCCCCCATACCAACTCCAGAGCCACTGTGCCAAGGCAGTCCCTGGCAAGGAGACTGGGATTCCACAGCCATGCCCGCTGGCACAGGCCTCTGAGCTCAGGGATAAGCCTGGCTGGATGCAGAGCTGGCCTCCTTCTCTTCCTCCAGCTGGGGAATTCCGTCTGCATGGGCCATGGACATGGTCCAGCTCCGGTCCAGCCTGTGTGCAGGACTCTTGGGAGCGCTGGGGGGCTGGTGTGACAACTCAGTTGGACCTGCCTAGCTGGGAAGGCAGAGGGAATAGAGTCCAGCCTAAGCCCATGTGACCTGCGGGGGGCCAGCCCACTGGCTACTTTAATTGACCACAGACCCTGCAATGCAGGTACACTCCTGTATCCTTCGGCATCCCTTGGGGATCAAGTGGGCATACCCTTTGCTCAGGGCTATGGGGTAGGGGGGTTGGAGTATGCACTACTCTGACCAAAGCCATGGGTACCTAGATCACTAAATTCCAGAGTCTAGCTCTGGCCCCTAAGTGTCCACCCCCACCCGCTAAAACTCTGCCTGTCTGGTGCTCTCCCCATGCCACAGCCAGTCCCTCCTCCGCTCCAGCATCTCCAGCCATCAGTCATCTTCGAAATCCTTGGAAAGCCCCACCAGCTCTTCCTCCAGCCTCCACAGCCTTGGCCCAGGGTCCTTGTATACGAGAGCCAGTGACCTCCAGGTCCCCAGCCACCCCACCCCGAGCACTGGCCAGCCCAGAGCAACCCATTCCTCACCACTGGCCGAGGAACATGCCAGCAGCTGTCCCCCATCCATCACCAACTCCATGGTGGACATACCCATCGTGCTGATCAACGGCTGCCCAGAACCAGGATCTCCCCCATCCCAGAGGACCCCAGGACACCAGGATTTTGTCTGCCCTGGGGCTACTTCTTCCAGCAACCCCTGTCCAGCCACCAGGAGCCACAGCCAGACCCTGCCAGATGCCCCTCTCACCACATCCCCAGAGGGTAAGTTGTAAACCGATCAGTACTTCACACTTTATGAGGTTTGGCTAATGGGGAATAGACAAAGCACCAATGCATTTGCTTCTGCAACAGCAGGTCAACCAACACACTGATTTAGTATCTACTGTGTGCCTAGCACTGTGCCACATAGGAGGGACACAGTCTAGAAAGAGAAAAAAAACAAAGGATCACTGTAGAGTGGGATAAACACAGAGGTAAAGAGATGATCTAAGTCTTATGGGGCTACAGAGGAAGGAGTGAGACTTTTCATCTGGGAACTGAAAAGGCTGGAAAGTGGATCAGAAGTCGATGGCCAGAGCAGGAGAGGAAGGGCAGTCCCAGCAGAGGGAACATCCAGGCCATGGTCACGAAGGTATGGAAGCACGTGGCATGTTTAGGAAATGACTGGAATGTTGGGTGCGGGATGAGGTCATCGGGAGTAACTTGGGCCCAGATTGGGAAAGATCTTGAACGCCAAGCAAGAGTGCACTTTACCCTTTAGGCAATAGGGGACCATCAGAGACTCTCAAACAGGAGAGCGATGGGGTCAGAGACACACGTTCAATCGATCACTCTGGCAGCTGCGTGGCAGATGGATTGCAGGGCCTGGCTTGGCAGGGAGAGCAGTTTTTCTTTGGTTCTGTCTGGGTTTTCATCACAAAGTGGTCCAGGGCAGGGCAGAGGGTGGAGGAGAGAAGACAGAGCCAGGAGACCCTCAGGATATGGAAGCAGCAGGCTGGATGACTAACCCAAGAGAGGGAGAGGGAGAGTCAGTCCTAACTCTGACATTGGTGGATGACGTAGACAGCCAGGGGGTGGACAGGGTAACGGAGACAATGCATTCCAGTTCAGACAGCTAAAAACCACAAAACAGCAAACACCCTCCTTCCCATAGTCTGTGACTACAGGCGTCCAAAAAGAACAAAAGGCCCAAAGCCGTAAACACAGAGGCTAAGCTCAGCACCCCCAGGGTGTTTCTCTCCCAGGAGCAGAGCCCACGGCTCCCTCACGGCTGAGCCACGAGGCTCCCGGGCCTCCCCGTCCTCCCTGGGCCACAGACGTCAAGGTACTCCTGGGGGATGTGAAATGTTCACTGTACCCCGCTGCTCGCTCCCACCCAGGAAGCTGTGTCAGTGCAAGCAAGAGAAAATTAGGTGACGAGTATGCCTTTGCAGCTGCTCTGATCTGTTCCTCGGACAAATCGTTTGCAGATTTCAGTACATTTTTTATAATGAGTTACTCTCAGCTGGCCGCCACACACCTTTTCAAGACGCCGAAACTGAGAACCACTGCTCTCTGCCTTAGGGACCCAGGAAAATGGGCATCTTAGCGTCTCAAAGAGCACATTTACTTAGCCTAAAGGGATTTTGCCCCTTTAGGCATCTGGAGATCCAGTGGAGTAGGGGTAGGGGAGGGTGGGTTGAATGGCACTGCTGGGTGGAGGAGGGGGTCGGGTCTCTCAGCTCCCCTCTCTCCAGTCTACAGGGTCCCCCTCCTCTGTCTGTCTCCAGGTCCTGCCAGGGACATGCAGCCCACCATGAAGTTTGTGATGGACACGTCTAAATACTGGTTTAAGCGAAGCATCACCCGAGAGCAAGGTAAAAGGGAAGCCCTGTTTTAGGGGATGAGTGACCCAGGAATCAGGTCCAGGTCCTGGCACCCCACATGGGGCAGATGGGGCCCTGGGTCCATGTAGAGGAGGGAACGGCAAATGGCAGGTCCAGGGAAGGGGGGTGTCCCGTGAACCCCATGACCTGAGGAAATAATGACTGCAGCAGGAATGGTGGAGGTTAGACAATAGAAAGGACTTCCTGGGAACCAAAGGTGATTCTGTACCATCTGCTCTACGAAGACCCAATGGGGCTGAGGCACAGAGGGTGTTCGGGTTCGGTGGTGACTGTCTCTGACCCAAGGATTGTTTCAGCCATCGAGCTGCTCAGGAAGGAAGAGCCGGGGGCTTTCATCGTGAGGGACAGTTCTTCATACCGAGGCTCCTTCGGTCTTGCCCTGAAGGTGCAGGAGGCCCCTGCGCCTGCCCAGAACCGAACAGGTAGGCACCTGTCTCTGTCCTCACTCAAGACCTCTAGGAGGCAACAGGGTGTGGTGGGTTCCAGTCCCGGCTCTGCCCCTGGCTTGTGGGGTGACCTTGGGCCTGTCCCATAATGACTCCTGGGAGGAGGGCCTACCTCAGCCCCCTCCCCGTTGCCCCCCAGCACTGAGGCTCCCCGAGTCCCCAGATTCCCTGCTCTACCCTCGTGGTGGGAAGAGGAGGATGGTCCCAGCCCCCCTCCAGGCTGCTCTCTTCTAGGTGCCCACCTCTGTCCAGACCGGATTTCTTGTGAGGGAACCTAATGTCGTAATAACATGTGGGCTAGCTTAACCCCTGGGGCTTAACCCCTGCCCCAGGCACTGTGCAAGGCACCAGGGAGACCTCACTGGGGAGAGAGATAGAAACAGATCATTACGTTACAAGGTACCTGGGTCACAGCCCCTCACCTAAGGCCCAGGACTGTAGCTCTCACACAACAAATGGGTGAGGCAACAGACACTCCCAGAGGGAGTCAATGACCCCCCAGAGCAAGGAAGTGATAGAGCGAGAGGATTAAAAACCCCGTATCCACATTCTCTACACCACGCCTCTCTGTTTAAATAAGAAAGTGACCTCTGGGCAGTGTTAGTTATCAAGGAAGCCTTGCCAATGAGCCCAAAGAAAGCAGGAAGCTGCAGGCTGGTGAGGAGGCAGGGGCGTGGTCCCCCCTCCCAGGGCCAGCCTGGCGCCAGCAGGGACCATCTGGTGCAGAATAATAGCACCTGGGAGGGGGTGGGTAGGGAGAGAGGGAAACCAGGCCAGAGAGCTGTGATTTGATCTAAACAGCGCCGGCAGCCATCCCTGATGGCTGTTGAAACCGAAAGAAAGGTCTCCTGAAAAAAGAATTACTGGACACAGAAGCCTTTGAGCAAAGGTGTGGGCACCGCCTTCGTGGGAGGCCTTGAGGATAGGATTCCTACCCACTGTCCCACCCAGAGGCAGAGGGATGGACAAGTTAACCTCCGGATGGGCCCCGAGGAGGCGGGTCAGGAAATGAGTTGCACTCCCATCCACATGCTTTCTCTGTCCAGGCGAGGATAGCAGCGACCTCATCCGCCACTTCCTTCTCGAGTCTTCTGCCAAAGGGGTGCATCTCAAAGGAGCCGATGAAGAGCCCTACTTCGGTGAGCTGAGCATCTGTAGCCCCCAGGCCCCTGGGGCGTGGGCGGGTGGCCTGGGGAAGGCCTCCTTATGCTGGGCTCCTGTTTCCTTGCAGGGAGCCTCTCTGCCTTCGTGTGCCAGCATTCCATCATGGCCCTGGCCCTGCCCTGCAAGCTCGTCATCCCGAAGAAAGGTGGGCTGGGTCCCCAGACCTGTTTGTTCTCAGTAGAAAGGTTCCTGCGGGTCACTTCTCACCTTATTTAGGGATCACTTTAGTGGCATAGTTAAAAGTGCACACTCTGGGGGAATTCCCTGGCGGTCCAGTGGTTAGGACTCGGCACCTTCACTGCCGAGGGCCTGGGTTCAATCCCTGGTCGGGGAACAAAGACCCTGCAAGCTGGCCCACGCAACCAAAAAAAGAGAAAAGAAAAAAAGTGCGTGCTCTGGAGTCCATCCACGTCTCCACTTCCTGGCTGTGAGAATTTGAGAAGGTCAACCTCTCTGAGCCTCCATTTCCTCATCTATGAGAGGAGCACAGTCACCATCACACCTCTTTCCAGGATTGGTGTGGGGGTGCAGCGAGAGAGCTCAGGCAAGGCTCTTGGCACAGTGCCTGGCGCAGAGCAGATCTTAAGAACAGTAGCTCCTTCCTCAAGAGGATGAAAGGAGCGTAAATCTGCCTGTTCGGTGAGGTTTGTTTTTTCCTTCTGGGTCCAACGCTTACTGGGCACCCTCTCCTTCATTCACAGCGCACTCCAACCCTGTGAAGTAGGCATTGCTGTTATCCCCATTTCACTGCTAAGAAAAGGAAGGTTCGAATTTGAACCGAAGTCTCTCTTGCTGTCTTGTTCCAAAGTGTTCAGGGCACTAACAGAGAGCAAAGGACACGGCTGTATCATGAAAATCAAGGAGGAGAATTATGAGAACAAATAAGTGATCAATGGGTGAAATTTGGGAAAGAAAGAAAGAAAGAGAGAGAGAAAGAGAGAGAGAGGGAGGGAGGGAGGGAGGGAAGGAGGGAAGGGAGGAAAGGAAGGTTCAAGGCATTAAGTAACTTGCCCAAAGGCACAGAGTCAGACCTCCACCCAGATCAGGAAGCCCCATCCGAAGCTTACAGCCCAACGCACCCCCAGACGTGCCCACACCTCAGGGTGTGCAGGAGAGCCACTAGGGGGGTTCTGGGAGAGGAGTCAGGGCCAGGGGAGCCCCTGGTGTGGTGATGGCGAGAGCCCCCCTGCTTTCTGCATTTGGCCTGGGTTTCCGGTGGGGTCCCAAAGAATGAGGAAGTCGGGGGCCTCTGAGGCCAGGTCGCTGCCGCGGTCCAGGGGCTGGAGGAGGGAGGGATCAAAAGGCTCGCCAGCGAGGCTTTTGGGGAGCCCGAGGCGGCTGTTTGCCTCATTACAGGAATCACACCTGGTTTCTCGGCCAAGTCACTTCCCGAAGGTGTGGGCGGAGGTGGAAGAGGTTCAAAGGGCTGAAGGAGGCCTGTTCCTAGGAGGGGGGTCCACTGACTGCACCCCCGCCCCCTGGGGGCCTGTTCCATTGCTTTGGCTCAGAATTGGGAGGTGGAGACGGGGCCTCAGACCTCTCTGCAGACGGCCGGGCCTCCTGCCTGAAGAAATCTGCGGGTGAGTGGTATGGGGCAGGGGGAGGCTCCAGGCTTGGCTCTGCCCACCCCCCGCAGGGCACCTCCCAGCCTTGTGCACACTCGCACACGCAGGTCCACACGTGTTTCCCATTGCAGCTTTATTTCTTGTCTTTAACAAGGTGCCACATTCCTCCCCCTCCCTGTGAGCCAGGAGATGAGAGGCTGCAGGCAGTGGGCCAGGAAGAAGAGGGGCAGGAGAGGAGGGGCACAGTGAGGCTTACACCTCCTCCTGCACACACGGGTTGAGGGGGGCACACAGATGTGCTGGGGTCTCGCTGGGTCTGAAGGACCTGCCCTGGGGGTGGGATCCTCTGTGGAGTGTCAGGTCCGGGTCCTGGGGTCTTCTACAGGGGAAGGGTCGTTCCTCCTCGCGCCCAAGGGCCAGGCACGGGTCAGCACTTGTCTGAGTGACAGCTTCTACTCTGTGCCCTGAGCACGATGGCCCCCTCCCCATTCCTGTCTCCTCTTCCTTCTCTCAGCAAGGAACCAGGGCCCCAGGGGGAGGGTGGGGAGGGATGGAGGCAGCATCAGCCATGGGACGGAGGAAGGCTTGCCTGGACGCCCCTACGTACAGGGCAACATCCCCTCCCTTGCCCCCTGCTGGAGGGCCAGGGGCCAGAGCAATGCAAGCAACAGATGACCCCAAAGTCCCCTGGGGTTGGTCCCAAATTTCAGTGGCCCATACACTCCCTGCCCACCTGTCCAGTGGCTCAAAGAGGAGCCCTGCTAGATTTCCAAAAAAGGAAGGTACTCCTATCCCCTGGCTCTGGGCAGAGGGCCAACCAGGGCCTGGGTGACCTCCACCCCCCAGTGGATTCTGGCACGGCTCCAATGCAGTATCTGCACCCCCCCCAGGTTGCCATGCCCTGTACCTGAGCTCCGTGAGCGTGGAGACCCTGAGCGGAGGCCTGGCTGTGCAAAAGGCCATCTCAACCACATTGGAGAGGGATGTCCTCCCCACACCCACCGTGGTCCACTTCAAAGTCACCGAGCAGGGCATCACCCTGACTGACATCCAGAGGAAGTAAGGGGCTTCCCTTGCCCTGGGGCTGAGGGCTGGGCAGGGTAAGCTGGAGGGAATGGCTGAGACTGCTGTGGAGGAGTAATGGAGATGGAGTTCAGGCTCCTGGACCCAGCAGGGTCAGTGACGTGCTGAGTGACTCCAGGCAAGTTCTCTGCCTTCTCTGAGCCTGAGTCCAATGACCTCCTGCCAAAGTCCCGCTTCATCATGACCGATGGATTTGGAATTAACCAATAGTCATTGGGCACTGATTCAGTCTGTAGCCATTGATGGAACTTCTCCTGTAGGCCAGACTCTGGCTGGCCCATGAGATCACTCCTTCCCAGGCTCAGGGATTCAGTCTAGCATGATCCTGGTCCTGGGCTGGAGGAATAAGAGATGACCAGATGCTGGGAATTCCCTGGTGGTCCAGTGGTTGGGACTCCGCACCTACCCTGCCGAGGGCCCCGGTTCTATCCCTGGTGGGGGAACTAAGATCCCACAAGCTGCGCAGCACAGCCAAAAAAAAAAAAAGAGAGAGATGACCAGATGTAATTCCTATCTTCTTTAAATGACATGACAGGCAGTGGGGGTGGAGCAGGTGGTAGAAAACCCCAACATATAGGACAGAAGGGAGACGCACTTCATGAAAGGAGAGAAGTGCAAACGCGTGCCCAGCGGTGGGAAAGGTCACGGCAGCCTGTCAGGGGTCGTCAAACTGAGAGCTTCTTGGAAGACAGGGAGCTGGAGACGGTGGAGGTGAGGCAGGACACTGGGATGGGCTCTCACCAGCTCCCCTTCCCTCCCGGTCTCTTCCCAGGGTGTTTTTCCGGCGCCATTACCCCTTCGCCACCCTCCGCTTCTGTGGCATGGACCCCAAGCAACGGAAGTAAGTTCAAATCTAGCCACACTAAGAAGACCCTGGGATTCGGATCCCAGACAGAGCCTGTGAACCTCAAGGGGTCAGGAACAACAGAATGAGGGGGAGGGGGACATGGTGGGAGCGGGGACAAAACTGGCCATTATCTCCCGAAGCTCAGCCAGACTCCTGTGAAATGGAGCAAAGAATCGGTACTCAGAACTGTCGTGTTCCTTTCCCACAGGTGGCAGAAATACTGCAAGCCCTCCCGGTAAGGCCTTCCTGTCCACTCAGTCGCCATGAGAGGTCTCCCTCGGGGAGGCCTGGACCCAACATGGGGAGGGAGTGAGGGAAAGAAGGAGGCCCCGCCCTGATCTTAAAAGCCCATGGGTTTGATGGCGGATGGCACAGGCCCCGGCCCTCAGGGAGCCACCAGTTTGATGTCTTATGTGGGAGGCGCAGGCTTTAGTCTGTAAGGATGCCTCAGGCTGATGGCCAAGACACACCTTCGCCCTCAGGAAGCTTCGACTCTGATGGGGAATACACAGGTCGTGTCCTCAGGCGCCCCCATTCCAAAGGAGGGAAACCCAGATCTTAAACTCGGGGATCTCTCGGTCTGACAGGGGAGGCTCCCGTCCTAATGAGGTGCTGGGCTGGGGAAGGGCGGGGAGGAGAGCTGCTCCCAGCCTGGTACCTCCCTGGGTCCCACCCCTCACTCAGGCTCTCCTCTCCCATCAGGATCTTTGGGTTTGTGGCCAAGAGCCAGACCGAGTCACAGGAGAATGTGTGCCACCTCTTTGCGGAGTATGACACTGTCCAGCCAGCCTCGCAGGTCATCAGCCTGGTGGGTGCTCTGCTGCAGGACCCAGAAAGGATGTAGGGGAGGGAGCTTCCTGTGTGTCTTCCTAGGCACCCCAGTGGGCTTGCTCAGGATGCCCCCTCCAGCCTGAGCAAGAGGCCTCTTACCACCCTGATGGACCAATCCCCTGGACTGGAGGAGAACGGTACCAAGTTGAAACCCTTGAACTCAGTATGACCTTCAGCGGTGACCTTCATCCAGACCCCCCCCAACCCGGGCCTCAGTTTCTTTAACCTTAAAGGAGGCCCACAGCAGGATCAGCTGTTCTTCTCAGACGTCTGTGGGCATCTTAACAAGCTCCCTGTGATTCTGAAGCACACCCACATCTGAGGACCCCCACACGAAAATAACCTCTGAAGACCCCTGACTCCATCCTCCTGGACACTCCGGACACAGTAGCCTGAGCTAGAGACCCGTGACCCCTGCTTCAGGCCAAATGCAGGTACGGGGTCGGGACTCCTGGGCCCTGGTCCAAGGCTGGCCTGAGAGCAGATGGGTTGCCAGCACTGAGGACCAAAGGAGGGATGGACTGACTCTCTTTCCCTCCATATCTGTTCCTTTCCCCATTTCCCTGACAGCGTATGGAGCTGCTATTCCCAGGGCAAAGCTAGATCCGCCTGCCCTGGATTCTTCAGCCAACATGGCCCTTGTTGCTAGGCAGGTTAACAAGTGTAAACTTGCCCCCATGGTCAGAGATGACCCCGCTGTCCTCACGATCTTGATGTCTAATCCCTTCCGTTGTCCTCACAATCTTGATGTCTAATCCCTTCCATTGCAAATGAGCATCAGCTCCATCTTGTCTTTCAGTTTCTCATAAGCGACTGTCCCACAACTGCCCTGGTGTTACTTGTGTCACTCACACCTGGGGGTGGTGGCAGCGAGACCTCTGCTCACTCAAGCAGACACAGGAGCTGGCTCTCTCTGGTTCTGCCTCAGCCCCAGTCTTGCTGAGTCCTCTGTGCTCCAACAACACACACACACACACGCACACACGCACGCACGCACGCACGCACGCACGCACACAGAGCCCTCTACAGTACTGTGGCAGCAACTGACCTTGTAACCACATGGGGGCAGCAGAGAGTCAAGAATGCAAACAGGCAGCCACCCCAAGAGGCTTGGAGAAGCTGGGTGGTCTTTCCCGCCCCACCCACACCCCCCTCAACCCTAACCCTAACCCATTAAGACCCCCAAGAATCTGGAATTGTTTGTCTAGCAGACCTGGGGTCCTAAAGAAACCAAACTATGAGAGTAGAAGATAAGACTCAGAAAAGAAGCCCGTTTTTGCTCCATGAGGGACCAGTGCCTGCCCCCGCCCAGCTGGGGGCCCTGCCAGAGAATCATTATCTTTGGCCAAAGTTGGGCCTGAAGGGTTATTATTTCAACCCAGAAAACCAAACCGGACTGAAGCGGCCCTGGGCTGGCGGGACTGGCTGAGACCAGCACCCCCGGCCTGTGGTCAGGCATTGCCCCACCCTGGAGACTACGGAATCCAGACAAGGTTCTCAAGGTCACAGTGCCCACGTTCTCAAGGTCACAGCCTGGGAGCTGGCAGAGAGCACCCCCCCATATATCTATGGGGGCCTTGTAGCTCCCATCATGGAAAATAAAGTGTCTGTCTTTGCACAAGAGTTGGTCCTATGGTATTCAGGGCTATCCCCTCAGAGATGGAAACCTGAACAGAAAAGGGGACCTGGCTGGGCAGGTGGCAGCTGTGTCTGAGAGAAGACCACGTGTGCCACACCCCTCCCGCACCCCTGGCACGGCAGGACAGTCTCCACTGACTTCCACTTCATAGCCGTTGCTTAAATCATTCTGGGTACCCCACGTGTCCGACACACCCATTTTCCTTCTTCACGACCCCTTTCCTGCCACTGTGCCAGGAAGACAGGAGGCCCGGGCTCTCCCGTGCGTGCCAGGGCTGAAATGAGCACATGTAACAGCCTTGCCACCTTCCAGAGTCTCACTCGGGCTCCCTGAGGGAGAGGAGAGGCTGGTGAAACATAGGCAGCTCAAGAAAAGTCCAGAAGAATCCTTAAACCCAGATGAACCCCGAGCTACCAGCCCAGTCCTGGAGACCTGGGCAATGGCCCCATCATTCATCCTGGTTCTGCCTCCAGTCTTGGGGTAATGCCCCCCCAGACCTCTCCAGACCCGTTGCAGTTAGGGATTCAAGGTGGACAGGCCATGGAAAGCCTCGCCGAGTGGTTCAGAAGGGGCTGCACCGATGTCCCTTTCCTACAGAGCCTTGGGAAGGGGAGAGGTGCTGCTTCTGTGCAGACTGAGCTGTGTGACCCAGTGGCAAGGGCTGCTCTGGAGGAAGTGAAGAGACCTTGCCAAGAGACCTTGAACCACCACTGAGAAGCCCCTGCCGCCCCTCCCACTGCCCAACTGCAGTTCCAGAGAAGGCCCCTCTCAGCCCCCCGCCCAGCCCCCTCCCTGGCCCTGGACAGAGTCCACGGGAGGTAATGACCTCTACTGCATTTACATAGCTCATCTCCTCTAGGAAGATTTCATAGAGAACTTGACCTTTGCTGATGGGTAGAGCCACCAGCCCAGCAAGGGCAGAAGGGACGGACCTCCACCAAGGCAGGAGCTGGGAAGGGAGGGGTCTTTGCACCCATGCAGGGACACCCAGGGGTTTCCTCTCCAGGCTTTGCAGTCCTGGGTCTTAAGCCTCTCTCCCCCGTACCCACAATGTCATGTCTCCCGACTTTCCACCCTGCCGCATCCCTTTCTCATCCTTCTCTCTACACATAAGTACACCATCCCTCCCTCCTCTCCCCCTTCCCAGGGTCTCTCTCCTTCCTCACCCTTCTTCTCATCATACCTTCTCCACCCACCCACCCCCAAACCCATTCTCTCCCCCTTTACAGAAAAACCTTCCTACTCTTGTCCCATTTAATCCCCTCGCCCCTCTGCCCCCGGTGGCTGGACCCACAGCAAAGCCCAGCTGCTGCTGGAGTTGATGGGAATGGAGGACAGCAGCCCGCTGCGCCACCAACCATTTCTCAAAACCCAGATTCCCATGTCCCCTAACCCCTGCCTCCTCCCTGGCTACAGAGTGGACTCCCCACAGAGCTGAGGCACCCTCACCCCTACCCCATCTGACCAGCCAGCCCCCATACTCACCTCCCGCAGGTGGCTCACCTCTGCTTTCATCCTCAACCCCTAACACCCTACCCCCACCCCCTACCCCTGGTCCTAACTCTCATGCTATCCAATAGGCTGAGAACTTGGAACAAGAGGGCAGGGCTGGGGGGCTAAAGCCCCCCAACACAGAAGGCAGTACCTTGATTCGTGCAGCAGTGTTTTCTGGCCGCATGCTCTATTCATGGGATCCAGGAAAATGGATGAATATAACAGCGTTATAATGGAGGTTTGTAAGTGTCATACAGAGCTGGCAGGAAGGGTACAGAGAAGATGGGGAGAAGGAGGGCAACGTCACCAAGGCAGTAACATTTGAGTCGTGTCTTCAAGGATAAATAGGAGTCTAACAGTAAAGACGGGGGGGGAACCCAACTTTTGCTAGGGGGCTCCTATAGGCTAAGTGCAATGTGAAGCGCATTATATATGTTTAATCCCATTTTACAGATTAGAAAACTGAGGCTCAGAAGGTTAACTTTCCCACATTCACCCAGCTAGTAAATGGCAGAGAAAAGGAATTCCAAACTTGTGCCCATTCCACTGGCTCAGCACTCAGACAAGCAGATGGATGAATTTGTGCCTGAAGCCCATAGGTATGAAAACATTCCCTGTTCAGAGTGGCTGAAGCATGTGGTGCCCAAGGGAGTAGGCAAGAGAGGAAGCAAAGGAAAGAGGGAGGAGCTGGATCATTAAGAGCCTTGGGTGCTAAGCTGAGAATGTCCAAGGGATGAATACTTGGTGAATGAATGAATGAATGAATGAGGTTGGACTCAGGACCGCTGTGTACAGTTGTGCAAGTTGTATGATGCACAATTGTACACGGCAACATGCTTGGACTTTATCCGGTAGGTAATGGGGAGACAACAGAGGCTTTTCAGACAGGGAGTAAGTAACCAGATGTGGGGACAGGAGAAAGGATCTGAGGCCTGGGCTGGGAAGGAGTGTGATGGGAAGAGGAAGCTGTGAAGACTTGGAGTTCAGGCCAGGAAAGAGATAGGGGCTCTCATCCTGAGGCAGGCTGGGACAGAAGCCTACCTGATCTGGGCCTGGGGCCTGGGTTCTCTCCGAGCTTGAAAGGACTACGTGGGAAAGAACAGGACTAGGGCTCCCCCTTCCCCCTGTATTAGTCTGCTCAGACTCTGCCATTACAAAATATCACAGACTGGGTGGTTTAAACAACAGACACTTATTCTCTCACAGTTCTGGAGCCTGGAGGTGTAAGATCAGGGCGCCAGCATGGTTGGGTTCTGGTGAGGATTCTCTTCTTGGCTTGCAGACGGCCACCTTCTAGCTGTGTGCACATATGGCCTTTCCTCAGGGCATTTTCCTCTTCTTCCAAGACTACCAATCCTATCAAATTAGGACCCCACCCTTATGGCCTCAGTTAACCTCCTAAGTTATCTCCTAAGAGTCCTATCTCCAAATACAGTCACATTGGGGTCAACCTGTGAATTTATGGGGACACAGTTCAATCCATAGCGCCCCTCCATACAGGGCCCTGCCCCAGCCATGTTCCCCACCCCCATAATCCCCCCAGTCCCGGCCAGGCTGGGGCTCTCAGCCCCAGCAAAGCAGACCCTCTTCTTCTTGAGTCTGTGCCCTTGGAGCCAGCCAGGGACTCGTTTTGTAACTCTCTGCTTCCTGGAAGGTGTCTCAGCCTTCACCCCTTCCCAGTCAAATCTTGCCGGGGGGCTTCCCTGGTGGCGCAGTAGTTGAGAGTCCGCCTGCCGATGCAGGGGACACGGGTTCGTGCCCCGGTCCGGGAAGATCCCACGTGCCGCGGAGCGGCTGGTCCCGTGAGCCATGGCCGCTGGGCCTGCGCGTCCGGAGCCTGTGCTCCGCAACGGGAGAGGCCGCGGCAGTGAGAGGCCCGCGTACCGCAAAAAAAAAAAAAAAAAAAAAAAAAATCTTGCCGAGGAGCAAGTGGAGCTTGGCTTGGAGGAGGCCTAGGGGGCAGGAAGACAAGCCAGGAAGAGGGAACCAGAAAGAGAGAATAAGGAGGGGGAGGAAAGGGACGATGAGTCTCGCTCACTCATTCACCTGCGTCACCAAATACCACGCTGAGCGCCCACGTGAGCAATGCAGAATTAGGTGACCCCCGGGTGGCTAGGAGGTCGGGAGAGGCCTGCACATGACCCAGGAGAGAGCTTCTCTCCTCCACAGCATTCGAGTTGGACACCCCGTGAATACCGAGATGGGATGTATCCTTTCCTTAGTTCACCCCACTCCCCTGCGCACGCACACACGCAACTTCTCTCTTCTGCATCAAGAATTAGAAGCCTGGTGGTCAGACAGATCTGGGTGGCAGGTCCCCTCTGCCATTGATTAGTTGCATGATTTAGGGCAAGCCACTTCCCTGGGCATTAAGCCTCAGTTTCCTCGATTGTAATATCCGCCTCAAAAAATTAGAGACACACTGGGCATGAACACACTTTGTAGCCTGTGGAGTACCAGTGTTCATTCTGAGAAGGCTAGCACTCCTGTCGACCTCTCATTGGGCACCTAATATAATGCCACGTACCAGGCTGCTGGAACAGGAGCTCAACGAAGAAGAAGACTCGCATGTTCACTGCTGGATCCCCAGCCCCTAAAATAGTGCCTGGCGCACACTAGGCCTACAGTATTTGTTAGAAGCTTTGCCGTGTATTATCTCATTTAATCTTGATAGCAACACTATGTAGGTATCATTATTTACCCTCATTTGATGGATATGGAACTGTGGATTGGGAGATTAAGTCCATTTCCCAGGGTCCAGCCATAATAATGGTAAAGTGTGATTTGAACCCAAGCGATTTGGACCCAAACCCATAGTGATTATGATAATGATGACATTTGGAACTTATTGAACCAGAGGTCATCAAGTCCAATCCCCTGCCTCCATCTACACCAGGATAGAGTTGTCTGCCCCTCCTTCTGGTGTCTCTGACAAGCCCCTCTTCTCCCACCAGCGATTAGGTCCCCATCCCACTCCAGCCGCTACACCAGGCTGCTCAGACTGTTACAAAAGTCCCCTGTCCCTCTGTCTGCCTGAAAGGTGGCATATTTCCCTGTAATCTTCCACCCAGAATCTTCCATCAGGACCTCCTTCCTTCCTCCCAAATATTATAGCCCTTCCTAGCTTCCCCTTTCCGGAGCCGGAAGAGTCTCCCCTGCCCCCACTGGGAGACGGTGCCAAAAGACCACTGCCCTGAGTTCTCATCTGTATGCCACCAGCTCATTTATGCCTTCAGGCAAGCAAATCACAGACCCCATCTAGGCCTTTGTTTCCCATCTGTGTAATGGGTGAACTGGAGAAGAACTTGAAAGCTGCTCCCAGCCCCGGTCTTCTTAGGAAGGACGTTTCTCAGCCATTAGGCTGGAGCCACCCCTCTCCCTGACAACCCCCCCCCCCACCCGCACGCCGCCCTACACCCCCCTCTCCAGCCCAGAGATGCCGCCCAGCTCTATCCCGAGGCTTCCTGTGTGGTCTTCCCCACAGCCCACCTCCCACCCTAGAACTTTGGGCTCTGTCTCCTGGCAACCTCTGCTCTCCCCCACTCTGGGCCTGCCCTCTACTTTAGATTGTGCTGACCCTCTCCTCCCCTGCCAGGGCCCAGAGTCCCCTACAAGGCCACCATCTGCAGAGGACCCAACTGGAGGCTGGCCCTTCCCTAGCCTGCAAGGCCGGCTCCCCTCATTCCAGCCCCAAGAAATTCCCCAAGCAGGAGTTTACAAGGTCTCTTTGCATTTTAAAGGCAACCTCCTGTGGTCCACCCCACCCGCCAAAAAGAAAACTTTTCAAAACTTTTCAGGTCCGTTTACATTTTAATATAAACCCCTCTGGGCCTGTTGCCTGGGATTTAGGACTTACCAGCCCCTAAATCCAAAATCTCTTTGGGGGAAGGTTTTTATTTTTACCACTGCCCCTCCCTTGCATGGGGCTGGGCCCACCCAGGGCTTTTGGATGTCGGGGTGGTCACAGACCCTGGGAGCATGGTCCCTCACAAGGCCTGCGATCAGGCCAGGGTCACTGGGCAGTCACATGTCGCTTTGAATGAGAAGCCTTGACCTGAAGCTGAGAAATGAAGTTGGGAAACAGCTCAGCCGAAGGCAACTGGACTTTTGTTTCTTATGATGTTTTTTTTCTTATGTTTTCTGGGGGAAAAAAGCCCTCTATTGTCTGACTAACCTTCCATGATGCTGGAAAATTGAATTTGTTTCCTGAGCAGTCTGGTCCAATTTCCCCTGGGTGGGGACGAGCCTGGCCTCCCCTTCCTGCTGCTTCAGTTTGGAAACTTCTGGCTCTACTCAGAGACCAGGACCCAGAAGGGAGGCAGGGACCCTGATCCCTGGACCTGCCAGGCCGTAGCACCCAGGATCCTCCCCGCGGTCCTCGCTCGGGAAGCTGTTTCTGGATCCTCAAGTTTCCTTGTCCTCTCTATCTTAGCAACCCGGGTTTGCTGGGCCGCCATCTTAGCCTGTCCCCCACCCACCGTAGCTCTGTGCCCCCCAGCTCCCTACCTCTGTCTCTAGGCTCTCGGGGCAAGCCGATAGAGGTACAGCTGTAAAGCATTTGTGCTGGCCGCCAGGCTGGCGGGAGGGCCATCTGCAGCCGGGTAGCTGCCAGGCGTGCGATGACGGGAACCCTGGGCCCCGGCCCAGCCCCAGCCCTTCCACCCCAACCCCCAGGGCAGGAACTTGGCAGTCTACCAAGGCCAAGGAGTCCAAGGGTGAGAGGAATGGCCTCGGGGCACTCCTGGAGTCGGGGGACAGGCATAACCAGCCCCTATTTGGCAACCTGCAGCTGAGCTGAGCTTCAGAAACGGGGCTCAGGCTCCCAGAGGAGGCGTCATAAATTCTAAGACTGCCCCCCTAAGCCTCAGTGAGAGACTTGTCCCCAGCTGGCCACCGTCCCACCATAATCCTCTGTGGGTAACAGAAAAGTTCCCAGGCCGCTAGCCTGGAGAGGAGAGAGAAGGAAAGTACTCTCTCTCCCAGCCCTGATGAAAAGGACCCTCCTCACCTCCACTTCCCCTTAGCCCACGCCCCCTCTCCCCTCCCAGGGAAGGGCATTGAGTCAGTGGACTGCAGAGACAGGCCTCCAGCCACAGTGGACCCATCTGGTTCCAATCAGGGGAGCTGGTTCCCAGATTGTGGAGGGCACACGGGGGAGGGAGACCACAACCTCACAACCTCACTACCTCACTGTGCACCCCTCCCCACAGCGTGGCCCCCTTTCACCTCCCAGAGGGGCCTCACACACAGCCACTGGAAGACTAGGTGAGGCAGGGAAACTTTAGGGGGCCTGGGCCTGCCTTTTCCTACCAGTGGTCTAACCATACACCCCAGACCTCTGCCCTTAGTTAGACAACTAGACCACAGAGGAGAGAAGGGAAACTGCAGGAAAGAAGGGGCCTGGAGGGAGGAGAAAGGGCTGCAAACACAGAGCAAGGGAGCCCCAGAAACCACCAGGTCCCAGCTGGATTTTATTACAGATGGGGACCACAGGTCCTGAGAAGGAAGTCCAGTAGAACCACTTACTGGACTTGGCCCCAAGCCCTATTCAGGCATTCTGCCCACTGGCCCTCACAGGAACTCTATAGATAGGAATCACCATCCCCATTTGACAGATAGGAAAACTGAGGCTCGCAGGATTGAAAGGTCATACCTGCCCAACCTCACCCAAGTAGTTAAGTGACCAGGTCTGTCTGAGCCAAAGTCTGGGCACTAGGCTGCCCTCCACAAAGTCAAGGTTGCCTCAGCAGCCCAAGCCCCAGGAACCCATTTTGCTTTCCCTGCTGCCTCCAGACTTGGATGAGGGCCTGCTCTGGTTTCCCTCACCCACCCAGCCCCAACCTCTGTCTCCAGGCTCAGGGTGAAAGGATAAAACAGCCTCCCCGGTCACGCCTTGGTGCCAGGGTCCTCTCCTGGCTCTGAATGACACTGGCCCCTGGGCCTCAACTTACCCATGGATAAAATAGACCGAGTTGTCTGAAACTGGGTTGAACAACGATTCTGTGATTCTCCAACCCTCCATTCCTGTCATCCTGAACAAACCTAGAGGCTTCCCCTTGGCTTGGGTGGTCTTTAGAAGGTTCTGACCCCAATTTCAGAATTTAGAGCCAGCAAGGGGGCCAAGACAAAGAGGGGACCCAGCCAGCTATGGAAGCCGCTAATCTCCATCTCTCCCTGAGGGGACTTCACTGCTGCCTCCACTGAAAGCAATTTGTCATGCCCTGAATTAAGTGATTCCAACAAGGGTTTAATTTCAGTTTAATGGCTCTGTTTTTATGTGCAATTAAATACCACTGCATGGCAAAAATATGTTGTTTGCACTTTAGAGACTGTGTAAGGGTCCAGGAAGCCAATCCCACCGGGTTTCCACTCCCAGCCTCCACCAGCCCCTCCCTTTGCCTGGCTGGAGTTGTCCAGGTCACGGAGAAGGGGGTTGGGGACCTGGGGAAGGGAGGGGGACAGTGAGGGGAGAGGTGGTCCTGGTGGCGCCTGCTCACTCATTAGGGTATGTTTCTAATTATCTACAGCACCCCCACTTCTACTCCCTGAACCCAAGCCTCCCCAACCTCTGGGGCCTCAGACATAGAGGGGACAGGTTACTCTACAGTTAGGATCTAACTAGGCACCACGCTGGCTGGCACGGTGTCTGCTCCCCCGCGCATGCGCATGTGCGTGCCCCGAGGTCCGTTCCATTGCCCCTCCTCCACTCATTGCTCCCGTTAACTCCCTCCTCCCCCTTGAATATGCTTCCTCCTCGTTGACCCTCTCCCCAGACTCACAAAGCGCCCCCTTCCTCCCCTCTTCCCTAGGACAACCCAGCATCCCAGCTGCCATTGCCTCCCAGCTCCCTCCAACCGCATCATCTTGACTTTCTCTTTCGAGGTCAGAGGTGACATTACCATTAGGGGTCTGGAATGCAGGAGGAGTTTCTCTGACTGGGAATATTTCAGGGTCATTTACCACACAGCCAGATCCCCCCAGAAAGGGGGACCCCTGAGCAGGAGCCCCAAGTCCTGCATGCCTCATAACATTCCTGGAGTAACTTAGTGGTGGAATCTGGCCCAGAGGGCAGAGGGGTTAGAACAAGCAGCCTTTTCCTGGAAGGGGTTGAAGGAATGGCTGTGTCTGGAACCTCAGGTCCCCGATAGGAGAAGGGGCCAGGAGGCTTGGCCAGCTCTCCAGAGACTCCCCCACCTGAATCCAGTACTGGAATCAATCCAAGTTTCCATTTTTTTCTCTCTACTCCCACCTGGCCTTCTTGACAATGGAAAACCCAGCCTCCACCCCTCAGCCAGACATCAGGTCTTGATCTCCACTGGGGAGCCGGGAGATGGAAACCGAATGAACGCGAATGAACGCCTGATGCCAGTCAGCACCAATGGGCTAGGGGGTCCCCCATCCCCCCGCTCCAAACCACAGTGGGAGGAATGACATTTCTTAGGGAGGCAGGACAGACCACTCAGGACTTTGGTTTAAAGTTATTCTAGGGGACTTCCCTGGTGGTCCAGTGATTAAGACTTCACCTTCCAATGCAGGGGGTGCGGGTTTAATCCCTGCTTGGGGAGCTAGAATCCCACATGCCTCAGGGCCAAAAAACCAAAGCATAAAACAGAAGCAATATTGTAACAAACTCAATAAAGACTTTAAAAAATGGTCCACATCATAAAAAACTTTAAAAATCTAATAAATTAAAAATTAAAGTTATTCTAGGTATGGTGGCCCCACCAGGACACAAGAGTTTGGTCCTTGCCTCCTCCTCCCTTCCACCTCTGCCAAGATGCTGATGCCCCTGTGGCAACTAGAGTGACCGTTCAAGGGTATCTGGAGGCCACGGGAGGGCTTAGGTACAAACTAGACCAGCAATTCCTCTCTGGAGCCCGGTTCTCCCCACTGTGACACTACCCAGGGCAGTTCACTTCCTCTGGCCTGGCAGTGGTAGAGGGTGTCCACATTGACACGGAGTTGCTTTTATTTTGGCCCTGTCACACGGCCAAAATAAAAATGTGGCATCTTAGTTCCCCGACCAGGGATCGAACCCGCAACCCCTGCCACGGAAGCGCAGAGCCTTAACCACTGGACCGCCAGGGAAGTCCCCAGAGTTGCTTTTATTTCCTTCTTTTTTGACAACGAGGACCTGGCTCCCAGATGGTGCGGGCAAGCACCAGGGGCGGGGGGCGTTCTGTGGGATATAGGATGCCCACTCCCAAAGTGCACATCCTCTGTTCTCCTGTGCTAGACAGCTCCCTACGAGCCCTGCACTGAGGACGCCTAATGAGTGGAGGAGAGAAGTACATACATACACTGTGAATTTCACTCCCTGTCTCTTCACATCACACCCATTCATACTCAGATTCATACAGCCCACCCAGACACACCACACAAATGTGTCACATCTACACACACCCAGCCGAGGGACACACGCCCTGTAAAAGCCCACACTCTCACATTTCAGGTGTCACTTCACTATATGGACGCACATGCGTGCACACACACATTATAAATACACACCTATCACAAAGGCACATCCCAGGCCACACGTGCAGCTACTTCGCAAGCAGACCCAGGTTTTTTCTGGAGGCACATGAAAAGAAAAGGACCTCTGACCACCCATTCCAAGGATACAAGAATAAAGCATTAGGAGGGGAGGCTGGAGACAAAGGGGAATTGAAAGAGATGCCTTGGGGAAAGAGATACTCTCCCTACATTTGGCTTAGGGACCTAAAACTTCATCTTCAGCCTACACTCAGCCTCCTCTCCCAGCATGCCTTGGCCTCGGCCCCAGAAGGAGGGGGCTCTGTGAAGAGCAGGCCCCCCAGCTGAAGGAGCGTCACTTTGTTCTTTATCTCCTGCTGCTGGCAGCAGCCTGTGGTGCCTCAGGAAGACTAGATGGCTGTGGGATGCCGCCACAGAGGCAGAGTTAGAGAGATGAGGATTGCGGCTCCAGGCTCAAGATTCAGACGGCACAGGTGCCAGTGCATCAGGGGCCAGTGCAATCGAGAAGCCTGGGAGTGCAAGAGATCAAACACACACACACACACGCACACACACACGCACACACACGCACACACAGCACAAAGGTGGGAGGTAAGGAGCATTGGGAGATGACCAGGAATCCAGTGGTACCACGTGGGCACACATTCTGGGGCTGGCACTGAGAGCCCATAGCCTGGCGAGTCCAGGACAGCAAGATCAAAGATACCCCCACTCCCAACCCCTCAGAATGAAATCTCAGCCCCAACCCCCAGTCAGGAATCTAGGCAGTCAGAGCTGTGGAATGTGTTGGAGAGCTTACCCCCTTTCCCTAGCTTCAGGGCAGTACCTCCCCTCACTAAATCGATAAATCAAATCCAGACGCGAACCCAGTCTGCCTGATGCCCTAGGAAATGCCCCCGCTTCACACACCAGCTGATCCCAGAAATGGCTCTGGCCCAGCAGGGCTGGCCAGCCTGCTCCCTCCCTTCAGAAGCCATTACTGGCCCACCAGGAGTCTGAACACAGCACAGACTCTGGGGACAGAGAGGCTCCCCAGGAAGAAGCTGCAAGGAAGAGGAGGGTGAATTGGCTGACCCTTTGCGGTCCTTTTACCATGTAAGACAGTTCTCCCCACCCCTGGTGCATCCCTGTCTCTTAATTGTAAATAAATCAACCGAACACCATTGTCTACGGTTTTTTTGGTTTTGTTCTGTTTTGTTAAAAAAAAAAAAAAAAAAAAAAAAAAAATAGACAAGACATCATGGCCAACTGGTAGGTTCCTAAGTCTCTTTCCATCCAGTCAAGCCAGAAAATGCCCAGTGGGTAGGGAAATATCGGGGAGGAAGGTCCAGGGAAGGAGGTGTGGGGAGGGAGGCAGAGCCACAGACAGTGAGCCACTGAAGGATGGAGTCATCCTGGTGACTTCCTGGCTGTGACCACAAATGGGGGAGGAAGCAGGACCCCAGGTAAGGCCCTCACCTCCCAGCATGTGGTTTCCTTTCTCCATCAGGCACATGCAGTCCAGCTGTGCATTCTTTCCTCCTCCCCTGACTGCTCAGAGATGGGCCCCACCTCCCCAGCCCTCTGTCCTGCAGGCCTTCCGCTGACCTCTTCCCTCCCCCAAAGCAGGGTCTCAGTTGCCAAGCAACAAAGCTAAGGTGGGCTTGTCCCTGCAGGTCCTTCCCCCTGGAGGGACCTGGGGGGGAGTAAAGGGGAGCCTGGCAGGCTTTAGCTTTGGAATTGGGTCTCAGTCGGTCTCCTAACCACTGAGTCATCTGCTACCCCACACTTTCCCTATGGCCTCCACCCTCTGACTGGTTTAAGGGGAGGGACAACGGTCAAGGTACATGTCTATTTTCCTCCCCTCCTTATGGGACTGGGACTTTTCTTCTCCTACAGACTTGTGCTCACCTTATAGGAGGGTGGCCTCACATGTCTAAATCAGAGGGAGTCAAAATAAGAGCCCGCAGGGCTGAACACTACAGCTGACATGTGGTATGTGGTCAAGAAGTGTTTATAGATGGCGGAAGGGCTGAATGAATCCAGGATCAATTTGGAAACATACCAGGGCTCTCTCAGGCTATCTAAGCCCAAAGGACACCCCTAGGCTTCGGCTCACCCCAAGGGCACACCCATGCTCATAAGCACACACGCACACACACAAACACACCCCAAGGGAAACTTCTGGGCCAGAAGCAGGGCCAGGACTCAGACCCAGGCTCCAGGTCAGCTCTGCAGCCTCCAGGGGAGGGGGCAGCAGGGAGCAGGGAGCCCCCCGCCTGCTGACAGGGCTCACTCGCGGAAGCTGTCAGCCAACTGATGGCAGTCCAGCTCCCCCTTTGGCTCCAGGCCCCCCGGAAGCTTCACTCCCGTCTTCCGGTCCACACACCAGCACTTGCCGCGCTGCCCATCCAGGGCCGGGTGGCACTGCCAAGACAAGGGTGTGAGAGGTCAGATCTCAGGCAGCTGGCCCGGGTCCCAGCCCAGCCCCCAAGTCAGACAGTGGCTCCAAGGTGGACTCCTGAGGGCACAGGCTTTCTTGAACATGGGTCCCCTGAGCTCACTGGAGTAAAGTTGGCCGAGAAGGAAAGGTCCAGACAGTTTTGGTGCAGAAGGTCCCGAAGCCAGGGTCCTGAGGCAGTTCTGTAGCCTCTACCTGGAGGGGAGACTGGATCCGTGGAGCTGAAAGGTGCAGCTGGATTTGAAAGGCTAGGGTTCAGGTTGGAGAAGTCTTTAATTTGGGTTCTGATTGTGTTTTAGTTTGGGCTCTGATTGTGTTGGGACTCTAAGAATAGGATTACGGTTAAGATTGTGATTAGCCGCATTGAAGTTAGCGTAGGATCAGCATGAGAGTTGCAGTTGAACTGGGAATTATGACTCAAACTTGAGTGGGGTGAGGCTTAGAGCCCAGGTCAGAAATGGAATTGGGATAGAGACAGAGGTCAAGGTCAGAACAATGAAAGCAGTTGGGCTAAAGGTTGGGTCGGGATTAGACGGGGGAGGAGGAAAAGTAGGGGGTAAAGGTGTATTTCAGAGTCAGGGTTAGAGTTGGAGTGAAGGTTGTCTCAAGGGTCAGAATTGGCCTGAAGATAAAGGGTCAAGTGTCAGAATTTTCAGTGGGATAAAAAATGGGGGGAAGGAAACACATAAACGTGTATAACACAAAGAGTGAACCCTAACGTAAACTATGGACTTTAGTTAATAACTAATGATCAATCGTAGTTCCTCAGTTGTAAAAAATGTACCACACTCATGTTAATAGGAGAGGCTGGGGGTGGGAAAGTAGATGGGAGCGCCGTACTTCCTGCTCGGTTTTTCTGTAAACTTAAAACTGCTCTAAAAAATAAAGTCTATTGATTTTTTTAACGTGGGGGGGCAGATTTTAAAAATTGGGACAAGGAGGAATTCCCTGGCGGTCCAGTGATTAGGACTCTGCTTTCACTGCCGGAGGGCCCAGGTTGGGGAACTGAGATCCCACAAGCCACACGGCGTGGTCAAAAAAAAGGAAAAAGAAAAATTGGGACAAGGATAAAATTGGTATTGGGATAAAGGCTGGAGGGAGGTTTGGCGTTGGTTTGGCGGGGAGACCTTTGTGGTCCTCCTCCATTGCACACCTCTTCATAACCTCCTCATGCCATCCTGGGGTGTGCAGACTCGGGGGCAGCCTTTCTCCTCCTAGCTAGGCCCCTTCAGGCTGAGTGGTGGTCCACCTTGTGGATTCGTCTGTAGAGCACGGAGTGGGAGGACGTGTGTGCCTACACCCACAAGGGCTGGAGGAGATCCAGGCCACACCCAGCACGAGGCACCCCACCCAGTGTCCTGCCCAGATATGCCACCCTTCCGAGTGAGCCCGACTGAGACAGGCCAGAGATGGGGCTGGAGCAGGCCAACCTCGTTGACCATCCCAGCATCCTGGGGGCTTGTCAGAAGAGCCCATGTTCTAAGGGCGTAAGGAGGTACAGAGGTTTCTGTATTCCTGTCTTGTCTCCTGCCTTGTCCTTCCTCTGCTGCACCCAAAGTTCCCGTCTCCAGCCGTCAGGTCTGGCTTCACCTCCAGCCTGGCTGAACCCCAGGTGGTTTGGCGGCTCAGCCTGGGGGAAGGGGCAGGCTGAGTTTCCTCCTCAACTCTTCAAGACCTAGCCCCTCCATTCCCAGATGAAACCTCAGCCATGAGGAGTTCCCTGGCAGTCCGGTGGTTAGGACTTCACGCTTCCACTGCGAGGGCCTGGGCTCGATCCCTGGCCAGGGAACTAAGATCCCACAGGCCACACGTGGAAACCTCAGACATCCAGGGACAAAGGAGAACTCACAGGAATGGAGGAAGGAGAGTGAGAGAGGGTTGGAGGCAGAGGTTGGCAGGAGTGCCAGGTCTGCATCACAGATGGTGACTACAGAGGTCATAGAAATAAGCCTGGACGGGGAGGCAGGGTAACTGGTCTACCTTTAACTCGCTCCGTGACTCTGGGCCGGCCTCTACCCCTCCCTGGGCCTCAGTCTCCTCATCTGCAAAATGAGCTGAGGTCCTGAGGTTGGGGGAGGGTTTGGGGAGGGTCCAAGGGGTTAGGTTTGGGTTGAGGAGCTCCCCCCTTCCTGAGACCTCCATCCTGGACATCCTGGAGCTGAGGCCGGGCCAAGTCGGCCGAGATGGAGACCCACCTGCTTGGGGTGGAAGTTGCCGTTGCGGTCGCAGTTGGGAATGGGGATGATGTAGAGGTCCTCGTGGGTGCGGCTCTGCGAGGCGGCCAGCCGCTCCAGGGCCCGGTGCAGCTCACTCTGGCAGGAGCCCTGGGGCTGGAGGAGGGGGAGGATGAAACTGCTCAGCAGAAGGGAGAGAGGCAGGAGGACCAGGGCTAGGGGTCAAATCAGGACTGCGGGCTCTGAAAGGAGGGTTAAGGCCTGGAAGCTGAGCAGGGCCCAACGAGGTAAAAGGAGGAGCTCGGGCTCAGGGGACACTGGCGGGCAGAACAGAGGGACATTGAAGAGAGGGCCTTGAGCCAAAGGGCTTCTAAAAAGGAGGGCTATGATGTGAAGGGACCTTGTGGGGAAAGGAAATCTATGGTGAAGGACAGGAAGGGGATGATTTCTAAACAGGAGTGACGGATGAAATCATATAATTAACAACTTGTAAGACCCAGGCACAGATCCATCAGAAACACCCACCAGAACGGACATTAGCCAGACCCTGGAGCAGGGTCCCAAGGCTCCCTGCTACGGCCAGCATGAACCCTTTAGCTGCTGAGAAGCTCTGGGGTGGGGACTCCCTGGGAAGGGCCAAGAAACATCAGGAGGCTTGCGGCCACTGCTGTTCACCAACCAGTACGGAAGCGTCTCAGTGTTTAACGATAACTTCAGCTATCCCAGTGTCTAGAACTGGTGAGCAGGAAAGGAATTTCAAGAAGAGGAGTGAGGACTTCCTGGGTCCTGATGACGCATACTAGGTACATCTTGCACACAGCAGACACCTAAAGGATGTTTGCTGAATGGACATTGTCCAGATCTGGTGATGGTGGTGGTGTGTGTGCCTACGCACGTGAGCATTTGGTCAGAGATCCTCACCACAGGCCGGGCTTCCTCCCGAGGGACCCCGATGACCTTCATCTTGCCCCCACTGGTGCTCCGGTCTCGAATTTTGGCGAAGTGCTTCTGCAGGCACCTGCGGTCGTGGGCGCTGCAGGGGCTGAAGCTGTTATTGGGGTGATCACCCTCGTCCTTGTCTGCAATCAGGCCAACATGGGGAAAGGTCAGCGATGGGAAAGGACAAGGCAGCACAGCAACCCCGCCTCCCACCTGCTTTCTCCTTCTTAGGGATTCTCCAGCCTGGCGCTGGGGAAGAGCAGGGGCTCTGGGGGGTGCGAAGAAATGAAAGCAGCACCCCGGTTTCTTCCCCACTCCCCAGGATCTCCTCAGGAGAATATTCCTCTTGACGTCCTTGATTTGTCCCTCACTCCACCCAGTCCAGCCCTCTGATGAGTCACCAGCTGCAGCTGCCCAGACAGCAGGAGGGTCCCCTGGGCCCTGCAGGGAGGTCTCAGGCAGGCAGGGGGCCCCACACCGAATCTCATCCCCCTTGCATTCAGTTCTCCCTACCATCCCCCTCCCGGTCTGCTCTTTCTTCCTCTCCTTTCCTACTCTTTTCAGCATCTCGCTGAGCCAGCCAGGGGATCCCCAGGGCTGTCGGCTCTGCTGACCCTCTTCCAAATGGCCAGAATCAAAGTTTCCAAGAGTGATGAGAAATCTGGCCCCAAAACTCTCTCCATTGGCTGCACAGGAGAAGTGGGAGTGGGTGTGTATGCCTGCATGTGAGAGTGTGTGTGTGTGTGTGTGTGTGCGTGTGTCTGAGACACTGTGTGGTTCCAGGACCAAGAGAACACCCTCACACATCCCTTCAGCCCCCACCCCCACCCCAAAGTCTCCCGTCCTTACATTTCAGACCCCATCCAAAGTGCACATCTGTTGCCCAGAGCCAGGGCACCGGGGACGCGGAGATGGGGGTGGTGAGGCTGAACCACCGCGCTTTCCCTGGGCTCTCCTAAAGGCTCTATCCGAACTCCAGAAAGACCCCATCCAGAAGTCCCAGAATTGTAACCGCTGCTCCTCCATCCAGGCGGCCAAAACCAGAACACAGGGCTGAGCTGGACAAAGAGATCGCAAGATCCCTCTGCAGATCAGAGCCACCTCTGAAATGCTCGGGTTTGGCAACTTGCTGCCGGCCTGAGTGCAGAGCCCCTGCCAGCATTCCAGATGTTGGCAGCAGGACAGAAGGTTACATCTGGTTTGCATCAGGGTTTTTTTTCCTGAGGAGTTAGCAGGTTCCTCCATGATGGCAGCGGTCCCAGAGCTGCCTCTGGGTTAAATGGTATTTTTCTGCCGAGCCAAAGTTAGTTGGGGGGTTAGTTCTCTTTTTATTCTCCTAGTTCTGGGGGTCCAGGGGGAAGCACGTGGATAAAGGGAAACCAGGCCAGGAGGAATCTAGACCCCCAGAAAGTCTTTGTCAAGATTCCACACCAAAGGTTATGTCTAAAATTCAGTCACCGAGGATGGGAAGAGGTTTTGTCACTGATGCAGGGCTGGCTTAGAGAAAAGCAACGGAGGGAAGGAATAAATGAAGCAGAGAGATATAATCCCTCCTTCTGCCCATTTAACATCCCAAGAAGGACAGTCTGGAGGGGACTTCTGTCCCAAAAGATCAAGTTCCCGGAGGTCAACCAAGGAGAAGCCACGACAGCAAGATTTCCCAGCTGGTGTGGGCAGCAAAAGAAGGGGCAGATCAATTTCAGAAGACCAGGATTGTGCAAAGGGGGCCATAGGAAGATAGACCCCAAGCC
The DNA here is from genome assembly GCF_949987515.2 of Delphinus delphis. NCBI lineage: Eukaryota > Metazoa > Chordata > Mammalia > Artiodactyla > Delphinidae > Delphinus > Delphinus delphis. The sequence goes on from NC_082701.1 coordinate 20,775,438, forward strand.
CCCAGGCAGGAACCAGAGAGAAGACCTGAGATCCAAGCTCTTCCCTGAAGACCTTCCCAAGGAAGCTTCTGGCTAAGAAGGCCCAGGCTGGCCAGTGACCACCCCCCGCCATCACTGCGTCCGCCTTGCCCAAAGCCACAAGACTAGTGGATGGGGTCACAGCACTGCAGGTGTGTAGGCTGGAGCTGGGGATTGGAGAGAAAGCAAATAGAAGACCTAAAAGAATTAAGAGATTTGTCTTGGAACCACAGAAGCGGAGAGAGCTTAGAACAAAGGGGCCACCATTCTACCTGGAAAGGCTCTAAGGATCCCAGGGGCTCATTTGACACAACCCACGACACTACCTTGAGGGCCCCCTTCAACCGGAAAGGTTTTGTTGTTCTTCCTTCGAGTTTGCATTCCTTTCGTGACCATAAAGGAAAGCACGGCTGTGCACAGTGACACTTGTCCCTCTTGGTAAGTGGCCAGATGTTCTTAGGTTCCCTAGGAAGAGTTTTCTAATGCACGGGGCTGCCTCAGGAGATAGAGTTCTGCCCTGGAGGTGTGGCACGTCAGGGTGGCAGAGGTCTCAAGGACCCGGAGAGATATGCCGTAGAAATTCGACTACTTTCCAACATTGTGTTTCTATGAGTCAAGTTCACAAAAACACTCGGGGGAGGGATTTTTTGTTTTAACATCTTTATTGGAGTATAATTGCTTTACAATGGTGTGTTAGTTTCTGCTGTATAACAAAGTGAATCAGCTATACGTATACATATATCCCCATATCTCCTCCCTCTTGCCTCTCCCTCTCACCCTCCCTATCCCACCCCTCTAGGTGGACACAAAGCACCGAGCTGATCTCCCTGTGCTACACGGGGGATTATGAAAGGATATTTGGAATGATCGTCCCTTAATTTAGGACGTGCCATGAAGGAAGACAACTGGGTCCACTCGCTGAACCCCGGGGACGTGTAGGGCATAGGGCGAGCTTGGAAACATAGCTCACGTTCTTGTATCAGCAGGGCTCCCGTCACATGGGGCATATCAGCAGGCAGCCTGCCCGGCCTCCCCCACCTTGGTTTCCCCACCACCCAGCACACTTAGCTGCGGCTTGTGTCTCAGCTTAGAGTAGAACACGGCCGGCAGGGAGAGTGGCTCCGTACTGCCTCTCTCAGGGGCAGGGGTACGCAGACCATGTCCCTATCTGCCAGCTCAGACACAGACAGGCTGGGACTCAAGGATCACAAACATACACAAACAATCACGTGTCCGGACACACACTGGTCCACGCGTGCACACCCACATGCACCCAGGCGCCCTGACCCTGCCCTGGCCACAGCACAGTGACTGCACCCCGGCTGTTGACTTTCCACTTAATCTGTAACTTCTTTTTGCCCAGTCTTGTTTAACTGGCAGACTGAGACCCCACCCCAGGATCCACCCTAGGCACTAGGCTTGGGAGGGTGAGGGTCATCGCCCTGAGTCTCTAAAAAGAACGTTCACCTCCCCATCTCTAAAACTGGCTGAATTCTTGCTACTTCCCTGCTCATGCAGGGGGTCCATCCTTCTCGTGCTGCTCACCCAGGTGGCACCCTCTGGAAAAATCGCAATCCTGGTGGGTTCCCCTCTGCGTGGGAGCCGAGTCAAACCTGCCCGCCCCCCACCAAAGGTCGGACCTCCCGACATCTGAAAGGCTTGTTTGGGAGGCGGGGCTTCCAAGGTAGGCCAGGTCACCTCCTCTTGCCCCGCTGGAGCTAGGCCAACGACATCCAGCCACAGGGGAGACCTTGGTCTTTGCTCCAGCCACAGAGGAAGGGCAGGGACCCAGAGAAAGAAGAGGTTTCACAGCTTTGCCACCAATGGCTGCAAAGTTCATGGTCAAAGCTAGAAGATTTCCTCTTCCTCGCTGCCTGATTTCATCCTCATGATTTCCCTTCAACTCCAGCCCCCACTCCCCTCAAGATGCCCAGGGTGAGGCTGTGAGGTAGGTGGGCCCAGCCAACCAGACACCATCTGGAGGGTCACCCACCCGCCCTACAACAAAGGCCTTTTCCTCCTTCCCCTGCACTCTGGCTGGAGAAGCCAAGACCAAGGTACCCAAGCCTGCTGGGTACCAGGCTTTTCTTTGAGGTCTGGCTCAAGGGGTGTCCCCCTCACCCTTGTGCCATGCTGCTGGCCTCAGACTAAAGAGTCAGAGGACAGCTGGCCCTTCCACCCTACCCCCTCCACTCCTCTGCATGTCCCCCCAGCTTTGCTCACTTGCCCTACTGTCCCCCAAAGCCCCAGCATCAGAGAAGTTAAGCTTCAACTTCAATCCATTCGGCTTCCTCTTCATCACCACCCTCATCACTGCTCCAGTATTGAACTCTTCCTCCATGCCAGATGCCCCAGCCCTGCAAGAGAGGTCCCACTGTCCCCCCTTTTTATAGATGAGGAAAAGAAGCAGTCTGGCTAGAGGAAAGGAGAACTTATCTCTGCAGCTCCTATGTCTTTAAATGGAAAGACTCCTGATACCCAAGGCACCAATAATTCTGGCTTTGCTAAAACTAAAGAAAAAATGTTAAGCAGCCATGCTCCCCCTTCCCCCCTCCCCCAAGGCACAGAATTTCTGGGAAGGCCCTGTTCCCATGACATGACTGGATTCCCAGTACTGAAGTAGGGGGGACAATATTTGCTGTGTTGACTAAAAATTAACCCAGCCTGCATGTTCCCTAACCCTGTCCCAGAGGGACCCAGAGCACAGTTTAGGATCTCCCCAGTCCAAACGCTAATCTTCCCACTGTCCACTCCCCCAGATTCCACAAGTCGAGGGTCAGTACACTGAATCAGGATTGTGGACTTCTGACACACGAGTCCCACCCCGCCCCCACCTCTGGCGGCCTGAGCTGTGTTAATCCACAACCTTTTCTGGCTTGGAAAGCTGGGACAGGGGGTCACGGCAGAGGGCACGGGGGAGGGGGTTAGCTGGGAGAGGGATGGGGGAGACCTGCCCCAGGAGCAAAGAGTGGGCCTCTGGACCATAGCAGGCCGAGGGAGGGGGCACGCTGAGTGACTGCTCTCCCCAGTCTCCTGCTGAAGCCCAGCCCCAAGAGGAAAAGGCAGGAAGAAGAGCGTGATTGACCTCTCTGCCCAACTATTCCCCAGGCAAGAAGGCCCTTGGGCTTCCCTGGTGGCGCAGTGGTTGAGAGTCCGCCTGCCGATGCAGGGGACGCGGGTTCGTGCCCCGGTCCGGGAGGATCCCATGTGCCGCGGAGCGGCTGGGCCTGTGAGCCATGGCCGCTGAGCCTGCGCGTCCGGAGCCTGTGCTCTGCAATGGGAGAGGCTGCGGCGGTGAGAGGCCCGCATACAGCAAAAAAAAAAAAAAGAAGGCCCAAGCTTTGGGACGCAGGAGGGACAGTAGCCTATCGACAGTGGAAGGCTCAGGAGGACTGCAGGGAGAGGGGCCAAGCCCTGGACGCCTGGTCTCACCAGACACCCTGCAGGGCTACTGCACAACTCTAGGAGGCGCCTTTCATGCAGTGCAGTGTGGCCCGGGCCATGGCAGGGGTACTTCTGAGAAGACTGGGAGGTAAGAGGGCATGGACACAGCTTGCTGAGTAGGTACCTAGTTTCCCCAGGGCCCCCCAGACCTCCCCTTCCCCTCTCCCGATATCTGCCTGCACTGCAAGGGTGGAGGCCAAGGCAAGGAGACCTTGGGTCCTGTAATCCAAAAGGGGCCTAGAGCTGCCTTTCGAGGCTGGTGTACACGATGTTCACAGGACACTCACAAACTGTTCACACCATGCCTCCCCAGCTCCTAGGGGAACAGTTTCTTCCACTTCAGGACGGGGTGTTCCTACCCAGCTAGGGAAGAAGGGGTTCCCAAGACCCACTGAGAGCTCTTCTGTCCCACGTTCAAGTTGGTGAGAGAGGAGGAGCTCACCAGCCATCCTAATCTGGTGCCAGATACCCGCTGGCCGGTGGAGGGTAGAGGTACGAAGCAAACGGAACCCGTTATACCCGGGGAGCCCAAGGGCTCAGCCCTCACTCCCAGTCTGGTCCTGTACCAGTACCCCTCCTCTCCCACTAGCACGGGCATCTCTGCCCCAGGATCAGTGACTTACACCCCCAGAAACCCCCCACCCCCGCTTCCCAGATGTGCTGGGTGTCAGGCTGGCATTTCTCCTAGAATGTTTTCTGCTGACCTATCGCTCGCTGCCCAGGGGCAGGAAGGGCAGAGAGGCCCGAGGCCCAGACCCCTGGGGTCCACCTCCTTCCTGTTTTCCCTGCATCCTGCTCTCCTCTGGCTAACAAGCTGCAGAGGATTGAGGAAGTGGAGCGGTCTGGGACCCAGGGCAGGAAGCTTGGGGCCGGAGTCCCAGCATCCGGACTGCAACAATGGAAGCTTCAAGCACCAGGAAAAGAGACAGAAACAGACAGAGGCCCAGGGAGAGCAAAACAGAATCGGAGAGGGAACAAGAAACAGGCAGAGGTAGAGAAAGGCAGACAGAGAGATTCTGAAAGCAACAGAGAAAGACAGGAACAAAGACAGAAAGAGAAACGATGACAGAGTCAAGAGAATGAGCAACGGAAAGAGACTGAGATGAAAGTGAGCAAAGCAGGGCAACAAAACAGGAAAAGGAATAGAATAAAGAGAAAGAAACTGATAACGGGCAGGAGATATTGAGGAAAGGAGAATCTGAGAATGTTGTTAGTGAAACTAGAGGTTGAGAGACGCAGCAGGAAAGAACAAAAGAATAAGAGAAAGAAGGAGAGAGACAGAAAGACTATAAGGGAGAAACTGAAAGTCTCACTGAGAAATAGAAACAGAGAAAGTGTAAGAATGAGTTTAGGGCCAAAGACCTTCTAAACCTCTCTCTCCCTTTCTCTCTCTCTCTCCCCACCGCCCATCCCTCCGCTCTCTACTGCCTGTCCCGTTAGGTTTCTGCAGCTCTGGGCTGGGAGCCAAGACTTGCTTCTCTTCTGCCACCTCAAATGGCACCTGCCAGGAGAAAGGAGCAGGGTGCCTGTGTACCAGGGCAGGAGGTGGTGTCCAGGCCTGGCAGAGAGACCCCTGTCTTCCCAATACCTCTCAAAAAGCTAGGTGAGCCGGCCTGGGGCTTTGAGGAAGGGCCACTCTGATGCCCCTCACCACCAAAGCCACTCTAATTTACATGTCCCACTCCACCCCACCTCAATGTCAAAAGGCCAAGCCCTGGCTTCGCAGACCCCTGGGGCCTCCACTTGTGTCCAGGGTGAGGGGAGGTCCCTGGATCAGGAACAGAACGCCTCCACTGCCACCAACCCCATCCTCCAGGTATATGGCCCTAGACCGCTCACTTGCAGGCTGTGGCCTGGGCCAGGTCACTTCATTTTCCACGCTTGCCCCAGCAGCCAGGACTACCATTGAGACCTCTCTTCCCAAATAGACACCCCTGAGATGGAGGGATGGGACAGAGTCCTCTTAGATGGTGGCAACAGGCTGCTAGGGACTTGACAGCAGTTTCCTTGGCTGACCCTGTCCCGTGCCAGTCGGGCCCTGCCACATACCTGCCTTCTGCTCAGCTCACAGGGGATTTTCAAGAGCCTTTCAGGCCAACCCGAATGGGGAAGGGGCTTCTGGGAGGGGAGGACCCCAGGGAGGGCGTGCAAGGGCTGGGGCACCTTACCAGAGGGCTGCAGGCTTTCCTGGATAGCCTCGATCTCTGCCAGTTCCATACACACGCCTTGCCCGTGCACCAGCGTGTGCAGGGGCTTCTCCACGCCCCGGGGCGGGTAGCAGCGCAGGCCGGAGCCGCAGCGGGGGGTATACACCCCGCAGGGCATCCCCTTGCCCAGGGCGCAAGTGGCGCAACAGCCGCAGCCCGGCTCTCGCACCAGCTCCTCGCAGCCCACGGGGGGGCGGCAGCGCGCCAGCTTCTCCTCGGAGCAGGGCGGGCAGTGGATGGCTTCGTCGCCCAGGCTCGGCCCGGGCCCGGCGGCCAGCAGCAGCGCGGCCACGAGGCACAGGGGCAGCATGACCGGGCGAGGACGGGGCACGGGCGGACAGCGGGGGACACAGAGGCAGCTCCCGGCGCGCCTGGAGGACCCGACCCGGAGGGCGCGGGGACACGGGGCGGCTCCGCTGGCGGACAAGGACGAAGCCGAGGAAGTTAGCAAGCGGGCCGGAGGAGAGCGAGCCTGGCGCTGCGCCGCATCCTCGGCCCGGCCCAGGCGGCTGGCTGTAGGGGGGCAGGGGTCTGAGCTGCTGCCCGGGACCGGCTCCCCCGGACTTTATACCGGCCCCTGGCCACACCCCCAGCGCCTTCCCCGGGGGGGGGAGGGGGAGGGGCAGGGGGAGGGGAGGGGGGCCCAGGGAGAGGGAGAAGGAGAGGCGGCGGTTAGGGGGAGGGGGCGCTGTCCTAAGTCGTCGCTGCTGCCGCCGCCGCCGCTACTACATCGGAAAGTCCTTTTCTGCCGCAGGAGAAGGCGGCGCAGTTTGGAAGCCACGGCAGGCGCCGAGAGCGCTTCTGAACCGGAGCCCGGGAGGGCAGCGAAGGGCGAGCGAAAGCGAAGGGGCGGCTCCGTGGCCCCCTCCCCCGACCTGGGAGGATTCTCCCCGGACCCCACTGAGATGGCCCCGCAGTCCCCCCGCACTGAGAGCGCGGCGACCTCCTAGCCCGGACTCCCAGCTCCGGGGATTCAGTCTCCCTGGCCAGAGTCCTTCCCACCCCACTCCAGTGCTTCCAGTCTCATCCGCTGGAGACCAAGTCTGGTGAGGAGGGGAAAGGGGGCCCTGAAGGGCCTAATGGCCCTAAGAGGTTGATAGGCTCTCTCCCCACTTGCCCCTTCCAATCTGCCCCTGCCCCCAATCTCCCCAGGGTTCATTTGGGCCCCTGTCCCCTCTGCCTTACACAGGATGGCATCAACAGAACTCGCACCGGGAGAGGGAGGTGCCAAGACGCTTGCGCCTTCCTGGATGTTTGCTTCTACTGCCCAGACCCACCCCCAGAGGGATGTCAGCTGAGGAGATGGCCACTCTCAAGTGCACATTGCATACTGCACAACTCCAGGGGGCACCATTTCTCCGGTAGTCATCGTAGACTTGTATAGCTGTTGTGACTGCTTTCCAGCAGATGGCACTCAAGCGTTTTGAGAAAGGGGTGCCTTTTTCTAATGCACCCAGCAGTGCTATCTGGGCTAGTGTCAGGGGTGGCTAGGCCCTCTGTGAGATCCTGTTGGTGCCTGTACCCCCTACCCTTTGCCTCAGTCTTGCTGGGACTAGGAGAGGTTCTAGAGTAGCATGTGGAGAAGGGACTCCTCTCCTAGGTGGTCTCTCAGGTCCCCCCGGGGTTTACCCATCCTCCCCCACAAAACTTTCTGCTATCCTGGAGCTGATTTCAGGGTAACGGCATACCTGGCGACCTACTGTGGATTTGTTTGGCTTGGCCTAGAGAGCTGCAGGGCAGCCAAGCTGAAGTGCAGATCAGAGACCCTCTTCCTGCTTCCTCTCCCAGGGAAGGGGTTTTTTCAATCTCCCAGGGATTGGGCCCTCTCCTACTTTCTGCAAGTACAGACTGTCCAGGTGAGAGGAGGAAGAGGAGCTAGAAGCTGGACCTGCAGGGGCAGAACCAAAAGTTGCAAACTGACGGCACCTACTGGCAACCATAAAGACTGCAGGAGGGCTGGGGAGTTATGGCCGAGGACAAGATTCTGGGATTCTCTCTGCGCCGTCTCATGGACTACTGGGGTCTCTTCTGCCCCATCTGCCTTGGAGAAGGGTAAAGAGAACCAGGATCCTCAAGTCCCTGGGGGAAGCCTGGCCTGTCCCTGATTCAGAAAACTGCCCCCAGGCCCCTCCCCGTCCTTCACCATCAATGGACCCAGTTCTGCCACAAAATTATTGTGTGAACTTGGACAACACCCCTTGGAGCTCGAATGTTCCTAACTGCAATGGAGGTAGGTCATCTCCACCTAGCTTAGCTTTTGAAGCTCTTGTGAGAATAAAATGGGACCAGGAAGAATAGTTCTGATCCCAATGCCAGACTTGTCTTCTAGAGACCGCAGACCTGGGAGGCATAAAGGTACTGGGACATGGAGGAAGGAGGGCAGAACTGGCAATGAAGCATGAATGCAGGTGAGTGTAGGAAATCTGGACAGGTTTCCAGGTAAGACAGATGCCCACACTCCTACCCCAGCAGCCCCCCCAATCCATCCTCGGGCTCACCCCCATCACCATCTAGGATAATTCCTGGGAGGCAGGAGAATGAACACGAGGAGGCCCCCCCCCACCATTCATGCAACCCACCTTTACTGAGCACCTGTTGTGTGCAGGCTTTGCGCTACATCCAGGGGATCCAGACACAGCTGAGACCACTGTCCGCCCTCAGGGAGCTTACTGCCTAGTGAGGGGAGACAGACATGTGAATAAAATAAGTGCAGGTGCCCTGGGGGTGTTTATAGGGGGCAGAGGGCCAGAGGCACAAATGGTCAGTTCGACCTCCAGGGCGTGGAAAGACTTCATGGAGGAGGTGACCCTTGAGCCAATGGTCTTCCATGCTAGAGGAACAAACACAGGTAGCATCAGGCTAACCTGGATTCTATCCCAGTTTTGCCACCAAGGTCACCGGGGAACCTGAAACAAGTTACTCTCTGAGCTTCACTTTTTTTTTCTTTTTTTCTTTTTGACATCTTTATTGGAGTATAATTGCTTTACAATGGTGTGTTAGTTTCTGCTTTATAACAAAGTGAATCAGCTATACATATACATATATCCCCATATCTCCTCCCTATGGCATCTCCCTCCCACCCTCCCTATCCCACCCCTCTAGGTGGTCACAAAGCACAGAGTTGATCTCCCCGTGCTACACAGCTGCTTCCCACTAGCTATCTATCTTACATTTGGTAGTATATGTAAGTCCATGTCACTGTCTCACTTCGTCCTAGCTTACCCTTCCCCCTCCCCGTGTCCTCAAGTCCATTCTCTACGTCTGCGTCTTTATTCCTGTCCTTACCTGGAAAATGGTAAGAAAGAAAAACGGGTGGGGAGGGAAGAGAGAGAAAGAAAGAGTGGCCCGTGCAGTACCCAGCAAACAGTAGACACCAAATGTTTGCTCCCTCGTGTCCCTCCCTGGTGGAAACTAACTTCTCCATGTGGCTGGAGATCCCTCGGTGGCAGGATCTGTGTGTCCCCCACCAGACCAGAAGTTCCCAGTGGACTGGGTTTAGTATCTCCTCCTCCTCTGGCCTGCTGGTGTCTGCGAGAGGCTGTATATAAAGGGCATGGGATTTGGAGTCCCTGGACCTGGGTTCGAGTCGCAGCACAGCCACTTAAGAGCTTTGTTACTCTAGAAACTAACATAACATTGTAAATTAACTATACTTCAATTTTTTTAAAAAAGAGTTTTGTGACTTTGGACACACACTTAATGTCTTGAAGGGTCATTTTCATCCTCTGTTAAAGGAGAGAGAGAGAGAGAATCATTGGGCTTGCCCCACAGGATGATTTCAAGAAAAAGTGAGATAATGGAAGAGAAAGGGCTTTGGAACCCGAGGAATGAGAAGCAGATGCTGCGTATTGGTTTTCTCCACCTGACTGCTGTCTATTTGACGACAGGGAACCCCCCAGAGGCAGAAACCTGGTTCTCCTTCTCTGTGGTCTTCCCCAGCCCAGGGCTCTACGGGTAAAAGAAACTCTTCCTTCCCCTCAGCATCCCTGTCTGTCCCTCACCTCCTGGACACCCAGTGGGGCCAGGAAGATGCTCCTAATGGAGGGGTGAAAAGCCTCGCTCCCTTCAGCCTCTTCCACCCCACACCCTCACTGCCTTGTTGCTTAGAGTCTCACTAGCTCCCTTGTTAGGTCAGTATCAAATGTCTACTGGGCTCCAGCTGGGCTTCTTAGATAATCAATAAGAAAAAGAGCTCTATTCCCAAGGGAAAGACACAGTCCTGTCCTCAGGGAAACCCCCGATCTGATGGGCTTGCCCCAGGGAGCATCTCATAGGATGGAGTAGGCAAAGTGTACATAATGATGAAGATTAACATTTAATGAGCGTGGACCTCACACTGGACATGTTCTGAGTGCTTCACTATGTCCCCTTCACAACAACCTCATGAAGTAGTTAGTCACTCTCATTATCCCCTTTTTAAGATAGGGAAGGTGAGGCACAGAGAGGTATGTAACTTACTCAAGGTCACACAGCAAGTAAGTGGAAGATCAGGGATGTGAACCCAGGCAGCCTGGCTCCAGGGTCTGTGTGATTAACCCTTATGGTTTACTGCCTTCCAAAACAGCTGGTCGGAAGCATTGTAAACAAATGCTGAGAGCAAAAGACTACGGTGCAGCGTGCAGGCTAATCAGAGCAGAGGGGACATTGATGTGGGACGGGGCCCCAGGCCTCCCCATAACTTTGGCTTCCCAGCCCCTGTCTGGCTGCCCTGCACTGTCCACTGTGCCCACACCAAATAGGGAGCTCAGCTTCCCTCCATGTTGGCTGATGTCCAAGCCCCCGATACAACATCCTTCGTAGTCGCCCCAGGTGTGGGCTGAGCAATGGCATCTCAGTATGGCTGCCTCCTTGCCCACCTGGGCCCCACACTTGGTGAGACCAGATCAGGAGAGCAAGGATCTCCACAAAGACTCCACAGCACAGAGGGAGGTCTGGTCCAGAGGACAGAGCCTGAGTCCTTCCCGCAGGTCATGCAGCTCCAGAAGTGAACACCCAGGCAGGGGAGAGAGTGGGGAAAGGAGAGCCCATCTGCCGTTGGGCTGGCCGGGATCCAGTTTCATATCTCCAGTCCATCCTGCTCTGCTGCTTGCGAGCTTTGTGGCCACTTGCCCTTCCTCGGCTTCAGTTTTACCACCTGTAAAATGGGGGGAGGGGAGCTCATTGAATTGTGAAGTCCTTTCCAGCTGGAGCAGTCTAGGAATCTAGAACCTCTGGAGTTCTTTTACATGGTCCTAGACCCAGTGTTGGCATGGCTTCCAACCCTCCAGAGTTTGCACTGTTTCCAGGCTTACTGGCACTGGCAAAATCTCTGTCTCATTGCTCAAAGCCTGCACAGCAGATGAGCCGAGTGAATGATGCTGGGCTCTTTGAGAGCTCTGTCACCACCCAGAGACGTGATAAGGCTCTCCCAAAGGCACACAGCGAGTAAGTAATCCAGCCAAGACGTAAGCGAGATACAGTTACTGCCTGCTGCAGACTTAGCCCCCTGTGCCATGCTACCCCTGCTGCCAGAGCATCGCCAGCAAGCCACGGGTTCGAGACTCAGGGAAGGTGGAGATGGGGGCAGTGGGCGGGGGAGAAAAAGCAGATGCTACCTGGGCGAATCTATTCAGAAGACACTTGCAAAAGTAGAGACACAGAGGCAACTCCGGGCCAGGAGAGACAGATGTTAGGGTGGGAAAATCATCCTCCCTGCCTCCCATGACACCTGTTAAGAGCAAGGTGTCTGCTTGCCAGGTGCCTCTTGGCCTGATAGCTCAGAAGCTCAGAATCAGAGCAGACCCCAAGTCCTTTCCACACACTCCCTGGAAGACTCCAAACCCTGCCTCTTACTCCCTTGGCCCTGGAGAAAGAGTGCTACCTACCCCTTAGAAAATCCCAAAGAGACTCTACCAAGGGACTGCTGACCCCACAGAATCGCCCCCAAAAGAGCTCTAGGATTAGAGACCCCACAGAGGAGTCCTCAGAGTCAGTAAAACCCAAGAGACAGGGCCTGGGTTCCAGAGAGATCCCAGCACTCACACACACAGGGGCCCTATTCCCCAGCCGCATGCGTCACCCTCTCCCTACCAGCACCAGGAGTTCACAGATATCCCCGGTCGCACCTTCTGCTTAGTCCCAGACCTCCCTTCTGGCCCCGTCACCCCACGTCCAGAGCCAAGAGCTCTGGCCCCTCACATCAGGCTTGATGTCTCACCCTTTCTTTCCTCCCCACCCCCGCCCACTTCACCCCAGCCTTCCTCTTCTCCCCACCCAGGAGAACGTCCTGGTCAGAGGAGCTTCCCAAACTTGGTAACCAACATCCCAACACCACTGGGGAAAAGTGAGGAAGACACACCCGCCCCAGGACAAGTGAGTAGACTGCAAGAAGGGAAGGGGGAAAGGAGTAACTATGGCCTCCATTCCCTCATCTGCAAAATAGGGATGATAACCATACCAGCCTCGTAAGGTTGTTACAAGACGCTGTACAGAGTGCTTCCTTCTGGTTATACCTCATTTAATAAATACATATGGAGGGCTTCCCTGGTAGCGCAGTGGTTGGGAGTCCACCTGCCGATGCAGGGGACGCGGGTTCGTGCCCCGGTCCGGGAAGATCCCACATGGCGCGAAGCGGCTGGGCCCGTGAGCCATGGCCGCTGAGCCTGCGTGTCCGGAGCCCGTGCTCCGCAACGGGAGAGGCCACAACAGTGAGAGGCCTGCGTACCGCAAAAAATAATAAATAAATACATACATATGGAAAAACATAATGGAATACTACTACATATCCTCCACCAGACTTGGTAACGATTTTAAATTTGACAGTACCAGAATGTGGAGTAAGGGGATTCTCGTACAATGCTGGCAAGAAAACAAACTTGTACAACCACTTGGAAGCAACCAACAATCCCACCCCGAGAATACACCCAGTAGAAATGTCTGTGTGTGTTTATTTGTGTGTATTCCAAAACACACGTATAAGAGTATTCATAGCGGCATTATTCAGCCCAACATTGGAATCAATAGTAGAATAGATAAATCTATAACTGAATAAACTATCGCTACATCCAACAACATAGATGAATGACACGTTAAACAGATTAATACTGTATGATTCTCTTATTCAAAAGCAGGCAAAGCTAATCTATGGTTTTAGAAATCAGGTTACTTTTGGGGAGAAGGGTGGGAATAATTACTGGAAGGGGTCTTATGGGGTACAGGTAATGTTCATTATTTAGTTACATAGTGTATTCACTATGTGAATGTTCACTGAGCTAAACGTTTCTTATTTCTGCACTTTTCTGTATGTTACACTTTAATGTTTCTAAGAAAAAACTTTTTTGTTTATTTTTTTAAAGAGCCCTAGCTCTCAAGTCATCCTGCCTGGACTGGACTTCTGGCAGTAGATTTAGGATAAGTTAGCACATCTCTCTATGCCTGGGTGCCTTCATCTTTCATATTAATCACCCATCATGTTATATAGGGCGGCTATAGTGATTAAATGAACATATCTGCGTAAAATGCTTACAGTGATGCCTGCTCCTTATTAAGTGTCCAATGAGTGTTAGTTATTGGCCATGACCAGCCAGGTTAGTGAGGTGAAGAGCCTGAAACCAAACCGCCGGCACTGAATTCTGGATTTGCCATTTCCTAGCCCTGTGACTTCAGCCAAATGACATCCTCCCTCTTATCCTTAAACGCTCTCTGTTGTAAAAGAGGAACAACACCAGCCCAGCCTGATAGAGAGCTGTGCGAGAACCTACAGAGACTATCTATGTAAAGCAGTCGGCGCAGTGCCCGGCACACATACGTATTAGCCATGATGATGATTGATCACCATGGTAACCCTATAAACCCATTTTATAGATGGGACTTCAGGTAGTCAAAAGACTGGATTAAGGTCTCATGGAACTAAACGTGAGTTAAATCCTTTTGGGGGATGATAGAGCTCCACCTGGCACCCCCGCCACATCCCCTCTTTCACATAACCCCCATCCTCTTCTCTCCTAAAGCCTGTATTCCTCCCGCTCTCACCCCTCAGCCCTCACTGTTCCCAGAGGCTTGATATTTGGAGCCAGTAATCCTCAATAACTGTGCAGTCTGTTCCTCACCACCACCCAGTCATGACGATCTAAAGAGCAGCAGAAGCTGGTCCCAAAGCCAGGGGAAAACCAGACAGCCCGTAATGGAGACGAGCTTTGCCCTTAGGTTGGGGTGCACAAGCTATAGGTCAGAGAGCTCTTGCAGTCAGAGCTAGGGGTTCAAATCCCAGCTGTGCCCTGATTAACTGTGCACTGTGGGCTTGTCTCTTCACCATGATGGTCCTCAGTTTCCTCATCTGTAAAATGGGGATGCCAGTCCCTACTTCACTCTGTAGGGCTATCAGGAGTATCAAATGAGGCTATCCACATAAGTGAAAGGACATATATCCCAGAACACAGGTTACAAATTAGTAGCTCAATGTTTTGTCAAATCACACTGACGTTCAGCCTCTACTCAGGCTCCCCGCACCAGCAAACAAACAAGCAAGTATGCATTAGGAGAGGGAGGGAAGGGCCTGGAGCCCAAAGAGATGAGATGGCCAGAGAGACAGATGGATGCGGGTAGAGGTACACAGCACCACACCCCAGCCTACTCCTCCCTTTCAGGGTCCCACCCTAATGCCCCCTGCAATTCTGACACCTAGTCTGATGTGTGGGTTTTCCAACACCATCAAGACATTCTACAACACTAGCTTGGTGTCCTACAATTTAACTCAATTCTCACTGTCTACCTGGAGATGGCATCAGATCCCATAGGTTAAGGGCTCAGTCCAACAATACCACCCCCCCTCACCTTCAGATGCCAATCACAAGCTCAGGTTGTCACCTGGGCTTCTGACTGACCAGTTATATATAAGAAGTTCCAATGACGCCCCGCCTTGGGTTCAATTAATTTGCTGGGGCACCTCACAGAACTCAGAGAAACATTTTCCTTACTAGATTACTGATTTATTATAAAAGGATATAACTCAGGAACAGCCAGATGGAAGAGAGACATAGGGCAAGGTATGGGGAAAGGTGGGTGGAGCTTCTCCTACCCAGCCACTCTCTTAGCACTCTGAGTGTTCTCTGATGCAGGAGCTCCCCAAATCCCATCCTTTTGGTTTTATGGAGGCTTTATTACATGGGCATGACTGGTTAAATCATTGGTCATTGGTGATTGAACTCAATCTCTGGCACCTCTCTCCTCCAAGGTCAGGGTTGGGACCAAAATTTCTAAACCTCTGATAACTTTCTACTCCCATCAGGGCTCCTGGCTTAGCCCCATTGCCTTCCCCTACAAAAGTCCCTCACCCCAAATACATACACTCCCCTTCTGTGGTTCACCTCCACCCCTCCTGCCTCTCCTTCCACATATAGGATGGAATCAGGCCTCCTGATCCCCCTGGCTGCCAGTGGTTTCCAGAACCCCCAGGACATCAGGGATACCCTGGCCATGAAGACTCCCAGAACCACCCTGGATACCTAGGGACTGGGACTGGTGGGCTCCAGGAGCCTGGCTGTCCAAGGCTGCCAAGCCCACATGGGGTCCCATGGAGGTCAGGGACCGGTGGGGACCCTCTGGGCAAGAGTTTCCTCCAGGCCAGACAAGTCAGCCAGGTCCACTCACCTTGGCGCCCAGTCTCCTCTATCCCGAGCCCGCCTGCAACTCCCTCAACACCCTTTTTAACTTCTTTCTGGGGACTGCTCACTTATCGCTGAGCTTGAGTTTTAGCCATCATTTTTCTAGTTGTCCTGTTGCCATGAGTAGAATGTGAGTTACTGGACATCGGCAACTGGGCCTTTCTCTCCTCCTCTTCCCCCTGTTTCTTTACTTTCTCCCTCCCTCCTTTTCTTTAGCACCTCACCTCCATCCTTCCCTACAACCTTTCCCATAACAAATGCTGCTCACATGTAAGACACTGTGTCCGACGCATCCCTGTGTGGTCTTAGACTGGCACATAATAGATGCTCAGGAATATCTACTGTTGGTTCACAGACCCCCTACCCTACCTCCCCTCTCTCCCACCTATCTCTCTCCCTTTGGCGGTCTTTCCCCAGGACTGAAGAGCTCATCTCATCCTGTGTTCTACCCCCCTTCCCAGTACAGGGCCAAAAAGCAGAGGAAGGCTCCATGGGTGCCCTAGGTTTGTCCCATAGGCTTGGAGGGGCCTCCTGGAGCCCCAGGTCCATCTGGAAATGTCATCTATGCTCAGCTGGATCTCCCTGAGGGGACAGGACAGAGGACCCCTCCTTCATGGCTGCTGTCCCCTCTTTCTCTCTTACTTCCTCTTCCTCCCTGAAGCAATGTTCTCAAATCTGCCTTTCAGATCTCACCATCCACTGTTAGAGATTAATTGGCTTTGAGGAGGCAGTGTATGTAGTAGAACATCAATAGTCTGGGAATTGTGTGATCTTAGACATCTCACTTCTCATATGTCAGTGAAGCCTGTGAAAGTATTTTTTTCCCCTCAGAATAAATGATTCCAGATGCTCCCTTCATCCTCTCTTCTCTCATTTGTTTGCTCAAAATTTGTCCTTTGCAATACCCTGCTGTTCCCCTCATTCCTTCATCTGCTCCACCTCTTTCCGAGTGGCATCAGTGGACACCCTCCTCCCTACTGCCAGTACCCCCATCACTACCCCCCAACACACACCTTCTGTATTCAGGTCGCCCCAAGAAAAAGAGGTAGGAGGGTGTCTACAGAGACCCCGTGGGACTGCCCTGGCTCTGTTTCCAGAGGACAGACCTAACCCGAGTCCCACCTCTCTGCTGAGCGCACGTGAGGCATGTGGATAGAGGAGCACCACATCTAAGCACACCCCCACCTCACCCCATCCTTAGAGGTGCCCAGGTTCGATCCCTGGTCAGGGAACTAAGATCCTGCAAGCTGAGTGGCAAGGCCAAGAAAAAAAGTGATCTGGGAAGAACAGAATAGCTGAGAGAACCGGAGGAGGAGGAGGGCTTGTGAATGAGATTGCTGGGCCTGCTGACTCTTTATCCACTTTCCAGTTAGGAGTAGGATTCATTCGCCCTAGTGGAGAATTCCTCGCCTTTTCACCTCATGGGGATGCAGACTTGCTCAGGAAAAGTCTCTCCTGGGACACTTGCAGCTGACCTCTTCTGCCTCTTCTGGGTTTTCTTTCCTGCAACTCCCTCACTGGGGAGAGAGTCCAGGCCCAGATGCTCCAGGACAGTCCCAGTGTCCCCAACGGCAGCCCAGCCAACATCAGTAATAGATACTGAGCTTTCCACTGAATCCCCGGAGGATGGAGCAAACGGTTGGTACAGTGGGCCCTAGCTACCAGCTGGGGGCGCAAGCAGAGGCGTTTCCCTTCACTTTAGTGTTTGACTTTGCCGGGCCAGCCCTCCAGAGTCCTGCGCTCCTGAAACAGGGTTTTTGCTGCTGGTATGCTGCCCCCAGGTGGACAATGAGAGTACTGATAGTACCGTTAGCGAAGAGCCTCCTGGGGAATAATGGGCATCGTACAAGTGCTGAGGATTCCAAAGACGCAGGCAGTCCCTGCCTTCAGAAGTGCTTGTGGTCTGAACACGGAGCCCTGCAGGTAAACACACCATGGTCAGTGCTGCGTAATAGAGAGAAATGCCCTGGATGCCAAGGAAACAGAGGAGCCAGAGTGGTTAGGAAGAGCTTCAAGGGAGGAGACTTCGGATCTAAGTCTTGAAAGGTAAGTAGAAATTCACAATCTTGAGGAAATCACCTAACCCCTCCAAGCCTCAGTTTTCTCAGTTTAAAAGGTTTTTGTAAAGATCGGGGGGGAAATTATGTAAAGTGCTTATTATAGTATCTAGTACCTAACCGGCACTCAGAAATTTACATATATCCGATTTATTCTAAGGAACTGGCTCCGATTATGGGGGTTGACAAGTCTGCAATCTGTAGGGCAGACCGGCAGCCTGGAGACTCTTGCAGGATTTCTATGTTACAGTCTTGAGGCAGAATTCTTTCTGGGAAACCTCAGTTTTCTGCTCTTAAGTCCTTCAACTGATCAGATGAGGCCCACTGGAATTATAAAGGATTACTCCTTTTACTTAAGGTCAACTGATTGTAGATGATGCTAATTACATCTACAAAATACCTTCACAGCAATATCTAGACTGGAGTTTGACCAAACACCGGATACCCTAGGGTAGCCAAGCTGACAGAAAATTCACCATCACAGACATCATTCCAAGCAGAGGCTACTCCAAACAGGGGCTATATTACATTTCCCCACTTGATTAGGCTTTTTTTTTTTTTTTGCGGTACGCGGGCCTCTCACTGCTGTGGCCTCTCCCGTTGTGGAGCACAGGCTCCGGATGCCAAGGCTCAGCGGCCATGGCTCACGGGCCCAGCCGCTCTGCAGCATGTGGGATCCTCCTGGACCGGGGCACGAACCCGTGTCCCCTGCATCGGCAGGCGGACTCTCAACCACTGCGCCACCAGGGAAGCCCTGATTAGGCTTTTTGAAAAATCACTCTGTTAAACGAGTAAAACATACGTGTTTAAATAATACTAGGCTTGAATCTGATAAATAATTTATAGCACAATTCATAGAAATGTAAACTCCAGTGGGCTTGAGCTCTGGTGCAGCTCCAGGCTGGGCACTGGCGGGGGAGGGGAAGACAAAGATGCAGACATACCCTGATTTAAACCAACTCAATGCACAAAAAGTTATATTTGCAATCACACAGTGTTAAAACAAGAAGGGCTCCCCCCCTTAAAAATCATTTGCCCAGGGTTTTTTTTGTTCATTTTTGTTCGTTTGTTTTTTTAATGTAAGCAGTGGATCATCATTTTCAAATGAAATCTTGCACAGAATCTTACACAGGACATAGAAGATGAAAATGGAGCTTCTCTGGGTTGAAGAACCTGGGCCTCACCTCCTCTAACCAACCTCCCCATTCTCACCATCACCTCTCTAAGACTGAGGAAGGCATAGGCTTCAGTTTACAGGTGGGGAAACTGAGACCTAGAGAGAGGAGATGTGCCCAAGGTCATGCAACTAGTGACGACACAGCTGAGCTAGGACTTCCCACCACTACACACTGTCCCTCAATTTGGTCCAAAGATTGAGTTTTTCTGCAGTCTTCACTACTGGGTTCAATCAACTGCAAGTTTCCCCCGTATATTGAAAACCTCTCTATCTACGAAGCTCACGTTCTCACATAAACTTGTATAGTCAGGTATGCCATGTCTTCACTGAGGTGGGGAAAAGGGACAGCAGTGAGAAGGGTGTAGGGCATGGAGGAAAACAAACACTTAGAAAGCCACATGGCAAAAGGTAATGAAACAGAATTACCCAAATCCATGATTACTGAGGGAAATCTTTTAAATTTTGCTTATTTAAGCTAACTTGTCACATTATAAAAATAATATGTCTAGAATTTTAAATTTTTCACATAGGATAGAAGGGAAAACATGAAAAGTTTTCCTTTGCCTCCATATGTTTACAATTCCTTCCACATGTTTTTCAATGCATACATAAACATTTACCCAAATGGGATTATGCCCTACACAATATTCTTTACCTCACTTTTTTAAACTTAACAATATATCTTAGTGATATTTCCATATCAGTACACCTAGATCAACTTCATTCTAGAGGAAAGAAACACTGCCCTTCCAAGGGGAGTTCCCAGTGGGAGGATGGAGACCCCTCCCCCACTGAGTGGAGAGACAGGAAACACACAACACCCAGAAGAAATACTGATGAAAGGAACTCATCCGCATATGCAAATGTACTCCAAAGGTCTCGAGGGAGCCTCAATAAAAAAAGATGGCCTGAGAAGATTCTCTGGAGACTCCTTGGAAGAGGGAAATTTTGAATTGGTTTTGGAAGAATGGATTTGTTAAAATGGACCAGGATTTGGGAGGAAGGTCTTGCAAAGGAGTAGAGGTAATAACTGCTAACATGTTTTGAGCACTTACTAATTTGCCAAGCAATGCACTAAGGGCTTTGCATGTGTTACCCACCCTGTGAGGAGGTACTCTCATTATCCCCATTTTAGATGAAGAAGTGGAGGTACAGTGAGCCTGAGTGACTCGCCCAAGGTCATACACCCAGCAAATCAGGAATCTGACTCAGCTACTCAACTTCGCCCCTACAGGTGGGTGTAAAGATGGGGGCAAGGTCCAGAGTATCTAGTTTGGGTCCCTGCGGAATTGGGGGAAAGAGGGGGAGGGGGAGGATGAGGGTGATGGCAGCCCCCTCTCTCCTTGGAACTGACCCCCAATCCCTTCTTGCCTCCCAGGACTAGAGGCTAACAGGCACCTAGAACTCTCTCTTTGTGGACGATGCCTCCCAGGCCACCTGTCCCAGACTCCCTTCTTCCCCCTCTCCCACCTCAAGTCCTGCAGGACCCTCTGTGATAGGCTCTGGAAAGGAGGAGGGGCTGAAAGAGAAATAACTTGTGTCCCGAAGAGAAGCCTACCCCCACTGCCCCTCCCCACCACAAGACCATCCTGGGCTGGAGGACTGGAAGGTTGTCTTAGGTGCTTCCATATCTCATTTAGCCCTCTGTACCTTTGATAAAGGATAATGACATGGGGAAATTGAGGCTCAGGGAGGTTTCTGACTCAGGCATGTATGACTCCAAATTCCTTTTGACTCCCCAGTTCTGCTTCAGGGCCTTTGGAAAAAAGACCCACACAGTCAGGATCAGGCTAAACTGCAGGGATATTTAAAGCTGGGTACCAGAAAATAGGGCTGGAGCTGCTTATTAAATTCCCATCGCCTCATCCCCTGATGGGTCTTGCAGGGAATTGCAGGCTGGGATGAGCTACAAGATGGAGGCCAAGAGGCAGAGGCTGGATTGCCATCCTTGGGGGAGGATGCCCACCTACCCTTACCACCTGGGGCCTCTGTGTTCCAAGAGGTAGAAGGCATGGCTGGTCTCTGTCAGGGTCACCCTCTGTCTTGGGGAAGCTGCAGAGAATGACAGGCTGGCCCCGGAGCCTAGGACCTGCTCAGCCTTCCAGATGGGCAGAAGCTACTGGATGTGGATGGGCTTCCCTACAACTGCTCTGAGACCCTGGTGGTCCTGTGCATTGAGGCTGCCTTTCTTTTTTTTTTTTTTTTTACGGTACGCGGGCCTCTCACTGCTGTGGCCTCTCCCGTTGCGGAGCACAGGCTCCGGACGCGCAGGCTCAGCGGCCATGGCTCACGGGCCCAGCCACTCTGCGGCATGTGGGATCTTCCTGGACCGGGGCACGAACCCGTGTCCCCTGCATCGGCAGGTGGACTCTCAACCACTGCGCCACCAGGGAAGCCTGAGGCTGCCTTTCTGTATCAGTACAGAGCAGGTGTTGAGCAGGGTGGAGCTGAAAACACTCAGAAACTACTGGAGGCCAGGAGACCAAGAGGACAGGGACCAATGCCAAAACTCCATTCCTTTGGCTTTTCCAATTACCCTAGTCCATGGGCCACTTCCATCCTTGACTTCCTGTCACAACACACCCCCTCCTCACTGGCCCTCCCTGGGGCTTTGCCAGCAGAGTGGGCATTGGATACTCTGCGGTGATTTAACAATTGGTTGACCTGATTTCTTTTCGAAGGAAAAAAAGAGGGATTAAATCCACAAATTGTCATGCCAACCTAAGGAAAATCCCTGCTTCCTGATTCTGATTCTGTTAGTTTACTATTCTAAACACCTTATGTTTATGTTCTGTAATCCTCACACCACTCTGCGGTAACAGTTATTTTTCTTCTCTTTTTTGAGAGGAGGAAAAGAAAACACTGAGAAGCCTGCCTCCATCAAAACCACACGACTGGCAAATTGCTGAGTCGGGATTGAAACTAGGGGAATAATGATTGGAAGGAGGTGGTCCTGATGGGATTCGTAGTCACTCTAATTGTGCAGTTATTATTTTTTTTTTTTTTTTGGTCATTTTAACCTTGTGGATGGAGGAGGACAGAAGAAACCCATTCACACATTTAGACGTCAGAGTAAACACTTCGGTCTTTGGCATTTCCTCGTCAAATCTGGACTGCAGGGCTCAGGGAATTTAGATCAGAGGAGAGCAAAAGTAACAAGTACGAGGGCATCCTGCTGGCCGTCTGAGGGAAAAGTTATGGTCTTAGAATGGCCCCTAAACCATCCTCAACTCCTGAGGTGGTGACTATAAATTATTCCCTTTGATTGACCAGTCGCAGCCCCACGCCGCTCTTCCCCGGGGCCTGGAATGCTGCTCTCTCTTCTGTGTGGTCTCTCTATGCCCTTCTATTATACGAAAACCCACCAACTATACAGCTTTTGTTTCTTTAAAAATAAATTTGGGGGACTTCCCTAGTGGCGCAGTGGTTAAGAATCTGCCTGCCAATGCAGGGGGCATGGGTTCGAGCCCTGGTCCGGGACGATCCCACATGCCGCGGAGCAACTAAGCCCATGTGCCACAACTACTGAGCCTGCGCTCTAGAGACCGCAAGCCACAACTACTGAGCCCGGGTGCCACAACTACTGAAGCCCGCACGCCTAGAGCCCGTGCTCTGCAGCAAGAGAAGCCACCGAGCCTGCGCACTGCAACGAAGAGTAGCCCCCCCGCTCGCTGCAACTAGAGAAAGCCCATGCGTAGCAATGAAGACCCAACGCAGCCAAATAAATAAATAAATACATTTATTAAATAAATAAATAAAGTTGGGGGGTGTGGGGACGGAGTTTGAGGCAGACGCCAGAGCCTGTTCGCTGAACTGAACCAAATAACGGGGTGTCTGTCCAGAAAGCCGGCGCTGTTTCCTCAGGAAACGGAGCTAGGACTCCCGTTCTTCTCGCTAAAAAAAAAAAAAAAAAAAAAACCTCAGGATGGAGGACGGTTTTTAGATTTCGGTGGTCTGAAAGACGTTAGCAGCTCCTGAGGGATACATACCCTCTACTTTTCTCTTTTTACCCCAGCTCGGACCTCAGAAAAAACCCTCCCATTTCCACAGCGGATCGCCTCAGAGTTACACACGGAGAACAAGCCAGCCCCCGTCATTGGCTAGATTCCCTGTCCGTCTCTCGGCTACGATTCCGAGTGGTGCCTTTTGAATGTGTTCTAGTCCCGCTTCCCTTGTCTAATTGGCTCATTCGAACGGGCCCCCGGCCAACTCAGTCATTCATTGGTGGATATAAAAGGACAGCTCTGATTGGCTTTTCGGATCGGTGCCAGTGAGAGCGCCTCAGGGATTGGCTTACCTGGTTTGGGCGGGCTAGCGGAAAGCTCAAACCGGAGTGGAAGCGCTCTCTTAACCGACGAACGTCTGTGGAGAAGAGGTTTGCTCCGTGATTGTCTCAGTTTGCTCCGGCATAGTCGCTTGCAGGGTTCTCGAGCCGTCCTTCACGACCGTCACCATGGAGATGTCACCACTGCAGGTACGGCTCGCGGAAGGGTCGCGTCGCGGGGCCTCAACGCGGCCCGGCATCCCTTCGGCTGCCTGTGAGAGAGGGAGGCGTCTGGGCTGTGGTCCGGCAGAGGCTGACTGGGCGTCGGTGTTCCGCGTCGATCCGGGTCCCCTGGGCTCGGCGTGATCGCGAAGAGGCTGAAACCCCTTTCTCGTGCTAATAGCGAAGTATTATCGGCTAACCTGGCTTCTAGGGTGTGCAGTTGTGTTTTTACTGTGTCTAGGAGTTCACTTAGTCCTGGAGTAGATCGGTGGGATCATGGTCCGCGTGGGGCTTTAAGCGGCACAGACAGATGCTCTCCTCTTCTACCTGGGGCTGAAAATGGGATTGAACGCCCCTGACCTTGGAAGGTGCAGAGCAAGGCACAGGGTTCCCACTGTGCAGCCGGCAGCCCCGAGGTGCTCAAAATACATCCCTCCAGTGTTCAAAACGTTAACGTGCCCAAAGGATGGGACCCATAGCCTCGCAAACTGCTGCTGCTGCTGAATTAGAATCTATTATTTGCCTGGGACCTAGTAGGCACTCAGTAAATATGTGTGGAGTAGGTGAAAGAAGGGGGTGTATGCTATTGATGGCGTCTAACACGTAAAAATATTTCCATGTCAGATACACTTGGCAAAATAATACGTCAATTTAAACGGACGCCTGGGAACCTGGCTGCAGTAACTTAAACTGCCATGTTTGTACAAAACGATGTCAACTCCACTGATAACTACTAAAAGGTTGTGATTTCTTATAGTGTGTGTAAGCAGATCACTATGATAGGTGTTTTGTTTATGGTTTCTGATAAACCCGTGACTCAAAATACCTTCTCTTCAATTTTTAAAAAATTGTCAGCCTGTAGATGACAATATGCAAGTCAACAAAACAAAGAAAAATGAAGATGCTAAGAAAAGACTGTCTATTGAAAGAATCTATCAAAAGAAAACACAACTGGAACATATTCTGCTCCGCCCAGACACCTACATTGGCTCTGTGGAATCAGTGACCCAGGTAAAACCAAGCTAATTAAATGCAGTTCCTAAGTAGTTAAAATGTATACTTTTCCAGGTTAATTTTCCGTACTTCATTTACTTGGAGTGTCACTGGAACTGACCTAATCTATCATGTATGTTATCCTACTAATCCAGAAGACTTTACAGTAGTCATGATGGTAAAATAGAATAAATATATGGTCAAAGTAACCATATTTCTTTGCCTTATTTCCAGCAAATGTGGGTTTACGATGAAGATATTGGCATTAACTGTAGGGAAGTCACTTTTGTTCCTGGTTTGTACAAAATCTTTGATGAGATTCTAGGTGAGTGTATTCTTTTTTTTTTTTAAACATCTTTATTAGAATATAATTGCTTAACAATGTTGTGTTAGTTTCTGCTGTATAACAAAGTGAATCAGCTATATGCAGGTGAGTATATTCTTTAATACAAAGGTCCACTGGTCAGATCCTTTCTAAGAAGTATCATTCCTAGCAAACCCTCTGTAGCCAGAAATCCTATCCTTTCAAACAACAGTTGGCAAAGGTGAGGCAGTCTACTGGAATCTAGGAAGTTGACTTCTTTCCTAGAAACAGGCCTATGAATAAAAATTGCTAAATGAACCTCATTAATGATATTCCTGTGCTGCTTGAGATTTTTTTCTTTTTATGTCTTAGAGTTAAAGGATGTTTTTTAAAATACTTCAATTTTTTACCAATGTGTATTTTATCTTCTTTCAGTCAATGCTGCAGACAACAAACAAAGGGACCCCAAAATGTCTTGTATTAGAGTCACAATTGACCCGTAAGTCTCTTGCTTAGTCTTTTGTTTTTTATAGCTCATTGTTACTGTTAGTTGCATTTACTTTGATTTATAGTAAAGTTGGCTTTTTTTTAAATGGGAGTTTGCAAAAGTGCAGAAAGGTAGAAGGCTAAAATGAACAATCTATGATACCTACAATCTAGATCCAACAGTTATCAACACTTTGCCATATTTGCCCCATCTATATTTTTTCTGAATCATTTCAAAATAAATTACAGTCTTTATGACACTTCATCCCTAAATATTTTAGTAAGCATCTCCACTAACTGCTCTAAGTATTCTGGAGTCTATAGCTGTTAACTTTTTCTCATGATGCTATTCAAATAGTAAACCAGCAGGTGGTGATAGAGAATAATTTGATCTAACATTTCTGCTTATGAATGTCCCCCTTTGTGGGTAGTCAGGGTGTTGCTTCCCCTTGTTATTAGCCTGATGAGTTATAACATAAACTATACTTTAGACTCTTTTTGGGAAACGTGTTAATGATGTACTCAAATGCTCCTAAGGACTTGATATCATAGTCTTTTAAAAAATGTTAAGCTAGATTTAGTTAGTCTTTTTTGTAGATAATACTCAGTACTATTTGTAATAAGAACCATAGTTTGTTTCCGGTTATAACTAAAATATATTATCTTCTTAGAATTAAAATAACTAAGAGATAAGTAAGTCCAAATAAATTTTTAGCATTTTATTGGCGAGCAGGGAAGTTTACAGTTAATAATGTCCTTTCATATTTGTTTTGCAATGTACTTTGTTGGGTGGGAAAGCTAAGGGTGCTGGGACAGTACAGATGATCCCCTTAAAAGTGATATAATAATATTGTTTCCAAATTTTGTCCTTTTCTTTCCATTGGGCATAAATCATTTCCCTTTGTTTATCCTAACATTTTAAAATTTCCTATTTTTTCAATATTATCAGTGTCTGCTCAGGTGTTGGAAAAGAATTGATTTATTGTTTTTCTCTTGGCTCCTATTTCAGGAGTGTTAGGAACTAAGCATGCCGACGTTCAAAAGGTATTATATGAAAAAGCGTCATAAAGAAATTGAGACTTGTGAACTCATGTATTTTAGAGATAATAATATTTAAGTATTAAAAAATATTAAGCACTAATTTAACATCTGTTTTATAAAAATTTTTTTCACTCTTCTTTTCTTAGGGAGAATAATTTAATTAGTATATGGAATAATGGAAAAGGTATTCCTGTTGTTGAACACAAAGTTGAGAAGATGTATGTCCCAGCTCTCATCTTTGGACAGCTCCTAACTTCTAGTAACTATGATGATGAAGAAAAGAAAGTAACGGGTAGAGTATTGAGGAAAATAAAAAACATATTTGTTGCTGAAAAAAAATACATCTTTTAAATGACTGTCTGTGGCATAAAGGTTAAAAGCATGGAAGTAAATCTCTGTAATTGAATAACATTGCCAGTGATTAAGA
Organism: Delphinus delphis; assembly: GCF_949987515.2. NCBI lineage: Eukaryota > Metazoa > Chordata > Mammalia > Artiodactyla > Delphinidae > Delphinus > Delphinus delphis. Next base: position 20,801,719 of record NC_082701.1, read on the forward strand.
AATAAAGCTGTTAATGAGATAAGAACAATTAAATAGTATTTTACCTTTATTTGCCCAGGTGGTCGAAATGGCTATGGAGCCAAATTGTGTAACATATTCAGTACCAAATTTACTGTGGAAACAGCCAGTAGAGAATACAAGAAAATGTTCAAACAGGCAAGTAAATAGGTATCTTGTGCCTTGATTATAAATTGTACTATAGCAATTTATATTGGTATTAATGGTTTGACATAATTTATAAGCTATTACATCATGGGAAATTATTCATAAACATATATTGGGGGGGTTGGGGGGGGTTTTGGTTTTTGTTTGTTTGGGAGGGTTTTTTTTTTAGGACTTGTAAATTTGCGTTATTTAGTTCTAGTTTGTGAGATTACTTGAATTTTTTCTCTCTCCTCTATTCTTTATTTCCATAGACATGGAGGGATAACATGGGGAGAGCTGGTGAGATGGAACTCAAGCCCTTTAGTGGAGAAGATTATACATGTATTACCTTCCACCCTGATTTGTCTAAGTTTAAAATGCAAAACCTAGACAAAGATATTGTTGCACTGATGGTTAGAAGAGCATATGATATTGCTGGATCCACTAAAGATGTCAAGGTCTTTCTCAATGGAAATAAGCTTCCAGTAAGTACTTTCCTGGGTGTGGGCAATGAGGGAATTGAGATCATTGTCAAAGGCAATGCTGATTTTTTTTTTCCATCCCATATATTTTTCTTAACCACTTCTCAAATATGTTCCTGTAAAGAAAACATTATGCTACATTTTTTTAAATCAGTTAGCTCATTTTAAGTTCACTAAAGTCTTTCTCAAAGAATCTCCTAAATAAATCCTTTTGTGTCTTTTAATGACCATCCTCTTATGCCCATCAGTGAACACCATTTCATTAGTTTTGAAAAATCTTTACAATCTACTTTTTAATTTACTTTAAATAAATTTTTCATACTATTATTTTTAATTCCTGTTTAGATAAAAGGATTCCGTAGCTATGTAGATATGTATCTGAAGGATAAGGTAGATGAAACTGGCAATGCACTGAAAATTATCCATGAACAAGTAAACCCCAGGTGGGAAGTGTGTTTAACAATGAGTGAAAAAGGCTTTCAGCAAATCAGCTTTGTCAACAGCATTGCTACTTCCAAGGTAATTTTATTTTTGAATTATTAATCATGATTTACCTTTACATATAAGTATTATTGTTTAAATTTATAAAATGAACTTGAATATTTGGCTACCTTGGCATAAAGGAAGCTAAATTAGATTTTTTTTAATGTTTTATTATTATAATTTTGAGGGTAATGAATTTACAGTTTGGTATTTTTCCTCATTAGGGTGGCAGACATGTTGATTATGTAGCTGATCAGATTGTGACTAAACTTGTTGATGTTGTGAAGAAAAAGAACAAGGGTGGTGTTGCAGTAAAAGCACATCAGGTATGATACTTTAACGCAGTGTTCTTTTTCTAAAGTCAAGAAAGAGGAGAAAGGCTATAAATAAAGCAAGGCATGAGTAAGTTTTTAGTGATTTATTATCAACTTTTACTGCAGGTAAAAAATCACATGTGGATTTTTGTGAACGCCTTAATTGAAAACCCAACCTTCGACTCCCAGACAAAAGAGAACATGACTTTACAAGTCAAGAGCTTTGGATCAACGTGCCCGTTGAGTGAAAAATTCATCAAAGCTGTGAGTACTTAGAGGAAAATAAAAAATAGAAGCACCTTCCTTTATTTTCCATTGCCCTTCTCAGCCCTGCAGAAATAAAGCTTCCTCCCACATGTCTTCTCACTCTGAAAAGGAAATAAAAAAACAACTCTTACCTCTTACCAGGTCTTACCAAGCCCTTAATCACCATCTATACACCATCTATATTTACCCATTACATGTCACCAGTTTAGATCACTACTGAATTTAACCCATCTAACTGCTTACCGAGCATTGAATGCCTAAAGTTGCTCTCAGTGGACACATCCAAAACTGAATTAGTTCTCTCCGTACTAACTGATCGCCATACAAGGAACTCCCCCACCCCCAGAAAACAAAACTATTTCCTGTTTTAGTCAAAGGCCCCAACTAACCACTAGGTTGCATAAATCTAAATCCAAATTCCTTAATTTGGCCTGCGAGACCCTGCCACTTCCAACCGCATCTCAGTGCCACTTTTCCTACATTATCTAAGCTTCACTTCTACTGGCTTTAAATTACTCAAAAGCAGAGTACTCTTCCCCTCCTTAGAGCTTTTTTCACATTTCAGGCAGAGGATTACTCTGCCTGAAATGCTTTACACTTGGCTATTTTAAGTCTTTTTTTTTAAAATATTTATTTATTTATTTATTTATGCATGCTGTGCCGGGTCTTAGTTGTGGCACGTGGGATCTTCATTGCAGCATGCGGAATCTTTAGTTGCAGCATGCGGACTTCTTAGGTGCGGCATGCAGACTCTAGATGCAGCATGTATGCAGGATCTAGTTCCCTGACCAGGGATCGAACCCAAGGCCCCTGCATTGGGAGCACAGAGTCTTACCCAGTGGACCAAAGGGAAGTCCCCAACTACTTTAGGTCTTAAATGTCATTTCCTCAGGAAAGCTTTTACTTTCTACTTCTTTCCCTAAGTTTGTTCCCATATAACACTGGACATGCATTACTATATATAACATGCTTTTCACTTATCTGTAACACCTGTCACACTTGTAATTTCTCATTTTATTTCTGTCTTCCTTGTAGTAAACTAAACTCCTTGAGGACAAGGGCCATGTCTAATTTGTTTTAACCAATAGATCTCCACATGCAGCTCAGTGCCTGGCACAATATAAGTATGTAGTCAATAAATATTTATTGAATGAATGAACCCAAAGGAAGCAGCTCCCTCAGTAGTGGTAACCTGAGGCAGGAAGATGTGCCACCCTCTATCCAGACATTACTTTTCTACCTCTTTTCATCTTTGAATTCTTTTTATTTTTGTGTGAGCTCATTTGTACTCCAGATTTCTGACAGAACTCTTCTTCCCTAACATGAATCCTCTCATTTTCAGGCAATTGGCTGTGGTATTGTAGAAAGCATACTAAACTGGGTGAAATTTAAGGCCCAAGTCCAGTTAAACAAGAAGTGTTCAGCTGTAAAACATAACAGAATCAAAGGAATTCCCAAACTTGATGATGCCAATGATGCAGGTACACATTTAATCATGTTTCCAAACTTTAAATCTTGAAGTTCAGTTATTTGTTTTATTCATTAACAGCATACTGTGGGTATTTTTCCCTTGACACTTAATACTCAATGGAATATTTGTACTTTGTTAAAAATCAACCAGTTCCCTGTTATTGAACACTTGGGTCATTTCAATTTTTAGCTGTTAAAAGTAGTGTTGAGATGATTATTTGGGGGTATAAAACAAGAATGTTTATACAGTAATCTATTACCTAATGTAGAGGAGAAAAAAGTCTTCTCAACCTTCTTAGGTTCCTGGCTATCTCTGAAAATTAAACTGACAAAGACAGATTAACAGGAAAAAAGCATGTGAATTTATTTAATATGATTTTTTGTGACACCAGAAAATTGTAAGGAAATGCAGACTCAAAGAAATGGTTAAACCTAAGTGGTTTTATGCTAGTTTTGATGAAGAGTGGAAAGTTGTGGAAAGATATGATAGGATAATGATTATGAGCTAAGTATAGTAAACTTGGGGAAACTTAGCAAGGCCTTTTCATTCAGATTCTTCTTGGTGACCCTCAATCTTGGATTAGAATATTCCTTTCCACCAGGTATAAAGAGGGCATCTCCTCATGAGGGTCTTACGACATGCTTCAGGGGCGAAGTTTAACGGGGAGGTCAGGAGATCTTTCTGCTTCTACCATTTTCTCAAAATTCCGTCAGCTTAAGGTATTCAGTATGCCAAGGTGCCATATTTTGGGGTAGCATGTCTTAAACCTCATCACCAACAAATATATTAAATGTAATATGATTAAATGAATGTTTAGCAACAGTATAATTGTCATGAGAAATTAGTCTAAGAAACTTAAGACTTTATTACAAACTTAAGCTAAACTATGGATCTAATTACTTACCTCCATTTGACTCCTCAGCCAACTTGTTATGAATTGTAAATTATTTGTGTTTTATCACATGTCTGAGTTAGTATATTTGAGGTTGAACTAAATGTGCTAATATTAATTTGTTTATTTTAGGAGGCCGAAACTCCACTGAGTGTACACTTATCCTGACAGAGGGAGACTCAGCTAAAACTTTGGCTGTCTCAGGCCTTGGTGTGGTTGGGAGAGACAAGTACGGGGTTTTCCCTCTTAGAGGAAAAATGCTTAATGTTCGAGAAGCTTCTCATAAACAGGTAGAATATATAAAAACTATCTTCAGAATCTAAATCTAATTTTATAATGCAGGACTTCATGCTTGTATTTCATTCCTTTATTGGGCATTTTGAAATACACCTTGGATATTTTTTTGTTATTTTAGGAAATTGGGTACACTATAGCATATCTTAACAGATCTTTCTGACTTACTGACATATAGGCTAGTAACTCAAAATACTGGAGTTCAAGAAAACCCAAGCAACATATACTGTTGTAATTCTTTGTTCTTTTAAAGTTTATAAACAAAATAGTACATTTTTGGCTATACATCCATTTCAGATAATGGAAAATGCTGAAATTAACAATATAATCAAGATTGTGGGTCTTCAGTACAAGAAAAACTATGAAGATGAAGATTCATTGAAGACTCTGCGTTATGGGAAGATAATGATTATGACAGATCAGGTCAGATTTGTTATCAAATATTTTAAATTTTTAAATTTTATTTATTTATTTATTTTTAGCTGTGTTGGGTCTTCATTGCTGTGTGCTGGCTTTCTCTAGTTGCAGCAAGCAGGGGCTACTCTTCGTTGCAGTGCACAGGCTTCTCATTGCGTTGGCTTCTCTTGTTGCGGAGCACGGGCTCTAGGCATGCGGGCTTCAGTAGTTGTGGCACACGGGCTCAGTAGTTGTGGCGCACGGGCTTAGTTGCTCCGCGGCATGTGGGATCTTCCAGGACCAGTGTTCGAACCCGTGTCCCCTGCATTGGCAGGCGGATTCTTAACCACTGTATCACCAGGGAAGCCCGATAGCAAATATTTTAGATTGTTAACCTAAATTAAACACATCTTATTGTTGCATTGCTTTTCTGCCATGAAAGGAAATTACTTAACTGGAGCTTTGTTCATTATTTTTAATCCACATCTAATAAGATATATTATGTTTGTATTTTATGTATATTACATATATAAGTTAAGTGAGTCTGAATTTGAATAGCCTTTTTTTTAATCCCCATAGAAAAAATTTTGAGAAATTACCAGTAAGTCGATCATAATCTTTTTAGTTTCTAAACAATTCTTTTGTGTTTTGGCTTTCCAAATATTTCTAGGACCAAGACGGTTCCCATATCAAAGGCTTGCTGATTAATTTTATCCATCATAACTGGCCCTCTCTTCTGCACCATCGTTTTCTGGAGGAATTTATCACTCCCATTGTAAAGGTATACTAATTTCTAAGATACCATAATGGATATTTTAAGGCCCTACTCCTCAACCCTGGATACGCATATAACCCCAGTGATGTATGATGGTATGCAGGGGACCCAGAAGTGTGGAAAGCCACAGCAATGTGTTTTTTACCTCAGGTGTCTAAAAACAAGCAAGAAGTGGCATTCTATAGCCTTCCTGAGTTTGAAGAATGGAAGAATTCTACGCCAAATCATAAAAAATGGAAAGTCAAGTATTACAAAGGTTTGAAATGAAACTCACATAGAACTTCTCATTTTGTTATATACCATTGTACAATATTATATGGAGTAACTTGGTGTTCTTGGTTTTGTAGGTTTGGGCACCAGCACATCAAAAGAAGCTAAAGAGTACTTTGCAGATATGAAAAGACATCGTATCCAATTCAAATATTCAGGTCCTGAAGATGATGCTGCAATCAGCCTGGTGAGTTTGAGTGTATTTCATACATACCTTCTAGTTTTAGAAATCAATGCTTCAACTAGTCAATTGAAACATTTAAATTTTCATATAATAAAATGTTTTATAAAATAGATTGTTTTTAGTAAGCATATCCCAAAGAAAGGAGCCAGATATTTTAGAAACTGAGTTTTTGTTGTTTATTTGTTAACTTTTTATAGAAGAAATATTTTGGAACCATTCGTGCCAGTGACATCTTTTTCATCTTCTAATTTGTAGGCCTTTAGCAAAAAACAGATAGATGATCGAAAGGAATGGTTAACTCATTTCATGGAAGATAGAAGGCAACGAAAGTTACTTGGCCTTCCTGAGGTAAAAAAATGTTAAATATATCTCACAAAATGTACTATTTATTACCTTTAGAATTGACATTATAGCAAATTAAAGTTACTGAATAATAAGTACCTCAGTTAAAAAGTTAATGGATAACTATTTATAAATATCCTTATTCTTATTTAGACTGCTGCATAAATGTATTGGACCTGAAAGAAACTACAGAGTCAATGCACTTTTTTCCTGATTGTGCAGCACTTAAATTTATTTTGTCTTTAAAACATATAAAATACTTCATAATTCTTTGCTTTTGAGGGAGTTAACAATTATCATAGAAGTGATAATGCTAACATGTGTCTTTGTTTTATTTTTGGATTAAGCATTGTTAAGACCAGTGATATTTTTTATTTTAAACTAGATCATGTAATACTCTCTTTGGTTCCTCAGGATTACTTATATGGGCAAACTACCACATATCTGACATATAATGACTTCATAAATAAGGAACTTATCCTGTTCTCAAATTCTGATAATGAGAGGTCTATCCCATCTATGGTGGATGGTGAGTTCTGTTTTTATCATAAGATGGGAATCAATGCCCTGAAATGGTTAATTTGAGGATATTAATATTTGCACTTCTTTCATTTTAAAGGTTTGAAGCCAGGTCAGAGAAAGGTTTTGTTTACATGTTTCAAACGGAATGACAAGCGAGAGGTGAAGGTTGCCCAGTTAGCTGGGTCAGTAGCTGAGATGTCCTCTTATCATCATGGTGAGGTAAACACATAATCTATAATGTTTCCAGAAAGCATTATAGCAGAAATACCTGCAAAGTCATTCTCCAAACAGTTGATGAAAGTATAAGCTATACATCCATAGTAGAGAACAATGTGGTGAAATATATCAAACTATAAAATTGCGTATTTTTTGACCTAACAAATCTGTTTATAAAAATAATGTTCCTATAAGGATACTATAGTAGATCAAAAGATATGCAAGGATCTGTGTTCAAAGAGATTTAGTGATGTTTGCTATAACTTTGTTATGCCAAAATTTAGACATGGAAAGTGTCCATCAATTGGAAAATTATTATAAATTATGACACATCTATGAATGGAATCAGTGATATAACTTAAGTAAATCTATATGTACTAACATTGAAGAATGTCCATGTTCTATTGTCAGGTGAGGGAAAAGAAAAAAGAGGCAGAATAATACTTAAAGGAAGGATATACTCCAAATTGTTAACTTTGGTTATCACTGGGAATTGGAAAGGGCAACTTTCCAATTTTTCATATATGTCTAAATTGTTTGACTTTATATCAATACAAACATACACCTGTTCATTTTTTATTTCGAAATTGCTTTTTTTGCATTTATTATGTAAAACAGTTTTAAAGAATTAGATTGCCTATAAGTTTCTAGAACTTTAAAGGTAATGATTGTCTTGCTTGTTGCTTCAGTCAAAATATAGCAGGTACTCAATAAGTGTTCACATAATAAACATTTGTTGAATGCTTAGCATGTACCAAGTATACAAAGATAAATCATACATGTTCTCTACCTTTAAGGTATAATCACAGTTTAACCAGAGGGTTATATCTCACACACACACACACACACACACACACACACACACACACAAACACACACACCCCCTACAGAATAGTGATACATGCTAGAATAGAAATGAGCAAAGTGTTTCACACAAAGGAGGAAATATTTCATTCTGCTGAGGGTGAATAGAGGAGCTATACCTTCAAGGTTGAGTAGGACTTGATAGAAATTACTGGAAGGCAAGATCCCTGAACTTGGAGCCAGAATTCTTAGGTTTAGGGTACTACTCCTGCCATGTATTTATCTGGGAAAAGCCAATAAATATCTACACTTCATAAAACCTTACAGGATTATAGTGAACACACTCATGATAACAAACATGTTATTATCGAGAGACTACAGATTAGATTAATGAATCTTTTCCCCCCACCCACAGATGTCACTAATGATGACCATTATCAATTTGGCTCAGAACTTTGTGGGTAGCAATAATCTGAACCTCTTGCAGCCCATTGGTCAGTTTGGTACCAGGCTGCATGGTGGCAAGGATTCTGCTAGTCCTCGATACATCTTCACAATGCTCAGGTGGGTATGCTTCCGATTTTTTTGTGAATTGCCATTCCAATTTTGAAGTATTGTGAGATTTAGTTGACCAAAAATAGAAAAATCCAGTTAATCGGAAAATAGATTTTTGATGCAGATGCTTGGATTATTAATTGCTTAAAACTAGCTCTTTAAAGTTTAACTATGCTACTCTTTGCAATGAGTAGAAAGTCAAAATTCTATTTCAGTTTGATAGCTTAGCCTTTGTATCCCTTAGAAGTATTGTTTCCTTGCCAAACCATAAATGTTTTTACTCCCATTTCTTTTATTTTATTCTTTTTCTCCATATAGAGCTGTGGTTCTCAACCAGGGTAGATTTTACCCTTCAGGGGACATGTGGCAATGTCTGGAGACATTTTTGATTGTCATGACTAGGGAGCCATGCCACTGGCATCTAGTGAGCAGAGACCAGGGATATTGCTAAACACTCTGTAATGCACAGGGCGGCACCCCCACGGCAAAGAACAAAGATGGCAGTAGTGCCAAGGTTGGGAAACCCTGTAGAGTTTGAGCCGGAGTAAAGAAGAACTTGATTCTTCTTAAATACCACAAGTTGAAATTTTACTTCCTTTACAAGTCTATGGAAAGTACATTATGAGTAGTCAGTTTTCACCTGTCATCTTATTCAACTTTTCAACAGCATAGGGTACGGTAATCACTCCATCCTTGAAAGTCTTCTTTCATTATTTGTCCTCCAAGACACCAGACTGTTGGTTCTCCTCCCTATTAGTCTTCACTGGGTCATTCTCATCTTCCCAACCTCCAAATACTGGCCTGCCCTAGGGCTCCTTCATCAGACCTCTTTCCACTAACTATACTGCCTTCCCATCCATGGATGGTACCTCGTACATCCAGTCTCATAGCTCCAGCCCTACCCTCTAAATTTCATGTCCCCTCTCAACATTTACCACCTGGATGTCTAATAAGTATCTCAAACGTTAAATTCAAAACCATATCCTTAGTCCCTTTCTCAGTAAATGGAAAGCCATCCTTCTAATTCTCAGGCTCAAAATTTGGAGTTACCTTTGACTCCTTTTCTCCACACTTGCATCCCTGTGGGCTCCACATTGGAAAAATACTAAGCCACCCCATTCATTATATTCATACAGACTATTATAGTCTACCATTCTTCTTTCTTTTGGTAGCCAGTTGATTTTTTTAAAATAGGTTACTCTGGTTCAGAACCTTCCAACTTCTTCCTTCAGAGAAAAACTAAAGCCCTATTTTAGCAAACCAGACCCTATATGATATGTGCTCCCACTCCCCATGTCTTTTGATTCCATCTCCTACTATCTCTGCTTCAAACACACCTGGCCTCTTTGCCTATAGTCAAACATGCCTTCAGGGCCTCTGACTTACTGGTCCCTCTGCTTGCAGTACTCTTTCTCTCAGTTTCTTCTCTGCTCAAATGTTATCCTATCAGAAAGTGCTTACCATTCCTTAGCATCCCCTCAATCAATCTTAGCTACTTTATTTTTCTATTTAGCATTTACCATACCGCCTGACAAAATGCCTGTACTAGAATATCTCCCTGTACTGAGCTCCTTAAAGACTGAGGCTTTATATCTGCAGTGCCTGGCATGTAGAAAGTACTCAATAAATAATATTGGTAAATGAATATTAGTCAGCAAGTAAAGCCAAAGTAATTTTCATGTATATATCTGAGATAACTTATGTTCTTTCCGTGAAAGTTGTGTCAAAGCCAATATTTTTCTAAAATAACATTCTTTGTTTTCTTTAGCCCTTTGGCTCGGTTGTTATTTCCACCAAAAGATGATCACACGTTAAGGTTTTTATATGATGACAACCAACGTGTTGAGCCTGAATGGTACATTCCTATTATACCCATGGTGCTGATAAATGGCGCTGAAGGAATTGGTACTGGGTGGTCCTGCAAAATCCCCAACTTTGATGTTCGTGAAGTTGTGAATAACATCAGACGTTTGATGGATGGAGAAGAACCTTTGCCAATGGTAACTATTCTGTGGTACTAGGAACCTTATTAGTTTTCTTCTGGTTTCAATTCAGCAGTTGATATGGTTAAAGAAGACACAAATAGAAAATTTATTTCATGCTTAATGTTAGATTTATTGTTTAATGCTGTTGGGATTTGTTTTAGTATCACATTTAGAAAATATTCTTTTTTAAAATACTAATTTAGCTTCCAAGTTACAAGAACTTCAAGGGCACTGTTGAAGAGCTGGCTCCAAATCAATATGTGATTAGTGGTGAAATGTCTATTCTTAATTCTACAACCATTGAAATCTCAGAGCTTCCCATCAGAACATGGACCCAGGTAAGTAATTATGGGTTTCTTTTTTGATTTTTGTGATAGGGGAAACATTTTTTATACTGATGTTTGTTGAATATTCAGGAGCCTATGTTTGAGAAACTTACAAAAGGATTATTTCTTTCTTTAGACATATAAAGAACAGGTTCTAGAACCCATGTTGAATGGCACTGAGAAGACACCCCCTCTGATAACAGATTATAGGGAATACCACACAGACACCACTGTGAAGTTTGTTGTGAAGATGACTGAAGAAAAACTGGCAGAGGCAGAGAGAGTTGGACTACACAAAGTCTTCAAACTCCAAACTAGTCTCACATGCAACTCTATGGTATGTCTTGTTTCATGAGAAATATGTATGTTTCCATTTATATTAAGATTAATATCAATTTTAAAAGGATATCTTAGGCTACTTTTACAGTTTCAAAGGATAAAGTCATTTCTCTAAAACGATTAAAGTTTAGCCAATTTATCTGTTGTTGACTCCAATCTTGTTTTTCTTTTCTAGGTGCTTTTTGACCACGTAGGCTGTTTAAAGAAATACGACACAGTGTTGGATATTCTAAGAGACTTCTTTGAACTCAGGCTTAAATATTATGGATTAAGAAAAGAATGGCTTCTGGGAATGCTTGGCGCTGAATCTGCTAAACTGAATAATCAGGCTCGCTTTATCTTAGAGAAAATAGATGGCAAAATAATCATTGGTATGTTTTTGGAACAATAACTTCCTGTACTAAAATTACTATCGTACCTCACTTCCTTTAAACATTTTTGGTGAGAGGGATGATGGAGAGGGCGGGCAAAATCCGTTTATTTCCACTGGTTACACGCACAGGTATTTCTTTCAAATACCTAAATTAGCATTTATAGTTTAAAAGAGATAGCTTTTCCTAGATTGAGCGTCGTGAGAAATCAAGATTTAGTTAACATTTAGACAGGAAGAGAACAGAGAGCTAGAAGAGGTCCCTGTGTAAACTGATTGATAAAGAGCAGAGATAAGTCTGATAGAAAAACAAAAAAAGGAAGGAGGATTTTAAATGGCTTATATTATAAGTAAATGGTATACTCAAGACTGAAAGTCATGTCTAAGGGAATTTTTTTAAGACATTCTAGAAGCAACTAAATCAGAGTTTAAGTAACCAGGAAGAAAACAGTTTTGACTAAAGCTGGAGGGTTGAAAGAAATGGCTCAGCTCTGGCCAGAGTAAACTAGAAAAGCCAGGTAACTATGGGTTGTAGTAGCAAGTCCCAAAACATGACAACACAAGTTACCAGTGATCACAGGATCATTTTCTGATGGTGCATGAAAATGTTTAACTTAGTAGTTACATGTTCATTTTCATGGATATTTTAAAATACAATAACGATGGCATATCAGTCCCCTAATTTCACAGATGATATTGCTTAAGACAAAGCTAAAATAAGTAATATTGGATATGACTCAAGGAAAAATAAAAAGTAAAAAGTATTTAGTTGACTGGAATTTAGGAAATACTAGAGACTATCCAGTCTTCTTGAGGAGTAAATATAGAGGGCCTAAAAGTGTGACCTATATCAAGTTAATTGATGAAAGGTGGTACTCAAAACCTCACTCTATTATAACTAGTAACTCTCAGTGTCCCTCAAAGTCTAACAAATTGACTGCAGTAAACTTTGGGAGAGGGGTGCTATAGAAAAAAGGGAACAAATGCATTATAGGGGACTATAATCAAGAGAAATCAATGTCTGAATGAGTGGCACTAAAAACTTGCCCACTCGGGTGTTGAAATTAAAAGACCAGGGAGGAGACTCCCCTGGTGGCGCAGTGGTTAAGAATCCTCCTGCCGGGCTTCCCTGGTGGCGCAGTGGTTGAGAGTCCACCTGCCGATGCAGGGGACACGGGTTCGTGCCCCGGTCCTGGTAGATCCCACATGCCACCGAGCGGCTGGGCCTGTGAGCCATGGCCGCTGAGCCTGCGCGTCCAGAGCCTGTGCTCCGCAACGGGAGAGGCTCCTGCCAATGCAGGGGACGTGGTTTCAAGCCCTGGTCCGGGAAGATCCCACATGCCACGGAGCAACTAAGCCCGTGCGCCACAACTACTGAGCCTGCGCTCTAGAGCTCGCAAGCCACAACTCCTGAGCCTGCGTGCCACAACTACTGAAGCCCGCGTGCCTAGAGCCCGTGCTCCGCAACAAGAGAAGCCACCGCAATGAGAAGCCTGCGCACCGCAACGAAGAGTAGCCCTGGCTCGCCGCAACTAGAGAAAGCCCATGAGCAGCAGTGAAGACCCAACACAGCCAAAAATAAATAATAAATAAATAAATTTTAAAAATAAATAAATAAATAGAAGACCAGGGGATATAATTGAGGTCAATATTTATCAGAAATAAAGGTTTTGATTGTCTTGTTATTCAAGTTATGATTAAGTCACTACCTCATATATGATTTGACTGCTCCCTTGTGGTAATTTACATTTGTCAGTGGTTTAGGAGCAGACTTGACTATCCACCAGGATGTACAAATTTATGCAAGAAGACAGTTTAATCTCCAGTTTTAATCTTTTCACTTAATATGGTAAAACCTTATCCCTTTCCTAAAATATTGCTCAAAACTACTATCTCTGTTCACATTTGTTTAAACAGAAAACAAGCCTAAGAAAGAATTAATTAAAGTTCTGATTCAAAGAGGTTATGATTCGGATCCTGTGAAGGCTTGGAAAGAAGCCCAGCAAAAGGTAACTTCTTGGTTAGCATTTTCTGTCTTATTAAAGACTATGTATAGTCTAATGTCTATGTTTCACATTTCCTATTAAAGCTACATTTTAATTTCTCCTTTAGGTTGCAGATGAAGAAGAAAATGAAGAGAGTGACAATGAAAAGGAAACTGAAAAGAGTGACTCTGTAACAGATTCTGGACCAACCTTCAACTACCTTCTTGATATGCCTCTTTGGTATCTAACCAAGGAAAAGAAAGATGAACTGTGCAGACTAAGAAATGAAAAAGTGAGTTGTTGATGGATAGTACATGTTGCTTGGTTGTATTCCAATGGTGAAAGTAAATTGTGTGCTTTGGGAAAATGCTGTTTATGCACATAAATTAACTTAATTTTCTGACTATCTTATGAAGGAGCAAGAGCTAGAAACATTAAAGAGAAAGAGTCCATCAGATTTGTGGAAAGAAGACTTGGCTGCTTTTGTTGAAGAGCTGGAGGTATGTAGTTTATAATGCCTGTGTTAGAATTTTTATTAATGAAATAATGTATTCTAGCAATATACCTCTTTGTCAAGAAATTTCACAATTGGCAATAGAAAGAATATAGGAGGCATGGAGATACATTCCAAGATAACACATAAAATAACATTGTTAGAAACTAGTTAGAATAAAGTAAATGGTGCCAAGAAACATACTACCTAAAAGTTTTTGGACAAAGAGGGGAAAGGGCAGGAGTTGATTTTTCACCTATTGGGACTGAGAAGATAAAGAGAATTCAAACACGGAAGAAAACGAGCCCAGTCCCTCAAGTAAACCTGAAAGGACAAAAATAGTTTCCTTCAGGGCTAGCTAATCAGTAGTTTCAGGAGATCCTCTGTTACCAAAATTGCTAATGTGGTTTGTTCTCCAGTATTATCTTAACATAAGAAAAAGTATTTCATAAATTAAGATAAAAGGCCTAACATGTAGATTTATATTATTGTACTTCAGTTTGGATGTCCAGCTTGTAATCAGTTGATTGGATAAATGTATATTACTGGAATCACATCCTTTCTTATTTCTTGAGTTTACAAAGTATGCCTTAATATTGGTGGTATACTTGATAGAACAGCTTATCACAAATTTATGTTAAGATGTAACAAATTGAAATCAGTTTAACCGTTGCCTTTTATTCTGTCCCTATAAAGTGGCATCGATGCTGTAATGTCTTTGTTAGCTTATAAACTTGCTTTCTTTTTTTTTTTTCTTACATCTTTATTGGAGTATAATTGGTTTGCAATGGTGTGTTAGTTTCTGCTTTATAACAAAGTGAATCAGTTATACATATGTTCCCATATCTCTTCCCTAAACTTGCTTTTTTATATCAACCTTTTGTAGGCTGTTGAAGCAAAGGAGAAACAAGATGAACAAATAGGACTTCCTGGGAAAGGTGGGAAAGCAAAGGGGAAAAAAACACAAAGGGCAGAAGTTTTGCCTTCTCCATGTGGAAAAAGAGTCATCCCCCAAGTGACCATAGAGATGAAAGCAGAGGCAGAAAAGAAAATTAAAAAAAAAATTAAGGTAATACTCTTGAAAGCATTATACATAAAACACTTTAAGTATTTTTCCACTTAAAATTGAACTAATCATAAAACTTCTAATCCCGTACTCAGGAATTTATCAACTAATCATAACTTTCCTTTCTTATGAGCCTGATTTTTTTAATGTTTAAGTATCTTGAAAAAGTCATACCCATACCCTTTTTTATTCAGAGCTCTTAGCCAAAATACAAAGAAAAAAAAAATCACTCTTTGACAGATATATATTTGTATATTTGACCTTATATTATTCCAAATAATAAACGGGCAGAACTTAACCATTTTTGTCTTGCTGTCTTTTAGAATGAAAATACTGAAGGAAGCTCTCGAGAGGATGGGATGGAAATAGAAGGCCTAAAACAGAGATTAGAAAAGAAACAGAAAATAGAACCAGGTATTAAAACATTTTAAGGAAAATCATATAGAGTTGAGACTAAATTATGTTTGTTACCTAGTACGTTCCATATAGATGTTCAAAAGTTCTTATTGAGGTACATGAAGAAGGGCTATATCTGAAGTATACTTGAACTTCCCTAACATTGTCCTTGGGATTTGATTTATTTTAGAAGAGATCATTTTGTAATGAAATACTTTGTTGGGATCTAAAGAAAGTGTTCAGTTTATTAGATTTCACTTTCTAGCCAGTTATGAGGTTTTAATATATGTAATATATTCATATGTAAAGCTTCTTGAGGACAGTCACCATATCTTAGTCATGTTGTTTTATCCCTAGAGTTCAACACCATGCCTGGGATATACTTAACACTCACTCGGTAAATTAAATAGAAGTAAAAATTCTGTTAACCATTTGATTATGCCTTTACTGAATATCTACTTTTTTCTAACTTCTTCATTGAGATATTCACATACCAAATTCACTCATTTAAAGTGTACCATTCAGTGGTTTTAGTATACTCAGTTTTAGAACAGTTTCTTGTCCTGGAAAGAAACACTGTACGCAATTACTGGTCACCCCCCATTTTCTCCCAACTCCCCCTCCCTCTAGGCAACCACCAATTTACTTTCTGTGTCTAGATTGCCTATTCTGGACATTTCCTATGAATGGAATCATATAATATGTTCTTCTGTGGCTGGCTTCTTCACTTAGCATGTTTTCAAGGATCATTCATGTAGTAACATGTATCAATACTTCATTCTATTTTGTTGCCAAATAGTTTTTCATTGTATGAATATACCACATTATATTTATTTGTTCGCCAGCTGCTAGATATTTGAATTGTTTCCACTTTGGGGCTTTTATATTTCTTTGGCGAAATGTCTATTCAGATCCTTTGCCCATTTTTTAATTGGGTTATTTATCTTTTTATTGTTGAGTTAGTTGTAAGAGTTCTTTATATTCCAGATGCCAGACCTTTATCAGATATATGATTCTCAAATATTTTCTGCCAGCCTGTGGATTATCTTTTCATTTTCTTGATGGTGTCCTTTGAAGCACAAGTTTTTAATTTTGATGAAGTCTAATTTATCTTTTTTTCTTTTGTTGCTCATGTTTTTGGTGTCATATCTAATCTTTTGCCAAATCCAAGGTCATTAAGATTTACCCCTAGGGTATTCCCTGGCAGTCTGGTGGTTAGGACTCCGTGCTTTCATTGCTATGGGCCCGGGTTCAATCCCTAGTTGGGGAACTAAGATCCCACAAGCTGTGCGGCATGGCGAAAAAGAAGAAAAGAAAACATTTACCCCTTATCTTCTTCTAAGAGTTTTTAGTTTTAGCTCTTACATTTAGGTAATTTTGAATTAAGTTGTATATGGCATAAGGAAGGGGTCAACTTCATTCTTTTGCATGTGGATATCCAGTTGACCCAGCACCATATATTGAAAAACCTTCTTCCCTGTTGAATTGTCTTCACCATTGCCAAAAATCTATTGACCATAAATATTAAGGTTTATTTAAGGATTCTTAACTATTCCATTGATTGATGTATATGTCTATCCTTGAGTATCTACTTTTGATAGATAACGTTCAGTTCTGTGGGGAATACAAAGATGAATAAAATAATTGGAAACATCTTAGTATTAAAAAGAAGTAATAAAAGTATGTTGTGTGTGCTGTGTTGTGGAAAATTATATATTGGCCTTATAATACAGCACATATTTAACTTTAAACCTACCTAGCAATCAATTAGCATATAAAAGCAGTGAATCAGATAAGTATTTTGAACATTCACGTTTCCCATCACTATCTCAAGTCTTGTGAGGACACAAGAAGTGGGGAAGCATGGCGCTTACCCTCAAGAGGTTTATCAGGAAAGAAAGGTAAAGCAGTACATACTAGCCATTGTAGGGATTTAGAGAAAGGTGAGATCAGTGTGGGTACATGTAGATTGCAGAGGCTTTGTGAAAGAGGTAAAACTTGGTTTAGAGTCTTAAAGATTGGGTGAGATTTAGGTATTCTAGACTGGGAGAAGGCAAATGGACATATAATATGCATGGGACGATGAGAAGGCCCCTTAACAGAGTGGAAAATAGTAGAAAATAGTTAAACCAGATTATGGAGAGTTAGAAAACCAGGTTGTTGGAGGAGGGTGGATAAGATTAGATTCAACTAGGAGATATGAAATAGGTAGGTGTATGAAGGAAGAATATGAAGAAAGGACTAAGTCAGATCAATAAGGAGTCTGTCCTTATCTTTGGGCCTAGATGAGGGAAATAAATAGCAAAGGATTGGTATGGGAGACATTTGAGGAAAAGAATTAACAAGACTTAGTGACTTTAAACCTCCTTAACTCAGCCATTAAATGCTCCTCGAGGTTCGGGCCCAGCCATTCTGTTCCCTTTGAGCTGTTTCCCTCGCCTTGACTTCAGCAGTAACCTTCTGTTGATCTTGCATCTGTTCTTGTGCCTTTCCCATCTCCACACTACAGTCTGAGAGAACTCTAAAATGCAAATCTGGTCATATTGATTCCCTGTTTAAAACAAAATCCTTAGCAAGACCAGCCACTCTCTTGGGACTTCCCCGGTGGTCCAGTAGTTAGACTCCGCCTTCCAATGCAGGCGGCGGCGCAGGTTCGATCCCTGGTCGGTCAGGGAACTAAGGTCCCACATGCCGCGGGGTGCAGCCAAAGACTTTTAAAAAAAGACCAGCCACTCTCCCTCTGACTTCTGCTTTCCAGCCATAATGGATTTCTTTCAGTTTCCTAAGTGCACTATGTTTTCTCACAGGGCTTTGTACATGTTATTTCCTAAACTGGAATGTTTTGTCATCCAACTCCCTTCAACTAGTAAACTTAAGCATCTCTTTCTTGGAAAACCCTCTTATTTATATACATATGCATACATACTACATGCCCTATGTAAACATATATACCATGTGGGATTATTATTATATATGGGATTAGATAACCAAACTATAAGCTCCACAGAAAGGGGAACTATGTCCTTTTCTGTTCACCATTCTATTCCCAGTACTAGCACAGAGTTCAATAAATATTTGAAGGATGGATGGATGATAGATGGAGAAAAGTGAGTCAAAGAATATGTAAACATGGTTAATTCCTATCTCCCTTCCAGGTACCAAGACAAAGAAACAAACTACATTGCCATTTAAACCAGTCAAGAAAGCCAAAAAGAGAAACCCCTGGTCTGATTCGGAATCAGATATAGACAGTAACGAAAGTAATTTTGATGTCCCTCCCCGAGAAAAAGAGCCACGGAGAGCAGCAAGTAAGGAAGAGTGAAGATTTGAATGGGCAATCTATTTCAAGGCACATAATCCCAGAAATTGTTATATCTTAGAGCAGTAATTACATTTTTGAGAAACTAAAACATCTTTTAGAAGATTAAACTGAAGCTTATATCTTCAGGAAATGTTATATTAATCTGTGGATTAAATATTTCTCCTGTTATCCTCTTTGATTCTTTGTATATGTATATTTTTAACAGCAAAAACCAAATTCACAATGGATTTGGATTCAGATGAAGATTTCTCAGATTTTGATGAAAACACTCAAGATGAAGATCGTGTCCCATCAGATGCTAGTCCACCTAGGACCACAACTTCCCCAAAGTAAGTATCCTCTCTAATAGGGATTTTATCATGATTGTTTTTAATAGCTGATGATATATTCTTTGTTGACACATTTAGAATTGGTCATCAGGATTTTTTTATTATTATTATTCTAGACATACTAACAAAGAACTGAAGCCACAGAAAAGTGCCACATCAGGTATGTTAAGTAAAAATAGTGAGATGTCTGCTTTATTGGAGCACTCAGGTCCACCCGGCTTCTAACCCGGCCTACATTATCCAAGTCCTGTCTTTGAAAATAAATGTGGGTTCTTGTTAGCATTACATTGATATTGTTCATTAGGTTTAGTTTTGCACATAAATAGGTTCTACATTTAAACTAAATGTACTAAAAGTAATCATTTGCTTGCCAGGTACTATGCTAGGTGCTAGAGATACAAAAACTTATTGTTTGCTCATGAAGAACTCAGTAATTAGAACAGAGTTACAAAAGCGTGTTTGAAATATTCCAGGAAAGTCACAGACTTTGTGTTTAAATAGAAATTCAGAGCAGGGACAAAAGCAGTAAACAGATTTTCATGTATTGCTTATATGTATTATTTTCCTTTCCATTTGAAGTAACGGACCTTAACGCTGATGATGCCAAGGATAATGTACCACCTCCTCCAAGCTCTCCTGCTGCTGATTTCCCAGCTGTAACTAAAACCACAAACCCTGTTCCTAAAAAGAACGTGACAGTGAAGAAGACGGCAGCAAAAAGTGAGCCTCAGTCTTTGAGATGGGTTAATATTGGGATTAGCTACTGGCTGCCACAAGTCAGCTTCAATTTTTATTCCCCAAATTTACTATATTGAAATTAAGCCTTTACCAACTGAAAACAAATCTTTAGATCTTCATAATCAAAATTGCTAGTCAAAAGGTTTAAAAATAGCATGTTTCTCAAAATGCCAGGTGTTAGTTAGCTCATTTCTATGACAGGGATGGGAGTTAGAAACAGTTGCAAATGTTTAACATGAAGCATATACCTACAAAAAAATCATATGCTTAAGAATACTTTGATTCTCTAATGCATTTCATCTCTGTTAGGTTGTCTTTTCCTATGTTAAGTATAAGCAGTCAACAGGTTGCTAAAGAAGGTTCACTGTGGGAACAATTCAGCTAAGAGTGTCCCTGACAAATTCCTGTGTTCACTTGCAGGTCAGTCTTCCACCTCTACTACAGGGGCCAAAAAAAGGGCTGCACCAAAAGGAACCAAAAAGGATCCAGACTTGGATTCTGATGTCTCTAAAAAGCCTAATCCCCCCAAAACCAAGAGTCACCGCAAAAGGAAGCCGTCCACTTCTGATGATTCCGACTCTAATTTTGAGAAAATGATTTCTAAAGCAGTCACAAGCAAGGTATTTATCCTAGTCAGTCCTTTTGCTGTAGGTATTTTGAAGCACATAACCAAGCTTTGCTCCTAATAATTTGGCACATTTTTAAGGAAATAAATTTAAATCCCATAGTCCGTTAGCCTTTTACTCTATGTAGTTTAGTTGTAAAAAAGTTAAATATGCCACTAATTAGTCAATGAGAGAGTTGCCTTCAGTCTATTTCTTTCCTTCTTTCTATTTTTTTTTAAAAATTTATTTATTTATTTTTGGCCCCGTTGGGTCTTCATTGCTGCACGTGGGCTTTCTCTAGTTGCCGCGAGCAGGGTCTACTCTTCGTCGTAGTACGCGGGCTTCTCACTGTGGTTCTCTTTTGGAGCACGGGCTCTAGGCACGCAGGCTTCAGTAGTCGTGGCACGCGGGCTCTAGAGCGTAGGCTCAGTAGTTGCGGTGCACGGGCTTTGTTGCTCTGAGGCATGTGGGATCTTCCCGGACCAGGGCTCGAACCTGTGTCCCCTGCATTGGCAGGCGGATTCCCTGTGCCACCAGGGAAGTCCCAATTTCTTACTACTCCTTAGAAGGTGGAAAACTCCTTGAGTTGTAGTCTGTTGATATATTTTTTGCATCGAAATTCTGCTGTCAGGTTGACATTGTACAAACTACTTGGGCTTTTCTCTTTTAGAAACCCAAGGAGGACAGTGATGACTTCCACCTGGACTTAGACTCAGCTGTGGCTTCTCGGGCAAAATCGGGACGGACAAAGAAACCTATAAAGTACCTCGAAGAATCAGATGAAGATGATCTGTTTTAAAATGTGAGGTGATTATTTTAAGTAATTGTCTTATTGAGCTCAAGACTGGTTTTAAATTTATGTGAATCTCTCAGTTTCTTCCCCTCTGAATTTAGTTTGGGGAAGGTAGTTTTAATTCAGAACCATCAAAGTGAAGTAGAGCCCAAGTGTCCCTTATCTTTATATAATACTGTCTAAGTAGTGACCATCTCGTGGGATTGTTTTTTCTCTGCTTTGTATATGTATTGAGTCTGTTTTCTTTTGTCCTTTAAATCTGATTTTAGGTTCTTCTGGGCTCTAGAGGCAGTTGTGTGGTCACTTCAGCATAATGTAGTTTGACCACTCATTAAGCTAAAATTGGAGCACTTTGACATAAAAGTTTCTACTCTGCCTACTTTCTGAAAATATGAGATACAGCATGATGAGTTTCTCTGTTTTATCTTAGTTTCATAGATAATTTTCCATCAGATAGAACTTTATGTAGTTCCAGTACCAAATACTTCTCGCTCAGCCTTTTATGTGCTGAATTTTTAAGCAGTGAAAAATTGTTCATATTCTTCATATCTTTTTGAATGAGCTGAAGAAAAACACCATGGCTGTGTCTCTATAACCTCAACACAGTCAATTAGATGAAGAAAGTTAGACCCTAAGTTGAGATTATCTCAACTCTTGACTTGTCCCCTCTGGCTGCCTGTGAGTCTGAATCTCCCAAGGAACAAATTTCTAGGAGGCACTAGATTGCAGAAGAGTCGGGGACAGCATTCTCTCACAGATCTTATATATTATATTGATGCCATACTCAGCAGCGAGCTGTTACATCCAGTTTGAGGAAATCTCCATAATTTTCAACTTGTAAACTTTTTAAGACCTTCCTGCATTCGTTATATGTGTGTGAGTTGAGTGGTGTTATCAATGTTTTTCGTAACTATTTACTATGTTTTCTCTATTTAGCTTAATTCCAACAATTTTGTGCTTTAATAAAATGTTGTAGATATTGCAACCCGTGATTGTTGCCCATTTTCCCCCTGCACTACACTCTTTTCCTTAGTCTAAAATATATCCTTCTTCACTCTTCACTGTAAAATGGTTTTGAGAACTATTCTGATCATTTTCTGATGTGCCTGCTCCTGGCCATAGTGATAGTTCTGAGGGAGAGGCACCATGACCTAACTGGGGCCAACCAGGTTTATTCCTGAGATTTTTAAACGTGGGAGCTAAATTCACCTCTTCCACAATCAAAAGGCATTGGCCCTACATCAATAAATAACTTTAAATATAAACTTATTTTTTTAAATGATTCCCTACTTTAACAATATTTTGATAAACTAGTCAACTGCTTGATGATATCAATAAGTTATATTGGGGCAACTGGCTAATCATTTAGGGGAAAAAAATTTAGAAAAATCTAACCCCTTCCTCCCATCTTACCAGAAAGTTAAGTTCAAATAGACTTTTTTTTTTTTTTTTTGGTGACACCATGTGGCACTTGGGATCTTATTTCCCCAACCAGGGATAGAACCCATGCCCCCTGCATTGGGAGCATTGGAGTCTTAATCACTCTGCCAGGGAAGTCCCTCAAATAGACTAAATATCAAAAACAAAACTAAAGAAGTACTAGAAGAAAAGTAGTCTTGCGTTACAGAGGGATAGCCTAAACATATCCCCAAGGGTGGTGTTGATAAAGATATGGAAAATGAGCCCTTTCACTAGAACCTGGACGAAAAGGTCAAACTCTTTGTCCCAGCAATTCTCACTTTAAGAAATTTAGTTCAGGAGAATTGGACATGTGCAAAAAGCTATGTAAATACACACAAATGCAAGTTCAAGTAACAAAAGATATCAGTATCCTGGTTACAACATAATTTTACAAAATGCTACCATTGGGGGAAAGTAGGCAAAGTGTACAAGGGATCTCTGTATTATTTCTCACAACTACATGTAAATCTGTAATTATTGCAAAAAAAAAAGCCACATACAAATATGCCTATTAAGGTTTCTGTAATAGGGCTTCCGTGGTGGCGCAGTGGTTAAGAGTCCCCCTGCCGATGCAGGGGACGCGGGTTCGTGCCCCGGTCTGGGAGGATCCCATATGCCGCGGAGCGGCTGGGCCCGTGAGCCATGGCTGCTGAGCCTGCGCGTCCGGAGCCTGTGCTCTGCAACGGGAGAGGCAGTAACAGTAAGAGGCTCGCGTACCGCAAAAAAAAAAAAAAAAAAGTTTCTGTAATAATAAAATTGAAAGTAAACTAAATGTCCAACAAGAGACATCTGGCAAAACAATTAAACAAATTATGGTACAATGAGGAATACCAGGTGCTCATTAAGAATGATCGTGCATATTATTTATTGACATGAAAAGGTATTTAGGACATTGCTGAGTGAAGAAAGCAGGTTACAAGTCAAAGGTGAAATCCCTGTCTGGTATGTATGCATTTGTTTACAAAATAAATCGTGGGACAAAAGCATATAAACCTTCTTTGGAAAGGAAAAAATCAGGAATGTTTCCCTCTCGAAACTAGAAGTTCTCTCCTGATCAGTAATGCACTTGCTAACTGAAACAAGTGAATTCAGTCCTTGACTCTTCATTCCTTAAGCCACTGACATTCTAGGAGTTAAAAATTTTAGTGCTAATAAACTTCGTGGTTATACACATTTAAACCCTTTATAGAATGTAGTTATTCCTTACACATATGCAACATTGCTTAGATAAATACATATTACATCAACTATAAATTACAAAAGAATGGCTATTGAGAAAATAAGGGATTCAAAAATTAGTTGATAAGTGATACAATAAGTTTTCTAAGCCTTTTTGTTTAGGATACATTGCATCCCTCTCTTCCTCCTGCAGTGGAATTTTTTTAAATGATTTCTGGCCATTTTTCCTGAAACCCAAACACATAGCAAATCTGCGTTTGTTTTTTGGCTGTGCCTCGTGGCTTACGGGATCTTAGTTCTCTGACCAGGGATTGAACCCAGGCCCTTGGCAGCAAGAGCGCAGAGTCCTAACCACTGGACCACCAGGGAATTCCCACATAGAAAATTCTTTAATTAACTTTTTTTCCTACCATAATGGATGTTTGTTCTTGCCTGCCTCAGTAATAACACTTTTGGAAAATTATTGTCTGAAAAATGAAACGTTTGTGTCCAAAAGAGTTCATTGAAGCATTGTTTACACTGGTGAGAAACCGGGAACAGCACAGATGTCCCACAACAGAAGAACTAATTAAACTGGCACATCCTTACTTACCATGTATTATAGAATCAGTTAAAAGTCATGTTTTCCCAAAATATTTGGTAGCACAGGAAAGTTCTGATTCTGTTAGGAAGAGGGGGGAAAAGATACCAAACTCTTAATATAATTTGTCAAAACTCAATTATAAAATGGTGCATTTTACTGTGTGTAAATTAGATCACAATAAAGTAGGGAGGAAAAGCTATCTTTCAGACAGTATGAGGCTCAAATATAAACCAGTGCTTCTCAAACCTGTGTTTCAAATCCCTTAGGGATCTTGTTAAACCGCAGATTCTGATTCAGTAGGTCTGGGGTGGGGCCTGAAATTGTATTACTAACAGGTTCCCAAGTGATGTCAATAGTACTGGTTGGAGACCCTGCTTGGAACAGCAGAGGTGTAAACTCTGGACCAGTGCTTCTCTGCGTGTGGCCTCTGGACTGACTGTGGCAGCAAGACTGGAGAGGTGGTTAGAAATTCTCATTATCGGGCCCACCCCAGAACTACTGACTTAAAAGCACTTGTATTAACAAGCACCCCAGCTAATCCTGGTGCACACTAAAGTTCGAGAATGCAATATGCATTGAAAGGCCTTATTGCAAGTTGCAGCAAAATGTCAGTTGCTTTTCTCTGGTTAATGAGATTTGGGTGATGTTTGTTTTCTTCTTCGTATCTTCCCATAGCTTACAAAAATAGTGATGTTACATGTTTTCTTTCAAAATGAAAATAACTTTTAATTTTTTTTCTGGTTATAAAAGTAATATATGGGTTCCAGTTCTAACATGACGCTGAACTGGTACCACTCCAGGAGTTGCCCTCAGGTGTTTTTCACTCATGGGCTGCCTCCTTGCAAATCTGAGCAGGCTGTACTGAAAAACCCTGTGATGGTTAATTGTATGTGTCAGCTTGACCGGGTTAAGGCATGCCCAGATAGCTGGTAAACTATTACTTCTGAGTGTGTCTGTGAGGGTGTCTCTGGCAAAGATTAGCATGTAACTCAGTAGACTGAGTTAAGATGATTCCCACCAATGCGGGTGGGATCATCCAATCCACTGAGAACAAAAAGGTAGAGGGAGGGTGAATTCGCTCTAAGCTGAGGCGTCTATCTTCTGCCCTTGGATGTCAGTGCTCCTGGGTCTCAGGCCTTCAGACTCAAACTGAATTACACCCCCAGCTTTCCTAATTCTCCAGTTTGCTGATGGCAGATCATGGGACTTCCCAGCCTCCATAACTGAGCTAATTCCTATAACAAATCATATATATATATATATACCTCCTGTTGGTTCTGTTTTTCTCCAAAGTCCATTTTGGTACCTAAAGAACCCAGGATGACCTAGGATAGTGGATGTGGCAGCCTTGGTTCTGAATGCTGCAGAGAAGATCACATGGACCTGTAAAGAAATCCAGATCAAAACTATGAGGGACTTCCCTGGTGGCACTGTGGTTAAGAATCCACCTGTCAATGCAGGGGACACAGGTTCAGTTCCTGGTCCGGGAAGATCCCACATGCTGCGGAGCAACTAAGCCCGCGCACCACAACTACTGAGCCCGCGTGCCACAACTACTGAAGCCCACTCTTCTAGAGCCCGTGCTCCGTAACAAGAGAAGCCACCACAATAAGAAGCCCGCGCACCGCAACGAAGAGTAGACCCGCTCGCCACAACTAGAGAAAGCCCACACACAGCAACGAAGACCCAACGCAGCCAAAAATAAATAAATAAAATTTATTTTTAAGAAAACAAAAGGGCTTCCCTGGTGGCGTAGTGGTGAGAGTCCGCCTGCCGATGCAGGGGACACGGGTTCGTGCCCCGGTCTGGGAAGATCCCACATGCTGCGGAGCGGCTGGGCCCGTGAGCCATGGCCGCTGAGCCTGCGCGTCCAGAGCCTGTGCCCCGCAACGGGAGAGGCCACAACAGTGAGAGGCCCATGTACCGCAAAAAAAAAAAACTACAATGAGGTATCACACCGGTCATAATGGCCATCATCAAAAAGTCTACAGCCATCCAGACTGAGGGAGACCTGGAAACTTAGGGCCACATGAGATAGAGCCACAGCTGCAACAGCAAACACCGGAAGCACCCGGGAGGCCGCGGTAATGCTGGTGGCATGCATCACCACAGGATCAACTTCCACAAATATCACCCAGGATACTTTGGGAAAGTTGTTATCTGGCATTACCACTTAAAGAGGAACCAGAGCTTCTGCCCAGCTCTGAACCGTGATAAATTGTGGAACCTTGGTCGGTGAGCAGACACGGGTAAATGTTGTCAAGAACAAGATGAGCTGCTCCTATCATTGATGTGGTACCTTCAGGCTACTATCAATACAATGTTCTGAGGGAGGAAAGCTCCCAAAGCAGCCTGCATCGTAAAGGGCAAATTCTTCAGCAGAAGAGCTGAGAAGATTAAGGGTGTGGGTGGGGCACGTGTTCTAGTAGCTTGAAGCCACCTGGTAGAAGATTCATTAAATGTTAACAACTGCTTAAAAAAAAAGTCTACAAATAATAAATGCTGGAGAGAGCGTGGAGAAAAGGGAACCCTCCTACACTGTTGGTGGGAATGTAAATTGGTGCAGCCACTATGGAGAACATTATGGAGGTTCCTTAAAAAACTAAAACTAGAACTACCGTATGATCCAGCAGTCCCACTCCTGGGCATATACCCTGAGAAAACCATAATTCAAAAATATACATGCACCCCAATGTTCATAGCAGCGCTATTTACAATAGCCAGATCATGGAAGCAACCTAAATGTCCATCAACCTAAATGTCCATCAACAGAAGAATGGATAAAGAAGATGTGGCACATATATACAATGGAATATTACTCAGCAATAAAAAAGAACAAAATAATGCCATTTGCAGCAACATGGATGGACCTAGAGATTGTCATACTGAGTAAAGTCAGACACAGAAAGACAAATATCATATGATATCACTTATATGTGGAATCTAAAAAAAGGGCACAAATGAACTTATTTACAAAACAGAAGTAGAGTCTCAGATATAGAAAACAAACTTATGGTTACCAAGCGATAAGGAGGAGGTGGGGGAGGGATAAACTGGGAGATTGGGACTGACATATACACACTACTATATAAAATAGATAACTAATAATAACCTGCTGTGCAGTACAGGGAACTCTACTCAATGCTCTGTAATGACCTACATAGGAAAAGAACCTTAAAAAATAAAAGTCTACAAATAATAAATGCTGGAGAGGGTGTGGCGAAAAGGAAATCCTCCTACACTGTTGGTGGGAATGTAAATTGGTGCAGCCACTGTGGAAAACAGTATGGAGGTATCTTACAAAACTAAAAATGGAGCTACCATATGATCCAGCAATCCCACTCCTGGGCATATATCCAGAAAAGATCCAAGCACCACAATGTTCATTGCAGGACTATTTACAATAGCCAAGACATGGAAACAACCTAAGTGTCCTTCGACAGATGAATGGATAAAGAAGATGTGGTATATATACACAATGGAATACTACTTAGCCATAAAAAAGAATGAAATAATGCCATTTGCAGCAACATGGATGGACTTGGAGATTATCATACTAAGTGAAGTAAGTCAGATGGAGAAAGACAAATATTATATGATATCACTTATACGTATAATCTAAAAAATAGTACAAATGAACTTATTTACAAAACAGAAACAGACTCACAGACATAGAAAACAAAGGGGAGGGTTACCAAAGGGGAGGGGGGAGGGATAAGTTAGGAGTATAGGATTAACAGATACACACTACCATATATAAACTAGATAAACAACAAGGATTTACTGTAAGCACAAGGAACTATATTCAATATCTTGTAATAACCCATAATGGAAGAGAATTTTTAGAAAGAAATATATATATATATATATCTGAGTCACTTTGCTGTACACCGGAAACTTACACAATATTGTAAGTCAACTATACATCAATTAAAACTTTTTTTAAATAAAAGCAAAAAAAAAAAGATCACATGAAGATCGTCCTTTCTTTACTTAGGAATCATTCACTTGATCCTCTTTCATTAGAAAGACTGACTTTTCCAGTCTGGTCCTAAACATAGTAATAGAACACAGTCCTGTGCATCACGAGAAGAGATCAATCTCGAATATGCTGTGTCTGCTGGAACAGTTAAAACTAACAAAGAGCAGCTCCTCACTGGCCTATTACATGCCACGGAAGGCACTGAACTCCCTTGCGGTAAGTTGATTCTTGCAGTGTGTATTTCTTATTCCCGGCCCTGTTTATGAATGAACTAGTGATAGTAGACACACTCACACCTAGGGAACATTGGTGTCACTACACTGCCTTATACTTAAGAGTAACGTGTGCACACGTGGTCACGCGGCAATAAATGACAACACTGTAGAACAGTTTTATGCAACAACATGCTTCCTACAAGTAGAATATGTGTTGCAACCATGTCAAGAGTATTTAATTTAAAAATAATAAATGAGGAGAATCGTTGAGTTTTGCCGACCCCTTCAGTTGTAAGGAATTAAAATGCTAAAAACTGGTGGCCACAAGTTCGCGTCGGGTACCACCAGAAAGCCTCCATGCAGCCTCCACCTGACCTACTGATAGGCACTCTCATTAGTGACAATTTACCTGTGGAAAATGAGGAGACAGTTTGCCAAGCCGCTGAGCTGTGGCTAGAGTTGAACACAGAATCACCTTCACGATATTTCTCAACCACATCAAAGTGGATGCTCTTGGAATGACTAAAGAGGAGATGGTGATTTCCATTAAAGCATCTTCTGAGGAGAATTGTAGTCTCCTGATAATGACATCTTGAGAGCAGGCAGTCAAGTTGCTCTGAAAAACAAAAAGGAATCAGTAAAAACAAGCCAACTCCAAGCTGCCTTCAGATCTGCAATTACTTTTACTGGTCCAATGCACAGCAAGATTTCCAAAGACCCTTGGCCATGTAAGTGATCAAAGCCCTGGAAGAGACCAGAGTGTCCAACGGACCAGCAGCGTCCTCATCTTGGGGCAGAGGAGCTCTGCACCTCCCGCAATCCTCTCACCCCATTTCATTCATTCTGTTGCCCCACACATATTTACTGATCTTCTACTAAGTGCCAGGAACTGTTCTAGGTGTTGGGGTCAAGACAGTGTATAAAGCACCAAAAATCCCTGCCCTCATGGAGCTTACACGCTAACGGAGGAGACGGATGCTACACAGGATAAATAAGAAAAATATAAAGTATGTTATGAAGTGGTCAGTGCAAAGGAAATAAAGCTAAGAAAGGGGATAGAGGTCAGGGGTTAAATTCCAGTTAGGGCAGCAAGGAAAGGCCTCACTAAAAGGCAGTATTTATGTAAAGACTTTTTTAAATGTTAGAGGGACACAGGGGAGAGAAAATACAGCCGTGCGTTGATGATGTCACGAGTATTAATTTACCAGGTGCCAACATGCATGTGCCTGCATGTGTGTGTTCATGTGTGATGGACATGCATGGGAAGTGGCTCCACAGCCTGACGGGTCAGGGTGAGGTGTCTGGGACAGAGACTGAACGTGGACCAGGGCAGGACAGGCTCTGAGCCCAGCCCCAGACCTCACATTTGGCCAAGAACAGGGCCACGTGCCGCCAGCTCTGGGCAACAACAGCGACACCTCCTCCCAGGCTGGACGGCGCTGTCTGGGAGGAAGGATGGGCCCCGGAGATTGTAGAGTCTCCTGTGTCTGGCCCTGTGGTATCAGGGACTGGGGACAGCACAGGGTGACCGTGGGCTCCATGTCCCCCACCACCCCCAGCCCAGCCCACCACCTCTGCCACTTTCCACTCTCCACGGGCAGATGGGTCTGGTCTGATGAGGATTTTTCCAGGCTGGGCTGGTGGCCTGACCCGGCAGTGGCCATGCGTCCAGGGCAGGGCCCATTCCAGGGGAGATGAGGTATGTGCTGAGCCCCCGTGGCCGGGGGGCAGGGGGCAGGGAGCAGCTTTAGCCAGAAGCAGGTGGAGGCTGGGAATGGGGAGGTCAGCAGTGCCCTCAACGTCACATCCTGTTTTTGGAATGGGCCCCAGCATGTTCTTTCCTTTGGACTTGGTCCAGGCCAGTGTCTCCCCACCCAGGCCCAGTCCCAAGGGAACCCCAGCACTCCCAAGCATTAACCTAGGGTTTTTCCAGGCTGGGCCAGGCCCCTGAGCCAGTGTGGGTGAAGGATACCTTTCCCACCCCTTCTTGAAATCGTGCCAGGGATCCCCATCGGCCCCCATAGCTGAAGAGGACAGAGTCCTGGCACGGCCCCCACCAGCCCCACACAAAGCCCTGGGGACTGTTAGGCCCTGGGACACCACCTGGGAAGCCCAGCCAGGCTGGAAAGGGAACAGTTCCACGATGTGCTTAAGAACACGGTCTCCGAACCAGTGAGGCTGGGCGTGCGGCCCGGAGCCGCTCTTTCTTGCCGCGTGAGTGTACCAAGTGGCTTAGCGCTCTGAGTCTCAGCTGCCCTGCTGCCGGCTCACCAGGAGGGCTAAGCGAGCTAACTCGCGCGATAAGTGGGGCGCAGGGCCTGGCCCGGAGCAGTTGCACAGGTGGACGAGTGGAATGGTGTGGGTTGGGCAGACTCCTGAAAAGGCAGAGAGAACAAACAAGTGCTCAACCTGGGAGTGTCCCCTCCCTGGCCGCTCAGGTCACCATTGGTCGTCCTAACTCTCCTCCCCTATGGGACAGCTTCTCCTGCCACCTAGAGCAGTAGGTGACTCAGTTCAGAGCCTTATGGGGGAAAAGAAGCCTTGCTTTCTATTTATTTTTTGCATTATGAAATGACACACTCATTACAGTAAATCTGGAAATTACAGAAAAGCAGGAAGGAAGCAGAAGCTTTTGTTTAAGTCCCAAAGCCAGATACTCCGGATACTTCAAGGTTTTTCCAAAAGGGAATTTCTTCCAGGCTCGGACTTTTTTGTTCTCTGTAACATGGCTGGGACCTTAGCATTAAGACGCAGAGCCGGAAGGGAACTTGGAGGTCAGCCGGCCCAGGCTCGCCAGCTGACAAGCCAGGAGACTCTGGCCCAGAAGAGCTGAGCGACTGGTCCAAGGTTAGCAGTGGCAGAGCTAGAAGGAGAGTTACCGGGTGTCTGCTGCCTCTTAAAATACCAGTGCCTCCGGGCTTCCCTGGTGGCGCAGTGGTTGAGAATCTGCCTGCCAATGCAGGGCACATGGGTTCGGGCCCTGGTCTGGGAGGATCCCACATACCGCGGAGCAACTGGGCCCGTGAGCCACAACTACTGAGCCTGCGCATCTGGAGCCTGTGCTCCGCAACAACAGAGGCCGCAATAGTGACAGGCCCGCGCACTGCGATGAAGGGTGGCCCCCGCTCGCCACAACTAGAGAAAGCCCTCGCACAGAAACGAAGACCCAACACAGCCATAAATTAATTAATTAATTAATTTTCAAAAAATACCAGTGCCTCCAACACCGCAGCAAACCTCGCTCCAGCCCTGAAGACGGGACAGTCACTTGATAGTGGACCTAAACCTTCCAATTTGGGGGAATTTATTGGTGATTGGCGATAGAGGGAGCTCTGGGGCTTCCCTGGTGGCACGGTGGTTAAGAATCCGCCTGCCAATGCAGGGGACACAGGTTCGAGCCCTGGTCCAGGAAGATCCCACATGCCACAGAACAACTAAACCCATGCGCCACAACTACTGAGCCTGTGCTCTAGAGCCCGTGAGCCACAACTACTGAAGCCTGCGAGCCACAACTACTGAAGCCCGCGCGCCTAGAGCCCGTGCTTGGCAACAAGAGAAGCCACCGCAATGAGAAGCCCGTGCACCGCAACGAAGAGTAGCCCCAGCTCACCGCAACTAGAGAAAACCCGCACGCAGCAACGAAGATCCAACGCGGCCAAAAATAAATAAATTTATTTTAAAAAAAGAGAGAGAGAGGCAGCCCTGGTTAACCCCTTCCCTCATTTCCAGTTGGGGACACAGCTGTGGGGTGGGGGCGAGTGAGGGGATGGAAAGGGAGGTTGGCAGAGCCCAGCAAGGGGTGTGGCCCTGGGTCTGTTCTCAGGGGTGGAGCCAGCCAACAGGGTCACCCTGTCCCTTTAAGAGAAGGGGAGAGCTAGCCCCTCTCGGCCATCCTGTCTTGTCATCCATCCCGGGCAAAATCCGAAAGGGAAAATGAAAGAGGGACCAGGAGGAACAGGTCCCAGCCACCTCCCAAGGTCCTTTACTCGGCTTTAACATCCCCGCGTCAGCTACAGGGCGAGTGGTTACGTACGGGTGAGAGTCTGGGGGCATCAGGGGCCTGTGGGACCTGTGAGGGGTGGGGGGAGTTGGGGGGGTTCTCGGGAGATATGGGAGGCTGGAAACAGAGGGACACCAGGGAGGAGATGGGAGAAGCTGGGCCAGCATTCCTGCCATGCTGGGCTCAGATGGTGGGGGACACCTAGGACATTGGGTAGAGTTATGGAAGCGGCGTTACCTTTGAGTCCGCTCCCCAATTTTGAGAGCAGTTCACTGCAGTAAAAAGGGCAGGAAAATGGGCGGAGAAAGAAGGAGGTGGGTCCTTCTGGGTCTGCTGACTCCACTTCTCCCAGGGGTACCAAATTGGGTCTGACGGAGAGCTGGGTTTGAGGCACCACTCTTGCCCACAGAAAGCATCCTTGAGCACGAGGGCGCTGCTGGGTTCCCGCTTCTACAAATGCAGTCAGAGGCCGTAGGGGGTGGGGGGCAGGCTGATCTCCAAGGCCCTTTCCCACCAACCTGGACTCTGGAGGAGCAAAGGGTCCAACCCAGCAGGCCCGTGGGTGTCTGACTAGAGCACCAAAGTGGAGCTCCTCCCCAGCGCCCATAGTGGAGAATCACCTAACCCTTCCCGCCCCGCCCCCCTTGCTAAGCCCTTTGTTCCCACAAAGTCCCTGTTAAACCCAGGCCTGGCTGACCCCCTGGCTCACCTCGAAGTTAGAGGAGGTCCAACTGACTCCACCCCGACGGGCACGGAGGGCTGGGGATCCCGATCCTTCAGCCTCTGACTGCCCGCCCCGCGTCCATCCCCAGCGCCATGGGGGAGTGGGCGTTCCTCGGCTCGCTGCTGGACGCCGTGCAGCTGCAGTCGCCGCTCGTGGGCCGCCTGTGGCTGGTGGTCATGCTGATCTTCCGCATCCTGGTGCTGGCCACGGTGGGCGGCGCCGTGTTCGAGGACGAGCAGGAGGAGTTCGTGTGCAACACGCTGCAGCCGGGCTGTCGCCAGACCTGCTACGACCGCGCCTTCCCCGTCTCCCACTACCGCTTCTGGCTCTTCCACATCCTGCTGCTGTCGGCGCCCCCGGTGCTCTTCGTCATCTACTCTGTGCACCGGGCCAGCAAGGATCCGGGCGGCGCGGCCGGCGGGGCAGGGTCGCTGGGGACCCCGGGGCGCCCGGGGGGCCGCCGCGCGCGCCGCTGCTACCTGCTGAGCGTGGCGCTGCGCCTGCTGGCCGAGCTGGCCTTCCTGGCGGGCCAGGCGTTGCTCTACGGCTTCCGCGTGGCCCCGCACTTCGTGTGCGCCGGTGCCCCGTGCCCACACACGGTGGACTGCTTCGTGAGCCGGCCCACCGAAAAGACCGTCTTCGTGATCTTCTACTTCGCCGTGGGGCTGCTCTCGGCGCTGCTCAGCGTGGCCGAGCTGGGACACCTGCTCTGGAAGGGCCGCCCGCGCGCCGGCCACTGTCGCCAGGAGGCCGAGCGCGACAACCGCTGCAACCGCGCGCACGAGGAGGCGCAGCAGCTGCTCCCACCGCCGCCGCCCGCCCTGCCCGCCAGGCACCCGGGCCCCGACCCCTACGCCCCGCCCTCCTATGCTCACCGGGCGCCGACCTGCGACAGCGAGGGCGGCAGCGGCCGCAGCAAGGCATCGCTGGCCACCGTCCGCCAGGACCTGGCCATCTAGAGCTGCCTGGGGCGGGGGTGAGGTCAGAGGCCAGACCCCACTACCCCGGAGCGAGAAGCAGCTCTGCAGCAACTGTTCGCAGGGTCCCCTGCCCAGCAGATGACACACAGGGGGCATGGCCCGCCGGGCAGCATCCGCAGCTCCCAGCCAAGCTGGGGACATCTAAGGAACTAAGGCCGGTCCTTGGTGCCGTCATCCAGGCAGAAAGGAAGGAGGCTGGGGGGGGGGGGGTTGGGTGCTGAGAGAAAGTGGACAAGAGGAGGGCAGAGCTAGTGCAAAGTGGAGGGTCCGGTGGAGCCCGGGTTGTTTTACTGGGGACAAAAACAACGGTGATACCAGCATCCCTGGGGGCCTCTCCTTGTTCAGACTGAGGCGTGGCCTCCGTGTGGGCCCTCTGTGTATGTACACACACATGTACACATACATACGGTGTGAGCTGTGGGTGCCCAAGCGCACGTCAAACCTGTGTGAGCTCTTGCGTGTGTGCGCATGCACGCATATAGCCTGGGAGAGCTCTGGTTGTGCACGCGTGTGCACAAGCACATGTCCATCCTCTGCAGGCTCTCTGCGCGCGTGGGGGCCTACCCCGTGTGCGTTCTGCGTATGCGCGTGCATCTGTGCGCCCTGTGTGAGCTGTGTGTGTGATCTCTGACGTGCACTGTGCGAGTGGCCAGGACCCAGTGCCAGCAGCAGCCACGGTGGCTCCCTCCCTACCTGCAGGGGCGTCACGGGATGGTCTGCCCTCCTGCTGGAGCCCACACAGGACGGGAGCGGGAGGGGAGGCCTCAGTCTGGGCACCATCTACACTCTCAGCCTTGTGGCCTGGGCAAGGTGGCTAGGCCCTCCTTTCATGGAGATAGAGTGGGGGTGGGCGGTGGGGTCAGAGGGCAGGACTGTTTTCTGGCTTCCCCCTCTTCACCCTGCCGCTGTTACCCCAGTCCATAGACATCCTCAGAAGAAACCTCCCCCAGAACGTGTGCTCCTGGCCCTGCATTTTCCCGCAGCCATCACCCGCTTCCCCTCCTCCCTCCCCGCCGGGGCCCCACCCCCGGGGAAATACAAGGATCTGTCTACGTGTCTGCATCCTTTTCCCCTCCTATCTCTCCTCTGCCCCCATCTTCTTCCTCCTTCACTGCCCCAGTGGGGATGCTCTCCGTAAGCAGCCAGCAGCAAACTGAAAACTCCAGGGGCCACCATCCAACCACGCCTCCGGGGCTCCACCAGACCCTGCCGAGCAGGCTGCCAGCGCCCCGGTCTTCCGTGTCCCCGGTCGCTTCCTCTCTGTCCTCCTTTTTCCTTCACGCCTCTTCCTCAGCTTTCCTGCCTGGCTCCACACAGCAGCTGGAGGAGTCTTTCTAAATAGCTCCCCTACTTACGTCCTTGGGGCTCCCCCATCCTCAGGGTAAGTCCAGCACCTGAACGAGGCTTTTGAAGCCCTGCACGTCTGGCCCTGCTTCATCAGGCCCCCTCCCCTTGGCTTCTCCAAGGTCGCCATGCCCCAAACCATGCCGAGTTTTCTGTTCCTACCAAGCACGGTACCCAATCTTGCTTCTAAGTGTTTCAACATGCTGTTCCTTTGCCTGGAGCGGCCTCCCTCTCTGCACCGCCCCCTTCCGCTAGCTAATTAATGCCTACCTGCCTTTTGGTCTCACCTGGGAAGAAACTAGATGGCTTCCTTTACAGACAGCCCAAGCCCCAAACCAGAGCTGGAGGCCCCAAGGCAGCACTACTGCTGGATGCATAGCTCTCTCCTCCTCACAGGCCCATAGTAGGTGCTCAGTAAACTTGGTCTGGATGAGGAACTGGTGGTGTTCCCCAGGCCCAAGCACTTATCCACGCTCACGGTGTGTGCTACCGTCCCTCCACCTACAGTGAGTTCTGCGTCTGCCGCCTGGACCCTTCCATGCAAACTCAGATGTGAATGTCCAGCTGTTTTCCATATATATTCATTCAACAAATACTTCTTGAGCACATAGTGTATACCAGGCAGTGTGCAAGATGAGCACTGTTTCATAGGAAGAGGAGGTGAGCCACCCATATAATTCCAAGTTTTCCATTAGCCACATTACAAAGTGAAAGGAAACAGGTGAAATTCATTTTAGTAATATATTTTCTTTAAGTACTTTTTCAACACGCAATATAAAAAAAGTATCGAGGAGATGTTTTATATTCTTCGTTTTGTACTAAGTCTTTGAAGTCTGGGGTGTGTTCTGCGCTTGGAGCACATCTCAATTTGGACCAGCCGCATATCTAAGACTCGGCCGCCACCCGTGGCGAGTGGCTGCTATTAGCAGATTCAGGTGTTGGGCTCCAGCGGTGAACAAAACTTGCCCCTGTGAAGCTCACATTCTGGTGGACAATAAATATAGACTGTACCAGTGTAAAGAGTAAGGGGAGAGAGAGTGACACCCCTGAGGAGTGACGGGGAGCAAGAACATACCAAGTTGCCAGCCATGAAGCTTCTCCAGGAAGAGCATTCCCGTTGGAGGGAATGGCGAGAACAAAGGTCCTGAGGCGGGAATAAGCTGGAGGTCTTGGAGGCCAACAAGGAGGCTGGTGTGGCCGGAGTGGAGTGAGGGGCATGGAGGGGGTCACCAGCAACTCACATGGTGCCCCAGCTTCCTTAGCTCTCCTCTCAGTTGCTGGGGTCCCCATCCACCCTGGCCACCTCCGTCTGTTGTTGCCAGAGCCCGTCCTCTGCCCGCCTTCCATATCCCATCAATCACCTGGTCCTCCTGTTTTACCACCTAAGCATTTCCTCCCCTTGGCCACTCTTCTCCACCCCTTCAGAGGCTGCCCAGGGTCAGCCGGTCACCGATGGCCTGGGGTACTCCCTTCCTAGCCTCTGCTCCCGCCCCCTGCAATTCTAATCTGAACACCTCACTCACTAGCTTCAAATCCTTCACTGCCATTGCCCTCAGGATCAAGTCCAGCTCCTGAATTGGCCTTGACCAGCCCGTCCCAGCCTCTACAGCTTCACCTGTTCTGCCTTTTCCACCGAAACCCAAAATGGTTAAAACACAGAGCTGGGGATAGTTTCTGACAACCAGGAGCTTTTTATTACCTCTGCATTCCACCTGGCTAACTCTTCCCCTTAGAGATTTAGCTGGGAGAGAGCACCTGTTCCGGGAAGACGTCCAAGCCCTGCTTCAGGCCTGGTTAAATGCCTCTGCCCTGTGCTCCCATAGGCAAAGCCCACGTCAGCCCTCGATGACCAGACTCCAGCAGTGGTTCTCAACTGGGGGCGATTTTTCCCCCCAGGGGACATTGGGCAACGTCTGCAGATATATTTGGTTGTCACAGCTTGAGGGAAGGTGCGACTAGTGGATAGAAGCCAGGGTTGCTGCTAAACACCTACTGTGTGCAGGACGGCCCGTCTCAGCAAATAATTCATAGCCCAGAATGTCACTTGTGCCGTAGATAAGAAACTCTGCTCTACAGTGAACTATGAACCATCCAGCGCAACCTCGAGCCCCAGCAGCAAAGTTACTATCCCAAGGGGGGCGCTTCGTAAGTGTGGGCGTCACTGCTTTAGTCGTCACAGGGAGGGGCACCCTCTTGGCATTTGGCGGGTAGGGGCTAAGAATGCCAATGTCCCCCCACAATAAAGAATTGTCACACACTCCTTTAGAATGTCCCACTGACATTTACATAGTGAACAGCCTCTTTATAATTACCTGACCCTGTTTTACATATAAAACATTAAGGGTTTAGTTTGGGACTTTTTTTTTTTTTGGCATGGTTTTATTATTCATTCTTGGTTTTTATCCACCCATACTCTTTAATTTTCCTGGGCTCCTTGTACAGAATAGCTTCCGACCTTCTTACTTCTTTTAAATCCAAATGTTCATTAAAAAAAGAGAAGCAAGTATAAGACTGTGTCCTATCCGCCCAGTGATTGGGCCCAAGCATTGACACGTGGAAATTCACAGTACTTTCCCTGAATTTCTCCTTTACAATATCGTCTGCCAGCGTGGTGACTTTTTAAAGCATGTGTTTGGTATGTTATGTTAAATTATGTCAGGTTCATAAAGAAACCTGTTAGAAAGTGTTAGAAAGTATTTGCTAGAGGAAGAGAGCCTCGGTCCTCAGCACCCTCTCCAGCCTGGGCCAGACTGTGACATAAGTGAGGATCTGGCGCCACCTGATGGCTGAAGTATAAATGGCAGGTGGACCCCCGTGGAAGGAACTCTTCCCGCCCAGGAATCTCTTCTCGCCCAAGCGCCCCGCTAACCCTCCCCAAACGCAGCCTCCACTGCCACCTCCCCAGACGTCCCCGCCCCCAAGATCTTAGTGCCTGTTGCTTCTTCAAGGGCTTCAGGGATCCAGGAAAGAGCCCTGGCTGAGAGGTAGGAGCCCTTAGTACTGTTCCCCGATCTGCCACTAACTTGCTGTGTGACCATGGGCAAGGGCACTGCCCTCTCTGGGCCTTGATGTGTAGTGGCGGGGAAGGGGGGGGAACTGGCTTCTGAGGACCCTCAAGGCCTGTCACACTCCATCCTCTCAACCAGGAGCATCCAAGTGCCCTGTCGCCTGTCTGTCCTCTGTGCCTCCTGCCCACAGAAGTGAGCTTAGGGGTGGACAGGGGAGGGCAGGACAATCCTTCCTGGAGGCAGAGGGACAAGAGGGCTGGCCTCCCAAGTTTCCATCCCAATCCTGAGCTCTTCTTAGTTTGCAATAAGCCCCTGACCCAGGTCCCCATGCCAACTGCCACTCCTGCTGTGAAGGTCATCTGTGGTCACTCCAAAAATAGAACTCTGCCACTAAGTGACCCCCCAGACTCAACCTCTGGCTTCCCAAGGGCTAGGGACTCTGAGGGCCGAGGTGGCTTTCTCCCTCGGAACGGGGACTCCCTGAAGGCGCAGGCAGGCTCTCCCTTTCTCCCCTCCCCCCACTCCACACTGGGATCCCTAACGGGCTGTGGAAGCCCCTAGACCAAGGGCTTTCTAAGGGCAGGCCCATCTCCTTCCACACGGTCTCCAAAGATCCCAGCACAGCAAGGCAGGCTCTGAAGGCGGCTTGCCCCCCCAGCGCCCACAGCTAACCCCCAGCCCCTGCCCAGACACCGAGAGAAGGCGGCGAGGCAGCGAGGCTCTGAGGCACGTGTAGAATAAATATAACTTTATTCTTTATCCAGTAGATCTCAGTGGAAAGTCCAACAGTAACAGGTGCACCAGCGGGCTCTGGGGGGATGAGACCCCAACCCCGGGGCAAGGAGGGCAGGGCAGAGCCAGCTCCCCAAACCCAGGGGTGCAGGGGTGACGGGAGGGGGCCCCCTGTAGGCCCGTCCTGCGGGGCAAGGAGGGGGCACGGGGGTGGGGTGGGGCAGGCCAGGGAAATGGAGGAACTCGGGCCACAAGTGTCTGCCGGCCCGTCTGTCCACTGTGTGTGTGTGTGTGTGTGTGTGTGTATCTGGGGGCCCTGTGGGCGGTGCTGGTGGCTGTGAGGCTGGGGGGCAGGGGCAGCTCGGATCCCCTGGCCAGCCCCTTCACGGGGCTCGGGGGTGGGGGGGCTGGAGGGCTTCAGTGATGTGGGCTCTGATGGGGAGGCAGCTGTGCCAAGGACACGAGGCTGAGAAACACACGCCTTTATGTTCTGAGGCCCCCTTGCTTTGCCCCTGCCCCATCTCTTGGGGGAGCCCCCTCCTTCCAGGGGTTGCCGGGAAACTGTCCACGCCCAGTGGTTAGGCAGAGGGAGAGGGGAGGGCAGGCCTCGGAAAGTTAGTACTTCACAGTTTTAAAGAGAAAACTGAAGAGGAAAAGGCTGGGGAGGAGGGCTTGGGGGCACAGGGACTTAGGGAGAGAGGGGGCCCCTTCTGAGCCACTCCCCTCCCCCAGGACCCACCCCCCTCCAGCTCTGAATCCAGCTCCCCCCAATACACCGCACAGATTCCTTCAGTATAAATGTGCTTAAAATGAAAATTCTTATTAAAAAAATCAAAACCAAAAAAAAAAAAATTAAAATAAAAACAAAACCAGCAAGAATTAATACCTGGGGGTTGGTACGGCAGGGTATGTACAGGGGGAGTCCCCCACCCCGGCCCACCCCCTCTGTCACCAACCGAGGCAGGGGGGCTCCCCAACGGGGGGGCAATGGCTTGTGAGTTCTGAGGATGGGGGAGCCAGGTCCTGGCATTTGCTGGTGATGAAGATGTGGAGAGGTGGGCAGAGGGGTGTCTTGATGAACACGAGGCCCCCGGGCCCCATCCTGAGGCCCGGGACCAGGGGTCCTCACTCAGTCCTTGCCCCCGATGTCAGCCCTGACATCTGCAGGAGCGGGCAGTCCATCGCAGGCCCGGGCCTCTGTCCGAAGAGTCGCCACCGCCTCCCTCCGGTCCCCCAGGGAAGGGAGGACAGGTGGGGGGCAGGGCTGGCAGGGGTCGCATGGTTGGTAGAAAGGCAGAGAAAAGCCAGGGCACGGGGCAAGGGCTGTGTCCACGGGCAGTCACGGGGAGTGCGTGGCCGGGCTGCTTCTGTTTGAGCTGGGGCTGAGGCTGGGGCTGCAGCTGCCGGGCGGGGGAGCCAGGCCACCCCCATCCCGCCCTCCGCCCCCCGCTTGTCCGCTCAGAGTGTCCAGGCCCTCTGAGTTCTCCAACATTTCCTGGATGAGAGGTGGCATGGAGCCCGGGATCTCCATCTTCAGCGTGATGACCCGCTCAGCCCCTGCAGGAAAGGAGGGACAGAGGTCAGCATGCCCGCCCTGCTCCTCCAGCCCCACAAGCAATTGTGGCTCCAGGAGGGAGGGTGGAGGGGGTGGGAGGGTCAGTACTACCCATATCAGCTTCCACCGTGCACTGAACTCGGGGCTCAGCTCTTTGACATAAGGCAGCCCTCCTAAGCCCCCACGGCTGAGGGGCGGCAGGGCAAAGTGGTCCCAAACTCGGGCTCTGGGGTCAGACTGCCTGGGCTTGACACTGGGCCCTTCCTTATGCGCTGTGTGCTGTGGACTCTCCTACTGACATCTCGAAACAACTCTGTAAACACCATCATTATCCCCACTCCTCAGATGGGAAACTGAGGCTCCGAGCTGCTGTCTGACCTGCTCAAGGACACACACCCACACAGTCTGGCTCCAGAGCCCTTAACCACCACGCAAAGATGACACTGCCACCTTGGGGCTCACAGGCAGGGGTCACCCACCTAGGCAAGGTGGGGTCCGGTGAGTGGGGCATCACATGGGCACAAAGACGTGGGATGTCAGCTCAGATGCAGGAGGCCTGACCCTGGACGTGGACGGTGGGTCCTGGGCCAGGTGTTGGGGCCCAGCCCCAGCAGACACATGGGGCATCTCCAGGTGTGGGAGCCTCACCCTTAGCACTGATGCTTCGCAGGTCTGTGATCTTCATCAGCATCTTGGGGAACATGTGTGGGCGGCTGGGCCTCCGTTTCCGCACATAGACCTTCAGTGCCTCAAGCAGCGGCTCCTGAAGCATGTCCACCCTGTCTGGCTGCTCCAGGTCCTGCCGGTCTGAGGAAGCAGAAATGCCGGCTGAGAAGCTGCCCTAGCCCAGCGAGGATCACAGCTGCACTTCCAGCCTTGACCACCAGGGGGCACGCCTGCCCAGACCACGGGCTGAGCTTCTCTGCTGGGGGGCGGGGGGAGGGCGGGGGCGGTCCCCACACAGAAAGGCCCTGAGAGGCTCTCAGATGTGAGCAAAGAGGGGCTGGGGACAGGGGTTGCCCAAAGGTCCCCCTGAGAGCCAAGTTCATGGAGGTGGGATCCCTGAACACAGGCAGTGCCACCTTAAGTAGAGACAGGTCTCCCACTCCTGCCCATTATTCTAGACACCAGCCTGATAAGGTAGAACTCATAATAATAAAATAATGACAGCAGCCAACATTCACTGGGTCTTACTCTG
The DNA here is from genome assembly GCF_949987515.2 of Delphinus delphis. NCBI lineage: Eukaryota > Metazoa > Chordata > Mammalia > Artiodactyla > Delphinidae > Delphinus > Delphinus delphis. The sequence continues at coordinate 20,843,838 of NC_082701.1, forward strand.
GGCACACTGTGCCTTATTTATTATCTCCTAATCCTCCCATCAACTTTATGAAGGGAAGACCATTACTGCCCCCATTTTACAGAAATAGAGGCTCAGAGAAGTTCAGCAACCTGTTGAAGGTCACACGTTTGGCCAGGACTTGAACCTGGGTGGTCTGACCTTCAAGTCCTCACTCCTAAGCCCCCTACAAGGAGCACTGCCTGGAAACGGAACCAGAATCCAGGTCTCCATCACGACTCCCTTGCCGTGTGGCCGCAGACCAGACCCTGCTCCTCTGGGACTCGGTTTCCCCCTCTAACAGGGGTCTGACAAGGGTCTGACAGGTCCCTTTCTGATCTGATGATCCCTGAGCTTCTCCCCAGGAGAGGCTCTGGGGGTCACAACACCACCCTGGGCCTGGCCCCCAGACCCAGGCGCCCTGCCCACCTCCACAGATGAGGCAGATGGCACTGAGCAGCCCGGTCTCAGCATCGTCCATCTCCAGGGGCAGCAGCTGGTTGGCGAAGGCGAAGACCAGGTCCGTGAGAGGCCCGAAGCCGGCATTGTGCATCTGGGTCCGGTTCAGGGTCAGCCCATCCGAGAAGGTCATTGTGTCCTGCTCGGGCGTGTACCGCGTGCAGATCCGCAGGATCTGGGTGCAGAGGGTTCTCGGGTTCAGGAACTCACATCCCCCAGCGCTTCTAGCACCAGCAACCCCCGAGGACCACCTGGCAGGCAGCCAGACCAGTGCTGTCCCATAGAACCTGCTGCAATGCTGGACACGTTCTACGTCTGCACCGTGCAGTACAGTAGCCACCGGCCACGATGTGGCCGCTGGGCACTTGAAATGTGGCAAGGGCAACTGAAAAACTGAACTGAATTTAATTTTAATTAATTTAAATTTAAATAGCCACACATGACCAGTGGCCTCTATATTAGACAGCTGATCTAGCTCATCCTGCCTCCACGCAGAGAATTAAGAGGGAAACTAGAATTTCCAAGAAGGCAAAGACCACAGTGGATTTATGCCTACAGTTCCCAGGACTGGGTACGCAACAAGAGCTCCGTAAATGTATACTGTCTTCAACTCTCTCAAACCCTGATCCTGCCTCTTGCATCCCACCTGCCACCCCACCCCTATCAGGAAGAGCAGCCTGGTCACGTCCCACCACAACATTCCACATCTCAACCACCTTAGAGGTGGTCCAGAAGGGACAGGTGGGCTGAGCCCATCAGGAAGACAGGGAGGACAGTCCTCCCTCCAGCCCTGGATTTGACCATCCCATCCGCCCCCATCCTGCCTCCAGTCCAGCCCACCCTCTGGCCCCAGCAGATGCCCTGCAGTCCCCTGAATCCAGCTGGTCCCACACCAGCAGCCGCTTCACATGCCCCTTCTACAAACTCCTAGATGCTACCTCCTCTGGGGCGTCCTCCCTAGGGTCCAGCAGTGTGGCTCTCTGTCCTTCAGGGAGGGGACAGCCCTCCCCCATCTCCAGCCAGCGCTTATCACAGTTTTGCAAGCTCTGTTTACATATCTGTTGCCTCCACCAATAGAAGATTTTCGAGAGGGGACAGTGGTGTGTTCACCTCTGCTCCTGACACCCAGTTCAAGGCCTGGCCACACAGGGTCCCAGGAGAATCTTTATTAGACTGAACAGATAGGAAGACGGGTGGTTGGAAGGAAGGTCCGATGGAAAGATGGACTGAGGGTGGATGCATGCGTGTATAGCTATACGGGTGACCCAGTGCACATCCGGGGGCTGAGTGGCTAAGTGGACACGTGGGGGAGAGGAAGGGTGGCTATTTGGGTGGGTGGGTATTTGGACAGGTCGATTCCAGATGGACGTTTAGGGAGGTGGTTATTTGAGTGGCAGGACATCCTCCAAGGACACGGGGGTAGTGCCCAGGTGGGCAGGGTGCAGACCCTCACCAGGATGTCCAGGCAGGCAGCCTTGAGAAGGGTGATCTGGTCCGCAATGGTGAGGGTGGTGAAGCCGGGCAGCTGCTTGGCGAACTCCACAGTCTTAATGATGCACTTGGTGGAGAGTTCACTGAACTTGTCCCAGAGGTCAATGTCCAGAGAGACACGCTGTTCTGAGCTGTTGTTCTGGGAGGACGGGGGAGAGTGAGGGCCTTCCCCTCGTGGCACCCTTCTCAGCCTGGCTCCACCAGCCCCCGCAGACCTGCCCTCTACTGCCTTCAGTTCCTGAGAGCTCCTTGATGGGAGGCGGCGGGGAGGAAGGGGAGGCGGGGTGGGAGTGGAGGGGACGCGGCGGTGGCCCAGGCAGGGGTGCGGAGGGGCAGGCCTGGCAGAAGAAAGGGTGCCCCCGGGGGGCCGTACCGTAGTGTATTTGCCCAGCTGGCAGAGGGCGGGGAAGGTCTCCTGATGCGCTTTGCGCACCTTCTCGATGAGCTCCCCCACCTCCGGCGTCAGCGTGTAGCTCTCGGAGCACTCGGGCTTGGGCGCCTCCTTCTTCTTCTTGTTTCGGTCGTTCCTCACGGCTGTGGAAGGGCCAGGCCGCGCGGTTAGAGGGCAAGTGCGGCCGGCGGTTCGTCCCCAAGCCCGTCCATCCCCAGCCCGAGCTCCTCCCACCAGACCGAGAGCAGCCGGCTGCGCAGGAGGCCACCCGGCGGGGGCGCGCACATGAATGCGTACACACGCGAGCGCACAGGCAGGCGGGACGGCAACACACGGTGCCCCCCCCCGCCCCCCGCCGTGCCCACCCGGGCCACACACCGAGGCCTGCCCCAGGGCCCCGTGACCACCGCACGCACGCCTGCTCTCCCACGCATCTACTCCAGCTCACACTCCGGGTGCGCACGCGCGGGGGTCCAGGGCTGAAGGCACGTGTGCCGAGTGTCCCACGTCTGGGCTCGGCCTCCCTGCCTCCCGCTCCCCCTGCCTCCAGGAAGGACCGGCTCCTGCCTCCACCATCCCCCAGCCCTCCGGGCAGCCGTCTCCCTGGGGTCCCGGGGATGGGCGGCCAGGCGAAGAGTAGGGCTCCCCAGCCTGAGAGTGGGGTCCCGGGTGGGAGAATCTCTCGGCCCATTAGCCGGGGGAGCTGACAAATCACCGGGGGCGCTGAGCCGCACACACCACTCGGCTTTAAAGAAGCGATGGGGTCGTTACCAGCCGATTAGCCCAGACACACAATCACTCACAGGACCAGTGGCGGCGGCTGCTGACGCTGGAGGAAGAGAGGGTGGGGGTGGGGGGCCCAGGGAGGGGCAGCGGTGGGGGGGGGCAGGCATAATTTGGAGATCACTCATGTTGATTCTGCAAATTCAATAAAGTGCAAGGGAGAGAAGAGAGAGGGAGAGAGAGAGTGGGGGGATAATTTGGGAAGAGAAAATTGCAGCTGTGACAAGACGTTTATCATTCGGAAGCTTTAATTCTATTGAAATGGCAGCTGCTCAGCTCCGGGGCACAGAGCAGCCAGAGAGGAGAAGGAGGGAGGGAAAGGGGGAGTTGGTGGTGGAAGGGAGAGGGGGTCCCCACCCTGGCCCTTCTGTGATGAAAAGCTCTGGGAGCGGAAGGTGGCAGAAGCAGAGGGAGGAGGTGGTTCCGGACCCTGCAGGGAAGGGTCCCAGGCCTGTGGGTCCCAAGTTGTCACCCGCTCTGCAGCGCACAGCAGCCACTTCCTGGGCTCCGGACAACGCAGCCCCTTCCTCCTGAGGCAGGAGGTGGCCGGGTGCTGCAGGATCCCTCTGCTCCTGTCTGGGGCTGCTCGTGTCCCCCCCTCGTCCCCTCCCAGCTTCCTTCTTCCACTGCCCTGCCCACAAAGGGCTAGAGGGTCCTGCAGCCCCCTCCCCCACCCCATCCCCCATGGCTCAGGCACCATGGCAACGGCCACGCAGACAAGGAGGCGTCTGTCAGCGTCATTTATCTCTGACATCATCAATCACCGGTCACCACGGCAACACCCATGATTTCAACACAAGAGGGTCTCCCTGTCCAGCCCTCCCTCTCTCCCTCCATCGGGCCTCAGCTGAGCCCAAACTGGAAGCCCCCGTTCCTCTGGGATCGGGGAAGTCTCAATCCTCTCTTCCAACTCCCGGTCCCAGGTTCCACCAGACAAAGGCTCTAAGATCCCTATGCCTGCAGCACCTCCCCGGCCCCCCCCCCCACACACAAGAAATACCCAGCAGCACCCCTGTCCTGAGATGCACAATCCGGAGGGACTCGGGGAGGCTCTGAGCCCCACCCCAAGCCAAGCAGGGCCGGCAAGCAAGGCAGCGGGCGCAGACACACGCATGCACGTGAGCGAGCACACGCAGCCCGCCTCACGCGAACAGGAAGGGCTGTCCGCACAGGGACACACAACTCGTGAGACAGACAGGTCCCTGAAGCTACAGGTGAACCGTCTTCAACCACAAGCCTGCACACCACGTCATGAGCACGGCCGTTCACATCCACACACACATCCCCAAGCCCCTGATCACCCAGCTTTAGGGGCCAGGCACTCGTGCCCTGCCCAACGCACGGCCCCGCCCTGCCCACGGCACTCACACTCCTTGGACATGCCCACTTCGAAGCACTTCTGCAGCCGGCAGTACTGGCAGCGGTTCCGGGTCACCTTGTTGATGATGCAGTTCTTGTCCCGATGACACGTGTACACCATGTTCTTCTGGATGCTGCGGCGGAAGAAGCCCTGGGTATGGAGGGCAGGGAGTCAGGTCAGCCACACCCACAGTAGGAAGAGCGCTGGCCCGTGGCCTCAGCCGTGGGAGCAGAGGGCCAGGTGGCTGCTGCCCCCAAGGGCTTCGGACATCAACTACCTGAGTAGACCAGATAAGGCAGAGGGAAGGGTCCACCTACAAGGATACCCCGAGAAGAATCCCAGTACCTGCTGCCTCAACACTGCAGGTGGGCAGAGGGCTTCCCCCAACCCACACGCATAGACCCAGCTTCCTCTCTCCTGGGGAAAAGGACCTCGGGCTGCTGGTGAGTCAAGTAAAGAGGCAGATGGGGCTAGAGAAGAGAGAGGCAGAGCTCTGGAACCCACAGCCCTGGGCTCAGAGCACAAGAAGAGAAGGCAAGCAGGAGGGGCCACACAGACACACACACAGGCTGGCCAGACAGGTGGAGAGCGCGCTCAGGAGCAGGGCAGCAAAACACACATTCGTTAACCAGGCAGATGCGCACAGACTGATCACAGGTAGACCAGGCTGGTCAGGGGCTGCCCACACGGGCTAACAGAGAGACCGACAGACAGGCTACGGCAGACCAAGAACAACCAGACAGGACAGGCAGACACAGAGTCCAAGGCCTGGTGCTTTGCGCTTATCTCTGCCCCACACTGAGGGGCAGCCCAGGGCCCCAAGCCTCAAAGCTGTGCAGCTTCGGAACCCCAATCTCTGGGGAAGAAACGGGTACAGAGGCTCAAGCCCTGGGGAGAGGAGGAGGAGAGGCCATGCCCACAGCTGCTGGGAAGGTGGCAGCCACATCTGGCACGTGGAAATCCAGCCAGACTCTGGGAAGCCCACAGCCTGGGCACCTGAAGGAGAGGCCAAGGCACGGCGCCTGCTCCTAACGGCCTCCTGCCAGGCTGCCATGGCGAGGTTCAGGCAGGGCCACAGAGGGCAGGCCTCCTGGGTCCCCAGCCAAGAGCCAGTCGGCAGCTAGCTCACCATGGCAACCCGGGCATCGGTAGCAGAGCGGGTGTACACCCTGCCAGCTGGAGGATGGAGATGATGGGGAAAAGAGCCGAGGCAGGAGGGGGACCTCTGGTTTGGGGGACCCCTGCTCATCTACGGGGAAGGAGGTTCTGCTGAAGGCTTCCCCTCCTCCAAGGCTGCTGCCACCTCCCGCACAGAAGTAAGAGCAGCAGCTTCAGGGACACCCACTACCACCACCACCACCACCACCACCGGCACAGTCCCAGCCCTCGGCAGTGGGAACATCCCATTTATCTAATCAGGGATGTCCTTCCCAATGACCCCCTCAACTCACCTTGCAGCCCTCACAAGCGCTGACCCCATAGTGGTAGCCTGAGGATTTGTCTTGACAGACAAAGCAAGGCTTGTAGATGCGGGGGAGAGGGGGTGGCGAGGGGGGGCTGGGCACTATCTCTTCGGAACTGCTGCTCTGGGTCTCAATGGCTAGAGAGACAAGAGGAGAAGGGCGGTTAGAGACCCAGGTCACCATCCTTAATACAGTGCCCACCCTGCCTCCTGATCTCTCCCAGGAGCCTCTCCCAGCCACCCCACTGCTGCCAGGAGTCAAACTCTGGGGCAGGGACACGGTCTCAGGAAACCTGGGACTTCCCAGCCCGACTGGGGAAATGGGGCTGCCAATGAAGCTCCAGCACCCCCTCAGTCCTGCCTGCTTCCGCAGGACCCCACCTTCAAAACCAGAAGGAGCAGATAATAAACCATCAGATTTGTACACGGATGTGGCAGTACTTGGCGCTTGGGCGTGGGTGTCAGCCTGGCTCCACAGCCCTGGACTCTGGGCAGCCCCGCCCCATCTCCCCTATGTTAGGAAGGAGTTAAGGCCTGATGAGGAGGGAGGGAAGAGGACACAAGCTGGGGACAGAGGAAACTGGGGTCAACAGGATATTCAAAGCCGGCCACTCCCCCACCCCCTCTGCTTCCGCTCCCCCCTCCACCCCCTCTGCCAGCAGCCACAGCCCCTCCTCCACCCAAACAATCCCCTGGCCAGGGACCCAAGGCAAGGTGTGCACAGTCACAAATGCTGGGGCACAGCAGGTGGGGACTCCCTGAGATAAGCAGGGGGACCCCCTGGAGACAGGGAGAAGAGTCCCTGTGGGCCCCGGAAGCCCATTGCTCTGGGTGCCCCCTGTCTGGGGGGAAAAGCATGACAAAGGGGGTCTGTTCCCATCAATGCTCTGTCTGTCTGGCCTCCATACGATACTATGTCCTGTGTCGCGGTTACTATTCCCCTCCCCTCCTGTTATTCAGCTCTAAGAGGGCAGCCAGGCGGGTGACCTAGCCAGCAAGGGCAGCTCCCCCTACAAATCCTCCCCAGTGCCTGGCCCCATGCCCATCACCCCAGGCAGAACAGGGGGGGCTGTCTGTGCCCGAAGCCAGGACAGCTGGGGGTGTACTGTCCTGGATGAGAACTGTGACCCAGTCAACCCCAGATTCCCAAGGGGCCACCCAGCACCCTCCTGAAGCTTTGCTAAGTCCACGTGCCCAGGGCCAAGGAGGGGCAAGGATGCCTCCCTGAGGAGATAGATCCCTGCTTCCTCCCACACCCCAGAATCCCATCTAGTCTCACCCCAAACTCCAGCACACGAGGTTCTGGAATTCAAAGGGGCCCACAGTTCCTGCCCGAGCACCTCATGGCTCATGTGGCCCCGAAGCCCAGGCACGGAGAAAAGCAGCACGTGGATGGGGGCGGGGAGCGGTGGGGGGCTGGCTAGCTGCATGCTACCACCCTCCCCCTTTACCTGCAAACACAACTAGGGACTGCCAGGCGGTTGCTGACAGGGAGCCAGGCCAACAACCTTGGCAGGCCTTCCCTGGCTCTTAGCTGGGCCTGGGCACCACTTCCCTGGTCAGCCCGGCCGACCAGCACTGCTGTGGCCCCACGTCCCTGCCCCTGCCCAGAGGGCGGCCTGCAGCAAAGGATCAGTGACTGCCGACACCAGCCCCGCACCCAGCCGGACTCATCGCTGACCTCCCCCACCCTCTGCTCCTCACCCCAAATCGAACCGTCCTGGCCTGGTTTTCCCCACCTCACTCTCCCAGAGGCCAGACAAGCAAATCAGACAGGCGAGAGGCCTGAGAACAGCTGCTGGGGGGGGGGCGGGGTTGGGGGGCCTGGGTGAGGCCAGGAGGCAGAGGGGTGAGCGACAAAGGAGCCCTTTGTTGTGCTAACTTTTTCCAAGACGTAAAAGGAGTCACAATAGACAATCCAGACTGGTGGGGGGTGGGGGTGGGGTGTCAAGGACAAGGGGGTGTGGGGAGGATCATGGCCTAGAATCCCAGTCAGAGTTCTGACCAGAGAGGAAGGAGGCTCTGACCTCCCTCCCCTCCCTCTCTCCCTCCCCATCCAGTCTTTGCCCTGGACCCACCTCCCCCAAGGCCCGACCTCTAAAATGGACCAGAGGAGAGGGGGAGAAAGGACAGAGAGAGCTTTGGGGTATGGAGTGGGGTTGAGGGGAGGGGGCCGTGGGGAGACACAGGGGGTACCCAGATGAGGGACAGGCAGCTTAAGACCAGGGACTGACTGGGGAGGCAAAGGTCTGTAGAAATTTGGAGCTGAGGCAAAGTCCAGAGGCTGTTTATGAAACTGGAAGAATGTGCTGTTTAAATTGCACTTTTTGGCAGGACGGGGGAGATGACCGAAGGTGAGGGTACACAGTTTGGGCTCATTGAGGCCTCCCTGCGGCCCACCCCACAGCAGCTGGCTGCCTCTGAGGCTACCACACTGGTCTGCACGCCCCACGCCCAGCACATCCCCACCTGTCACCCAGGTAACAGCTCTGAGGTTTCCCACTGTGCCCTTTGCACCCAGAGCCCCGGCTCAGTCCCCACCTCCCGGGCCACCAGCCAGCAGCCAAGGGGAGCAGGGGCACTCTAGGACGCTCCCAGCCTCTGCAAGAGTCAGGACGCAGCCTTAACTCTGCACACCCAGCAGGGGAAGGACTGCCACGGCCTGGCCCCTTCCCGCTCACCTCCCTCCCCAGAGGCCCCAGCCCACAAATCTCTCCTCTTCCTGCAGAAGGACGAGGCGGGAGAAGCACCACACCTTCTCAGCTCAAAAGTTCCAGCGCCCAGCGAACGGATGGCACCGGCCCAGGGAGCCAGGCGTCCCCTCCCGCCCGCGCTGCCAGGCTGCCCCTCCCCCGCCCCCGCTCGGTTCCTGGTGGGCAGAACGCTCCGGAGTCCCCGCGCCCCAGAGCCGCTCGCAGGCCCGCACAAGGGGCCGGTTTCCTGGAGGAGATCTGCAGGAAATCAGCCGGGCCCCCGGCCAGCGGCTCCCCTCCCAATCCTGCTGGCGCCCGCTCCTCCGCAGCTCCGCTGGCAGCCCGCGGGGAGGGGCGGGGAGGGGGCGCACGGCGCTGGGCCTCGCCCTTCCTCCACCCCAGAGGAGGGTGGGGGTGACTCTGGGTGTAGCGCGGCGGCGGCGGCGGAAGAAGCCCCCTACCCAGCGGCCGCCGATAAGCATCTCCCCCCCTCCCCCCACTACGGGCATCCACGTGCTTCACATTCTTGGACGTCTGGGAGCGGGCGGAGGCGTGAGCCGCGAGATTGGTGGGGGACAGATGGAGAGCCACATCCTTTGTACCCCTTGTCCTCTGGCGCCCCAAAACGGGGATTCTGGGGGAGGGAGGCAAGGTCCCCGGGGCCCTGCAGGATCGCGAAGGTCTTCTCCCCAAGCCCACGTGCAGTCTCTTCCCACCTTTGGTGGAGGTGGCAGCAGAGAGTGGAGAACTCGGTGTGAGGGGGCAGGAGGGTTCCTGTCACCAGAGGACCTACACACACCCAGGGGTTCGGTCATGAGCCCGTGTACTGTAGACACACTCAAGTCACCACCCCCAGCTTCCAGGCCCTCCCAGCCTGTACCGCACCACAACCCTCCCAGCCACTTTCCCGGCCCACTAAGCTTTGGGGGCAGAACCCACTGCCACAGACCCGACACTCCCGCCACGGGAACAGGGGAGCCGGGGCCTCTGGCTCCACGCTGCCCCACACACGGTGCGGGGGAACAGGCCTCCACTTCCCCCATTGCCCGAGGGCCTCCAGGCTTCCCCCTACCTCGCCTGGCCAGTTTGGGGCCAGAAAGAGCTGAGCTGCCCCCAAGGGCTGGAGCCCAAGGCCTCGGAGACCATCTCCTCCCCAGTCCTCTGGCAAAAGTGGCCAAGGCTGTGGAGGGAGTGCCCATGGCAGCCATGCCCCAAGTATCCCACTTAGCAGGGAACACCTTCCTCCAGTTCTGGAAGGATGGGAAGAAGGGTCCCAGTGTGTGTCACACCTCTCGCCTGTCCGTTTTTTTTTTTTCCTAAAGTGCACCCACGCGCACCCCGCCCTCCCTCCCACGGTCTGCAGCCTGCAGCCTCCCAGGCAATCTGCCCCAGAGGCAAAGGTCAGGGGGCGGGACAATAAAGGCTGGGGGTGAGGTGGCTCTGAAAGGGGCAGGGGTGGGCGTCTCTGCACCTCAGGTCTCTCTTCCCAGAGCAAAGGCATTGCGGGTTGCCCTTCAACCTACTGCAATCTGCCAGGCCCCCAGAGACCCACTCTACCCCTCCTCCCTGGCAGGCAAGGGAGAGGCAGCCAGGCCGGGAGGGTGGGAGAAGCCCCCCAGGGAAGAGTTGAGCCCAGAGCAGGGGAGAGGACAGAACCGGAGCCAAGTAACAATAACGCCTAAGCACCGCTCTCCCCCACCAGGTACACTACCTCACAGCTGGGTATAAACATGCCCAGGTGTGCACCCCAGGCACTCACAGCTCCCGCCAGTGTACAGGGCCTCTCCCTTCCAGGGAAGCCTGAACCCAGCCAGAGGACGGCGAGGAGAGGAGGTGCCAGGACTCCAGGGTTCTCATCAGCAGCGGCCCTCTTAAGAAGGGACAGCCCAGTGCCTGCCTCATCCCCAGGTGAAAACACGGTAACAAAAGGACACGGCTGAGCTGGGAGGGGATGCAGCCCTCATTTCCAGAGCAGCCCCAGACCCACAAAAAAATCAAACTCATGCTCCAGAGAACAAACCGTATTAGGATCATGGGGAGGGGGATTCTTCCCACCAGAGTAGCTTCTCCCCTCCTTTCCTGGCATAGAAGCCTGTGCCAGCCAAGTGTCTAGGGCCAGGACAACCCTCAGATGGACAGGTGCCCTTCCCCAAGGTGTAAGGGTCGGTTAGGCTGGCCGACGGGTATCTGACGGAGTTGCCCCTTCCTGCCACACCCCACTGCCAACACCAAAGAAATGGAGCGCTCCCCTGACATTCAAGAGCTGGGGGCAGCGGCTGTCGCCCGGGACAGGCTCTCCCCAAAGCTTTGGCAGGGGTGGGATCTGGGGAGGAGGCCCCTCCTCCTAGAAGCAGACAAGCCCACAGATAGGACCTTTACCCCACCCTTCAGGGTGGGAGAAAGGACCACTCAGCTGTGAAGCTATCGGATTGCAAGCAAGAAGAATATAAACTGGGGGCAAGGGGCTTCACTTCCCCTGCAAAAAGTGGAAGGAGAGATGAACAAACGTTTCCTGAAAGGAGGAACCCCCAAAGTTCCTCAGTCCAAATACAACAGAAATAGCGCCCAGGGTTACTCGGGGGAGTCCAATTGTCCAACAAGGGCACCCTACTTTCAGCAAGAGAAACAAGGGAAAGTGGAGGGTAGGGTAGAGACAAGACCCTCACTACGCCCCCAGGCCTGCATCTCCTGGTGGAGCGGAAGCCCTACAGCCCACCCTCACCCCCCAGCTCCCACAATAGGAGGGATAGGCCGGTACCTACAGTGGTTTGAGCCATTCCAAAGCGGAGTCCGGAGCGGGGTGGAGTAGGGACCGGGGGCAGGGAGCCCCTTCTCCGGGAGCAAACAGGCCCGGTTCTGGTTATAAAAATCCACCACCAGGAAGGGATTGGGGGTGGGGGTGAGTCCCCCCACGTCCACACTCTCGTACATCTTCCCCGCGAAGACAAGAGGTCCGGGCGGATAAGTCCTGCGCGCCGCCTCCCTCACTCAGCCGGCGGCGCCATCCGAGAGCTGCTGGGGGCGAGGGGCACGTCCCCCCCGCCCCGACTGGAGACCCGGGCCGGGGGCCGCCCTCTGCCTTTAGTCCCGCGTCCAAGTCGGCCGGCCGCTCTGCGAGTCCCAGGTGAAAAGCAGGGAAGTTGTGTGTACTGGGGGCGGGGGGACTGGGGGGGGGGGGTCCTTCGGCTGACCCCGGGAACGCCCGGCCGAGGCCCGGGAACTCGGCGTCTTCACCTCGAGGGGGCTCCCGTCGCGAGTCTCATAGTGTCCGAGGCAGCGTCCCGCGGCTCCCCGAGTGCGCCTGCCGGGGGCGCGATCGGCGCGGGGCGGGGAGTCACCGAGCACTTCCTCCTCCCAGCCGGGGCTCCCGGGCTTCTCCGGGGCGAGGATTCCGGGTGGGGTTGGGACCGCGCGGCTCCGCCTCCGCCTCCACCAGGCAAGGGGCGGCCGCCCTGCGCTCGGTCTCCGGCGGTGCGCGCCGCGGGCCCCCAGCCCCGGCCTACGCGCCCCCTCCCCTGCAGTCCCACCCCCTTTCCTCCGCCCCGTCCCGTCCAGGCACCGCCCCTGCCTTAACCCTTTCCCGGCGGGTCCGGCAGCAGCGGGCGCCAAACCGGGAACTGAGAGGGAGAGGCGGGCCATGGAAGGCAAGTGGCGGGGAGCCCGGGCAGGAGGAGGAGAGAAGAGGGGACGGAAGGGGTAAAAGGCTCGAGAGGAGGAGTGCACGGAGTACTGACGGAGGCTGGGGACCGGGAGAGGAGGGGGCTGCTCCAGGACGGAAGAGGGGCGGGCGTCTCCCCCGTCCCAGTTCCGGCTCCCAGCCTCCCCCGTGCTTTGGTCAGTCCCCGGCCCCGCGATGCCAAGGCGAGGGAGGTGGTGGGCGGGAGGAGGGGGATGGTCCCGCTGTCCTCCCCCAACACACACCCCCACCCAGCCTGGGCCTCATTTGCCTAATGCAATGCGGCTGAACTCTCTCTGAACTCGCCTGGCGGCGCCTCACCTCCGGGTGACCCACCCACCGCTGCCCGTGACATCACCCGCTCGCCAGCCTGCCCGCGGGGCTCACCCGCCAGCTCCCTGCCCGGTCGGGCCGCTCCCCCGGAGACGCGGAGAGTGGCGGCAGGAGGCGAAGGTCTGGGGTGCGTGTGGCCAAGTGTTAGCGCCGTGCCGGGTGTCCCGGGTATGACATTGTGCGGCTCGGGCACCGCGTGGGAATGAGACACCCGGCTTGTGTCATTGTCTGTGACATCATGTGTGACTCCGGCCGCCCGCCCGCCGGAACCCGATGCGGCAGCTCGGGCGCTTTGACACAAACGCGTGCAGAGGGGGCTCTCCCCGCAATGCCCGGCGTGCTTCAGTCGAGCAAAGCCCCGCCCAGGGTGTCTCCCACAGGCGGAACCAGCATGGGCCCCCCACCGCACCGTCTAGCCCTGGAGAGAGAAAAGGAGGGGCTGGTGCCTTTCAGCTGACCACTTCCTCCCGGAAGCCCTCGGGATGCCGGTTTCACTGGAAGAAAGACCTGGGTTGGGTAGGTGCAGGAAGGCGCGGCGGGGGGGCGGGGGGGGGGGCGGGGGGAATGCCCCAGGAGAAGAGAGTATCTTATTGCTCCCTCTGACCCTGCAGCAGAGCTCCCTCATTTGATAGGAATTTACGTGCTTCCCGAGGATAGAACCGTCTAAAAGCCAGGTTCCTAACATATGTGGTCATTTAATCCTCACAGCAACTCGTAAGAGATAAGTGGTATTATTCCTATTTTACAAATAAAGAAACTAAGGTCTTAGCAAGGTTAGGTGGGTTGTCCAAGATCACACTGCTATTAAAGGGTAGAGTGAGTATTTGAACTTTCTGCCATCAAAGCCCATATTCCCACCATGCCAGGCCGATTCAAGGAAAACTATTTTCTGAGCACCTCCCAGGTGGATACCCTGGGGAGCCTGCCTTTGCAGACCTTATGGTGCAACAGCCATTTAGCAAATAATCACAAATATATATATTTATGTTTATTACTGCATATTATAAATAATTGCAAACTGAGATAATTGGTATTATGACGCAAGTAAGCACATAAAGTATGCTTTGAAGAATTAATGTAGGCACCTAATTTAGGTTGGAAGGTCAAAGCAGAGACCTAAAGAAAGTAGAAGTTTAGAAGTTAGGTAAAGAGTAGGAAGGAGTGGAATCCCAGTAAAAGAGCCTGTGCAAGGGTCCTGGGGTTACAGACGTTGGTGAACTAACAGAGGACATAACATAAAATTCAAAAGAAAAAGGAGCAGAGGCCCAGGCTGGAGAGGTGGGCTGAGGCCAGACCAGGTGAGCTTGCTGGATTTTATCTCAAATGCAGGGAGAAACCACAAAAAGGTTCCAAGCAAAGGAGAGGCAAGATCTGATTTACAGTGTTATAAATCAGATTTAACCGTGTGAAGCTGTATGAAGAATGGATGGTAGGAGGGCAAGAGAGACCAGTTAGAACAGTCCAGGCAGCACACAATAGCAGCACAGCCCAAGAAACTGGCAGTGGTGATAGAGGAAAGTCATCAATGTGGCGGGGGGGGGGGTCGGATAGGGGGTAGTGTGGGAAAGGAGGTAGCAAAGAGGACTCTGGTGTGTGGCTTGTGCTACAGAAAAGTTTCCAAGAGTGCGAAGTACAAAAGTCTGCTGGGCAGGTGGACGGGTGGGTGTTGGGCTCCAGAGTGAGGTCTCACCTAAGTGAGGTCTGGGCTGCAGGTGGAAGGCTGGGTGCAAGCCTTGGCTGTCTATGAGATTGCTGGGGAGGAGGGCAGACTGCTTCCACAGCCCTTGGTATCTCCTCCCAAACGACGTAGATCCTGGGCACCAGTTATGTGCTAGGCCTTGTGTTCACAGCTTCAAGGTACTAACGGATCTGGGGCTGTCCCTGTCATCGAAGACCTGGTGATCAGTAAAAGATCTCCCAAATGATACAGCTCACTGCAGGTACCAGGTGGAGAGAGTCACTTCATGGTAGAGAGATGAGTGTTGTTAAGAGAAAAAATAAGGACCTGCGGGCCTTCAAAGGAGAGAGCGAGTGAGCAAGGAAGCGGGAACATCTGTGAAGGCTTCTGAGAAGAGGCGGTATTCGAGATATTCCTTGAAAGATGGATAGGATTTCCGGAGCTAGAGAAGTGGAGAAGTCGGGGTGAGATGCCTGTTCTGGGCAACAGCAAGGTCATGGGGCAGGTCAGAGCAGAACGCAGTGTCCTGGGGCAATGGGAGAAGAGGGAAAAAGGAAGGTTCTGGCCGCCTGGGGGGGGGCAGCGGGGGACGTGCGGAGGACCGAGTGGCAGGCCTGGGGCCCCGTCCTCCTCTGCCGTGTCCCCCACAACTCCTCCAGGACTGTGTGCTTAGCAGGCCCTCAGCAGGTATGGGCAGAACTGAAGTGGCCTCCGCTTGTGCCAGGCAGGGGTCCCTCCAGTCCCCAACCCCATCTGGAGGGGATAACAAACAGGATGTCATGAGACCCGGGGCCAGACGGACATCAGGTCCCAGTACAGGGTAGCCATCCCCCAAGACAATGCCCGGCTCCACCCAACCCTCGTCATCACTGCTTTTGCAGGGTACTTGAAGCTCGCCCAGGCCCTCACCAGCAAGCAGGTCACCGTGGCCTCATAGCAACTTGCCCAGCAAGCAACGAATTAGGAGTCTTGCTTTAAAGAGGAGGAAACAGACTCAGACTCGAGAGAGGTTGAGTGATCTGCCCAAGGCTGCGCAGGAAGAGCTGTCCTTTAAGACTTCTGCCAAGGGGAACTTGGGCCGTGGGCTGAGGTTCCCAGCAGCTCAGAAGTCAAAATGGGGAGGGGAGGGCCTCTATTTCTGATCTAGTCGGGGCAGAGGGCCTCCAGTCTACCCTGGGAGGTCCAGCTCCATGGGCTGTGCCCCACCACTGAAAACGCAGAGAAGGAGGGCGTTGTAGGCACCGCCCCAAAGTGATTTGGAGAAGGGAAACACTTCCTCTTTCCACAGACACTACCCCTCAAAGGGTAGTCAGGGCCTGCACTGGCACATCCCCATGGGCACAGGGCCCTTGGCACGGGCAGACACAGTGTCTCAGGTCTTGGCCAGCCTAAGAGGACAGGCTTCCTTCCCTGAGTCCCCTCCCCCTGCCCATGCTGGGATCCTGCCCTGAGGGGGCCTGTGCACTATCAATGCTTGGAGATAAAAGGTGAGGGGGCCGCATTTTCATTCAAAACCCTGTCCAACAGTCTTTTGGCTGACTCTGCATTTTGGACCCTAGGGAGGGCACTGCTAGCAGTCCCCCCTCTCCCTGGGCTGTCCCTCCTATTGTCCAGGGAAAGAGTGGGCAGGAGCAGGGGGAGGGAGGATACAGACTGAAAAGGGGAGTGGCAGAGGAGAGGGAAAGGAGAAGGGCTCACACCCTCCAGTCTCTCCAGGCTCCCCCAGACCCCAGGGCCACACAGCAAATGTGTGGATGGAAAGGAAAAGTCTGGACCCAGTCTTTCGGGGCTCCCATCCCCAGCTCCTCTACAGATAGCTTCCAACCTCCCTGCCCCCACTCCACAAATGGAAACAAAATAAGAACGGTAGCTTTTACACTCTGTTCCTACAGTGTCTGTCTGGATGGAGATGGAGGGAGGGTGCCCGCTGAGCTCTGCAAACTCCCCGGGCTGCAGTGGGCTGATCTGGGGGCGAGGATGGGTGTGAACAGATTGTATCCGCAGCTTCCAGGACAGGATGGAGATCTGGCTCAGGCCTCTTATCGGTCTTTCCCTCCAGCCTTCAGGATCAAAAACAGAAAAGGGGGCGTGGCTAGGGGGGAGGCCGTCCCCTACGCCCCCTACTGGGTGAAAGCAGAAGGTCCTGAGGCAGAAGCGGGGCTTCAGCCATGGGAGAGGGGGTTTTACCATGGCCCTGAGCTCCCCACACCCAGGAGGGCTCCCCACAATACCCTCCCGCAGCTGCCTATCTGGATGGTAGAAAACAGCCCAGCTGTAAGGTCACTTAGCTCAGCCACTTAACCACCGGTGCTGTTTCCTCATGTGTAAATGGAGATAATGTCCCTCTCCCAGGATTGTCGGGATTAAGATTTGTAAAACAGAGATAAAGTCCCAGGCACACAGTAGGTGCTCCACAGATGTTAGCCTCCCGTTCTCTCCAGCCCCCACCCAGAAAGGGCCACGGTCCCTTTCCACTGTCGTAACACAGGGTACCACGGCAAGGAGACAGCATGATCACAGGCAAGGTGAAGACCAGAGTGCATTACAGCAAAGATCTCGCCTAATCTCAGCCCTCTGAGGGAGGTTCTGGTCAGATCCCTGGGTTACAGACGAGGACACGTGCTCAGAGAGGTTATCACATCTAGTAAGTGGCAAAGCCAGAACTCGCTACACAGCGTACTCCACCTCTCCTCCACCCACCCACCCCCCCGCTCCCCGACCCCGTGGAATTCCCAGGGGAGCAACAAAAAAGGCAGGTTTGTTTCCTCTCCAGGCTAGACTAGTGATAAGAAATAAAGACCCTTCCCTCCCCAAACACACAACACAATCACAGACGCCTCCCCCTTACACCCTCTGTGCCCTAAGTCACCGCCCCCTCCAGCACACAAACTGACACCCCTCCCGGGCTCTGGGTCTGATTCTCCTCAGACGCACTCGGACCCTCTCACCCAATACACATAAGCCATCGACCCCCTCCCCAACACACACCCAACCTTGACCTCCCCACCCCTAAAACACACCCAACCCTGACCCTCCCCCCAAGGCACACTGAATCCCAACCCTCCACAGTAAGTACCAGTCCTCAGAGACCACGCCCCAGGGGCTGGTCTAGAGGGTGGATCCTGGCCTATCTCTGGAGCTTGCCACTCCGTCTCCCAGGGAGCCGACAGCAGAAAAGATACCCACCTGTCCCCAGTGACCTGGAGAACAGTTCTGTCCTTCCACAGGCCCCCGGGTCTTTGAAGGGTACACCCAAGGTCCAGCCTCCTCCTGACCTGGGGAGAGGAATGGGAGGTGGAGGGAGGACTACCAAACACCTGTGTTGGTGGGAAGTGGGAGGAGGGAGCCTCATGTGCCAGGTTGCCTACAGAAAGGGCGGCAGAGGACCAGAGCATGTAATCGCTCCTTACAGGAATGGGGGCCACAGATGTCCACCCCTCCTAGGAACTGCCTGACCCCCAGCACCAGCCCCCAGGTGGGGAGAGCGGGGAAGGCGAGGCTGCCTCCATGCCTGAGCTTTGATCTGTCACGCTTCGCTACCCAGCGCTGAGAGCCAGGGTCTCCAAGCCCCTCAGCCCTGCCCAAGAAGGAGGGAGATGCAGGGCTCCCTCAGGTTCCTGGCCACACCTCTGGTCCCAGAGAAGGGGAAGGTCAGGGAGAAGCTCAGAGGCTGGGGCCGTGGGTAGGAAGAGAAGTTGTTGTTTACTAGGAAGGGACAGGGCAACCCACAGGCTCACAAAGGGAGGGGGCAGGAAGGGGCATTGCCTAACCCGAAATGTGGGCACCCCACCCTGGGGGATGAAGGTTAGCAGGATGGGAAGTGGGGTACCCGGAAACCCTCCCCACCCACCTCTAAGAAAGAGGAAGAAGCTTGCAACATTCAAAGAAGGGTAAAACATTTGCTTGTCCGGCACAAGACAGGGCAAGGTCAGGGGTCAGGCCCAGCCCCATCAAACCCTCCATGAGCCAGGCCCCAGGTGGACAGAGTGTCTGGGGCTCTGTTCCTATCACCTGGGGAAGAGCAAGCTGTCCACCGGCACCAGGCTGAGCACCCTCGATGTCGATGTCTCCCTCCCTGAAAACCCCACCCTGGCAGGAAGCAGACATTCCAGTCACTGGAGCTGGGATATGAATCCCAGTCCCCATGGACGCAGGCACTACCCCACACAGACACACCCGCTCCTTCCCCAGCAGCCCCGAACCCAGACACTGGCCTCCCCCATCACCTAGCATAGACTGAAGACCAGGCCAGAATCGGCGGGCGGGCGGGCTTCCAACTCCGACTCCCAGGTCAAAGTGCTGGCGGCTGCACACCCCCAAGGGAGGAAACAGAAGGTGGAGGTTTGAGTAGGCAGCAGCCGCCTGCCCCCTGCCCCAGGGCACAAAGGGTAAGGACCTAAAGGAGCACAGACTTAGAGCCCCTGCTCCCAGTGGCTGGTGGGGCCTGGGAGGGAGGGGGCCACCGTGCAGCCAGAGGAGGTGAGCCAGGAAGCAGTGGTGGCAGTGGGCAGCCGGCCAGTGTGGGCAGTGAGGCGCCCAGCCAGGGCCTGCCCCAGGGACAAAGAGACTCCCTGGCTCCGGGGAGAGGGCGCTGCCCCCACACTGGGAAGGGGGCACTGACCCAGCCCAGCCGGGGCGCACAGGGCAGCGGCGCCAGGCATGTTGCCAGTGGCCACGGGAGAGGCGGTGGGTGCCCGGGGCAGGGTATTCAGTACCTGCCTGCCAGGAGAGGTGGGACACGTTTCCCAGGTCAGCAGCTGGCCAGCCAGCCCGCCGTCCACGGCCCCCTTCTGCTGTTTCCACCCCCTCCTGCCCCAGGCCAGGCCCCGGCTCCCTCCCCCCCGCCAAGCCCTGGCCCGGCGCCCAGCTGGGCCCTGGGGGCCCGAGTTACTGTAAGCGTCCTGGCAGGCCCGAGGCCTGGACTCTGCCAGCTGGCCATAGCTGCCGCCACCTCCCACTACCTGGCTCGGCCAGCCAGGGAAGGTTACCGAGACCCCCACCCAGCCAACAGGCGACCCCTGTGGCAGAAGGCGGAGGCGGAGAGGAAACACAGGCCCGGCCAAGAGCAGGCTTGCATCCACAGCCGGAGTCCAGGCTGAGCGCCCCCTCCTGGGACCCTGCCCCGACCCACCAGGCTGCCTGTGGGCCCCCCCTCACCCTCCCCACAAAGGGAAGCACCACCAAGCCTGGCCAAGGCGAGGGGAGGGGATTCTACGCCTTCAGGCCCCTTCCCCCAGAGGCACTGGATGGGGCGGGGCGGAGGTGGGGCGCTGCTCGCAGTAGAGCTGCCATTTCCACCAAATGTCGAGAGGTTTGTTTACCCGCCTCCAGCCTCCGTGTCCAGTCCTTGGAGCTATTTATAAGGCCCTCCACGGCAGAGCACTGGGTGGGGGGCGGCGTGAGAGGCGCCGGAGGACAGCACTGTTCAGCTCTCCCTCTGTCCCCCGCAACACCAAACGCAGTCACAGCCATCAGCCTACAAGCCCCCCAAACAACGATCCCCCTTGTCTGGAGGAGCCCTCGCCACTGCCGAAGAGATGTGCCTAGAGGCCCCACCTCGGCCTGCCGCCCTCCACCGCCCCTCCCACCATGCCCACCACTCCACTTACTGGCCGGGGATGGCGTGCTATAGCCGCTAACTGGAAGCTGGTGCTGGAGAGTGGTCAGAGCGCCCGGTGGGGAGAGTCCACCCAGCATGGGGGGGAAGAAGAAGGCGTAGGGGGGCACCGGGTATCCATTGAGGTGCCCGCCCCCAGGTGTTGGGCAAGAGCTGCTGTTACTGGCCATGCCAAGCAGCCACAGTCAGAAGGACAGGCAGACAGTCTGGCCGAAGGCTCTGGCAGGCTTCAGGCCGCCTCTCCTCGGGTCATGGGGCCTGGGCCCAGAGGGGGTTTGGGTGGTCAGCCCACCCCCCCTTCTGTCCTGGAGCTGCGGTCCAAGGCTAGCAGGCTGATCTCAGCCTCCTGGAGCCCCCACTCCAGTTGGGGGCCAGGTGGGCTGGGGGACGTCCCAAGAGCCGGTCCTTTGGTCACGCACTTCTGTGAGCTGACACTTTCCCAGGAAGGTCCAGAGCTGGCCTTCAGGACGCCGAAAGGATCCCTCTCCTAGGTGGGCCCGAGCTAGGTGGCTGGGGAGGCCATGTCCTGTGATGCTGCGGAGAGAAAAAAGACAGGTGAGTGGGCACCGAGGAGCAGGCGCACGGGCATTCCCCGCGGAGCTCCCCAACCTGGGCGGCCGGCGATTTTCCCGTGGCACCCGGCTGAGCAGACAGCTGGCACCATGCCTGGCTGGCAGAGACGGCCTGGGAGTAGGGCCCAGACACTGCTGGGGGTGGCAGGACAGCAGAGCCAGGCTGGGGAGACGGGGACGGAGCCCAGAGCCGAGGAGGACTTCTCACCCACAATCCTGAGAGGAAAGGGTCCCCGGTGCCATGCCACCCCAGAAGATTCCTGCAGCAGAGGAAGGCAGCTGGCCCTCCTTCCCCCAAAGCGGGTTACCTGAGGTCAAGATGCAGAGAACGTGTGCTTGAAGGGAGGAGGGAGGGGGAGGAAAAGCCGCTTCCCTAAAGCGGTGGCACTTCTCAGAAAAATGACTCCTAAGCCAGGGGGCCCCCGCTTACACCACTTCCCCCCCAAATCCAAGCCCGAGCACCCCAGATGGGTCTGTCCCACGGGCTGGAGGGGAGGCCCGTTTACATACATACAAATAGGGAAATGGGAACTGAGGACTCCTGGGTATCACCTCCATTGCCTAACAGCATGATGGGCAGGGACTGCCCAGGGTGGAAGCCCCCTACTCCCAGGCAATGGAGGGGCAAGGGAGACTGATCTCAGAGTTCACCCACATACTCTGTCTGCAGAAGCAACCTCCCTGGAGAGGGTGGGAGGTGGGCAGAAGATGAAAGGCCAGATGCCCCTCCACCAGTGCATCCACAAATCCATACCCTGTTTGAACAGCTGGGACCCGAGGACACGCAGAGATAACACCACGGGTAGCAAGAGACAGAGATGAACCCAGAAATTCCACGTCACGGTGAGACAGACAGGCAGCAACAAGAGCAGAGAACGAGACGGAGAAAGAGAAGCATCCACAAGAGGTCCAGGAGGATATATATAAACAGTATCAATAAATATGCACGTATTTATATATGAGTGTGTGTATAAACCCACACATATGACATATATGAGAGACAAAAGAAAAGAGACAGAAAGAAACATGCCAAGCAAAACCACAATGAGATACCACTCTGCATCCACTAAGATGGCTATAATCAAAAACACTGATAACAAGTACGTGAGGATGCGGAGAAACTAAAACACTCAGACGTTGCTGGTGGGAATGTAAAATGGTGCAGCTGCTTTGGAAAACAGTGTGGCTGTTCCTTAAGAGGTTAAACACAAGAGTTATACGACCCGGCAATTCCACTTCTAGGTATCTACCCAAGAGAAGTTAAAACATAAGTCCACACACAAACTTGTACGTGGGTGTGGCTGTTCATACCCAAAAAGTAGAACCGACCCAAATGTCCATCAACTGATGAACGGATAAATAAAAAGTTGTCCATCCATACAATGGAATGTTACTCTGCCATAAAGAGGAACAAAGTACCGATATACACGACAACATGGATAAACCCCGCAAACATGATGCTAGTTGTAAAAGACTACCTATTGTATGATTCCGTTGATATGAAATGTCCAAAATAGGCAAATCTATAAAGGCAGAAAGTAGACTGTGGTTACCAGGGGCTGGGGCATGGGTCCGAGGGAAATGGGAAGTGACTGCTGAATGGTATGGGGGCTCTTTCTGGACTGATGAAAATTTTCTAAAAGTGATTGTGGTGACAGTTGCACAACTCTTGTGAATATATTAAAACCAGTGAATTGTACACTCTAATGGGTGAATTTTATGGTATATGAATTGTATCTCCATAAAGCTGTTAAGAAGAAAGAAAGGCGGGGAGGAAGGAGAGAGAAAAGAAAAGAAGACAGGGCCACAGAGATCCCAAATAAGGACTACCTCCCTTTCCAAGCCCTTCCTCCCCAAGCTCCGGCGGTGCCAGGCTCCAGGCTCCAGGCTCCAGGCTCGGACCTGGAGTCCAGAGGACACACACATGGCCAGCGTTTGGCTGCGGACCATGCCTGGGATGGGGGAGTTCTGCCAAGGCCACTATGGACGAGGCCAGGACTTCGGGGCCCAGCCGCGCCGGCCAGCCAGCCTGTGACTGTGCGGGGCTGAGGGAGCGGGAGGGGGACAGGTACTTGCAAGGAAGGGGGCAGCTCCCCTATTGTTAACGAGCATGATTTTGACTGTTACTAATTATGACGACCATAGGGCCGCTCTTCTTACTCCTGAATGAGGTGCCCCCTTCCTTCCCCACGCCCCTGCCAATTCCCTCCCGGGCTGCGAGGCTGACGTCAGAGGAGCAGGGACCCCACCCGTTGGCCAGCTGCCGCCCTGGCCCCCCACAACCCCGAGGGGCGCCACACAAGGGAAACTCGAGCCAGCAAGGGAGGGAGGGGTTGGCTGAGCCTCACCAGCGTTGACAGTCAGACCCTCACATACGCGCACACCCACTTGCAGAAACTCACACGCGCAGCTCCAGGGAAAGCGTCCGGTGGACAAGAGCACGCGTGCTTACACACCTAGCCTGGGTGCGTGCGGGCACGCACGTGACACATGAGGAGAGGAAACCCGGAGATGCGATCCCTCCACACCTGGGCTCCACACACAGTGAAGCCGGCTCCAGGCCTGCATGCCCGGACCGGGACACAGCTCCCCACAGACGCACAACCACAGCCTCAGAGTTTCCCAAACTGCACTTACCCTGGCCCTCACCCCGCCAGGCGAACCTCTGCACCTGCCTCCCTGCGGGCCGGCCCCCCAGTACACAGCAGGGTCCACAGACACAGAGAAGCACGCCGGTGGATTCACATCCAAATGGGGGCCGGCCTCTCTGAGGTGAGGCCCAGGAAGCCATTCACTCCAGAACCCAGGCCTCCTGACCCAGCTTTTGCGGGGTGGGGGGCAGCAGCAGATTCGATCTGGACCCTCTGGAGCCAACCCTTGACCCCAGAGGAGAGATTAACGACAGCCGCCTTAATGCCTCAATTCTGCCCCTGAGGAGTTTGAAACTGGACCGTACTTCAAACCTCAGCCACAGATACACACCCCAGGGAGAGGCTGGAAGGTGTTCCCCACCCCCATCGGAGCCTCACTAAAGGAGCTCAGCCTGCAAACTTCAATGCAGTTAGCTCCCTGGGGAAGGCCTTGAGCCAAGGGAAGGGGCAAAGGTTACAGAAATGGGCCAAGGGCCAGGCTGACCAGGGAACAGGGATGGGCAAGGGCAGGGATGATGGGGGCGGGGCCAAAGAGCACAGCCCTGGCCTCAGAAGGTCCCTCTGGAACTACGACCCTTGGGGAGATGCCTGGGCCCTGGCCCCCTGCACCCAGGGGTGGAGAAGACACTGTCAGAGAATCGAAACCAGCACCAAAGAAAGGGAAAACAAATTACCCACATCCAACCTCCACCCTATGCCCGCCACCTCCACTGCCCGTGGGCACCCTCCCTTGAGGGAGAGAAAAACCACAGGCCCACACCTCCCAAACCCGGATCCCAGCCTCGGCACAGCAGAAAGGGGGGGTGGGGGGGAGGGCCAGAGCACCTGCCACCAGCCAGGCACCCCTGCCCGCTGGGGCCTCCCTCACCCTCAAAAGGCTCCAGGATCCCTCCCCCAGTGTCAGGTGTCCCCAGCTACCCGTTCTTTATGTCCCCAGAGTCACACATCTGGAGAAAAAGGCAAATGTTGGCCAAGCTGTGAAGACAGCAGAAAGAACCAGAAGTCTGAAGGGTCAAATCTCAGCTCTGCCACTTTGGGTGACCTTAGGCGAGTCACTTAACCTCTCTAAGCATCTGTTTACTCGTCTGTGAACTGCCTACCTCAACAACCGGCTGTGTGATTTAAGAGATAAAAGTCCTGGAAAGCACCTAGCACAGCGCCCACCCAGCACACAGGAGGTGCTGGGCAACGGGTCCCCTCCCTCCCCCGCGCCTGCCAGCACCAGGTCGGGGCCTCCCTGGGCAGTATGTCTGCTGTCCCTTCCCCAGCCAGGGCTAGCAGCTGCTGACAGGGCTGAGCGGGAGAATTACCCATTTTCCAGGGTCTGCTTCCCCCCAGACTGAGGACAGGAATGTGGGGAGAGGAATATTCGGGGTGTGGGTGGAGGCCTGACCACAACCCTTTCCCAAATTCCCTTCTTTCATTTCACAAACCAAAAAAGGGAAACCTTTGGACGTGGGGAGGGGAGGAGGGGAAGAGGAATAGACGATTTCCCCCCTACCCTCAGGGAAGAGGAGCCAGGGGTCCCCAAATCCAGCTGGCCCTGCCCCCCTTCTTCACCCAATCCCTCCTCTCTGCTTCCCAGGCTACCCCACTACCATGGCTCGCAAGGAATAGAAGCCAGGCAGTCCTGGACGGGCTGAGAGGAGGGGATAAGGATTGGGGCGCTTAAAAGAAGGGGGGACAGGGGCTTTCCTAGGCATTCTAGACAGTCAGTGAATCATATGCAAATGACACCCAAAGCTCCAGCTCAACTTGGGGGTGGGGGACAGGGACTCCAGCCCTGACGGAAGCAAAGACCCAGCCCCTCTGGACCCCCTCCCCTGTCAGGAGCTGGCAGAGCAGGGCAGGGCGGGACAGGGCAGATTTCAAACCAGAACAGTGGGCTGGAACTATTTATAAACTTTCCAGAAAAATACACACACACTCACATACACGCAAAGCCAAAACCTCTCCCCTCCCCCACACTCCTCAGATCAGCAGAATGGTGAACATTACTCCCTTTTCCCCCTTTTTCCAGAGGCCCCTCTCTCCTCCTGGCCACTCCGGTCCTCTGTTTACCTTTTGCTCTCCAGGCTCTGGGCTGCAGGAAGCCAGCAAGGCCAGCCTCATTTTGAAAGAGACCACCCCAGGAGGGCCTGAGAAGGACCAGCGGGGTGAGGTTGGGACAGTGGAGGGCACCTCTTCCCCACCAGTCCTCAGAAGCCCGGGCCTGCCTCGCTGGAGCTGGGACTTGTTGGAAAACCTGCCCCAAGCACGTGCAGGGCCTGAGCACATCTACGGAGAGAGTCAGGGGAGTGCTGAAGTCCAGCGTCTGGCCTCTGGATGCTGCCACTGCCCACTGCCTCAAGACACAGCACCTAGTCCCAGAAAAGTGGATCTGGTGTCTCCCCAACTTGTACCCGCCCAAGCTTCTGCCCCAGCTACACAGGGCTGCCTGACCTCCACGGGCCATCATCCCCGCAGTGACTGAATACCAGGCAGAAAGGGCAACTGGACAACCCAAGCCCAGGACAGGCCAGGTGCTGGGAGGAGGAAGTGTGTGTGGGGGGGATGTCTGCTGGTCAGGGCAGTGTCCCGACTCCACACCCCAGGGGCTGCACCCCAGAGCCCCCTGGGAGATGTGCCCAGGGCCTCCGAAGCCCAGGGCGGCTGAGGGGCCCACCCGGAACCAGAGCTGAAGCCTCCCACCCAGTCTTCTCTTGGAGCAGAGAACAGGTGAAAGGGCAGGGGGCAGCCCAGGCCTCAAGGAGAGGGATGGGCCCACAGGGAAGGAAGAAAACAGGAAGAGGAAGAGATGAGGCTGCCGAGGCCACAGCCAGACCACAGGAGTGTGTGGACCACACAAAGGCAGCTCTGTCCGGGTCGGGGACCGAAGGGGCACAGACAAAAGGGGACACCCCCCCAGCCTGGAAACCACCGTCCTCACAGCCAGCCTGGCACGGGGCTTTCCCCACCCCCACCTTGGCAGCTGCCCCCTCACCACTGTCTCCCCTCTCCGCGGTGCAGGAAGCATAACTCTCACAAGGGGCGGGGTCTGCCGAACACACAGAGCAGCAGGTATGTGCGCGGCTGCGCGGCTGCAACCCGCCTCCCCCAACCCCTCAGCTCTGCCCCAACCCTACCCCGGGGCGGACAGACTGTCGGCACGACCCAGTGCTACCAGCCCCCTCCCGGCGTCCTTCCCTAGGGACCCGGGCTGCAGGGAAGCCGGGAACGCCCGCCCCCGCCCCCCTCCCGCCTCAGGATATCCTTTTGGCTCTGACCCCAGACCAGGCCTGAGTCAGACCGTGCCCCGCCCCACACCCCCCATCCAGCGACCCCCAGGAACTTCCTACGCCCCACGCTCCACACCCACCTACTCAGGTGGGGCTAGAACTAGGGGGAATCTCTTCCCCTCTCCACCCCCAGCTGAACAGGGAAGCCCACCAGGGGGTGGGGCGGATGGTCACAAAGTCCCAGGACCAGCCCCTTAAAGCACAGGGCCTGCGGTATCAGGGTGAAGCGGGTGCAGGCTGTGTGTGGAGGGGAGAGGAGGCCCTGCAGACCACCACCTCCCCGGCCCCAAAACACACACAACTGGGGATCCTGCCCAGAGCCCCTCCCTACTCCAGCCTGGACCCCAAGAAACCACAGAAACTCCCTGGGGAAGGTAGTTTCCATGAGAACACAGGACGGGAGAAGGCTCCAAAGGGAAAGGGGAGAGGGCGCGGAGGTTCCAAGAACGGGCATCTTTCTGGGACTGCGGGACCCAGGCTGGAGGGGACAGGGTCTGCACAATCGGTCAGATTCACAGTCAGCCAAGCACAGCCAGACGTGGTCACAGTCTCCCCGACGCTCAGTCTGAGTAGGTGGCTGTGACTCCTTCCCACAGACAGAAGTCTGGGGTGCCCTGGGGGATCTGGGGCATCGGAGACCACACACACTCAGCTTGAAACAGCCCCCTGGGCATGCCCCCCAATCCCCCCCCAAAACTGTGGGCCTAGGGGGAGGGGCAGCTCCCTCCCCAAGAGAACCAGGGTAGTGCCCAAGGCGGCCATCTCCATGGCAACCAACAACAAACATCCCGGGAACCACAGAGGGCCAGGAAGTGACAGCCACGTGACAGGAAGCCAGTTTTTTCAGTGGGGGGGGCGAGGAAGATTGTTAGCAGCCCCTGGGGAATCAGCTGTCCCCTAAGTTTCCCCTACTTGGAACTGGAGGGAAGGGGTCAGCTGGGAAGGTGGCCACACACACACACCCGACCCCACTGCAGTGTGCACAGTCGGTCGCAGGGCTGACGGGCCCTCCCTTCCCGCCTGCCACTCACGGTTCTCCCCTTTGGGTCCCCCTCCCTTCCACTTCCTGCCGTGACTGGAGATCAGAGAACTCCCCACCGCAGCTTCCCCTTCTCAAGTCTCGATTCCTGGGCTGAAGGTTTACTGTGGGGCGAGGGACACAAGGAAGGAAGGCTGGGGACCTGCGGTAGGACCCAGGGGACAGAGGCTCCAGGGGAGGAGCCGGGAGGGAGCTACTCCAAGGTAGGTGTGTACACACAGGCACACATAGAGCGAGTGGGTCACGGTGGCACACCACCGGGGCGCAGTGACACACAGAGACTGCCTGACCTCAGGCAGCTCTGGGGAAAATCGAGCAGGGCCACTGGATCCGCCCCGGCGCGCCCCACTCCAGCCCAGTTCCTAAGCCTCCGGGTTCAGCTCAGGCGTCTCCTGGCTTCCAGGCAGGCGAGGTCTCAATAGTGCCCAGCCCCCACCGCCTCTCCCCTGCCTTTCCTGCTGAGGAATCCCCCTCCCTGCTCCAAGGTGCTCGCCCAGACGAGGGCACCTTGGCCGGAGGCGGGGGGAATGGAACCTCCCGCCACCCCCCTCCCCTTCTCTGCAGATGTCCCAGACTATATTTAGCCCAAACCGGGCGGCTAGCCAGACCCAGACTCCCCACTGGCCCGGAGCTGAGCTCCCAGTTTTTATGCAATTAAAACATTAACAGAGAACCACCCCCATCCACACACCCCCATACCCCCCAGCCCAGCCAGAGCAGCCGAGCTCAGAAAACACGACAAGGGCAGCCCAGCCCTGCAGCCAGCGAGCCAGCGATGCGGCTGGCGGTCATCGGGCAAGCAGCAATAAACTCATCCCCTTGCCCATGTCCTGGGCCCTATAACCCCCACAGGCAGGACAGGGACATCACCCACCAGATCAGGTTGACACTTGGTGGGGGGGGGGTAGGCTTTCCTTGTTCCGGGGCCGGAAGGGAAAGGCATATCCAGTGGGTGGGGGGTTGCCTGGTTGCAGAAATTCCACCTGTCATTTTGCAGCCCCCCTCCCTGGCCTGCTCCAGTTACAGGGCTGGGGGTTGGCAACAGGTGCTGGCCAGGCTGGCAGCAGTCTAATCCCCCACCCGCTCCCCAGGCTGACAGTGGTGCCTGAGGTCCAGGCAGGGGCCCTGGCCAGCAGGATGCTGGGTAAAAGAAGGAGGCACTGCTGCCTGGTGGGGAGGGGGCAGCCCAGGCCCCTTCTGTAAGACCTGGCCCCCTGGACTCTGTGATGTGTGTTGGAGGGTCTGGGGAAGGCAGGGAAACCTTAGTTCCACCGCACCTATTTCATTTCCCCACGATGCCAGGCCGGGCGGGCTAGAGTGTGGGAGGTCTGTCTGCCTGCCTCTTCCTCCTCCTCCTCTCCAAATTCCAGGAACAGGCAAGGGAGGCTCCAGTTGCAGAGAGAGAGAGAGAGCAAGCAGGCGGTCCCAGCTGAGAGGGAGGGGGGGCGGGGACTGGAGCGGGAGGCAAGATCCAGACGAAGCAAGAGACGCCCACGCCCAAGCCAGACAGGACAGACACACCGACACTGACACATTCTCACACTCTGGGCCTGGTCCCCGAGTGCCGCCCACTCTGCAGGGACACCCAGACTCCCTCAGCCAATCCTGCCCATCCCCAGAACACTCCCTGGACACACACGGAGAGCCAGGCCTTCGCTCCCACCCCACATCCCCCCACAAACCCTGTGGGCTCCGTACAGCAGCCAGAGGGTGGAACGGGGAACAGAGGGAGGAAAGACAGCAGGCGTCAGAGAGGACATGGAGCCAAAGCCCTGGGAACTGGGGTATCAGTTGCCACACTCCTTTCCCAAAACCCAGTAAGTCAAGACAACCCTGGCCATCTTGCCAGGAGCCCTGCCAGCTTCCCACACTCCCCAAACCACCACCACTAGAAAGGGTGTGGGGTGCTGGGCGAGTGGAGATTACCCCATTTACTCATCACAGGGATAGGATTACCTTCCCCAGATGCCCATCACCCCCAAACCCAGACAGAGCTCCTAAATGGACCCCACAGAGTCCCAAACACACCCACCCGTACAGCACAGTCTGGGTCCTGCCCTGCCCCTGCCACCCAGAGGACAGGGAATGGGGCACTGAGGTTTTATCTGGGGGCAGGCCCCACCCTGTCACATAGTTCTGAGGACAACCCACCTAATACCCTCAAGTCTGAGCAAGGAGTGGCACAGGGGTGGGGGTGGAGGGGTTCCCAGAGGGCAGAGCCAGCTTCCAAGACCAAATGATTTAGGGGAAGGGGAGCTAATTAACTGGAGTCTGGGTCAGTACCCCCAAAACAGACCTTAAGGGCCACTCAGACAATGCCCTTTCCCCCCACAATAGACATGGTGGCAGGAACCACGTCATGGTACATGTGGGTGACTATGCCCAGCAGGGCGGCATGGGGGTGATCAGGATGGGGCTGCCCACAGCTAGCTTCCTGCCAGGCTGCCACATGGCTGGGAGGTAGAGGGGGACCAGAGAGATTTCCCAGAGTGGTAGCAGGAGCATTTAGGGTCAACCTGAAGGATGGGGATTTGGGGGCTATAAGAGGAGGTGGACGGGATTAAGCGGTTCCAAGCCCAGGGTCTTCTCAGAACTGCCACTGCATCTGCACTGCCCTCATCAGTCTGGCCGGGAAAGTCCTGAGGTGACCACCACATGCACACTCATTAACACCCTCCAAATCCAAGATCCTCAGCTCCCAAGGGTCAACTCCAGTCTGACCCTAGTGACCGCTCTGTCTCGGGACTGACATGGCCCAGACTCCCAGGCAGAACTGACGTCCTAGCCCCTCCCACTGCACCAACATCTTTCATAGCCACAAACTCCCTGATTCCACAACTACCCCTCTTCTTCCTCCAGGTCCAAATACTCTTTCTCTTATTCCCTTCCCCAGACTCCTCTCCACCCCTCACAGGGGAAGCCCCAAGGCTCCAAACCACCCCCCACGGCACCCTGGGGCTTCCCCAGCCCAGCCTCCCCATCAAGCACAAGCCCTGGAAGAGAGTTTGGGGCTTGAGCCCGTTTCCTAGCGAGACCTGGCAACCTTACTGAACCACTTCCCCAGAACCCTGCCCTATGACCACTGCAGCCAGGGAAGGGACAAGAGATATCCCTGAATCTCCTAACCAGGAAACTGGAGGAGGAATGGCAGTTAGGAGCGGAAGTGAGGGTTGGGGGTAAGCAGCATGGGGTGGGGGAGTGGGGGAGTGTTCCTCTGAAAACACACACACACACACACACACACACACACACACACACACGTGCACTCATCTCGCAGGTAGAAGGCAATCTGGTTACAGAAGAGGGAGCTGGCACTAGTGGGGGCCAAGGGTACCCCTCCATGCCAGCACGTGGGCAACCTATCCAAGGTAAGATGAACGGTGGAAAAGCGTCTCCAAGACCGGGGGGCTTTTCTTATCTGATTTCCACATGAGTTAGTCCCCATCCCCAGCCTAGCACACTGGAGGCCTGGCCTCCTTCTCACGTAGCCTGACAATAGGGCAATGTCCAGAGAGGAGAAGGGGCATTGCCAAGCAGATTTTCCAGCGCCCCCCTCCCACATACACATCTGGCTAGCAGCTTCCCCGCCTTCTGGGTGGCAGCAGGTCCCAGACACCCTCAGCAGAGCAAAGACGACCAATCTATTCCTTCCTCCCTACACCCGCAAAAGCTTCCATGACTCCATGGTGCCACCCGACCCAGAGACATCCCTCCCTGGCTGCACTGGCTCCCGTCCCCAATCT
The DNA here is from genome assembly GCF_949987515.2 of Delphinus delphis. Taxonomy (NCBI): domain Eukaryota; kingdom Metazoa; phylum Chordata; class Mammalia; order Artiodactyla; family Delphinidae; genus Delphinus; species Delphinus delphis. Next base: position 20,875,061 of record NC_082701.1, read on the forward strand.
GACGGCTCCCCGTGCTCCACGGGGGACACCAGCTGAATGGGCCCCGCCCCCCAACCGGCTGCCTCTGGTGGGGGTGGGCCCCCGGGCTGATTCTCCCCAAACCACAGGGCGGCTCAGATAACAGGAGGGAAAGAAGGAGGGGGCTAGTCCGTTGGGCATCCGATCTCTCCCCAAACAGGTTTGAAAGTCTTTTTGTTTTGCTTGTTTGTAAGGAGAAAAGTGAGAGAGAGCAGGAGTTCCCAGCGGCGGTTCTGCCACAGCTCGGGCGCCGGAGACACGCGCGGCAGACGGCCCCAGACGCCTCACGGCTTCGCGCGAAGACACGGGCGCAGACAGACGGGGCTCCCCCACCCTGAGCACGGTGGCGCGGGGTTGGGAAGCCTAGGAAACCCCAGGTTCCCGTCGGAACCCGTCCGGCACCGGGTCCCCGCCCACGGGTCCTCTCAGGAGCAGGCCAAGGGGCCGCGATGCCTGCGGGAGCCGGAGGCTCTCTAAAATCCCCGGGGGAGAGGTTACCTCGCAGTGGGGGGAAGCAATCCGTCCGGGTCGCCCGCGAGCAAGGCGTCTGCCCTGATCCTGAGCCTTGGAGCCGTTCGGCGTCAGCGGTTGCGGGGTCCAGGGAGAGGAGCGGTTCGGGGGGCCGCGGCTCAGGGGCGCGGGGCGAAAGCAGCGGCCATGGCGAGTCACGTGCGGAGGCTGAAACTTTACCCGGAGCCCCAGACCGGGGGGCGGAGGGTACCGAGCAGCGGGGAGGCCCTCACCCTCGGGCCCGCCCCCGTCCGCCCTCCGACCAATCAGCAACCAGGGGCGGGCCCACAGTATCACGCCCCCCCTCCCCTTAACAGACCCGGGAAAGGGCGAGTCTTAAAGGAGCCGCGCCTAGCAGAAGGCTGGACCGTGGGAATCTGGGAGAATCCCTCCCTCTGACCCAAAAGGAGACATTCAGAGCGAGAAGGGGGAGTTCTGCGCAAAAAATGGAAGGAGGGCTCGGTAGAGAAAGGACTGCAGTGTGCGGTATCACACACTCTTCCCTCCAACGACACACCCACACTCACAGGGGCAAGGATCATACGCACACACCCCTCACACCTAAACCGGGGTTAGAGGGACTGCGACGTAATATGGAAGCGAATACAGTGACTCCGGCCCTATCTGTCAAGCCCCTGACTCCCATAATTATAATCCTCCTCCAGCAACCCTTGAAAATGAGAGCTGTGTGACCTTGAGCAAGTCGCTTCCTCTCTCTAAATCCTAATTTTCTCACTGGCAAAAAAGGAGTGCAAAAGCAGGTAGACCGCCCTCAAGTACACCTGCTCACCTCGTCTCCCCCAAACACGTTTCCAGCTCAAGTGGGTCGGAGGAACTCTGGCCCAACCCAACCCTTCAGCAAACCCCAGAACCCTCCCCCAAAAAGGACAGCGGCTCTTGTGATCTTCCAAGAGCCGAGTAGGGGGCGCCCAGGAGCACCCCTACATGCTACGGGACTCTCAGACCCAAAGCTTCTTTCTCCTGGCCCAGGCTGGAGGAGCCAGGAAAGCTCGCATTCTTGTTCCAGCGGGGCAGGATCTGAATTACTCTCCCTCTGCAGAGACCCCAATCCCCAACACAGCCACAAGCCCCCTCCCAGCCTGCTGCTCCGTTTGGGAGGACCATCTCCCCACCTCTAGCAGTCCACTGGGGGAGAGAAAGAGGAATCAATAGGGAACACCCCCCTCCCCGTCCCCGGTCAGAGAAGTAGCCACAAGTAACCCCACAGGACTTCGCACTGGAAGGGGAAGTGCCACACTCCCAGGCCTCCACCCCTGACCCGGCTGGCTGAGCTCTCAAACCCACCGGCCCGACGGCCCCCGCTTTATAGACAAGGAACCGCAGGCTGGGAGTGGACACGGGTTTAGTCCCCGATCACCCTGGCACCGGTTGCACAGCCGGGTCTAGGACCGAGGTATCTGATTGTCTCTCTCCAGCTTTGGGGCCCCAGCCTGGGTGAGATAGGACAAGCAGGGTCGGCGGGACGCTGTGCCCTGAGGTCCGGCGGCACAGGGGGAGAGCGTCCGGGCAACGCTTCCCCAGGCCCCTTCCCGCCTGCTGGGCCTGGCCGTCTCCCGCTCCCGTCTGGATTTCCGTCCGCCGGTGCGAACCGCCCGCCCAGCCCCTCCCACCCTGTCCCGTCCAGATCCATCCGCAAACATGCGCTCAGCAGGCAGGAATGCGCCAATGGCTCCCAGATGTGGACGCCGACGCTTAACCCCTTCCCCCCCAGCTCCCCCCCCGCAAAGGCGTTCTAGCTTGAGTCCAGCCAGCAGCAGGGGGCGCCGCCCCGATGAGGGACCAGCCTGGGAGGGGACTTAGTGCCAGCCAACCCCTAAGCCCGCACAGGCTCCTCCTGGCCTACATTCTACCAGTCTTCCTTCCCGCGGAGGCTAGAGGGGAAGGATCACAGACACAGAAATACAAGTGTGCACAAACACAGGTATACTGCCTCCCACGAAGGGTGGCCTTCATGTACACCTGCCAGCACAGAGGGTCAGGTACGCTCGCGCACACGGAGATGCAGGTGTGCAAATGCACACCCAGGACACGCATATGTGCACACGCACGTGCACATTCAGAGCACACCTGTATGCACATGTATGCACACAGAACAAGCACATACAAGACAGGCATCTGTGCATATGCACAAGGTCATGAAGCAGAGGGTGCAGGCGTGGCACACTCCTGGACAGAGCAGTAGACCCTCAGGCACATGAGGGAAGAAATTCATGCGCCCACAAACCTGCTCCCCACAGGGGGCAGCTGCTCACGCACAGAAGATCCGCACCCAGGTATACAAGCATACAGCCTGCACACCTTGAGGGCACTCCCTCCCTGCCCAGCTGAACTCCAGCTGTGCTGGGCCCACTCCAGTGTCCCCACCCCCCCCCCACCCTCCAGGGACCCTCACGCAGGAGGGAGAAGGAGGCAGCAGGAGACTGGCAGAGGGAGAAAAGCCACAGTCCCAGGTGCTCCTCACTCCTTAAAAAAGACACTCCTTCTTGGGGCCTACCCTTCCCCTGCTGCAGGCAGAAGGAGATGGGCTGGGGGAGGAGCCTGAGCAGCTGGCTGCCCAAGACAGGGATCCCTCTTCCCACTAGAGGAAATCTGAGAGAGCCCTGATAGGTGCAGGCCCGGTGACAGGCCCCCCACACAGACAAAGGAGATACAAAACAGCTGTGAAACACCCCGGGAGAGCCCACACTTCCCCCAAAACAAGGCCTCCCTTTCATGGCCTGTGGGGAACTCCTGCATCATTGGTAATCATCGGAACAGAGGATGGGAAACTTTGACCATCTGGATGCAAGTGGGGTGGAGGTGTCTGCTGGAACCCGAACCGACCCCAACAGACTCCTCTCCCACTCCGCAGCCACCCAGCTCATCCCCAAAGCCCCCTCATGGCTCCGCACATCTGATTCTCACGGTCCTGGAGGGTCATCTAGGGCAGGGCTCCCGTTTCCATTGTACAGATGAGGAAACTGAGGCTTCACCAGGGAATTGCCTTGCTCAAGGTCATACAGCTTGTCGATGGCAGACCTAAGATTCAAACCCACAATCCCCTCCTCACACGCCCTCCCATTTACTCTGAACGAAATACATTTCCATGCGGTACCCTGCTCCCTCTTCCTTTACCCTCTCAGCAGAGCATATGGAAGAAACACCAGGCTTGCCTGGCTCTGCAGAGTTGTGGGTGGGGCCAGGGCATGCCAGAGAGAGATCAGAGAAGATGCTGGGGGCTCCACACATAGTCCCCAACCCCACCCGCAAGCACGATGCCCACCTGCCCAGCAGGCACGGCCAGTGACTCAGCTGCATCCGGGGGAGATGCCAGGGCAGTGACTCACCTACCGAGAAGAGCTGAGCCTGGCACCTTGCCAGCCCCAGGACAGAAGTGACTTAGTCACCGAGACTGTGATATCCAGCAGGAACAGCCCAGGGACTGGGGACAGGGGCAGGCTGTGTCCTCCATGGTTATGTGCATTACAGGCATCCTGGGGCAAGCCATGGCTTTACCCACCCTTGCCCCCTCCCCACTGCTCACCCCCACCATGCCAGGCCCTGCTCCAGTGCAGACAAGTTTTGTGAGACCCCCTGGGCTGCCCTGCCTCTCCCCTGAAGCCTGCCCTTTGCCCATCACTCACCACCCACTCTCCCAGCCCCGCCTCCGCCTGCCACCCAAGTTGTACCCAGGCTGTGAGTCTCCTTTAACATGTCTTGGCAACACCTCCTGCCGCCACAGCCCCTCTCACCACCACCCGCCCCCCCCCCCAAATACACACATGCACTCATACACACTTCTGCCAGCCCTGCTTCTGCCAGCAGCTGCTGAAGTTGTTCAGCAGGAGGGGAATCAGGAGGGTGGGGTGCAGGGATCGAGTTACCAGAGGCTGATGGGGTGGGCTGCCACCCAATCCCTTCCCCAGCTCGTCCTCCTCCCTGGGCACAGCCTGCCTCACCCACCTGCTCCCCTCCCACCTCTGGCTGGCAGTGGACTCCACCCAAGCTAGAAAACAATAAATGTTCAAGGGTATTTGTCATGCTAAGACCAGCCCAGTATATGAGAGAGAGGGAGAGAGAGAGAATGAGAGAGAAGACAGCGATGGACAGAAAGAATAATTCCCGTGCTCAGTGCCCAGGCTACAACCACTAGGTGTGTGTATCTCTGCGTATGTTGAGCCAGAAGTGGACTGAGTAACTCCCCAAGTCCTGGGAGAGTTGATGGGGCCCAAGAGGAGCCGACCGGCTGAACAACCTCAATCCATTTGCACTATTGATTTCTCATACACTGCAGCCTGCCTGATGGGGGGGGGGGGAATGATAAGAAAGCCCCCCAGAGACATAGAAACTGAGCGGAGAGGGGGGAGGGGCCCCTGCACCCAATCTGTGGCCCACTGAGACCGTGGCAGGGGACTAGGAGCCATCGGGTGGCAGGAGGGAGGGTGGGGAGTTGGATTCAAGCCTGTCTGGGACACCTCCTTCCAGCAGCATCTGAAGCTGATTCAAAGAAAGAAGGTGGGGGACAGAAGCACCATCAGCGGCTACACAGGCAGGGCTCTGAACAACTGGAGAGAGAGGGTGCCATTCATACCCTGGTCTATGGAATGGCGCCCCCTGCAGCTGTGCAACATGGTGGCCCTGGGGATGAGGCTGAATTCTGAGGAACCACGTTTCTGCACTGAACTTTCTTACCCTGCACCTCCAACCAGCTGCCTCTGCCTCTAGGCCTCAGAAGGGCTCACTTCTGACTGTGATCAGAAGCCAACAGCAATCTCCCCATGCGTACCCCCTTCCTGGTTGAGGCGGATTGGCAAACAACCACCTTGACCTAGGCACGGCAGGATGGGCACTCACAAAAGGCTCTGGAGAGTCTGGAAAGCTGCATCCTAGCCCTTGGTCTGTCTCTAACCCATCCTGGGACTGTAGGCACAACCCCCAGCCCTCTCTGGGTCTCTAAAATGGAGTTAGACCGAGATGCCCCTTCTCAAAGGGGTCTCCAAGCTCCCGGCTCGCCAGCCTGTGAGACTTTTGGAACCTGCCCAGCACCTTGATTCACATCTGTGGCCACAGGCCACCTAAACAAACCCCAGCCCTGACCTCCTTCCAGCCTGGACACAGACTCTCTCCACATGGTGGACACTTATAAACACACCCAGCTGGGGTTTACCGGAGACCCTGTGTAAACAAGCAGAGAAGGAAACAAACCAGGAACCCAGCCCTTGCTGCAGGAGGGGAGGGAGCACAGCCAGGTCGGGGGAGAGACAATGACAAGAGAAAAGCAAACAGTGCAAGGGGCCTGGGCTGGGGTTCCAGTGCAGTCAACGACTGGTTGAAGGTCCTAGGGCAAGTCACATGCCCTCAGTCTTGCCCTCTGTAAGGGGGAGGGATGGTCCAGGCACCTCTAAAGCCCCTCTGGTTCTGAGTCTATTTGGACAGAGAGAGCCCAGTCCAGCCCATCTACCAGGTCAGGACCCTCTCCCCCTCTCAAGGTTCTACCCCTGCCCGCCACGCATCCTTGCTCTGTCTGCTGCCCCTCTGGCCCTGCCTCACTCCCCCACCCGCCTGCTTACCCTCACCTTGGCCAGCCCCTCTGCCTGCCCCGTGCTTTTCTGCACGTCCCTCCTGCCAGGGGACAGACCAACTAAAAATAGTCCCTGCAGCCTTTCTCGCCCACAGCTGCCCAAAGAGCAGGAAATGAGGGGGGCAGGGAGGCCCATGTCCTGCTCTCCCCCACAAACTCCCAGCCCCAAATCAGGTCCAGCCCTCCAGCCTGGGGCTAGTGCCAACTTGGCCATCTCGAGGGCATCCCACACCCCTTCTCTAGGGGGAGGCCTGCCCAGAAGTGCCTACAATCAGAGAGCTGTCCTTACCCCACGGGAGGAGGAGAGAGGAGGCCAGCGGTCTAGAGGGAAACCTTCCCAATTTCTGAAAAATCAGTGCCAACCACATTGTGGGCACCGAAAGGGCAGGGCCTGGCTCCACTGACTGGTCTTTTGAGGGCAGAGGGAATTGGTGTGGGGAAGTTTGTGCTGGTTTTCTTCATCCTGGCCCAGCTGGAAGGAAGACAAAATAGTGCCCCAGCCTCAATTACACTAATCCCCCGCCCCCCCAAACGTGTGGGTGCAGACAGAGGGGTTTCGGTAGCCCCCCCCCCCCCAGATACCATGGGAAAAAAGCTCAAGAGGCTAGATCTTGGCTCCCACACGGAAAGATGGAAGCCTGGAGGCAAGAAGAGGCCATGCCTGCCAGGCTGGGCAGATGCTGCCCTGAAGCTGAGTCAGAGGTTAGGAGGGAGGGGCCAGGGTGCTGGGGCACCAGGGGCTACAGTGCCCCGACCCCTAACCCACCTGGGATTTCTGACACCTCCCAGCCCTGGGAGAAGGCCCTCCCCACGCAGGAGGAAGGAAACCGGCTTAGCGATTCTCTGGAGGCCTGCAGAGCAGCCCTGCACCATGAGGCAGGCGGGAAACCCAGGAGTCCTGGCGCCCGGCCCAGAGAGTGAATGAGAGAAATACCTTGGAGTGGAGGAAACAGCCCAGAGTGAGGCAGACACATGGTGCCCCAGCAGCTCCCAGATGTGGCCCTTAAGGAGGAACTGGCCAGAGGGGCTGGATGGGGCAAGCAAACACATTTCTGAACAAGAAGAGAGAAGAAAGCAGAGCCCTGGGGATGGGCAGGGGGCCGGGCCAGCCGGTCTCTCACCTACTCTCCTCTCCTCCTGGTCAAAGTCCGAAATGCTGAGGTTAAGGGCACTAAATATCAAAGAGGTCCTGGGGTCCTAGGTGTGTTCTCCAGTTCCCTTATCTCCAGACCCCAGCCTGTTCGTTCCTGAGCTTCCCCTGGCACCCCTTCCCTGGGGCCAAGCCAAGCCAGGAGTCAGCAGGCCCAAGGTGGTGCCTAGGAGGCCTGGGCAGTGCCAGGGGCAGCCCTCATACCATCCTCCCACTGGCTTCCCTCCTGCCTGCTCTCAGCCGCCACACATATCTCAGCTGTCGAATCCGATTAGGGCTCCTGCCCAGTGAGCCGGACAAGGAGGCCACTGGGCAGGGGAGAGACAGGCACAAGGACACTGAACAGGAATGACAGGAGGAAGGTGGAGATGGGGCTCAGGGGAGAAGGTGTAGAGGCCCAGAGGAAAAGAGCTGGGGGCCAGCTACAACCTACATTAGGGGAATTCTGCAGCCCCTGGGGCAAAAACCCTGTCTGCTTCCTCCATCCCCCAGATGGGCAAGGATGGGGGAAGGGAGCTGAAGACGGAGAGATGACCTAGATTAGAAAGAGAATCCCATCCTAGAAACCCCCCCCGCCCCCCCCCCCCCCGCCGGCACCATTACTACCATTTGCACTGGGCTGTAGGATACATTGCTTTATGAGGTCTTTATGGCCGTATCTCTATTAGGCAAGCGGGTCTTGTTACTATAGCCATTTTTATAAATGAAGAAACCAGAGGCTTAGAGAGCTGTATGAATGCACATAGTTAAAAGACCGAGCTGAGTCTCACATTCAGGCCTGATTCTCAGTGCACCGCTCACACCTCACACTCAGAATTTACTTTCCTTCCTGGGTCAAGAGCAGAATGAAGTCACGCTATTATCCAAGTTTTCCTCTAAAACCAACCCTTCGGGAATCTGGGGGGTCATGGAGGGATATAGAACACACCCCACACCCAGACAGAGTTACCAGATAGGGATGTGCCACTCACCTACCACACAGAGAGCTAGAGGGGTTCCCTCAAAACATGACCCATCTCTTCCATTGCTCCCCACCCCAGTCTGCTACGCCCAGAGGCGACACCCACACTTACAAACACGGTTACCCCGACAAGCCATACACCCCTCCTGCAAACCCACCAAGCCAGAAGGAGATGCCCTAGATCTTCAGAGAACAAGGCCTCTCAGCCCCCAATGAGAGGGACAAACAAGTCACTGTAAACAGTAGCTATCATCCAACCCTCTCCCAGAGAGCCTGCAGGAGGGCAGAAGCTTTGGGGTAACACCAGGAGCCTGAGCTCTGAAAGCCAAGGAGCCCAGGGAGCTGGCATGGCTGGGCGGCCTCCCTGATCTGGTCCACACCCCCTTCCCCAGCCATCTGGGCTGAGTCTGTTCTGGCCTGGGCCACACTCTGGGATGTCTCAAGGCACCCAGTCACCTCCATCCTAAGATTATAGATCTTACAACCATATGGTACACACACACACACACACACACACACACAGACTCACAGTGGGGGGGGCGCTTTTCATAGGTGTTGAGGTGTTGGCAGGGATGGGAAAGACAGCTCTTTAACCTGAAAGAACTTTCCCCAGAGAAAAAGGCCACACACACACACACACACACACACACACACAGAATTGTTCACAACCTCCACTACCCTCCAGCAAAGCCTTTGGCCACTCAAGTGTGCAATGAGCCTGGAAGGGGGCTCTGGTTCTACAAGGTGAGTAGGGAGTGGGGGGCAAAGTCCTGAGCTCTTAGGGCTGGGGGGGCAGAGAGGAACAAGAGAGAAATCTCCCAGGGAGTCTCGGGTCCCCGTCCGGCTCCCTGTCCGGCTCTCTGTTACCCCAGCTCTGCCAATTCTCCCCTCGAGGTGAGGTGGGGGAAGGGGGATTAGGCAATACTGCAAAGGAGGGTGCAGGGGCTGGGGCCCGGGCAGACCTTCCCCCCACTTGCCATTCTTAGATAGAGAACGGGAATGCCTCGAGGGGCGTGCAGCAAGGGCGCCGGAGGGCGCAGGGGCTCTGAGCTTCCAGACACCCTTCAGCTCCCAGGCTCCCACCTCCCTGGACTACAGCGAGCAGTGGGGGAGGAGGCATGGGGAAAGCCTGAACTGCCGAGAGGGAAAAGACCAGATCAGAAGCGGAGAGGCCAGGCGGAAGGCGGCCGAGGGAGAATTGGGAAGGGGTGTGCGTGGTCCTACCTGCTCAGGTGCGTGCCGGCGGGGGGCGATGGGGTTCCCAGGAGAACTGGGGAAGCCCTCTCAGCTCGATTCAGGATTCCCCCCTGCTTCTGGGTTAGGCTGCTGCAAGAGGCACGGGTTCCCGTTGGGTCCTAAAGCCCACTCTCCAACCAGGAGGCTCTCCCCACCCTCTCCCACCGTCCCTGACTGGGTCAGCGGATGCAGAGCTGAATTGATGGGGCAGAAAGAACTCACTGTAGAAAGACGAGGTCTGAGTCATGGGCTGGGACAGCAAGAGTCCCCAGTGTCAAATTCACAGCACATGGTTGATTTTAGCTGAGGATATTATGGGACAGGAGAAGAAGACATTTCTTCTGCCTGCCCTGACCAGATGAATTTGGGCTTTGGGACTGAAGCTGGGGTTAAGATCGCTTTCCTAATCACTCCCAAGTAGCTTGGCTATTGAGAATTTGGGGAAGGGGGAGTTCACTTTGGATGGGAGCTCACTTCTACCCTCCCCCTCCTAGACAGAGCACAGTCTCCCCTTCTCTCCCCCACTATTCCTAACTGCCTAGAAGACCACGTCAAGTGGGAAATAAAAGTCCTGATTTCCAGCAAGTAAAAAGAGCAGTATGACTTGGAGAGCAGTTGGAAACTGGTAGTTCTATATCCTTAGATCTGGGAGTGTGTGCCGATATACAGAGCCAGGTGAGAGTATAAGCAGGTGGGGCTGGGGGAATTTGGGTTACATCCATTAGCAGAAATGGCAATTGTCAGTGAACGAAGGGGATGCAGAACCTAGGGGTCAACTCGGGCCCCTACCCAGCCCTTAATAGGATCCTGAGACTTTACTAGAATGAATACGTAAAAGAAAGAATATTTTCCCAGGTACGACTTAGGATAAATATAGAGGGGCAGAGGGCCTCTTATGCACAATTAGATCAACTTCAAGGTTACAGACCCCGTTTAGGATAGCCCACCTTCTCCAGAGGGAGAACTCAGGGTTGGTGGGCCAGGTGGGCCAGGGAAAGCTGCAGAGGGCTGGGGGGAGAACATTTTGCAAGGAGAGTTGCACATATCTCCAGCACCAGGGCAGGGAAAATGTCATGGGGTGAAGGGCCAGGGGAAGTCAGGGACAGAGTCGAGGGAAGGGAGAGGGCATGGCTTCTTCCTAGAAGAGGCAGGAACTGGGGAAAGGAGCTGGACGGGAAGTTTGGAGGGCCCCGGGGTGGAGTCCATGGGGTGAGCTCAGGTCAAGCCTTTCACCCTAATCTGCCTCAGTTCTCTCCCAGCTGTTAAACAGGGCTCTCCGTTCTTCCCAGGCAGTTAATGAGTGTTTACAGAAGAGCCCGGAGATATTCAAATCTCAGCTGGGCCACCACTACAGTTATAAAGCTCAATAAGGGCTGAGTGTCATTTGGGGAGGGGAGGAGTAGAGGAAGAGGGAAACAGACTACTCCCTTACAACCTAAGGATAAAGCCACGCTCACAGAGCAGCACAGGCCTCAGCTGCCACAGGATATCCTTGTGCCCACGGATGGAGGTCACACACCTCCATCCCTCCAACCACCACCAAAGGATGGCCTGCAGCTAACTGTGGGCAGAACCCAGGCTACAGCTGGTCTTCATTAACTCCAGCCTTTTTCACCCCCCGCCCCGACCCCATACTGTGAACCCACAGCTTCAACAGGCCCAGGCTGGAGGGGCTGCCCTAGCCCGACCTTGCAGCTGACTCTGGGGTGGGGGGCACTGCACCAAAGGCCAAGCTACCAGCTGAAAATAAGGTTGAAGCAAGACTCCCTTTTTGCCACTGGGAGAGAGCAGGGAGGAAAGAAAGGAGTGTGGGGCTGAGAGGGTGGAGGTGGGGGAATTTAGGGCAAGCAGCAGGCAGTGAAGTCAGCGGGATCAGGGGCCGGAAACCCCTACACCCTGGGGCCAAGTCCTACTCTGGCTTCGCCTTCAGCTTGAGTCTTGGCGGGGCCCCAAACTAGGGAAGGCCCCAGCTGTCCCTTCCTGCCTCCCTCCCCCCACCCTTATTAAATACATATTTTATCTCTCAGCATCTTCATTATCTTAACTGAAGGAGACAAGCAGTGGATGGCGGCAGCAGAGAGCACGAGGGTGGGGGTGGGGGTGTGTGGGGGTGTGGGGAGCAGACGCACCCTTGTTATAAAGTGCTGATCTAGCTCTTTCAGACAGTGTGGGAAACAGAGGAGGGATCAAAGGGAGCCAGGCTGATTCAGAACTCAATTAGAGCTTTTTTAAAAAAGAGCTGGCTCTCTCCTTTCGCCAGTCTTCAGACAGCCTTCACCCAGGCCCCTTGCACCCAATTAGCTTCTCCTGCCAGCGCCTTGGGCTGGGGTTGAAATCAAGCGGAGGCCAGAGGGCAAGGCTTCTTCCGCTACAGAACCACCTCTTCTGGGAGACGGAGACCTGCTGCTGTTCGTAGCTTAAGACAGAAATGTCTTCGAGGGCACCTGATCTTTTCGGGAGGAACCGGAGATCACATCTTTCCCCAGAAGTTAAAAAGTGGGACATCAGAGGGTTTCCCTGGTGGCGCAGTGGTTGAGAGTCCGCCTGCCGATGCAGAGGATGCGGGTTCGTGCCCCGGTCCAGGAAGATCCCACATGCCGCGGAGCGGCTGGGCCCGTGAGCCATGGCCGCTGAGCCTGCGCGTCCAGAGCCTGTGCTCTGCAACGGGAGAGGCCACAACAGTGAGAGGCCCGCGTACGGCAAAAAAATAAAAGTGGGACATCAGAGGTGGGTTTCTCCCTGATACCTTGCCAACTAGAGGCACAGCTTCTGGCCCATCTCTAGGGACATTAGGGAACATCCAGACAGGCACCCCTTCTTCCCAGCCTGTAGGTGGACTCTCTCCCCAAAGCCAAGGCTTCCTGGGAGCAACATGGAAGTTGCCTCAAGCAAAATACCACATCAGAGGGAGCCACTGGAACGCATCTGTGAGGCTGATAAATGCTGTGCTGACACATGTTGTAGGATGGAGCACCCCTCTTTCACAATGGCCTTCTCCACCTCGGTGCAAAAGCACGAGCAATGTCTGCCTCCAGATTAGAACTGTCCTCAAGATGGAGGGAGAGGCAGCATCTTACTTGGTCATGTATCTGTTCACTCAACAAGTTTACTGAATACCTCCCAGGTCTCAGGCACTGTACTAAGTGCTGGGGACAGATACAAATGTAAATAAAATCTCCATCTCGGCTCTCTCTTTTTGTCTCCCTCAGTAGTCAAGGTAACCTCTCCACAGATATTTTTTAAAAGCCCCAAGTCGTATCTCTTTCCTCCTTCCCAATTCTTATTGCTGCATCTTAAAAGGACACTGAATAAAGGCAGGGAGCAATGAAGGGGAAGAAAGAGAGCTCTGCCGACTTTCTGGACCTCTGGATAGCTTGGACCTCACACTGTCTTGCCAGTCATCCAGCCACAGGCAGGTCTTCACTGAGCCAGAAATGTCAGTTGCAGCTCTGGGGTTGAAACTCATGCCAGTTTTATTGTGTCTGTGTGCGTTCCATGGCAATACCCACCAACACTCTATGGAAGCTTCATCTGCTACTGTGAAGAAAAATAAATAAACCAGGATACAGACACACAGCCCACCACCTTCAAGAGGAAGAATGTAGGTCAGCATCTCTGCCACTACTCCCTGTGAAACAGCCTATGCTCCTGGCAAAAAACAAGTAACCACAGGCTCAGCCCAGCCCCTTAAAAATCCCACCACCTTCCCAGAGCTGTCAGCTTCAGTGAGAAAAGGACTTTCTGCCCCCTCAGTCTGCTCCAGCTGTCTGAATCACACTGAAGACCTCGCTGACAAACATGCATCAGGTGTTGCTCCCACAAGGGCAGCGGAAGCCAAACAGGGACTCTAAGTCAGCTTCACGCATCACTGACAGAACCAACCCTGCTCCAATTGCTCAAGTCTTAAGAGCATCAATGACCTAGAAATTGACAGTGTGGGGAGAATGGAAGGAAAGGAAACTAACAAACTAGTACACAGAAAACCTGATTTCCAAATACCAGGGGAAAGGGAGAGAAAGGAGGTAGAGGGGAAAGAAATTTGGCCCCTTTGAATCTGCAAACGCGATCTTGGCTCAGAGCCATGGAGGATGCATAGCAGCCCCACTGCGAGGCAAGCCATGTTCCTGACTCCAGCCCTGCAGTTAAGAGGAAGGCGCCAAGCCTCCAACACAACGAGGTGGGGAGGCTGCTCCTTTTTGGGCAGGATCCTACTGTGGACACAGAACAGACAGCAGCTGCCCACAGTGTGGAAACAAACTGTAAAGCAGTCACGTCTCTTAAGGCTGCAGCATCCAATAAAATGTAATTTAAATCAAGCCCCGCATCTGTTCTCAATCCCATTCAGTCTCTGCTTTCCATCAGCCTTCGGACAATCTCTGCAATTATGCTGGTTAACCCTTATAGCCCCAGACACTTTCCAAGCTTCTAGGTATAGAACTGTGTCCTCCCCTCACAAATTGCTCTCAGAGGGAATGAATGCTCTAGTAAAGGAGTGTGACGGTGAGACAGTCAGACTCCTGTCTATAGACTATGCGCTGCTACACACACCGGTGGGTAGTGTTCATTTCAGAGGGCTCTGTGTGCCCTTCTATCCCATACCACCTGCTGTAGACCAGATCACATTGCAAGGATACAGTGGGCAGCATGAACGAAACAGTGGCCAACAGATCATTTGTACACATATCAAGTTCTCAAACCCAAGCCATGTTGGGAAGGCGGGAGGAGGCACAAGAGCTCAGGGAGCAGCAGACTTGGTCACTGGCTCTCAGACCATTCATAGCACACATGGTTTGCATTCCAAGCATTTGCTCGAGTTATAAAAGTACAGCAACCTCCCAAATGAAGCAAACTTAAGTTTCTCTTTTCCCCTTCTCTCAAAACTACCCCAGCCCTATGCCTGCACTTTCGAGGCAGTCAGTGTTATAATGGTGCCCTCTGGCGTCCCCGTCACAAATTGCCATTTAATACCACTGGAAACCAAACCCAGAAGAGAGGGGAGACTTGAGTAACCGTATGGATGCATTTACCTAGAAGACTGGGAAAATGAGGTGTCATTGAAAATCCAACCCCAGATAAAGGCATCTTGAAACAAGTGGCTTCATCTGAGGACAGCCAGGACAGTGGGACAGTTTGGGGAGGATTTTCACAATTTTCACATTGCCTTCTGAAAGTCTGAGCTCTCCTGAAATGTGACTGCTTAAGAAAACAAAGAATGCAACTTGAAAATAAATATATTCACAGCCTGTAGTCACATCCTCCTTACCACCTCCACAAGCTTGGGGGTGCCCAAGACACTCAATGAGTCTTTAACATGTCACAATGTGGGGGCTTCCTGGTGGCGCAGTGGTTGAGAGTCCGCCTGCCGATGCAGGGGACACGGGTTCGTGCCCCGGTCCGGGAGGGTCCCACATGCCGCGGAGCGGCTGGGCCCATGAGCCATGGCCGCTGAGCCTGCGCATCCGGAGCCTGTGCTCCGCAACAGGAGAGGCCACAACAGTGAGAGGCCCGCGTACCGCAAAAAAAAAAAAAAGTCACAACGTGGAAGTATGTGCAACATGAACACAGTATACTCCAAACAGAAAGACATTCTTTGATCAAAGTGTCCTCCAGATCTCCACGTGGACTTGCTGATTTTCCTGGATCAACCCCTTTTTCATTCTTCTTCCTCTAGTCCAAAAATTCTTTAAAATACACCAATGTTTGAGGAAACAGAGATAAATATATAAACTTTCCACAGCCTAAGTCTGTATACTTGCAAGCATGTTGGTTAGAGGCACACTAGAGGTAGAGGCAGTGAATGTAATTAAAAAGGGTCTACTTGGTTGTTTTTAATGCATAAACATAATAAGACCCAAAGATAAATAATTCTGTGCTAATATTCACGAATTTATAGCTTAAATTTTATCAGTTTTAAGTAAAAAAGGTCATGTTTGCTTTCAGACCTAAGTGTATATAAAGTAATAAAATGAAGATTCCATCCCTCTCCAAATGCCAGCCAGATACTTTTAGGCAGAGTATTAGTATAAAAGAAAAGAATTTAAGGCAATCCAGTAGCTAAGATATTTCCAACTAAAGCTTTGTCCTTCAGAGCATGCTCTATTTCCTTCTCTTCAATCTTCAGAGACACCTGCAAAGAGAAAAGCACTTTTCATGGTGGAGAACTCACAAAAGCAGTTTTTATTACACAAACTTCTACCGTATTAAACTTGTCTCACAAGAGGCAAGCAAGTTAAACACTGCTTTTGCAACAGCCCGAAAAAATAAAAAATCTCATTCATACTACAGCCCTATCTTCACACACCTTAAACCCTACCTAACAAAAAAATTGTTTATCTAATTGTGGTCATTTTTAAATCTTTACTTTAGCAAAAGATAAGCTCGCCAAAGCAGGACAGTTAAAAGCAATGTCACAAAGAAGCAGTTCGTTGTACCTTTGCGAAACGCGTTTCCTTGTTTTTCTTTAATCCGAAAATGCCTCTGGCCTCCAAGAGCCCTGAAAGTGACAAACACTCTGACTGGTCCACAGCTGCCACCTGCTGTTTGCGACAGACGTTACTATAGGCTTCATATAACTGAGAGGAAACAAGGGAGAACAAATGTTGCTTAAAGGTCATATCTTTTTTTTTTTTTTTTTGCGGTACGCGGGCCTCTCACTGCTGTGGCCTCTCCGGCCGTGGAGCACAGGCTCCGGACGCGCGGTCCCAGCGGCCATGGCTCACAGGCCCAGCCGCTCCGCGGCATGTGGGATCTTCCCAGACCGGGGCACGAACCCGTGTCCCCTGCATCGGCAGGCGGACTCTCAACCACTGTGCCACCAGGGAAGCCCAAAAGTCATATCTCTTGTAACCCTGTAATCTTTTAAAAGAATGTGAATCTGGGTTTGCAAAATAGTTATCTGAATACCCTAATTCTCTCCCTTTTCAATGAAATCCTTGAAAAGGCATTTTGGAGATACTGCCAAAAACCTATACTGTAATGCAAGAAAGGGGCTTTATATATCTCATAGGGAGAGGCAGAAATAAAGGGGAGAAGATTAATGGTAAAGTCTCAACCACAACCCAAGGGAAATAAAGTCAGCTGCCTTTTACATGATACCAGTACTTATTCTTACTGTTAAAATCCATTTTTAATTCACATCAGCTGGAGCGTGATAGGCCTTTTGGAAAATATCTGCTCTGCAAAGCAGATTCTCATCTCCACCCCAGCTCCATCTGCTGAGATTCCCAACTAACCTTCCCCAGAGTGACCTCTTTGGTTTTCAGCTGCCTGGTCAAGAGCAGCAAAGAGCAGACCAAGATCTTCTGCTGAAGAGGGAAGGAATCTTGTGCTCCTTCTTGGCTCAAAGTCATTCTGTTTCCATCAACTTCCGAAATGACTTGTGATATGTGAATAACACCAACCTGCTTGGGAACCAGTGACTCAGAGGGTGATTTACCTATAAAGTAAATAAATCAAGCTTGATTAGATTTTTAAAATATTGTGGGTATTGAGACAGATGATATTAAGTTTTAACAGAAGGAAATTCAAGAGCAAAGCAGAAGTTCCAATTCTGTAACTAGAAGCCAAAGGATGAGACAAAATGTGATCCTTAGAAAGATGCCAAAGTGTGACATGACTTGGAAAGTACAGTTATCCTTCTTCTGGGCAGAACAGTGAGCAATTTTATCCTGTAGAGTGCAATTTAATGTCAGAGAGACAAAATCCACCTCATGAAAGAATAAGGACCAGACAGAGAACCAATGTACTCAGCCTTGCTTGGAAGGTTCCTAATATCTCAAAGGCAAAGGATAGAACCTTGAAACAAAGATGGCTGGGCCTGGTCTTTTTTTTTTTTTTTAAATTCATTTATTTATTTTTGACTGCGTTGGGTCTTTGTTGCTGCGAGCAGGATTTTTCTTGTTGCGGCGAGCACGGGCTACTCTTTGTTGTGGGGCGGGCGTCTCTCATTGCGGTGGCTTCTCTTGTTGCAGAGCACGGGCTCTAGGCACACCGGTTTCCAGAGTTGTGGCTCGTGGGCTCTAGAGTACAGGCTCAGTAGTTGTGGTGCACAGGCTTAGTTGCTCCGCGGCATGTGGGATCCTTCCCGGGCCAGGACTCGAACCTGTGTCCCCTGCATTGGCAGGCAGATGCTTAACCACTGTGCCACCAGGGAAGTCCCTGGTCATTTTTAAAGGCTCAAAAAATTACCTAATATTTCAAATCAAATGAGTGGCTAGGGGACTTCCCTGGCGGTCCAGTGGTTAAGACTTCACCTTCCAATGCAGGGGGTGCATGTTCGATCCCTGGTTGGGGAACTAAGATCCCACATGCCTCATGGCCAAAAAACCAAAACATAAAACAGAAGCAATATTGTAACAAATTCAATAAAGACTTTAAAAATGGTCCACATCAAAAAAAGAGTGGCTAAACATGGACAATCCTACCTAAGTCCTCTAGATAGCCTCCCCAAATGACCTCTGAGGTTGGGTTCATTTGCCCAAGCTGATCTCCAGGAGAGCAACACTTGAGAAAATGTCACTGGATATCTTAGCAGATAGCACCATCTCAGAGTCTGGAGGTTGGGAAACTGCCAACAAGCTTCGGAGGATTGTGGCCTCATTGTTTGGACACAGGAATTGCAAGACAGGGGAGCGATTTGCTCTGTAACAACCTTTGCCTAAAGTTACTTCCTGAGACCAGGTCAGTTGTCTCACAAGAGTTTGCTTCTATTTCATGATCACAAATGGGATGCTACCGAGGACTAATCATCATGGAGAAACTGGAGATCAGCGATCAAACAAGCAGAATCTTAAAGTTGAGAGGAATTTAGAGGTCTAGTCTCGCTCCCTACCAACAGCTGAGTCTCTTCAAAACAATCCCAAAAAGTGGTCACTGGGCTTCCCTGGTGGCGCAGTGGTTGAGAGTCCGTCTGCCGATGCAGGGGACGCGGGTTCGTGCCCCGGTCCGGGAAGATCCCACATACCGCGGAGCAGCTGGGCCCGTGAGCCATGGCCGCTGAGCCTGTGCGTCCGGAGCCTGTGCTCCGCAACGGGAGAGGCCACAGCAGTGAGAGGCCCGCGTACAGCAAAAAAAAAAAAAAAAAAAAAAAGTGGTCACCTATCCAGCTTGTGTCTGAGTATCTTCAACACTGGTGTACCCACACTGTGTCAAAGCCCAGTTAGTGCTATTTATTGGAGAGTGTCCTCTTATATTTATTTCAAGTCAGTCTCCCTATAGCTTTCTAGAGCCATTAAAAGCTAACCACACCGGGACTTCCCTGGTGGCTCAGTAGTTGAGAGTCCGCCTGCCGATGCAGGGGACACGGGTTCGTGCCCCGGTCTGGGAGGATCCCGCGTGCCGCGCAGCGGCTGGGTCCATGAGCCATGGCCGCTGGGCCTGCGCGTCCGGAGCCTGTAAAAAGCTAACCACACCTACCAGAGGTCAAAAGACAGGAATTAGATTAATAATTTATGACAGGAATTCACAACCCCTTTTAGTTGTATGTGTGTAGGCGGTGCTCACAGGGTCCACTGATAAGCCTAAATGTTATTGGTAAGGGAAAAAAGGGAATAATGTGAAAAGTTGAAGAGAAACCAGTATCTAGTCTATGCATTGGCAAATATTACCTATCAGTCCAAGCACTAAGTTTGGCTAATTCTGAAATACTTTTATTAATTTTCTTTCAACAAGTTGATGAAAAAAGGAGTTTTCTGTGGAACTATGGTGCTAGAAACAATTTTAGTAACACTCAACCAGTGCAGGAGTGAAGGAAGAAACAATCAAATCAGACTGTCCTGTTTCTAAAGATTAAGAGTGGATATTAAACACAAGATATGTAGTTCATGGACATTTTACATCTGCCATAGCTAAGAGAACAAGGTTGAAGGAAAGGAAAATTAATTTTGTCATTTTTGTAAACGGCTGCAGTTTACCGTAGCAATACTATCTTTGTACCTCCACCCTCCTAGACTTGTTTAAAGGCTTGTGATATCTCAAGTTGAACACAATTCTTTCCTGTCTGACTCTCTTACTTCCCAGGCTTTGCTTTCACCTATGTTGAGATGTAAAGTGCACTCAACGTAAGTACCCAGAGAGAAGCTGATCCAACCTTACTGTCTAGTTTTCATTCCTAGAGCTTGGAAAGAAAACTGACTCTGTCCCAACCATTCATGTAACACCCTGGAGAACTCATTTCCAGTAACACATGGATTATAGCACTGGCAGGCAAGATGGAAATAAAGTGGATGAAATTGATGAAAAACACGACACCCGTACACAAATGGGTGAGTGTGGATTTAACTGTGGATTTAACTATGCTCATTTCAGCTCTCTATCTCTTTCCTCAGAGAAGTTAAGCTTCCAATTATAAAGGAAGACAAAAAGGAGATAAACTACTCACATTCAGACAGTGGTTTGAGGATAGTCTGGCTTTTGACATCCGACTCTACAATTTCAATAGCTCTCCTGTAAAAAAAAAAAATTTCTAAAATTAATTTAGGCTGAGCCAAACCAAACACCACACCAAACCACCAAAGCTCAAAAACAGGCACATTAACAAAAAGCAACATGTCTTATAACTTTAAAGCCCCCAGACAAAACTGGGTTATGTCTCAGCTCCAGGGGACTTAATTGCCTTGAAATAATTCATGGACCAGGGAATCTGAGAAACTTCAACACTACATGGTTTCCTATTACAGAGGCCAAGTAAGTCATCGTACACTGAGCCAATGATAACATTTTGAACAAGGAAAACCTGTCATGGATGGGAGAGAGGACACGTAGTGTGGGTGCTTGACTAAGAGAGCCAGTACCGCCCATACACACCAGACCTAAGAGGAGCGTCCTCAGTTATCTCCGCACAGGATATGTGTAGGCTAGAACCACACTGGCCTACTTGACTCTTGCTCATAGTTGCAGTCTTTACCCAAGTAGTTCGCTGACTAGGGGAAACTTTCAAATCCAGGATGACACCATCTAGCAATAGGAAGAGCTTACTCTCCCACTGCTCTCTCCAAAGTACTTTGCCCACAGGAAGCCATAAGCCAGACCTGGATCTTCTGCATCGCAGTAGGGGGAAGTTGGACCAGCGGGCCAACACAGCAAGTATCATTTTAATGGACCAAGTGTCCCTACTGGGAAGGAAGAAATTTCATCAGTCAGCACAGAGGCTTTCCCCAGCAGGAGGGGCCGGGGGATGGGAAGGGAGAGAGAGGTCTGGAGTACAACTGTGGGGGACCACCAACTGGAGGAAGGGGTGCTCACAAAAGCAAAGGAAGGGAAAAAAAAGTCTAAAGGCAAAGATGGTTCAGGTCCATAAATAAACCTGCTTGAGACCAGCTAATGGAAAAGTAAACTGGAGTCTTTTTTAATACAAATGTAATTAACCAATCTATAATCACCACAGGGAGTGCCAGCAACATCTCATTTGTTTCTCCCTCTGTAGGTAATGGACTGATAATGTTTCAGACATTAACACCGGTGGAAATGCAGAGCTCCCCACTGAGAAACAAGTCCTCCTTTCTGAGCGTAAAAAGTGGCAGAATGGAGCCTCTTAAGCCCCATTCACTTGAGTTACATGAGACAATCAACAGCACTTCTTTTTTTTAATAAAAGCAGCCAACAGTGCCATAACTCACCTGCAAACATCTAGCGCTTTGCGAACATCTCCCGAAACAGCAGAGACTTTGCGGGCACAGAACTGAATGGCAGCATTGTCCAGGACCTGATCTTTAGATGCCTTTGAACAAGACATAGAAGATGACAGTTTGAACTATAAGACTTCCCCTCTGCAATTTAGGTCCCAGACTTGATTGACCAACCTTTAGGGTCTAAGACGCCTTTTCTGCTTAGAAGTAAATGGGGATTTCATACATTTAAGCATTTTGTAGGAATGTGGTAGAGGTTCACAAAGGGAAAAAAAAGCACTTGAAACTCAAATTAGCAAAACTAAACTAAACTAAAATCTATTTGGTCATTTCCAATAGAGAAAGTGTTTTCATAGGTCCTATTTTATAAATTTATTTATTTATTTAGGGCTGTGTTGGGTCTTCGTTGCTGCGTACAGGCTTTCTCTAGCTGCGGTGAGCGGGGTGGGCGGGCTTCGTGGTGGGCGGGCTTCTCACTGAGGTGGATTCTCTTGTTGTGG
Source organism: Delphinus delphis (assembly GCF_949987515.2). Classification (NCBI taxonomy): domain Eukaryota; kingdom Metazoa; phylum Chordata; class Mammalia; order Artiodactyla; family Delphinidae; genus Delphinus; species Delphinus delphis. Next base: position 20,896,641 of record NC_082701.1, read on the forward strand.
AGCACAGGCTCTAGGCACTCAGGCTTCAGTAGTTGTGGCACGCGGGCTCAGTAGTTGTAGCTCGCGGGCTCTAGAGCGCAGGCTCAGTAGTTGTGGCGCTTGGGCTTAGTTGCTCCACAGCATGTGGGATCTTCCCAGACCAGGGCTCGAACCCGTGTTCCCTGCATTGGCAGGCGGATTCTTAACCACTGCGCCACCAGGGAAGTCCCCATGGGTCCTATTTTAAAAGGCCATTAGAGAAGCATTTGGGTGACTCCTCTAACTCTTTTTATTCCAACACTAAGGCATCTAAAATGGAGCCAAGAGTAGAAATTCATATAAAAATGAATGGGCTATAGGAACTCCCTGTTTAGTAATGCAATCAAAGCAAAATATTTTTGAACCACCTTCACAGGTGATACAAGGAACACTCAGCTTGGTACAATGCTTGGCACTCACCTGATTAAGTCGATCCTGCAGGATAGTGGCTATCTGATTTTTGGTATAAGGTGGGAAGTTCAACAGCCGTGGCTTACATTTTTCTCTAGCTTGAAGCCTTGGCAGGATTCTGTCTGTGAGATCCAGGGTATTAGCAATACCTGAGGAGGAGATAAATGACACTAAGCATCATTGGTCAAATCATCGTAAAAGGAAAACCAAACCCTCTGAAAGCTGAATAAGGGACTTCCCTGGTGGTCCAGTGGTTAAGACTCCACGCTCCCAATGCAGGGGCCCGGGTTTGATCCCTGGTCAGGGAACTAGATCCCGCACGCTGCAACTAAGACCCAGTGCAGCCAAATAAATAAATATTAAAAAAACAAAAAAACACCCACCAAAAAACTGAATAAAATTTCCAGTTATAATCCAGCATTCCAACAGTTGCTTCGCACTTTCCCCCACCCCCACCCTCAATACCCATTAGATAAGATGTGTATAATCATCGAAGAATGCTCTTTTTGAGTTATGTTTAGAATTGTTCAATTATAAGCAGGATCAGATACTCCCAAAATCAATTGTCTCTGAAATGCAGCATTATGTCATTTCTATCCAGAGTTAACAAAGTTGACTTGACTTAGATTAAGGTTCCTATTATCTTATAGTAACTTTCTTATTTTGGTAAGAAAGCAGAAAGCTGGTGTAAGATCAAATAATAGTTGATAAGGGAATTCCCTGGTGGTCCAGTGGTTAGGACTCGGCATTTTCACTGCTGGGGCCCAGGTTAAATCCCTCGTCGGGGAACTAAGATCCCGCAAGCTGCATGGCACAGCCAAAAAACAAAACAAAACAAAATATGTGATGAATAAACTGAAGAGATTAGAAAAAGGTCTTTAGAACCACCATGTAACATAAACAACAGAGCACTAACCAATCAGCACCAACCGAGAATTGCTTAGCCATGGCCATTCAAACAGTGTGTACAGTACATCCTGCCCTCTGCTGTCCAGCTGATCCATCTCGTCCAACACCAACACACTACAAAAAAAGAGAAACAATTAGTATCCATGTTCACCTTAACTCTCCAATCTGTTTGATCTGGGCTGACACTAGGTCACATTCCTACAGCTAAGACCAGTTTGAAGGGCTTCCCTGATGGCGCAGTGGTTGAGAGTCCGCCTGCCGACGCAGGGGACACAGGTTCGTGCCCCGGTCCGGGAAGATCCCACATGCCGTGGAGCAGCTGGGCCCGTGAGCCATGGCCGCTGAGCCTGCGCGTCCGGAGCCTGTGCTCCGCAACGGGAGAGGCCACAACGGTGAGAGGCCCGCGTACCGCAAAAAAAAAAAAAAAAAAAAAAAAAAAGACCAGGGCTTCCCTGGTGGCGCAGTGGTTGAGAGTCCGCCTGCCGAAGCAGGGGACACGGGTTCGTGCCCCGGTCCGGGAAGATTCCACATGCCACGGAGTGGCTAGGCCCGTCAGCTATGGCCGCTGAGCCTGCGCGTCCTGAGCCTGTGCTCCGCAACGGGAGAGGCCACAACAGTGAGAGGCCCACATACGGCAAAAAAAAAAAAAAAAAAAAAAAAAAGACCAGTTTGAAAATCATAATCTGTCCCACCTCCAGTCACTGTTATGATGATACCCCCCATCATCACCAGAAAGTAACATACAGGTTTTTCAAGTAATTAGTTTAAAAACATTTTCCCCCAATTTAAAATTAGAAGGCTTTTGTTTTTTCTTTTCTTCTTTCCCTTTAAGCTTATGTAACTACCCCTCAGAGAGAAAATATAGGAAATGTTCTTTTTATGAGCAAACTGATACATTCAAGAGACGAGAATGTGAGTTTTTGGGCAATGGATCCTGCAGATTTTCACAGAGCAACATGCAGCAGAGCAATGCTTACATCATGGGGCCCTTCTCCGCAGTCATATGGTTTTCCAGTTTCCTCATTATGTCCTTCCCAGCTGGCCTGGATACTTCTTCCTGACAAATCTCCTGAGCAATGGCTGGGAATACAGCCTGGGCACTCCTCAAGGACATGCAATTCAGCATGATAGTTTTAAAGCTTTTCAGTTCCTTCTAGAAAAATGCAAACATGCGAGTTATTTTGGCCTCAGATAAAGGTTTGATGGAACCTGAAGTGTCTTTGAAGAGTTAACAGCATACAAGAGAATAAGGTCCACTTTCATTTGGAAAGATTTAGACAGTGAAATTAAAAATGTCTTATTTTGGGGAAAACTGCAGTGCCCTAAGCACTTCTACTTTTTCTTAACCCTTGATAACCAAGTGTCATTTTGGCAAGAGCATCATAATTCAGACTCTCAATGTACCTTGAGGTCTTGCAGAATTCGGCTTAAGCAGGCAGTTTTTCCAGTTCCAGGAGCACCAGAAAGATAAAGACTTCCAGCTTTCTTCCCACAGATGTGCTCCCTCAGGAAATTCCTGATGACATCCATCTCCTTTTCCCTGGCAGGCAGCTGATCTGGGACAGCTGTAGTCAGGACCTGCTTTGCTTGCTGGTAGCAAGTACCTGTGCCAGACATGAAAGGACAATTAGACACAACAGAGGTGACTGAGAAGACCCACCAGGTTTCACTTGGAATCACCAGCCATGTTTATGAGGCTGCACTAACAGTTGCCATGTAAGAACCAACCTTCTTGCTTGAGAAGTCTCAGACACGCAGATTCTTTCTCCAGTGGACATCTCTGCTCAGAATTTGTTGCGATGTCTTGACCTTTTGGAACTGAGGAACATATTTTGTTTTGGTGAAGTCTGGCTTGTTCTCTTTTGCTAGGAGATTCCGTTGTCAGCTGATTGTCAAATACCAATCTGCGCCCCTTAGATGTATGTGAGCGAGGGGGACCATTTTCTTTCTTGCTTTGCTTTGGTGGAGAACAGGGAGGTAAACGGGGAGTGTTACACAGGTTGTCGTCACCTGAAACATTAAAAGCAAAATGTGGTCATTCATAGCAGTGGATAGTAAAAGGACTTGGAAAGATCTCTGCATCCCCCCCAAAAAGGGGGATGAATTTCTATCACGGTCAGAACCACCAAAATAAAATGCCTCTCATCCGGAAGCAAATAGTGGCCACCAGATGGCACCACTGAGTCTTACTAGTTGGTAGAGGTTTTAGTGGGATGAAATTCTAGGATTGCTCTAAAACAGGGTTTCCCAACCTTGGCACCATTGATATCTTGGACCAAGTAATTTTTCATTGTGGGGGACTGTCCTGTGCACTGTAGAATATTGAGCAGCATTCCCAGCCTTTATTCACTATATCAGTATCACCCCCTCAGTTATGACAACTAAAAATGTCTCCAGATCCTACCAAATCACCCCTCATTAAAAACAGATGATCTAAAACAAGAAAGGAAACAACAAACAAAAAATAATTTTAAAAAAAAAGGAAAGAAAAAGAAAGGATTACCAACCACTGCTCTAAAACAAGAATTGTCACCTGTTTTTCTTAATTTCACAACTAACGAGGCAAGTTTCAAAATACTATATAACTAACTGCAAGGTCGTTTAAAACACTGACAGAACCAAGTTCAGTATTAAGGAACTGAAGATCAGACCTATTAAGTAGTTCAGAAAGTGATCTCAATAAGTAGCTTAACTCTGAAGTTCAGTAAGCACTTAGCAACCATTCTGAAAATAACCAAAGGGAACAGAGTGGTCTTAACTGAACTCAGGAAGCTGTTTCAAAGGCATCTTATTATTGAGAAAGAGAGGTCGAGAGCTACCAGACAAAAAGTTGTACTCAAATAATGGATAGCTTACCCAGACGTTTTCTGGGGCTAAGAGGCAGAATTTTTGCACAAGGAGAACGGGGTATGGCCTGGACATTTGCCAGTTCTAGTTTGGTGTCACTGGAGTTTTTAGCTTTGTCCAATGTCCGAGGCTGTTTCTTTTTTGGAAAACTGATTGTAGCCTGTGACTGGGAGCGGGTTTGAGGCATGACGGCAACACAGCTGCGTACAAAAAAGAGAACAGGACAGCCAGTCAATATGTAAAAGTGAAGAAAAAACAACTAACATGTAACTTATACCGAAGATCGAAATTCATTTCATAAGTAGATTATATTGTAACAATATTTTAGCATTTAATTTTGCTTCATATCCGAATCTATGCAACAATAGCGAACACCACCTACTACGAGTAAAAGGCTGTCATAAACATTTTAGGTATTAACTCCTTTAAGTTTTACAACCACCTTAGAGGTAGGTACTATTATCCTTATCTTAATGATAAAAAAACAGAGGCAGAGAGGCCCAACGTCACAGCAAAGCAGGATATAAGACCAGGCATTCTGGCTCCAGAGCCCAAATTTTTAAACACTCGAGACATACAATAACAAGTTGATCTTAATTGGCGTCCATAGTACTTCTACCCCCCTGGCTCCAGGCACGGGGTACATCGTTAACACCAGCTTAGCCCAGCAGCCTCCCACATTTACAGGCTTCCTCAAGCCCTCACTCCGCACTCAATCCCCGCTCTACCCAACTCTCGGCCCCACATAGCCCCAGATGCTCGGGGAACGTCTCCCTCCTGCCGCACTCAACACAACTGCCAGAGCACTCCGAGGGCGCACGTCTCCCTTCCCTACCCCGACCTTCTCACCCTCCCGCGATCTGAGCTCTCCTCCTCTTACGGAACCCGCGGTCCTCGCCCTAGCCCCTCACCCAACTCCGCCGCCCCCCAGGACTCGGGCCTCCTCTCCTTTCCACCTCACAGTGCTGCGTCACCTCAGTGCCGGCGCCTTCTCACGTCTCCCACAGAAAACTAAAGGGACTGTCCACGACAGGATCCTGGACAGACACCACACCGTCAGCCGGAAAGCCCAGACGCGCTCGCGCCAAATCTGCACAGCCGCAGCTTTCCCGCCTCCCGCCAAAGCCCGGCCACGTTTCTGATTGGGTGTCGCCAGAGCGCCGCACGCCTTGGCCCCAGCCCCCTCCTTCACAACCAATCAAGCGGGAAGGCGCACAACCAATAAGAGAGCCTCAGGTCTCAGCGCCACCACGAGGCCACGCCCACCGAGCCGTAGGGGCAGTCTACATCCGGGGCCTCGGCGGAAAGATGCGCGCTTGCGCCGGGGCCGACTGAGTGAGGCCCGGCGGGAGCTGTAGTTTTTGCCGCTCGCGACTGTATTCCCACGCCCTTCCTTCAATACCTTCTCACTGCTGCACATACCCATTTTTTCCTTACCCTAATGGGCTATATTTTCAGAGAGCTACTACATAATACCTGCCATTATTTGGGCGGTTCTGGGTGCAAGGTATGATGCTAAGCGCTTTACATATCTAATGCCCAACACTGCAAGACACAAAGCAAATGTGCCGAGGGTTAGTTAGAGGTCACAGAATTTTGGTGGCCTCGAAGGGCCTAGGTCCATTTCCTGACAACCAAAAGCAATGTTTCTTTGTAAAGTTATACATACATACATAAATACACTGCACTTCATCACAGTAGCTCCCTGATTTGTGTTTCAAGGGTGAGAAAAAGGGCCAGGCCTTTGCTTTTATTTTGTTAAAGATAAGAATACGATATTCTGTGCACCTTCCTATCATTAATCCCATTAATCCACACAATGTGGGGAGTGGAGAGGATTATGGCCCCTTAATTTTAAAATATATATATTTTTATGGCTAAATACAAGGGTTTCAGGGCCAGAGAAGACCACTACAGATGGAGTGGCAATCTGAACTTTTAATGAAAAATATAAATTAAAGCAGTAATTTACAGGCTAGCTTCCAATGCTAACAACCCAGGTTCCACTAAAAACCCAAATCCAATTCTAGGTGATGGTAAGCATGTATCTGTCATCCTTCAATATCAAATGAAATAGAGCAAGCCGAGAAATAGGGAAACAATAATACAATCAACTTAATTGTAGTTCATTCATATAGGAGATAAAAACCAATATTAAATGCTTGTGTGTGCCAGGGGCTGAGCTCTGGTATTTTACCTATATCACCTTATTAATTCTCACAGGCACCCCAATGAAGTTGGAATTATTTCCATTTCACAAATGAGAAGACTGAAATAGAGAGGTTGAGTAAATCTGCCCAAGGTCACACAACTAGTAAGTGGAAGAACTGGAATTCAAACTCAGGAAGTCTAACAGGAGATCAAACTCCTGACCACTTAAAACATACCGAGGGGGAATAGACAGATGCAGGTTTTAGAGGGAGAGATGGCAAAGGAGCACATCTGGGGAAGGCTTTCCAGGAGCTGAAAACTACAAGAGTGAAGAGCGTAGGCTGCCACGAATGGAGAAAGTGCTACCACAGAATGGAGACTTTTTTACCAGCTGGTATTTCTGATCTCTTAACAGGGGAACAGAACCTAGAAAGAAGCAACTTTCACTGTTCATATTTATTTTTATAACCTGGACACCTAAAACTTGTCCTTCATAACCAGAAATGGTAGTAACAAGTGCCCAGCCAGCTTTTAAGGGATGGTGGTGAACAACTACCTCAGTTACAGTGGGACAGAGGGGGCAGAGGAAGCCATGAGTACTTAACGTGCATATTGGAGCCTATGAAAGCATTCACCAGGAAATATAGCACCAGTCCAAGAAAAGCCTACAAGAATAAGTGACTATTGTGGAAGCAGGCAGAGAATCACAGAACGTCCAGATTGAAAGTTCTCTAAAAGGTTACCTAGTTGAAGTTTTCTCTTTTCACTACTCCACTAACATGATGAGCATACCATCATACTGTTTCTCGCTTCTGTGCCTTGTCCTTGCCGTTTCCTATGTCTGGAATGCCAGTCACCATCCTCCTGCCCTGGCTAATTACCATAAAGCCTTTAATGCCCCGCATAGGTTTCCCTTGGTGGCTGTCCTGAAGTCTTCTGCTAGACTCTGAGCTCCTTGGAGGCAAAGACCATGTCCTATTCGTCTTCATATTGTCGGTGCCTGGCACAGAGTAAAATACGCAATCAACGCTTGCTCAATGAATGGAAAGGACATTCCTGCCAAGTCGATATCCATCTTTTGCTTGAACATTTACAGTCCTTTAAATCTCACACCCCTAAACCTAGGAGTGGAGAATCAATTCAATTATGTGTAAAAACAATCCAGACTGGGCTCCAGTGATGTCAAAGATGAAGCATTTCCCCATAGTTATCCTCTGGGGTGGTTAGGATCCTGAGGTTGACATTTTAGTTCTCTTACCTCTGTCTGCAGAGTAATAGGAAGTCAGAGACAGGTAGCTTCCTTGCAGTAAGTTGCAGTTAGTGGCTGGGCTGGGCCAGAAAATACTTAAAGAGGCACATTCACCATAAGCGGCTATGTCTTGGTAATAATTAAGGTGGGCAAACTAGTGTCCTTATCACTTGCTAATCCATACACGGTGTCATGGAGGAAGGGACCAAATGACACAGGAAGAACCTGTCCGGCATCCTTATGTGTGTCTGTGTGCGTGCGCGTGTGCACTGGCGGGCACGTGCACACGTACACAGACTAGCAATACCATCCCAATAGGACGGAGAAAGCTTATAGGGTTAGGAAGTTGAGAGTCATCTAGGCAAACTCTATTTGAGGGCTATTCAAAGTCACAGGAGGAACAATTAAATCAATAAATAGGTAGTTTATTAATCATATTAATAACAATGATGGCTCAAAGAATCAGGAATTCAGCCAACCTGGCAAATATGGATGAAAATGAAAGGAGGCCCTTTTTTCCCCTCGCTCCCGCACCCTCATAGGTTTTTATATCAAACTGTGTGAGAGTGGCTCATACACACACCTATTATGAACCAGTACGGGAAATAATTTCAAGACCTTTGCTAGTGATGAAAGTGTAGATTAAGCTCATTAAATCTTAGTGGTGATTATGTCAGCTGACCACAGTAAGCAGAGAATGTCTGGTTCAATTCTGACACCTACAGTCAACGTTCAAGAAAGCCAGCTAAGATTTCAACTTAAGCAGTGAAGAAAAAAAGGCAACACCCACATAAAAACAGACACAGTCTGCGTGTTCTGCCCTCACCTTTTCTTCACACTTCAGTGTGAGAATCTACCACACACACAGGTGCAAAGAAGCATTAGGGATATAAGGAAAGGACACAAGGCCAGGGGGTCTCCTGAGTTCCCTGGAATCATGGGCAAAGGGGAGTTAGGTGGCAAATATAAATAATGACCAACTCTATCAGAATCACCCAGTCAGCCTGGCTAACTGGAACTGTGACTTTCAAAACACAGCAGGAGGGGAGGAGAGAAAACTCCGAGGAAGCTGCAGATGCTTCTGCCCAAGTTAGTATTTCTACTTTCTCAGAGGATCTGGAGTCAAACCAGTACCCTAACCGGAGGCAACAGATTTTCCTCTCTTCTATGCCACCACTTGTGGTGGTATTCCAGACAAGACTACACAGTTTTCAGGTTTTTTGCTTTTGTTTTTAAGCAAGGTTTAATTACACTGCACGGCATCCAGAAGAAAGAAATGTACCAAAGAATCCAACCTGAGACCGGATTATACACTGTAGAAGGGGGTAAAGAAATCAATGCTAATTGGGAGAGGGAGCCCCGTAATCAGAAACAACTCCAAAATAAATCATACAATAAATTATTTTTTAGAAGAAAAGAAACCAATCCACATGCAGACAAAGATGGACGCACACATACATACATACACTCTTCACGCACGTCACTCTAGTCTTTTATTCAGTGTTGACGATGACTCCCATGCTGGTCGCCGTGGAAAAGGACAAGGGTTAGACGTGAGAAGAGAAGGCTCGGCCCCGCTGCCACCAGTGGAATGAGATTTAAGACCATTAGAGAGGGAACCCACTAAGTTGTCAGACAAGAGGAGAAAGAAGGAAACAGCAGTTATCAAGGAAGATTTTAATTGCTTCAAAGAGGGAGAGAGGAAGAAAGCACAGAAATCTAACACAAGTAAAGGCACAATGAATGTGGAGTTGAATGGAACCAAACCCTTCCTTTGGTTAAAATTATCCTTTTTTTTTCTGTATGTGTTTTGAAGGTGGTTGTAGTTTTGCTTCACTTTGCTTTTAAGAGACGAGTCTCGAAGGCAGAGTTGTAATGCCTCCCATTCCCTAAAGTAGGGTGGCTCACAGAAAGCCACCCTGACCACGTACAGCCAGGGACTGAGATTCAACAGGGAAAGAAAGACTACAACTGGAATGTGAGGAATCTGATTTGCAGTTGATTGCAGGTTGGGTTTCCAGAACAGACAGCTCAGTGTAGTGCCACCAAAGGGCCTCAGATGCCCTCTACTCCACCCAGAGCTCTGCAGAAGGGAAGGACCCTGGAGTCACACTTCACCCCCACTCCCATAAGCACTCAGCCTACAGATTATTTCAAGTGATCAGGAGAATTAAAACACACCCCAACCCTGAGTTGCTCTGTAGCAAGTCTATTTACAATTTTATCTCACCTCTCCCTGGAGGTAAATTTAGGTTTCAAGAGGGGAAGCTACGGGGTGAGGGGATGCCCCCAGGGCAATGGTCAGTGGCTAGTCTCCTTGCCTTTGCCAGTTCAGAGGGCTGGGATGAAGTTTTGGAGACAGGAGCCTCTTGTCTGTTGGGTGGGATAGCCCCTAAGTGCTCTCACTCTGCGGGCCCAGCTGGGAAAACGCTGGGCCTCTGCAGCTGGAGGAAACCCCCACAATAGAGCAAACCACACCTGGAGCACCACAGTGCTGCGATTCAGGTCTGGGGACCAGAGGAGACGGGGAGAGGGGCATCTAGCTCATTTAAAAACCTGCAGACCACTGGCCTGCTTCCCAGAAAGGGCGGTAAGAAACAACTATGAAGTTTTTCCCACCCGAGAAAAACATCATAAAACCAAACCCACACGAGGGCTTTTAACACAGCTTCTTTGATGCCTAGTTGGGCAATGTCTCTTCCTTCTGGGAAGGGATAAGGGGGTTAATGGGACTGGGCAACAGCCTCAACATGAGACCACCCAATCTTCCACTGAAGAGATGACATTCCCACAAGCAGATAAAAAGAGCAGTTTAAAAGGTGAGAAGTTTTAGTGCTCTTGTAGCCAGCCCACCTCAAACCTGTATTACAAGCTTTTTACAGCATACAAAATAGATCAGTAACTATGAGGCTCACATTCCCATTCATCAATAGTAAATATACATGATAATAAATCTGTTATTAACACAGGGACCAAATAGGGTATAAGGCAAAGACATTTGAATAGGTACTGTGTCATCAACATGCTCTGAAGAAGAAAATCCATCTGACTAGATCTAGTCCCAGGCCTTTTTCCATGAGGCCAAGAAAATGAAAATACAGTCAATACCCACGTGACACAGTCCAAATGCTGGGGAATATGAGGGGCAGCAGGTCATACGGGAGGAAGATAGTAGCCCCAGTGAAAAGCTGGGGTTTGGCTTTTACGTGTGATGCTCATTTCGATGCTCTATGTTTGCGGAGTGAGGGGAAAAGAGATACGCTTTGATAACATTGTACAAAAGGCATCAACTCCCATTTCAAAAATAAATGGGAAGACTTCACAGTCCAAGTTCAGTAACTGGGGTCAGCATCTACCCTGGAACTCTGCTGCAGTATCAAGTCTTGTACTTTGTCCTTTTCCCTCCACTAACATCCTCTCTCTAAGCTCCACTGGCTTCAGGATGCTGGGGGGATACTGCTGGGAGGTAACTGCTAACAGATTTGAAAATAAGAATGATAAATAAAGAATGATTAGAAAAACCGTGGTCACAGACCTAATCATGGTTTGCCCCAACAGTCAATATGGTCCAGGGGCTGGCAAAGGATCGCAGACCCCAGATAAATAACCCAAGTTGAGAGCTCTCTCATCTAGCACTGGGAGCACTTGGGTTTCACTGGGCACCATGTACAGATCCTTCGTCTGTGATCCAACAGATAGGAAAGGTCCCTAGGACAGTTTAAGCCTGTGATGTATCTGATGAAAGCTCCTTTGCTCTCACTTCAAGCTTTGAGCAGCCTCTGCACTTGACAAGAGCTTTAGCAAACCAAACCAGCTGGATGTGCAGCCCAGGAGCTCCATCATGCTGTTGGAGAAGGGGAAGTCCCTGCACCACGATCCAAGCTCAGTTCCTACCTAGACTGGGAACCTTCATTTTCTCTGTGCTCTTTAACTAGGACCTGGAAGACGAAACAACATATTGCTGGCTGCCAGGGAAGATCAACTGGACTGAGGCACACCGCACCAAAGTCCTTGTGCTTTTGGCAGAGGAATCTTTGACTACCCCCATAAGCTTCCTCACCCTTCTCTACTCTGCTGTGCTAACCCCTGCAGTCTTGGGGTTGAGTGGTGCAGAAGGGAACAGGAAGAGCCTGCTCACTCAGATGGGCTATGAACTTCACAACGAGTGGGCCTCAGTTAAAGCCACTCACAGCCCGCAGAGCTGGTCCCTTCCACAAGGTGCTTCACCCTTCCCTTCTTCGTCATCCTGGAGCACCCATCAGGGGCTGAAGTTTCTGAACAGGGATGAAAGGGCCAGTGGCCTTCAGGGCCAAGCAGAGAAGACTGAGGCAGCCTCAAGGTCAAGGTTAAGGCCAAGGCCAAGGTCCTATCTTCCTATCTCTCACTAGAGGTTTTGGGGGTTTCTGAATCCATAATGAATGAATGAAAGGGACTTTTCTCTTGAGGGGATAGGTGGTGAGAGGAGGAAAAACATCCCTCAGCCTCAGCACCTGAAGAAATGGAGCAGGGAGCCCCAGAGGGCTCACATGGCTCCTGGTCCCTGTGACGCAGAGGAACTGACTAGCTCTAAAAGGACCCCCAGTTTACTTCACCCTCTCTTTTTATTAGATGTTTAGTTCAACTGATTAGTATTTAGTGTTTATATCCAACCTATTTCTGGGTATAAGCGTGGGGTGGGGTGAGGGCAAAGCCAAAATACCCCTAAAAATAAAGCAGACCCACTTCCTTGCCCATGCTCTAAACTTGACCTTTAAAACAGATCACTTCTCTGCAAACTCCTTTCCCATTTCACTAAAAATGCCCACCCCCAGAAGTCCTGGCCATGCCAGCCTCCTAAAATGATGAAATATAATATACCCACCAAGCTCCCCCCACAGTGGGTAGGAGAAGGTAGGAGTACCATTCTCCACCCCGCCCCGACAATGAGTTCATTCATCACAACAAGGCACCTTTCCCCAGAGGAAAGCAGGAGACATGGAATCTTTCTCCTCATCTGGCCAGCAGGGCTTGCAAGAGGAGGGATGGATGCAGGGTTTGAGACCCTACTGTCAATATAAAGAGTCCGGTCACCAAGTCCAGAGACGAGATGCATAGATGGAGGTGAGCTGGGTGGACGCTTGGAGTCTCGAGGTTGGTTGCACTGGAGAAACACGTTAGGAGCTGTCATGCAGGTTTCAGGGAGAATGGAAGGGACCATCTGAGAAGAGGAGAGGGTCCATCCTTTTCCTGAGGAACAGGACCAAGCCAGGCTTCACCTGAGAATGGGCGGCAGAGGTGGGGCTCCACGGGCAGCTGAAAAAAATAAATAAAAACCACATACGCAAGGTCACCCACCAGACCCTGAATAACTCAAACATTCCTAAAATGAGAGACAGACAGGCTCTTCAAGCTAACCTTTAAAATCTGGGACAAGGCTTCGTTGTCTAAGAAAATGCAGACAAGGAGAAGCAAATTTTAAGCTAAGAAAAGCACACACCAATTCTACAGCCTATGCAATTATGGAAGACCTTCCATGATTCTCTTCTCTCACCTCGGTTTGTTTTGCTGGGATATATTCTCTGAAAGTGTTTATACTCTTCTGGAGCAGGAAAGTCTTCTACTGGATGGAAAGAATACTTTGACTCAAAATCATCTGCAAAAGGAACAATATTAATTCATATCGCCCTTCCTCGTGCTCCCACACACCTCTCTGCCACTTCTGACTCTCCCCATACTAGTCTCCCAGGCTTCCTGATGTACCATGAGCGCCTGCCTTGCCCACTAAAGCAAGGTTCGTGAGGGCAGCAACAGCATTACTCTCTGCACCTCGTACGCACAGCGTGTTCAAAGGCTCTTTACGTTAAGGAATGAGTCTTTGAACTGGTTCTTTAAATCTTTCCACCCCAAACCAGGCACATATCAGGAAAGGAGCCCAGCTGTTTGCCTGGCAGGAGAAGGAAATATAGTTCTGTCTTTCAGTAACATAGTCATGTTAGAGACTATCACCATGGGAAACCAACTGAACTAAATCCACAAATTGGCAGAAATTAATCTAAAATGGGACTATATGCCACCAGCTAGGGAACGATCTGACCAGAAAATTCCCTTTTGGCCCAGGCTCCCCTCATTGAGCTCTGCAACACAGTCGGGATGGCCATGTCATGGCTCCCACTCCCACTTTCCATGGCCCCTCTACAAGAAGGCTCAAATGTTCTATGGGTGTGGCTTGATCACATTCCAAAGGGCATATCCTCCAAGCAAAAATACTGGTCCACTTAACAGGAACAGACTAGAGCAGGGCCAGAGAAGAGTCAGCCATTAAAGAATCTACAGTGTTCAGGCTACAAGGGACTGTGCAGATCCTTCCAGACTTCCTCAACAGAGGGTCTAACAATACCTGATGGACAATCTTTACTTGGTGCTCCATCCCAGACCTAATGAATTAGAAATCTCTTAGGTGCAGTCTACGATTCATTTATAACCTTGGAAAAGTTAATCCGATACACTCTTGAGCTAGTCAGTCTCCTTGTTTCATAGATAAGGGAAGTGAGGTCCAAAAAAATGAAGCGACTTCTTCAAAGTAACACAACTAGTCAGTGGCTTTGGATTACTAGATAAAAGTTGTGTACACAGTGTTGTTTTGTTTTCAAAGGTCCAGAAAGGAGCTCTTCTTCCTAGGAGGATACGTAATTCCTGTCTCAATAATCCTGAAGAGGATACAGTCTCTGACCTAAAAGCTAACCACAAATAATGAGCCTTGGGGAGCAAGAGATTGGCTTTAGAGTTAGCACAACACCTGCTGATCTTACTTCCATCTATTCCAAAGGAATCGTGCCTAGAATTTGCCTAAGGAAAGGGATGTCCATGGATGGACCCAGAAGTCTGAGGGAAGGTCAGGAGAGGAACTGCAGTGAACAGAGGACACCAAGTGACCACTCCCACTCTGCAGCAGCCACTGGAATTAGTGAAGTCACCACAGGAACTATGAGACTAAAACAGCTAGCTACTCACCCAAGAAAGATCGGACAGTGGTAATAGAATCTCTGTGGCCATTCCTCAGGGGTGGTGGAGGCGGCGGGGGGGGCCCAGCTGGCGTCCTTGAGGGTGGAGGCGGGGGCCTTCCTCGGCTCAGGGGTTCTGACCCATGCAGTCGGTACGGTGGGGGGGGAGGGGGGGCATCCCTGGCACCATTTCGGATCATGGGTGGCGGGGGTGGAGGAGCTGCAATTAAAGTTCAAAGCAGTTAGGTTTGGATGTAGAGACGGCGATGGACGGAGGGATTTGAGAGACATGGGCCAAAAGAGTGCTCGGTGCTTTCCCAAAGAACCAGACCCTGTGAACCACTGGACAGCATGTTAAATATCATATTCACCCTCCCCTCATCCCTATTTCTTTAACAACATCACCATTCTTCTCGATACCAAAGTTCAGAATAAATTTATGACCCTTTTTCATTTCCCAAGACAAGTCAGTCAAGAATTCCACTTATCCTCGATGATTTTTTTCTCTGCTTTCGCATGCCTTCCTCCACAATTCTAAGTCAGGGCTTTCTCATTTTTATCTTGTTCTACTGCAAAAAGCCTCTCAAATGTTTTCCTTGCTTCTAATCTCTTAGCCTTTCAATCCATTCTGCATACCACCAACTCACTAATCTCCCCAAAATACTAGCTCAAACTTTTCCAAGGGCTTTGCATTTCCCATATCATAAAGTTTCAAATCCTTAGCTTCCACACTGCCTGGGTCTCACCCAATCATTTCCCTTTCTTACACAGTAACCCACCACATCAGTCAGCCTGATTGCACCTTCTTTTCTTCCTTGATCCCTACACTGGATTAGGTACCACTCTTCTGTACTGCTCTGTTGACTCTGTCTCTCTCTACCACTACTATGTTTTTTACACGCGCTTCTTCCCGAGGGTACTGTATATTTCTTAAAGTCAGAGCAGCGTCCATTCATCTGAGTTCCCAAGCTCAGCACATGGTAGGTCTTCAATCAATAAGTGCTAAATAAACCAAATTACATATGCTTTACTCTTGTGACTCCCCCACAATACTCAGAAATACCACCCCTCATCCCTTACTATCAAATCCTACTTTTCTTTAAGGTTCAACTCAAGTCCCATCTTCTCAAGGCTTTTCCAAAGCAATCCACTCTAATCTGATTCCCTCCTTTGCTCTCCCACAGCATTTACAGGCTATGTCACTTATTCTAACACTTAGTAGTACAGACTAAAATGAGTGATTTTCAAATTATGTATAATAATTTCATCTGCAGAAGTTATATATTTCCAATGATAGGCTCATTGCTCAAAAAAAATAGGGAACACCTCTTTTGGAATTGCCTCCAAACTCAGATTGCCAGACAGATCCATAAATATTATCATATGATGGTCACTTCTCATTTCTGAGGTTGCACCACCAACAAAAAAATTCATACCTACGTCTGACTCTGATTTTTGGCCATTTTCGAAAATCAAATTCACCCTTAAAAGACAAAATTTGCCACCAAGCATAAGGTAATGTCAAAAGCATGTTGGGGGGAATTCCCTGCTGGCGCAGTGGTTAAGAATCTGCCTGCCAATGCAGGGGACACGGGTTCAAGCCCTGGTCCGGGGAGAGATCCCACATGCCGCAGAGCAACTAAGCCCGGGTGCCACAACTATGAGCCTGCGCTCTAGAGCCCGCGAGCCACAACTATGGAGCCCGCGTGCCTAGAGCCTGTGCTCTGCAACAAGAGAAGCCACTGCAATAAAAAGCCCGTGCACTGCAACGAAGAGTAGCCCTCGCTCGCTGCAACTAGAGAAAGCCCACGCACAGCAACGAAGACCCAATGCAACCAAAAATAAAATAAATAAAAAAATAAGAGCATGTTGGGGGACTTCCCTGGTGGCATAGTGGTTAAGAATCCACCTGCCAATGCAGGGGACACAGGTTCAATCCCTGGTCCAGGAAGATTCCACATGCCGCGGAGCAACTAAGCCCATGTGCCACAACTACTGAGCCTGTGCTCTAGAGCCCGCGAGCCACAACTACTGAGCTCACGCACCACAACTACTGAAGTCCGCACGCCTAGAGCCTGTGCTCCACAACAAGAGAAGCCACTGTGATGAGAAGCCCAAGCACCGCAACGAAGAGTAGCCGCTGCTCGCCGCAACTAAGAGAAATCCTGCGTGCAGCAATGAAGACCCAATGCAGCCAATAAATAAATAAATAAATAAATAAAAAGCATGCTGGACAACACTGGAATAGGTTCGAATGTGTTTAAGTTAGATTATTTCTATGCTTTGCACTAATAGCAGCTACCATTTATTTGATATCCATCATGTTCCAAGCACTGTCCTGGGCACTTTCTATGTATTAAATCTTTAAAAATTCTTGTAGCCACCCCTGCACAAGTATGAGGCATTATCCCCATTTCACAAATGAGGAAACTGGGACTCAAGCTGTTTGTCTAAGGTCACAGATCTAACAGACCCAGCATACATCTGCTCTTCCATAGTAAGAAAACTGCTACACAATGCTTTAGACAACAACCTCAAGTATTAAATATCTCCCGAACAAATGTATAACCCAGTGAGATGGAAATGTGTCTTTTGGAACCTGGGCCATGTTACCAAACAGTACATGGAGACTACTTGGCTTAACAGCCAACACTGTCTTAGTAATAAGAGTGTATATCATTCTTCCTGAATTACTGTTAGAATTTCTATAGAGTAACCATAGTTAAGAATGAAACAGTAATGGGACGATTTTGTTATTGTTTTTGTTTTTTTTAAATATTTATTTGGCTGCACCGGGTCTTTAGTTGCAGCATGAGGGATCTTCATTGTGGCGTGTGGGATCTTATAGTTGTGGCATGCAGACTCTTAGTTGTGCCACGAGGGATCTATTTCCCTGACCAGGGATAGAGTCTGAGCCCCCTGCACTGGGAGCGTGGAGTCCTAACCGCTGGACTACGAGGGCAGACCCTGGGATGATGCTTATAGACAAGAAGTCTGGCACTGTAGGCCCAGTAAATGTTAGTTTTAGCTTCCCATAAAACACACTCAGAATGTCAACTCTCCCTCACTCTCCAAGGTCTGTATAAGTATGGACGGGGCCATTAGAGGCCATAATTAAAGAGAAATCTCCTTAACTCCTCCCAGCAGATCTCTGAACCCTGTTTTCATTCCAAATCTGCCCAAACTGAAGCTCTTTCAGGTCATCCTCAAAATATTTCCCTAAGACTCAGATTTCTCAGGGCCCTGAGAGTCTGCATCTACTGCGAGAGCGGGGTCAGGGAGAGTAAGGTAGATGGTGGGTCAGGCTCAAAAGGACACCAGCTAGACTCTGAGCAGGAGGCAGTGATGAGGGCCAACCTGGATGGGCAAAACGGAGCAGGACCAGGAGCTACCTGCTTGGCTCCCTCAGCACCCTCCCTCAGGGCCGGTCATCCTGACCAGATTCTGCCATCTCTAAGAAGTTTCTGAGCTCTTTGTCACATCCAGTTTCAAGACTTTCAAGTGACAGAGCCAGAACCCAAGGACCCCAAGAAACAAGCAGCGTGCAAAAGAAACCCTGGGGTAGGAAGACTGACTTTTGTAATCCAAGATAAACCCGGATTAAAGAAAGCATGATGTTATTTTTTTTTTAACTGAAGTATAGTTGATTTACAGTGTTGTGCTACTTTCTGCTATATAGCAAAGTGATTCAGTTATACATATTCTTTTTTTTATATTGTTTTCCATTATGGTTTATCATAAGATACTGAATATAGTTCACTGTGCTATACAGTAGGACCTTGTTGTTTATTCATTCTATATATAATCACTTACATCTGCTAAATCTAACCTCCCACTCCATTCTCGATTCTTTTAAAAAGAAAAAAATTCCCTTAAAAAAATAGTGTTTTAGGGACTTCCCTGGTGGTCCAGTGGTTAAGACTCCGTGCTCCCAATGCAGGGGGACTGGGTTTGATCTCTGGTCAAGGAACTAGATCCCTCATGCCGCAACTAAGACCCGGCACAGCCAAAATAAAATAAATAAATAAATATATACATATTTTTTAAAATAGTGTTTTACTCTGCAAAGGAAAAATTCAGAAAACAAATGCTATGGACAATAAGGGACTTTTTGGTCTCTGAGCACCCCGGGGAGGGTAAAAGACTACATACTCATTCAAATGTAAATAATTCATAAAGAAACAAAAGTAAATTATCCCATGTTATCACACCATATGATTTATTAACAGAGATAAGTCCATGAAAACTGCCTAGACGTCCTTTGCATAAAACCACTAAATTCGTCAGCACACCACAGTTTATAAAGCACTTTTACACACCCTTTTATTTATAACCATCTCTGAAAAGTACTGTGAACACCATTTTACAGATGAGGAAACAAACTCAGAGAATCAGAGTGATCTGCCCAATGTCATAAAACAAGTGGAGCCAATACTCGAAAGATCTCTGACTAAAATATCTCAATTTTTTTTCAGAGTGTCACTCTTGAGAACTGCTGCTCTGGTTACTGATACAGAAAGCAGGCTGAGGCCTATGTCAGGCCTCGAAGTTGGTGATGGCCAGTAGACAGAAGAACAAGGCTCATAACTTCACATTTTTCTAAAGAAATCACAAAAAAAGAACTGAGAAGTGGGAAGCAAGAAGTCTGCAGACATTTAAAACAACTCAGTTCAACCCACAGAAATTACATTTTTCTCTGCTTCTATTCCTGGTTGGCTTCCGAAAGATATGGGCTCTGCTCAGATAAAGGGTCATTTTAAAAAATCCCTAAGTTAAAAAAAAATTTTCTTTTTAACCTAAACTTTGTAGAGTCAAAGGTCACGTAAGGACTATATCCTTATGGCTGAAGCCAGGGAGATACAGGGTCGGCCATGTACCAGGCTCCTGTGTGACCACCTGATGCTACTGCCAGCTCCTAGAATACAGGTCTCTGTACCTAATCAAGCAGCAGTACCAGTTAATGGGCCTTTAATACATACTTCCTGATGACACACCTGCTTAATCGATGATCTCATCTATACCTGCAGGGACTGTTTAAAATCAAAGTTCAAAAGCCATTTGTGGAGGCTGCGGCTCAAAGCCCAATGAAACAAGAGAATACAGGAGCCAAAATTCCTAGGTCTGAGAAGGCCCCAGCATGGTCTCGTTCACTCTCTACTTTTCAGTCAGGCTATTTTGTAAGATGACACAACCTCTCCCACCTTTTTGAAGGTTCCTTATTCCCCTCCTTACCCAGTTCAGGACCATGGTCCCTTGTTACAAGCACTCCCTTACACACACCCTTAACTCCCTTGCCCTGCTCTCCATTACAGTCGCACATGCCTAAAAACCGCCAACCTGGTTAAATACAACTCTGCTCCAACTCAGTACCTGCAGAGGCACAGCTGAACACACACCGCGCTGATGAATCTCACTTGAAATGTGTGGCCCCTAAGCTCGAGCGGGCCTTCTGTGATGCTGGTCATCCTAGCACACTTCTCTCCTCCACTCATTCTCCTGCATGCCCAGATGGCCATTTTGTGCCCTCTTTCCTCTCTCCTCAAATCTCCCTCTATTTCCTTACCCTCATTCACAGCATATGTTCTTGCTTTCAATTTCACCCAGAATATAGAAGCAAAAAAAAAAAAAGGGCTTCCCTGGTGGCACAGTTGTTAAGAATCTGCCTGCCAATGCAGGGGACAGGAGTTCAAGCCCTGGTCTGGGAAGATCCCACATGCTGCGAAGCAACTAAGCCCATGCGCCACAACTACTGAGCCTGCGCTCTAGAGCCCGCGAGCCACAACTACTGAGCCTGTGTGCCACAACTACTGAAGCCCATGTGCCTAGAGCCCGTGCTCCGCAACAAGAGAAGCCACTGCAATGAGAAGCCCGCGCACCACAAGGAACAGTAGACCCCGCTCCATGCAACTAGAGAAAAGCCCGCGCGCAGCAATGAAGACCCAACGCAGCCATAAATAAATAAATGAATATTTATTTAAAAAAAGCTTTAGAAGAAACTTTCCACATGCTCCTACCACTACACCCACCTACCTACTTGCTTCTTTGCCTATATGCTCTGCCTTCCCTCCTGTTACCACAAAGAACTGTGTTCTTATCTAAGGCCAGCCCTTGACCTGTGGATCAGGTTCCATTCCTTCTTGCCTCCCCGAGGACACTATCCAGGCAATTTCCTCCTCTCTACTGGATCATTCCATCAGCGCACAAACAGATGCTGATATCTCCCGTCTTGGGTGGGGTGGGGCGGGGGGAACCAACCCTCAATCTCTCATCCTCCTCCAGCAACCATTCCACATACCTGTACCCCCCACTCCCCTTTACAGCAAACTCCCTAGAGTTTCTCTATTGCTATCTTCATCAAGTCCTCTCCTATTCCGGCATGCTTGAACCCACCCCGATTAGACTTTCACCCTCACGCTCCCTCCAGCACTCCACTGAAACTACTTAGAAGGGTAGTTTGGGGGTCCCCAAAATGACTCCCATGTTGCTGAGACCAATGTCATTCTCAGTCTTCAACTTACCTGACCCACCTGCAGCACAGGCCACAGCTGCTCACTCACTCTACCCTGGACTTTCTCCATTACTCTCTTGGCATTCCTCCTTTCTTCCTCACTAGAGGCTCTTTCTCAGTTTTCTCTGCTTAGTACTCTTATCACTCTCACCTGTCAATGTAGGAAGGCCTCAGGCCTCGGACCTCCCCTCTTCTCTATACTCACGCCCCAGGTGATCTCACCCCAACATGTGGTTCTCAATATCCTTCAAATTTCTCTCTCTAGCCCAGACCACTCCCCTGAACTTCAGAGTCTGAGAGTCAATCGACAATTGGTTATTTCCTCTTGGATGTCTAACAGGCACCTCAAACTTGACATCCAAAACTGAACACCCACCTTCCCCCAAACCTGCTGTGATCCTATCCATCTACTCAGATTATTGCACTAGCCCCCTAAGTGGTCTCCTTTGGCCCCTTTGTCCTCCTGCGGTGGGTTCTCAACAACAGAGCCAGTTGCCTTTTCAAAAGGTAAATCAAAGCTACTTCTGTGTTCCAAGCCCCCGTGCCGCGCCAGTGGCTCCCCATCTCACACAGAGTAAAACCCAAAGTTTTCACAGAGTCCTCCAGTGTCCTCCCGTGGCATCTGGCTTTCTGACCTCCACATCCTGCCGCTCTTCCCCTCACACATCCTGGTCTTGCCACAATGGTCTCCTTGCTGTCCCCAGTCTCAGGGTCTTTGCATTTGCTGCCCTCAATGCCTGCGTAGCGTACTCCCTCACTTCCTTCAGGTATTTGCCACACTGTCACTTTATCAGTAAGGCCTTCCCTGACCCCAACTCTACCCTCACCCCTGTAATTTAAAATATTACCTCATCCCCACTCCAGTATATCCCATGCCCTTTCTCTGCTTTGTATTTTTCTAAAGCATCTATATACTATGTATTTATATATATATATATATATTTTTTCTAATTAATTTGTTAACTGTCCAGGAGAACAGGATTTTTTGTCTTTTTTATTTACTGCTGTTTTCCTAACAACAGAGTCTGACACGTAAAGAGGCACTCAATAAACTTGTTGAATGAGTGTTCACTTCGATCACTGAAGGAGAGCTTTGGGGAAAAGGGTGAAGAGGAAGGATAAACTCAATCTCAGTATGGTAGGAAAAATCAGGTGCTTCCAGGCACTTACCTGCTCCCCGACTGGGAGGGTCTCGGGCTGGGGGAGGTGGCCTATTACTCTGTAAAGAAGGGGAGGCTGAGGTGGGTGGAGGAGGCGCTAGGCCTCTGACAGGCCCTGGTGTCTTCCTATGCAAAGAATTGTGTCTCTGTGGCAGCTCAGGGGCTGACTCGTTAGTGGGACTGGAGGGTCCATTGGGGACCCCGGGAGGCTGGCGGTAAGGCGGAGGCGGAGGAGCTGGAGACTGGCCACCTGGTCCTGTTCTGACATTCACAGGGGAAGGAGGTGGCTTGACTGGGGGTGGAGCGGGAGGTCCCTCTCGACCAAGGTGAAGCCGCTGTCCAGGTGTGGGTGGCAGGGGCTTCTCTCTGTTGTAGGCTGCGGCTTTGCTGCTGTGCACAGGCAGAGGCGTAGGGGGGGCGTTGGCACGCCGCCCCGGGGGAGGCGGAGGAGGGGCGGAGGAGCTGTGCTTCATGCCCGTATTGCTGGTGGTATTAGGCCGAGAGAGGTCCGGTAACGAGGGTCTCTGCATCCGGGGCAGTTCTGGGAGTGAGGCTCGGTTGCTGTCTGTATCATCCTGAGGGCGCCCGCTGGCTGTAGACCCCGGAGGCCTTGGGGCAGCAGCTCGAGAACTGGGGACTTGTAGGGCTGGCTTGCCAGCTAGGTTCTCTACAAATACACCAGACAGCACTGGGTCAACAGAGCTGGACCTACGTTGCTGGGTATCTCCACGGCACCCCGCCTCCTTAGTGCAACCTGCATGGCAGCAGGGCAAATACCTGTATGATTCTGGGTTTTAACCTGGTTTCAGGCTCAGGGCCCATTAACAAACACTACTGATGCAAGCTGAACGCATTCTTATTTACCCGCAGCTTTTGCTTTATTCTACTTTATAACCCCTGCCCTGCCCCCACTCCTTCTTCCCATCTCTACCACACTCCTCAACCCCAGAGGGCCCACCTGGGACCAGTCAGAAACGAACGTGCTTGGAAAACATCCTAAGAAAGTACTTATCACATACCTGAACCGTCCTTGGCTCCCACAGGGCGGAGCTTGGGCACTCCTCCTTGGAAGAGACCTCCCTTGGGCTGCAGGGCAGCTGCTCCAGAGCCATAACCACCACTGCTTCCTTTGGGTTCTGGAAAGCACACCATTAGGATTTTCATTTCATATGCTCTGAGGCTGGTGACCAAGTCAATCCTGAGGAGAAACCCCTCCTCTACCTGGGCTTTAATTTGCAAACAAACCGATATTGCTTTTGCCTTTCCACTGAAATAGAAAGCTGGGCTTCTCTGCTCCACAGCTTCATGTAGGTGTGGGGATGAAACTCTGTGCTGTGATGAAAGAGAGAAAACAAAAGGAACGAGGAGCCAATCTTCCTTTATTTAGGGCAGAGTGGTAACCAGGATGAGGACCTGTTCAACAGAGTTCTCTAGGCTTTCCTCTCCAAGTCCCAGATGGTGAGGGGGCTTAATGGCTCAGGGACCCAGGTGTGAGAAAACCCCCAGAGGCCTTTCAGAATGAACACTTGTAGCAATTATAAAATCATCGTTGGCTTCAGCTTACAGGTTTTTAGGACTGTGGTGGTCTTCTCAGAGAAAAGCCAAGGATATGCCCTAACAAGCTCTAGTTATAGTAGGAGATGGGAGGCTTAAGACCCCGAGAATGCTTCTCAAAGGTCAAAAAGCAATTTCTAAGGTATTCAAATGAACAGATGAGAAGACAGCCAAAGAACATGCCAAGACAAAACTCTCCCACTCACGACCCAACAATAAAAATGACAGCCAAGCCTCGTCCCCGAGTCAATCCTGGGATCCCGGTGGTTCATTAGGAGATGAAGCTTAGACTCACTCTCGAGGAGGGGAGCGCTCCGATCATTAACGTTGGTCACCTTCTTCAGCCTGGTCCCTTTGCAGATGTCCTGTAAGAGAGCACCTCGACCCCGCTGCTCATCTCTACTCAGCTTGGGCAGCTCAGTGTTGGCCTGAAGGAAGAGGGAAACATAAGTTCACCCTCAATATCCCCTTCATCACAAGCTCGGGATAAATGCCTTAAGCCAAACTGGATTCCACGAGATGCCTGTCTAACCTAATAAGATACATGTGCCAAACGACAGTATCAATGTCCATTATCCTCCTCCTTAGAACTTTCTCTCATGCTGTACCTTCTGTGAAGGATATAGGTCTTCCTCCTGTTCAGAAGCTTCTGACAGGAGGCCTGCACCAATACTTACTGAGCACCTATGTGCTAGGCTTGTGTGCCGGACACTTTATTTGTATCATCACCACCAAGGCAAACGTTTATTGAGCCCCCACTATATCCCAGGCATTGTGCTAATAATAAGCACATTACTTTCATTATCTTGTTTAAATCCTGAAATATTCCTATGACCAACAACAACAGGAGCATAGGGACAGACAGCTAGATAAATGGAACAAAACAGGAAGTCCATAAAGCAGGCCCAGGTCTATATAGAAATAATAAAAGTATATTTCTTCAGTGCAGAAAGGATAGATTATTAAATACAAGGTGTTAATAACAAGTGGTTAATTTTTTTGGCCATGCCAGGCGGCATGTAGGATCTTAGTTCCCCAACCAGGGATCGCACACACACCCCCTGCAGCGGAAGCGTGGAGTCTTAACCACTGGACCACCAGGGAAGTCCGACAAGTGGTTAATTTTTAGAAAAAAATAATAAAGTTAAATACCTACCTTAGCACTTTACTCTCAAATAAATTCTAGCTGAATTATAAAATTTAAGTGTAAAAAAATAAAACCACGGAAGTACTATATGCAAAAATATAGGTAATGGGAAGGACTTTCTAATCAAGACAATCAAAATACAGGAAAAGATCGACAGATTTGCTTATTTCAAATTATTTACTTAGGAATATAAGTAAATAAGCAGATGACACACTGGAAGAAAAATTGTCAGTGACAAATGTTAACATATGATAGAAATAAAGGTAGTGGCCCAAATCTATAGAGCATTAACATATAAAGATGACTTAGAAATCAGTAGGATAATAAGCAAAAGATATGAACAACACTGCATAAAAGAAGTCAAAAGAGCCAACAAATATGGAAAAAAAACAACTATAATAAAAAAAATGTAGTGTAAAACTATCATTATCTACCTATGATACTGGTAAAGGTTAAAATTACAAAGAGACTGCTAGCTTTGTGAAGGCAGGGACCACTGCCTGTACAGCGCCTGGCACACTGAAGATGTTCAAAACAATGTATAGAATAAAAAGCTGCCCCATGGTGATCTTAAGGATCCAGGAAAACAGGTACTCTTTTCTACTACCTGTGGTAGGATAGATTGGTATGATTTTTCTAGAAAGTAATTTATGTATCAAACACCTCGTAAAAGCCTAGCACAAGAATTCTACTTCCAGAAATTAACTTTAAGAAAATAATTGGAGACATGCATAAAGACGATAATAATAGCAAAAAACAGTTTATAATAGCATAAAGCGGAAGTAATCTAAAAGTTCAACCGAAAAGAACAACAATGGTATAATCATACAGTGGGATGCCAGTTAAGCTCTTAAAGGATGTAGAAGTAAGCATCTTTTCATGGAAATAAATATCTGACACAACCAAGCAAAAAATATTATAGAACAATACATATACATGATTCCAGTTTTCTACAGGAGTCATAATAGGACCTATCTCATAGGGTAGTTTTGAGAATTAAATGATAACACTTTTTAAGCGCTTAGCACAGTGCCTGGTGTATAGTAAGAGTTCAATAAGTAGCAGCTAGCTTATATTGTGAAGAATAAAAAGGTACACACATACAGAAAATTTCTAGAAGGATATACACTGATACTAGCAAAAGCTAATCTGGGGTAATAATTATTTATGTTTATCTGTATTTTCTAGTTTTCCTACAATAAACATACAAAATGTTAACAAAGGTTAATTATAGATTAACATTTTCTATGTTTATTGGTGTTCTCTAGTTTTTTCTGGATTTTTAGTAAAGAATTTTTTAATGATATCACTAAACATTTAATGACATGACAAGCCATTCATGATGTATTAATGAGGAAGAAGAGCCAATCAGAAATCAGTATGTATATAAAGCACAGCCTTTTTTTAAAAAAAAGGTAGACGGGCTTCCCTGGTGGCGCAGTGGTCAGGAACCCGCCTGCCAATGCAGGGGTCACGGGTTCGAGTCCTGGTCTGGGAAGATCCCACATGCTGCAGAGCAACTAAGCCCGTGCACCACACTACTGAGACTGCATTCTAGAGCCCGCGAACCACAACTACTAAGCCCACGCGCCACAGTTACTGAAGCCCACGTGCCTAGAGCCCATGCTCCACAACAAGAGAAGCCACCAAAATGAGAAGCCTGCGCACCGCAACGAAGAGTAGCCCCCGCTCACTGCAACTAGAGAAAGCCCGTGTGCAGCGACAAAGACCCAATGCAGCCATAAATAAATAAATAAATAAATAATTTTTTAAAAGGTAGACAGATACAAAAGGAAGAAGGAGGGAGGGGAAGGCTAGACACAAAACTGTTATGAATGGTTGGATTATGGGTAACTGCTCCTTTTTGCTTAACCACAGTTCATAAATTTCTTGAACATATTACTTTTGTAAAGAGAAAAATATTACTAAGCATGTCCAAAATTGAGCTCATATCCTCCTCCACAAACCTGTTTCTCTTGTAAATAGCACCAGCATTCAATCAATCCCCCAGGGCTTCCCTGGTGGCACAGTGGTTGAGAGTCCGCCTGCCGATGCAGGGGATACGGGTTTGTGCCCCGGTCCGGGAAGATCCACATGCCGCGGAGGGGCTGGGCCCGTGAGCCACGGCCACTGAGCCTGCGCGTCCGGAGCCTGTGCTCCGCAACGGGAGAGGCCACGACAGTGAGAGGCCCGCGTACCACAAAAAATAAATAAATAAATAAATAAATAAAAATTAAAAAATCAATCCCCCAACTAGAGTCATTCAAATCTCCTTCCTCTTCTTCACTCTTCCATCTGTCATCAGACTCTTAAGATTTTACTTTGTCATTGTCTCTTGTCTCCACTCTCCATCCTCACTGCTTTAGTCCAGACTCTCATTTTCAATTGCCACAGGCTTCTGTCTCCAGTCTCAACCTCCCTGTCTGTAGTCTCAACTCCCAACCTACCGTCCACACTGTGAAGAGTAACTTTCCTAATATAAACCCAAGCAGGTTCCTCCTGCTGCTGAAGAGACTTCAGCATCTCCCCATCATGACCAAGAGAAAACTCCAAACCCCCCACCTACACCTCCAGCCTCAGCTCCCACCACACCCCAAAAATTACAGGAAAAAAACCAGAAGTTGGCAGACCTGAACTGTTGTCCTAGTTCTGAAACAAATTAGCTAGGTTAAGTCACCTTTCCTCTTTCAGGGCACAATTTCTCATCTGTTAAACACCCAACACACCCAACACACACCCAACACACACACACACACACACACACACACACACGAGATGAAGCACCCAGGTTCCTTCCTTCTTTCTCATGTGACTCCAGGTATCACAACTCAGATATAGTAAAAGTGGCTGTGTCCTTGGTTCAGAAGCCACATTGCTTTTTTTTCTTCCCATTACTGAACCTTTAGTCTTCTTCCTAATTCCATTAACTCCTTTCTTTCTTGATATGGGGCATGGGGGCATTTAGACCTGATGGACTTGATTTTAAAGTGAACTGATTTGGAGTAGAAGAGAAGGAAATGAAATGGCAGCAAGAAACAACAACTAGGAATTGCCATCCCTTTTCTCAAAGATGCAGAAAAACGACACATTGACCTTTATACTACAGTAGTTTTAGGGAAGACACACTAGTTCCTACTCTGATGCCACCTGCCCAAATCTCCATTTAGACTGAACCAGGATAAAAAAACCAAGACAAGCCATTATGGTCCTAAGAGGACTTCTCAGGAATCAGAACGAATTAGGAAGACAGACTTTACTTATTTATTCTCCATCTTCCTACACCCCATGTCTTTGAGTACACTATGTCTCATACCAGGAAGCCCTAAGTATCCATTCAGGTCTTGAGATAGCCAGGTGGATGGACTACCTACCTGATTAGAAGTGGGAGGTGGAGGAGGACCAGGGGGTGGTGGAGGGGGAGGAGGAATTGGCATCCTTGCCCTGTTTGCAGTTGGCACTGCTCTCTTTCCTTTTTAATCTGCAGCTTTAGGTCACTCATATACCTGCAAGTGAAACAGAAATAAATTCATGAGAACAACTTTGCCATGAGACACACTGAGTACCAGGAGAACCAGAGGACTGAGCATGACACCAGAGAGAAACTAGGCACTCATCTCCTAGTCGCACTGTGATCTAGTCCAGGGCTCGGTAAATCTTTTCTGTAAAAGGCCAGATAAAAAAAATACTTTAGGCTTTGTAAACCACATATGGTCTCTGTCGCACATTATCCTTCTGTTTTATTTTGACAACCTTTTAAGTTAATAAACTTTATTTCTTAGAGCAGTTTTAGGTTCACAGCAAAACTGAGCAGAAAGTACAGAGTTCCCCTAAAACCCCTGTCCCCCACCACACACACAGAGTCCCCCACTATCTATACCCTGCAGTGATACATTTGTCACAATTGATGAACCTACACTGACACCTCGTTATCACCCGAAATCCATAGTTTACATTAAGGTTCACTCTTGGTGTTGTACGTTCCATGGGTTTGGACAAATGTATAATAACAACTCTCCACCAATGTCGTATCATATAGAATCGTTTCACTGTCCTAAAAATCTCTTATGCTGTATCTGTTCATCCCTCCCTGCCCCCCACCCCTGAACCCCTGGCAACCACTGAGTTTTTTTTTTTGG
The DNA here is from genome assembly GCF_949987515.2 of Delphinus delphis. NCBI lineage: Eukaryota > Metazoa > Chordata > Mammalia > Artiodactyla > Delphinidae > Delphinus > Delphinus delphis. Next base: position 20,925,711 of record NC_082701.1, read on the forward strand.
GGGGGGGGTACACGGGCCTCTCACTATTCTGGCCTCTCCCGTTGCGGAGCACAGGCTCCAGACGTGCAGGCTCAGAGGCCATGGCTCACGGACCCAGCCGCTCGGTGGCATGTGGGATCTTCCCAGACCGGTGCACGAACCCGTGTCCCCTGCATCGGCAGGCAGACTCTCAACCACTGTGCCACCAGGGAAGCCCAACCACTGAGCTTTTTAATGTCTTCATAGTTTTGCCTTTTCCAGAATGCTGTGTAGTTGGAATCATACAGTACCCCTTTCTGATGGGCTTCTTTCACTTGGTAATATGCATTTAAGTTTCCTCCATGTCTTTTCATGGCTTGATAGCTCATTTCTTTTTAGCACTGAATAACATTCCACTGTCTGGATGTACCACAGTTTGTTTATCCATTCACCTCCTGAAGGACATCTGGGATGCTTCCAAGTTTTAGCAATTATGAATAACGCTGATATAAACATCCTTGTGCAGGTTTTTGTGAGGACATAAGTTTTTGACTCATTTGGGTAAAACATCAAGGAGCATGACTGATGGATCATATGGTAAGAGTATGTTCTGTGATAAACTGCCAAACTACCTTCCGCAATGGCTGTACCAATTCACATTCTCACCAGCAATGAATGAGAGTTCCTATTGCTCCACATCCTCGCCAGCCTTCTGGATTTCGGTCATTCCAATAGGTGTGTAGCAGTATCCCGCTGTTTTAATTTGCAATTCCTAAATGACATATGATGTTGGAATATTTTCATATGCTGACTTGCCATCTATATATCTTCTTTTTTTGAAATTAATTAATTTATTTATTTTGGCTGCACTGAGGCACACAGGCTTAGTTGCGGCATGTGGGATCTTAATTCCCCAAACAGGGATCGAACCCAGGCCCTCTGCATTGGGAGCGCAGAGTCTTAACCACTGGACCACCAGGGATGTCCCTATGTATCTTCTTTGGCGAGGTGCGTGTTCAGGTCTTTTGCCCACTTTTTAATCGGGTTGTTTGTTTTCTCATTGTTGAGTTTTAAGAGTTCTTTGTACATTTTAGATAACAGTCCTTTATCAGATGTATCTTTTGCAAATATTTTCTCTTACTCTGTGGCTTGTGTTCTCATTCTCTTGAATTTTACATTTAAAAAATGTAAAAACCGCGGGGCTTCCCTGGTGGTACAGTGGTTGAGAGTCCGCCTGCCGATGCAGGGGACACTGGTTCGTGCCCCGGTCCAGGAAGATCCCACATACCGCGGAGCGGCTGGGTCCGTGAGCCATGGCCGCTGAGCCTGCGCGTCCGGAGCCTGTGCTCCACAACGGGAGAGGCCACAACAGTGAGAGGCCCGCATACTGCAAAAAAAAAAAAAAGTAAAAACTGGGACTTCCCTGGTGGCGCAGTGGTTAAGAATTCGCCCTGCCAATGCAGGGGACACGGGTTCGATCCCTGGTCCAGGAAGATCCCACATGCCACGGAGCAACAAAGCCCGTGCACCACAACTACTGAGCCTGTGCTCTAGAGCCCACGAGCCACAACTACTGAGCCCATGCGCCACAACTACTGAAGCCCGTGCACCACAACTACAGAAGCCAGTGTGCCTACAGCCCAAACTCCACAACAAAGCCACCGCAATGAGAAGCCTGCACACCGCAACAAAGAGCAACTCCTGCTCACCACGACTAGAGTAAGCCCATGTGCAGTAACGAAGACCCAATGCAGCCAACAATAAATAAATAAAATAAAAATAAACAAATAAACTTATTAAGGAAAGTTGTAAAAACCATTCTTAGTCATTGGGCCATACAAAACAGACCATGGACCAGATCTGACTCATGAGCCACAATTTACTGACGCCTGGTATAGTCACATCACTGGAATCTGGTAAGAGCGTAAATACCACATGAGAATTTATCCAGTTATCAGTGGCTTAATATTTAACACTCAAAAAGTATACAGTTGTCTCCTTATTACAGTCTGTAAGTGATCCTCATTTCACAAATGAGACTAAAGCCAGGGAACTTTAGTCTTCATAAGACATTGAAGTAGGGGGCAAAGATAAAACTAAAACTCAAGAACAAAAAGTCACCCAAGGAAATCCTACTTCTTGAACCCTCAAAAGTCAAAGCCAAATAATTGCAGAGGTTTGGTTCTAAACTCTTTACATGGGTGATCAAAATCTCTCTGTGAATAAACAAGTAACCACTTAAACACTTCTCTCAATGCCCTGAGAATGATAAAAGGGCAAATATTCCAAAGGTTCTATAAAACCAAGAACCTTTGTAGGTAGTAAATTTGATCAAAAACATGACCGTTAACATCTTCAAAATCCCAACTCCTTACAGTGGAATGCCACTCTAGGCTGGCTGCCCAACAGAGCTTTTTGCTCCAATCACAAAGAACTGGACAGTACTTTGGCTAAGTGATTCCCACAGGGAATGATGTCTGAACTCACTTCAAGGAACGAGCAGCTGACTCCCCTCTAAGGGAAATACCTTCTCATTTCTGGTTTCAAAATTAAGTCTAGTCTTTCTTTGCCAGGAATCTAACATACTAGGCTTGAAAAATTGATCAAAATAGTAAATCCTCATAAGCAGAACATCTATCTCGGGGCGTGGGGGTGAAGTGAAAGAAACACGTGGAGAAGAAGAGAAAACCTTTCTTCTATTAAATTTTCTGGGTTCACTATGACCATTCCACTTCAAGTCTCCATAGCAGTCATAAAGCTAGCAGCCCAAGAATAAGGAAAATAGTAGTTTATTCAGAAACAAACATTTTCAACTAATTCCAGTCACCTCAGTTCCCACCTTTTCTGGGTTTCCAGTTCTACCTACTTTGGCCATGGCCACAGTTGAAATGGTCTCCTAGAATGACCCGGAAAAGAGATTCAGACAAGTCCCTAGTTCTTTCCAGATCCACAGCTGATCCAATCTACATGCTACGGAGTAAGAAATGACCTAAAGGGACAAACTTAAGTCTGACAGTTAGAGTCATTTATTAGGCAAAGCAGTAGTTCTCTAGCAAGGCAAATCTTTTTTTTTTTTTTTTTTTTTTGGCAAATCTTTTTTTAAAGTCACCCACTGCAGAAAGCCACTAATACATTATGCAGTTAAAGATGCCTTCTTAAAATAGGCTCAGGGGCTTCCCTAGTGGCGCAGTGGTTGAGAGTCCGCCTGCCGATGCAGGGGACACGGGTTTGTGCCCCGGTCCGGGAGGATCCCACATGCCGCGGAGCAGCTGGACCCGTGAGCCACGGCTGCTGGGCCTGCGCGTCCGGAGCCTGTGCTCCGCAACGGGAGAGGCCACAGTGGTGAGAGGCCCGCGTACCACAAAGAAAAAAAAAAAATCACTTTTGGGAGTTCCCTGGTGTCCTAGTGATTAGGATATTCTGGGCTTTCACTGCTGTGGCCGGGTTCAATCCCTGATCAGGGAACTGAGATCCTGCAAGCCATGCAGCATGGCCAAAAAAAAAAAACAATCACTACCAGCACCATGGTTGACTACCAGCAGTGGCTTTCAACTTTTCTTCTGTCTCCACAAAGACTGCAGGCATGACACCCTCCTACCAGGGACACTGAGCGAACAATGATACACTACAGTAGAGTATTATCACTCCCATTTTACAGGTGAGGACTCTGAAGCTCGAGGAGTGGGGTTACATGTATGCACACTAGGGAGAGAGGCAGACTGACTGAGCTAAGCGCGACCCCCCAGATCACTCAGGAGTAAACTGCAGAGTTAGGACTCAAACTCAGGTCTCCTGATCCCTTTCTATTTCACCAATCACCATGAAAAAAATCTCCACCGCAAGTTGGTTGAATTTAGCAATTTTCTACTATTTTTCCTAAATGAAAACTTAACCCACTCCAAATTCCTATCTTAGGGATGGAATACAAACAGATCTCTATATTTTCCAAGAGCAAACCAATTTATATAAATTTTTTTTTTTTTTTTTTTTTGCGGTACGCGGGGCTCTCACTGTTGTGGCCTCTCCCATTGCAGAGCACAGGCTCCAGACACGCAGGCCCAGTGGCCATGGCTCATGGGCCCAGCCGCTCCGTGGCATGTGGGATCTTCCCGGACCGGGGCACGAACCCGCGTCCCCTGCATCGGCAGGCGGACTCTCAACCACTGCGCCACCAGGGAAGCCCAATTTATATAAATTTAAATTAACACAACTTTCCTTGCCCTGACGATTCCCTAAAGAAGCTTTATTCAAACCAATTCAGGATCGACACTACAAGCACTAACCCAATGCAGAGGGTCTGCTTTGAGAACTGCTTTCAGTTAAGAACAAATGAAGTGGGCTTCCTTGGTGGCACAGTAGTTAAGAATCCACCTGCCAATGCAGCGGACACGGGTTCAAGCCCTGGTCTGGGAAGATCCCACATGCCGCAGAGCAACTAAGCCCGTGCGCCACAACTACTAAGCCTGCGCTCTAGAGCCCGCGAGCCACAACTACTGAGCCCATGTGCCACAACTACTGAAGCCCACGCACCTAGAGCCCATACTCTGCAACAAGAGAAGCTACCACAACGAGAAGCCCGCGCACTGCAATGAAGAGTAGCCTCTGATCGCCGCAACTAGAAGCCCATGCACAGCAACGAAGACCCAACACAGCCAAAAATAAAATAAATTTATTTTTTAAAAAAAGAATCTAACATTCCTGAAGTTAAACCTGAGATTAAACTAAAAAAAGGAAAAAAGAGGGTTCATCACGGAATTAAGTCTTTCCTTTCTGATCTATTAAATTAGAACTACAAACCTCACCATCTGTGTTCTTCAGAGTCCCTGATTTTCAGAAAAATTCTCATTCCCTTCTTAAGCCTTTCCACTTAAAAACCATGATAGCTTTTCACATCCTCAGGAGTCAGTTTCTCTGAAATAAAGATCAGAGAGCATTATTTCAAGTCTTCTTAATATCAAATTTATCACAGAATTCAGAGGTAGGTCTCCATAAAACTCAAGCAATGCACTTTTAAAAAGTGCTTTCTTGGGCTTCCCTGGTGGCGCAGTGGTTGGGAGTCCGCCTGCCGATGCAGGGGACACGGGTTCGTGCCGCGGTCTGGGAGGATCCCACATGCCGCGGAGCGGCCGGAGCCTGTGCTCCGCAGCGGGAGAGGCCACAACAGTGAGAGGCTCGCGTACCGCAAAAAAAAAAAAAAAAAAAAGTGCTTTCTTCTGTTCCTCAGAAGACAAAACCTACTTTTCTATTCAATTTCCAAATATTTGTACACTTTAGGAGCAGGGAACCTCCTGAGGACAAAGACAGAAACTACTTCCTTTTACATTTGATAAATGAAGAATCCAATTTAGCTGTTGCTTTTTATCATATATTTTAAAAGATCTAAGAGGTATTCCAGTTACCACTACAATCTGAGGGCTTTACCCAAATGGTATTCTGCTGTTATAAAACTCAGGTTTCAATACCAAGTTATTTTACAAAGAAAAAAATTTTTATTTTAAATCTAAATCTTAACGACATCCACTTTCATGCTGAGTGACCTCAGGTAACAGCACTCTCCTTTGATCTCAGCTTTGATTACAGAGTAAATTACAGTTTTTGTACCAAAGTACCCAACAAAATCCCACAGGGGAAAAAAAAACAAAAAAAACACCTGACCTTGAACATTTTTAAGTAGGCTGTCTCCCTCAGCAAAGTCTCAAGGGCCTTAGTTCTACCTTACAAGACTCAGTCATATGGATAGGAATTTGGGATGTCAACAAGAAAATTATCTCTCCTTTGTTAAATACATGTTCAATTCTTTAATATCCTATTAAACTGCTTTGTAATATAAAGGAACAGAGAGACAGCTAAAAGAGACATTTCAAGATTCTCACTGAAAGACCATTTAGCTCTGTCTACTCTGTCTCCAGATAATCTAAAGAGAAGACAGTTGTGTCTTCAAGAGGAAAAGGTTCCAAATGTTCCCCCAATGCAATTCTTCTGATCCCATAGTTCAAAACAAACAAACAAAACAAAACACCTCTCTAACAGTATGAGAGATGGAACATAAATATTCAGCAGAAAGAGAAAAATCAGTTGCTCTAGGACAAAGAAAAGTCACATAACAGACAATGGGGTTTTTGTTTGGTGTATTTTCATACCAGGTGGATAGAGGTGGCAAGATTTTCCAAGCAAGGACGTTAAAAACTCACTGATGGGACTTCCCTGGTGGTCCAGTGGGTAAGACTCTAAGCTCCCAATCCAAGGGGCCTGGGTTCAATCCCTGGTCGGGGAACTAGATCCCATATGCATGCCGCAACTAGGAGTCCGCATGCCGCAACTCAGAAGTCCGAATGCCACAACTAAAGAAGTCCACATGCCGCAACGAAGGTCCCATGTGCTGCAGCTAAGACCCGGCGCAGCCAAAATAAATATAAATAAGTAAATAAATATTTTTTTAAAAAAAGGTTTTACAGATATTAAAAAAAAAAAGAACCATTGATGAATCAGCTGTCAAGACCATTCAATAAAATAACCAACCCTAGAAACATTCCCATCAAACAAGTGCAAAATGAGCAAGCCCACTTTGCATATTTCTCAACCATGTTACTGACAGAATCAATAGCAAGAAACCAAGGGTAACTGCAACAATGAAAATAAGTAGAAAATGATTAGGTAGGTTTTTTTTGGCCACACCGTGCGGCATGCAGGATCTTAGTTCCAGGATCTTAGACCAGGGATCAAAGCCGGGCCCTTGGCAGTGAGAGTGCAGAGTCCTAACCACTGGACCACCAAGGAATTCCCTGAATGGGTAGGTTTTTGTTAAAACTGGATTCCAAATTCAACAGCAATCACCCCATTCTGATAAGCATTTCATTTAACAACTATTCCTTAAATAACCCTATAATGGCCCTGGTACCAGTTTAGACATTACCCTGAACTAAGAAACTTTAGAGGAACATTTCATGTATCTGTGTCCATTTTACCCAATGAGCTCTTAAGCACAGACAGCACCGTATCCTTCTATAGTTCTTTCCTATTATTTTACAGCACAGAGTAGGGGCTCATCTGTCACTTGTTGAACCGAACCAAATTTAAAAGTAGCATTGTCTGAAAGAGCAAGCAAGCCTGAGTTGAGGGAAAAAAGCAGTGAAGGATGGATCAATGTGCCAGAAATGGAAAAGACAAGAAAAGAGGTAAGGAAGAAACACAAGGCTATATACACATGTGTAGTTCAGTGCTCCAAAAAATCTTAACTTGCTTACCTTGCTGAGTTTATTCATTCATTAATCCATCTATCATATGATAAACATTTCTTGAGCACCCACTAGGTGCCAAAGCATTGTTCTATAACAATGGTTCCCAAGCAGGGTGATTTTGTCCCCCAGGAGACAGTTGGCAATGTCTGGAGACATTCTGACTGTCATGACTAGGAGGTGTTACTGGCATCTAGGAGATAGAAAACAAGAATGCTGCTAAACACTCTATAGTGCACAGGGCAACCTCCCACAACAAAGAATTCTCCCGTCCAAAAATGTCAATAATGCTGAGGTTGATAAACCCTGTTCTAGAGGCTGAACTAGACAATTTTTTACAATCTTGGGGCCTATATTCTAGAGGAAAAGATAAACAAGGAAACAAATACAATCTCAACATTTCCATTACTGACAAAAAGAATGAAAAAAAGAGAATCATAAAGGGAGAGTGCAGGAGTAGGGTATAGTGTTCTTTTAGATGAGGAGACGGGTGGGGGCTGGGGGCTGGCTCTCCAAAGAAGTCTCTCCATGAACAGCCAAGCCCTAGAAACATCTGGGGAAAGAGCATTCCAAAAAGAATTCACAAACATCAAAGGGAAAACCGCCTGCGATAGTAATGAGCTTGATGTGTTAGAGAACTAGTGAAAAAGCCAGAGTAACTAGAACAGGGTGAGGTGACGAGTGAGAGGAGATGAAATCTGAGGCCTCTGTAGGCCATCCTCCAAATCCAAAAGTAGTATCCTTCTCCATCCAATATGCCTATTATACCAAAGAAGTCTAAACAAACCAACAGCTTCACACCCAAAGTAAACAAGTTCCATCAGTTATCTCGTTCACTAATCTCACAGACTGTACACCTCATCTCTCGTTGGCTTGAGTACAGCTAGGGACCTAGGTACTAACTGAAAGCCTTCCAGGGTTAAAAGTCCCCTGATGGCAGTCTGCCTACCTGTCCACCTGCCCTTCAACCTTGCTCCTGAAAAGCAGTACAGTATGGAGAAGGAGGGGCTCATTACCACAGTGGCGTAATGGCATCCAGTTCCTAAGTCACAGAACCCCACATGGGAGAACAGCCAGGAGCTACTGCCTGAGAGTATTCACATGCCACTGCAGGAGACTAACGAACAGCAGGAGCCAAACAGGTTCCTATAATTACGGAGGAACTGATGTCAACACTGAACTATGAACACGCCTCCACGTGTTCTAGGACAGAATACAGCAGAGAGTTTCCACTAAAGCACTTCTGGTTTCTCTAAAATACAAGGAAACAGACTAGAGTAACATTCTTGTTATTCATATTTTACCACCCTCCCCGCCCAAAAAAGCTTTATATAGTCTGAAAATAATCTACAGCCCTCGTCTCTCAATGGAAAAGGTGCTCCCTCCCCCTTGAAATTCAATTCAGTCAAACCTGGTGAAACAGATTTCTATCATATGTAGAAATGGAATTAATTAAAATTCCAAGGTTACTCCATGAAGGGAAAAAAAATCACTTTTCCAACTGCGCACATATTTCATCATGGAAATTCAACTCTGCAGCAAATCTGATTGATCCAACAAGTAATTTTTTTTTTTTTTTTTCCAACAAGTAATTTTTAAAAAAATCACAAAGGGACTTCCCTGGTGGCGCAGTGGTTAAGAATCCGCCTGCCAATGCAGGGGACACGGGTTCGAGCCCTGGTCCAGGAAGATCCCACATGTTGCAGAGCAACTGCACCTGTGAGCCACAACTACTGAGCCTGCGCTCTAGAGCCCACGTGCCACAACTACTGAGCCCTCGTGCCACAACTACTGAAGCCTGCGCGCCTAGAGCCCGTGCTCCACAACAAGAGAAGCCACCGCAATGAGAAGCCCGCGCACCGCAACAGAGTGGCCCCCACTCGCCGCAAGCAGAGAAAGCCCACGCGCAGCAACAAAGACCCAACGCAACCAAAAATAAATAATAAGTAAACTAATTTTTAAAAAAATTACACGCACACCATGATAATTTAAACTGAAAATCCTAGACTTCTGCAACTAAACCTGGATGTTTTACTCTTTACCTCAATGATTTTTCACTGTTACAAGCAGAACACAACCCTAGAAGAGAAAAGGACAGAGGCAAAAGAAAGATATATAACTATATGACGAAATCCTTTCAAATATAATTTTCCTAATAAGAGCATAAGTATACATCCCAAAGTGCAGCTTTTCCCCCTAATATGACTCTTTCCTCTTGTCTCAGATTATTTTTCAAAAGCCCGAAAAACATAAACTCAGAAGCCTACATATTCATAGACGACTTGATGTGGTAAATATTAGGTACCACAGGTTATGATTCCCAGTTACAGGGCAACCCAGCAGCCAAGTCCTCTCATCTAAAATGATCACAAATCAATGAGAAGTCTACTCTTGTGTGCAATAAAATAACCACATCTGTGAAAAATTACTTCAATAAAAAGACGGCTAGAGATAACTAATGCAAGAGCAACTGTAAACATAATACCTGAAAATCGTCCTAAACAGAGATCAGAGAATGACTTCACCAAACATCCCCAGCCCCTACCACACCCCTCAAAGCAAAGAGAAAATCCTACTATCCTGAAAGCACTGAAGTATTGGGAAGGTGGGGGAACATATATAGAAAATAGTCAACTGCAGTAAATCAGTAATAGTTCAAAGTGCCGTAGTGCTTCAAAACATAGCCAGTGATTCATAGTCAATGAGACAATAACACTTTATTTTTATTTTTTGGCCGTGCGGCTTGCAAGATCTCAGTTCCCCGAGCAGGGACTGAACCCAGGCCATGGCAGTGAAAGCCTGGAATCCTAACCACTAAGCCACCAGGGAACTCCCAAGACAATAACACTTTAGATTTAGCACTGTTTTTGTGACTTCATTCAGCAAAACTGTTTCAATGAAACCTGTAAAATTCTACTAGAGCTGTTTTGATAGAGCTGTTCATCTTAGAATGTAAATCTATGTCAGAGCCGACATGGCTTCCTCAGGCTGCATTTTAGCTAATAACAGCAAGACTTCCAACACCTGAGTACTAGGGTACTACACTTGGCCTCTACAACATAGCTAAGACAGGTACTATTTAGCTCCTGATCGCCAAGCGACTCACAGCAACCAAGGAGCAGCAGCAAACACCTCATTTCCAGGTGTTTTACATACCAACAATAAAAGACAACAACTGTTTTTCCTTCTAAGGCCTAGGGATCTACAACACAAAAAGAAGAGAATGTGCCCTCTCATATTGTCAAAGTTAAAAACAAACTTCAGGGCTTCCCTGGTGGCGCAGTGGTTGAGAGTCCACCTGCCGATGCAGGTCCGGGAGGATCCCCCGCGTGCCGTGGAGCAGCTGGGCCCGTGAGCCATGGCTGCTGGGCCTGCGCGTCCAGAGCCTGTGCTTCGCGACGGGAGGGGCCACAGCAGTGAGAGGCCCGCGTACCGCAAAAAAAAAAAAAAAAAACAAACAAACTTCAAATCACAGTGCTTTAACATGTCCAAAAATGATGCTGCATAAATCTAAGGCAGATAATTAGTAAATTTGTTTTTAAAGCCTGAGTCAATTTTCCATTTCAAATACAAAAAAATAGATTCCTGGATTTGGACAGTGAAATGATGCAGAGTAGCTCAATGTTCATAACTAATATTTCCTCCCCACCCACACATCCCAGGAACCTGTGGGTTTACAAATGTTGGCTAAAAAAATGGAGTCATACAGGGCCAAAGTTATTACCATTAGCCAGCATTTAACTACAGAAGAGAGGAGTTAATCAGAGGAAGGACACACATTCTAATTTAGAAATCCAGACCAAAGCTAGACAGACTAAAATGTAGTCGGAATACAAAAGCAACTTAGGATAGCAATAAATGGTTTAGAAGATCCTTCTAAAACAGAGCTTCCAAACTTGTCTGAAGATAAGACACATCGTAGGGCATCTGTTTAAAAATCAAGCACAAAAAAGATTGCTGGGCCCTAATCCAGACCTACTAAAATCAGAAATTTTGCAGGAGAGAGATCTGGGAATCTGTATTTTCAATGAGCACCTTAAGTATTCTTGGTGTTAGGGAAGTCTGGAACACAGGGTTCTAAAGGAGCATTAGCAATCAACTGCTATCTGAATGGGTTGCAGTAAAGAAAAGGTGATGAATACGTTGGTTAAACATGAATATGTCTGTACATTTATCACACATACACACCATCAAAATTACAGCAAAGGGATTTTTTAAGGCATAAACTTCAAAAAAGAAAAAAAAAACGGGAAAGGAGACAACAACATAAAGAGAGACGTCAACAAAATTTTGGAAGCTGGAAAGCAGATGCACTAGTGATAAATAACTTCACAGAAAGGAAAAAGTTAAATGCTTGCAGCAGTAAGAAGCAAGCAGGTTCCTACCACAGAATCTCAGAAAAGGCTCAGAAATTGGAGGCACCTAATACCTCTGGATAAAGGAGTGTAGGAGGGGCTAAAACAGAATTGGTTGAAAGTCTGTATAAGAAATAAGATTCTTCCATCCTCTCTGCCCCCTCCCCCATGATGCCTGGCAGAAGATGAGAGAAGTTGAACCAGAGGGCCTCTTGAACCAAGGGACCAGTCATAGCTAAGGGCAGCAGAGCCATAATGAAAACAGAGGGATCAAGTGAAAGTCTAACTTGTACTCAACAATGAGACCTCTTCCCCCATCCCCAGCTCTCTTCTCCCACTTGGCTCCAAAAACACCTGCTGCTGGGCTTATATTCTCCAGGCAGAAGACTGGAGCAGCCCTCTCTGAGGAAAGTGACCAGTACCAATTCACCCTAAAATGGTGCCCACCACTTGATGAGCCAGGGCTCCACACTCAGCTTTTTAGTGCCTCATCCTTAAAAATGAACAGACATAGCCAAGAATTATCAGACATTTCAAGAAAACCTCTAACATGAAAGACAGGAATCAAAGCAAACAAAACACAATTCCTGACAACATGCAAAAATATTTATATATAAAATTCCAAAAAAATTTCCTGGAAATTAAAAAAACTGATAGCAAGGACTTCCCTAGTGGTGCAGTGGTTAAGAATCCACCTGCCAATGCAAGGGACACGGGTTTGAGCCCTGGTCTGGGAAGATCCCACATGTTGTGGACCAACTAAGCCCACGCGCGACAACTACTAAGCCTGCAAGCCACAACTACTGAGCCCACGTGCTACAACTACTGAAGCCCGTGCACCTAGAGCCCGTACTTCACAACAAGAGAAGCCACCACAATGAGAAGCCCGCACACCACAACCAAGAGTAGCCCCCACTCGCCACCGCAACTAGAGAAAGCCCGCATGCAGCAACAAAGACCCAACGCAGCCAATAAATAAATAAATTTATTTTTTTTAAATTGATAGCAAAAAAAATTGATAGCAAATATTAAAAATACAATAGAAGAGTTGAAAGAAAAAACTAAGGTTATCTGAAAATTGAATGAGAAAAAAAAATTCACAAGAGAAAAAAAATTACAGGGCCATTCTAGGAGTTTCACCATCTGGATTCCCCAAAAGGGGTTCCCAGAAAGAGAGAAGAGAGAAATAATTATCATAGAGAGAATACATTATAAAAGATGTTAATACAAGAAAACTTCCCAAGACAGATGGAAATAAGTTGCAGACTGAAAACGCCCACTGAAGGTCAGCCATGATGATTTTGTTTTTTGGCCGCACCACCAGGCTTGTGGGATCTTAGTTCCCTGGCCAGGGATCAAACCTGGGCCCCCAGCAGTGGAAGCGTGGAGTCCTAACCACTGGACCACCAGGGAATTCCCAAGTATGATGAATTCCAATAACCATCCCAATGCACATCACTGCATTTCAGAATACCAGGGATAAAGACAAGACCCTAAATGGGACTTCCCTGGCAATCCAGTGATTAAGACTCTGCGCTTCCACTGCAGAGTCTTCCAGGGGGTGCAGGTAAAGACAAGACCCTAAAATCTCTCAGAGGAAAAACAGATCCCACACAAAGAATCTAGAATCGGAATAGCATCAAACTTCACAATATGATTTTTGAAAGTTAGAAAATGACAAAGGCTTAAAATTTCCAAAGAAATATGATCCCCAACATAATATTTTATATCTAATCACACTACCAACCAGCGTGAGGGTAGAAAAGAGATGATTCAGACATGCAAGACCTCAAAAAATGCACCCCCTCCTATAGACCTTTTTTCATAAAGCCTCTGGAAGAGACTCCACTAATGTGTTCGAGTGTACTGAAAAGAGAAACTTTCATCCGAGTTTAGGGATGAATTAATGATTGACACTCAGAAAATCAAGCAAAAAAAAAAAAAAAGAAAAAAGGCAATTATTATACTTGGGGAAAAAAGTATGAAGAAGGAAATATAGTACACAGTCAATATACTGGATGCTTTTTTTTTTTTCCTTCTTTTGATAACACTCACCTCTACTTCCTTCTGGACTCATGGCAGAGGAGGGAGGCTGGAGGTCTGGGAACTACTTTTCCTAGAATCCCCTGTCAACGAGGTTGTGGTTTAAATTCCACCGACACAACTCATTCACTCAAGATCTGGAAGATGGAAGGAAGGTAGATGCTACTACTGACCTTCCAGGAGCAATGAGCAGGTGTGTGGCCTCCAACAGATGACAGACATGTGGTTTGCAGCAGTTTTCAATATTCTGTAAATTGCCTGCTTTGGTGTTTAAGGCAGCCAAGATTATTAATGGTTGCAGTTTCTTACAATCCCCACAAGTGGCTTTCCCTGACCTATGCTCCCCTGGCCTTCCAATGATTTGGTAATCTGTGAAATCTCAAGAATGGTTGGTTTTTCTATTTGAATCCTGATATATAATACAAAATATTGATTTAATCAAGATTGTGATATATCTCTATTAGGCAGATAGCAGGAAGGGTTGAGCGTGAAAAGCAACATAAGAATGCAAAATTCAGTGTCCACAGTAGAAATTCAATAGATAATATCTAAGAATTGAAAAACTAAGACGTAACAGTGTGAGTATACTATGTAGAAACACGAAGGTACATCAGGAAAAAAATACCAGAAGTATTCAAAGTGATTGAGGACAAATAAGGAGAAATGGAGCAGCTTTTTAAATTGTAAGACTTATAGTACTATTTGACTCCTTAAACGATGTATTCTTACTCTATTGATTTTTTTAATTTAATTACTAAAAATCAAAAAAATCTAACACCGTATAAGCAAAACCAAGCTTCAGACTGACCAAAATTTCAAAAAAATGAGGTCAGTACTGGATCTGTTACCAATGCAGTTAAAGAGAGTAGAAAATCCCAAACAAACCAAAATAACCCGTGTCTCACTCACTGTAATGGAAGCAGGCTGCCTAATGCAACCCGAATCTCTGGCACAGCCTGGGTGTAACCAAACAATGTTCACCACCCCAGAGCTCACTGCACCACAGGTCAAATATGGGAGGAACTTCCAGGCCACTATCAGAATTCGTGACCAAAATTTAACTGCAAAGGTAAGCACAAAAATAGAGGGATAAATCTTAAAATCAATTACCTTAGCCCCCTTTTTAAAAGGTCTTCTCCTCAATTTAATGCAACTAATTGAAAAACAAAAATAACCATCTGTTGTCAAAATATCTTTAGAAGTTCTAAGAAACTGTTAATGAGATTAAAAGACTGTTACCAGGTAGGCTGAAACCTAGTCACCGATGACAAAAAACAGCTCTTCTCACTCTAGGTTGGCCATCTCATAGTACTAGCCCTCGACTTCTGTGTGCCTTCCTTCATTTGCACACCCCAAATATAAAAGTAGAAAGCTTAGACATAGAGCAGTCAGAAGTAAGGAAAATCAGTGATGACAGTCTCCGTTAAGAAAAGGCCTGGGCTTCCCTGGTGGTGCAGCGGTTAAGAATCCACCCGCCAATTCAGGCGAACGGGTTCGAGCCCTGGTCCGGGAAGATCCCACATGCCGTGGAGCAACTAAGCCCGTACACCACAACTACTGAGCCTGTGCTCTAGAGCCCGCGAGCCGCAACTACTGAGCCCACGTGCCACAACTACTGAGGCCCACGTGCCTAGAGCCTGTGCTCCGCAACAAGAGAAGCCACCATAATGAGAAGCCCGCACACAACAGAGTAGCCCCCGCTCGCCACAACTAGAGAAAGCCCGCATGCAGCAACAAAGACCCAACGCAGCCAAAAATAAATTAATATTTTTTTAAAAAGGCCTGAAAGAAAATTTAAGCAGATGCTCCATAAAATGTTGATCCAGACTCCACATGGAGAGAAGTGTCATGCCTCATTTCAAAGATAATATATTAAGTCCCAACTCACCACAGATAATCTTATAACAAAGCTATGACTTTCATTGGAGAGTCTCTTTCTCTCACTCTAACACCCTTAAGCCATCAGATACACATACGCTCCTTGCTGAAATGCTAGAAAAATCTGCACATTTTCATTCCTTGATCACTAGCGATGATCTGCTAAACCAAGAGTCTACTTTGAGCTATGAAAACAGGGCAAGCTGATCCAATTACACAAGAAAGGTACTAAATCAAACAGGACCACCTGGGCTTTGGGGAAGAGTACTGTGATTCCTGAACAAACGTCAATATAAAATATACAGCAGATATAGCAGATAAAAATGTTTTCATATATTAAGAGTTATAATGGCCCTTGAGCTACTGATTCATTTGCATGTCCAATAAGTCGTAGGCATCATGTTAAGACATATGGCCTAGATGATGGGTATGACAAATTATATTCAGTAGTTCACAATAAGAACATCTGTGTTCTCTCTCCAGCCTCATGAGGCTTACAAAAAAAAACAGTCAATAGTCTCCAGAAGTGAAGAGGTTTTCTGTTTCCTAAATAAGCAGGTCTGGCAAACTAACAATCCCATCATCCCCCATATAAGAATTGCTCCCCAACAATCTCCAAACCAGTTCTCAAGAGCCCAAAACTTTAAGTCCTAATCCAGCCACACAAGTTTAATTTGCAGGACCTAAAAGAAATCAAGATTAAAAGAATAGGCTTTACCCAGGAAAGTTTTTAGAAAACACGTTCCACCGTACAGGCATCATACTCCTTCATGATATTGATGGTTTCAGCATCAACACTGGTCAACTACTACATGTGGAAAGAAGTGGCAGGAAAAAATGTCTATTGTAAAGGTTGAGCTCAAAATTTACTATGCCATTTATCTGTACCTTTGGAGAGCTCACACTCTCTGAAGCCTTGCCTCCTATCTCTCTGCTTCTCACTCCCTAAGCTCCAGACACACTGGAACTTCCTTCAATTCTTCAAAATAGCCGAGTTCTTTCCCTCCTCAGGACCTTCATCTCTGCCATTTCCTCCCCTCTTCCTTTAGGTTTCAGCCTTAGAAGTCAATTCCTCAGGGACCTTCCCTGAGTGCCTGCCTTCCCAATGAACCAGGATCAGGCTTCTCATTAGCTCTCTCCACAGCACTTATAGCAAGAGTAATTAATTATTTGTTTAATGGATGTTTCCCCCACTAGACCATAATCGCATGAGTGCAAGCTCTGAGTCAGTTTTGTTCACTGCTGTATCTCCAGCACCTACCACAGTGCTTGGCACACAGCAGGAGCTCAAAAATTGTCACATAAGTGAATGACAGGGCCCCAAAAAAGCAGCTTCAGCAATTCTACTTATAATTTACCCTACAGATACGGTCACATATGCACAGGACCAAATATATATAGTTATTCACTGGAGCATAGTTTGCAACAGCAAAAGACTGGAAACATTAAATATCTACCAGTATAGGGCAGGTGCCCACTCTCTTTACTGTTCATGCGGAATGATGGTCAAAATAAGTTTCTTACAAACTGCAGATAGAATTAGCAGTGTGCTACACTCGTTTAAAAAAATGCAAGAAATGTATGTATTTGCTTTACATGTACACAGTATCTCTGCAAAGGATCTCAAGAAACTGATAATATTAGCTGACTCTGGGGAGACGAACTGGAATGAAGAGTAGACAAGGGTGGAGGGCAGACTATTGACTGTAAACCTTTTTTTTTACCTTTCAAATTCTGGGCCACGTGAGTGTATTATCTATTTAAAAGAATGATATTTGTCAGGACTTCCCTGGTGGTCCAGTGGCTAAGACTCCACGCTCCTAATGCAGGGGACCCAGGTTCAATCCCTGGTCAGGGAACTAGATCCAACATTCATGCCGCAACCAACAGTTCGAATGCCGCAACTAAAGAGCCCGCACACAGCAATGAAGATCCCGTGTGCTGCAATGAAGACCTGGCGCAGCCAAATAAATAAATAAAGTATTTTTTTTAAATAATATTTGTTAAAGACAGTCCTGTCCTTATAAGACAGTGATAGCAAGAGTTTAAATTAATCTCATACCTGGATCTTTGATGACAAACACCCTGCCTACATCTGAGCACAGGGAAGGTAGAAATGGAAAGAAGGAAATCTCACTATCTACAAATCTTAGACAGCTTGTCCCACAGTAGACTGTACCACTTTAGAAAATGCCTTTTTTTCTTTTTTAAACAACCAATTGTTCCAATCTGGACTTATGGAGAATGTTTCACAGTCAGAGGGATTATTGGGAGGAAAAAAAAAGGGATTATTGGATTCAGCATTTCTATAAGCACAGAAAGCCGGTTGATGAATTTGTACTGAAGAATTATCATAAATACCAACTAAAAACAAATTACTTTCACTCAGGGGCCTCAGTCTAAATGGAGCTTAATATGAATCCATGAAGTTTAAGAAACTAAAAATTTTCTGAAAACCAATTATTAAAATGGGGAGGACATCTACACACGTTCCTTGGATATACAGATGTGCCAAACTTCAAGACACTCTTCAGGAAAGAAAGACCTGAGACTAGGCTGAACACAACTCCAATAATCATATTTGTTGCCACAATCAAAGCCCTGGACCAGAGTCAAAACCTTTGGATCTGAACCTGCATATCAGAAACAGAATACTCTGGACTAACGATGGCAAGAGAAAGGTGAATCCAGGGCCACCAAGAAGAGGATTAGTTTTGGGGTTATCTCCAATGTTACAAGGGCCACTGTCACACACTGCAAGAAATGATCTTCATAATCCATTCCAAGACCTAATGGAGACACAGTTATCTTCAAATAATTATCCCCTGAAAAACAAAAGGGTAAGGACTTCCCTGGTGGCGCAGTGGCTAAGACTCCGTGCTCCCAATGCAGGGGGCCCGAGTTCGATCCCTGGCCAGGGAACTAGATCCCACATGCCGTGGAGCAACTAATAGTTTGCATGCCACAACTAAGGAGCCCACATGCAGCAACTAAGACCCGGAAAAACCAAATAAATATTTTTTAAAAAAGGGGGTATTCACTAAGTAGAACACACTGAAAAGGACATTTACCAAGTAGCATTAAGTACTTAGTGTAGGGCTTCTCTGGTGGCGCAGTGGTTGAGAATCTGCCTGCTAATGCAGGGGACATGGGTTCGAGCCCTGGTCTGGAAGGATCCCACATGCTGCAGAGCAACTGGGCCCATGAGCCATGGCCGCTGAGCCTGCACGTCTGGAGCCTGTGCTCCGCAACAAGAGGGGCCGCGATAGTGAGGGTGCACTGCAATGCACCGCAATGAAGAGTGGCCCCCACTTGCCACAACTGGAGAGAGCCCTCGCACAGAAACGAAGACCCAACAGAGCAAAAATAAATTAATTAATTAATAAACTCCTACCCCCAACATCTTCAAAAAATAAATAAATAAAGTATTCAGTGTAGTCATACTAAATTGCTCTAACTTTGCCAAGCCTAAATGGCAAGTTAGAAGCCAATTCCTGGCTCCCTTATTTGATAACCTATTTGCCTCCACAGGCATGGTAAGCCAAAATATTAAAAGACCTAAGACTGACACAGACATTAGCAAATGTATCACCTTCTTTCCCTACTAACATTGTTTTTCTCCATAAAGTTCTATTCAGCATTTTAAAATACCCCTCGATAATAACACCAAGAAGTGCGTGTGAGTTTAGCCTGTGGCTCCCCAGGCTCAAAGGCTTGGGAGTGAGCGTGAGGCGAAAAAAAAAGTGGGAAACACTCTTTCTCTCTTCCTCAATGCCTTGGACTTTCAAAGCTAGGCAAAGGCAATGATTCTGCATTTAATCACCAGATGAATAAGTAACAGATTTGAATTTAGGAGAAACATAAAGGCGTGTAAGAACATTCAGTAAAGAGTACCGCCTCCATTTCCTTGCAGAGCAGCTCTCAGGATCTGCCAATGAACCTCACTTTGACATGAAACACCCCATCCACTCTAATCCGGGCCACATCCCTCAAGAGACAGTCAACCGGAACTCTGCCAACTTCTGCTCGGGAGCTGTGTAAAGAACAGTAGCAACAAGAGCCTACTTTGAGAAGGAGATCAACAATCACACTCAAGAAGAAAAGAAGTTATTTGGCAAAGGGAAGCATGTTGCCAAAATGTTAGTCACAGCTTCAAGGTCCTGGTTTGTGTTTCTGCAACTATTCTTTGCTTTGACAGAGTCCATTCTCTGGCCCAGCAAACCCAGCTCAGCTTCTGTCCACCCTCCCCATTTGAAGCAGTCAAAAATCCTTTCAATTTGGTGGTATCAAACTGTGACACAGACAAGATGTCCACCAGAGACTGAAAAGGAGGAAAAAAATGTGCAATTTGCCATTTTCCACTTCGGACTGGCTCCAGTAGAGCAATGGAAACACATGACAGGATAGGAAAAATGGAAAACCATTATGTGAAAGAAGCAGGCTATACCAAAAGTCTGCCCAGAGCTCTGAGCCTCCACAACTTATTTCAATACCTTAAAAACAAACCAAAAAGACACACTGTAGGTTGAAATGACAGCAAAATATTAAGCAAGTTTTTACCCCCAAATAAGTGTACAGATGGGTTACATCCTGATAAACCTATTGTAAGTTGAAAATACTGTTAATTCGAAAAGACATTTAATACGCCTAACCTACTGAACATCATAGCTTAGCCTAGCCTACCTTAAATGCGCTCAGAACACTTACATTAGCCTAGAGTAGGGCAAAATCATCTAACACAAAGCCTATTTTATAATAAAGTGTTGAATATCTCACGTCATTTACTGAATACTGTACTGAAAGTGAAAGACAGAATGGTTGTATGGGCACAGAAAGGTTGTAAGTGTATCAGCTGGTGTGGCTGACTGGGAGCTGCGGCTGTCTGCCTCTGCTCAGCATCACAAGAGTATGGTGGCAAATCAGGGAAAGATCAAAATTAAAAATTAGAAGTACAGCTTCCACTGAATGCGTATCACTCACACACCATTATGAAGTTGAAAAATCTTTAATGGAACCACGGTAAGTCAGGGACCACCTGTATATACTTCATACCTGCAGTTCTTCCTGGGGTTGGGTTGCTGAAACAGCCTGAATCAGCAGGCCCACGGTTTTCAAAATTACTTCAAAACAATAAGAACACAGGTTCAAGTCCACCAGGTTACTCTCCCAAAGAGCCCAAGAAGTCAAGAAAGAACATCCGACAATTTTCTCTTCAAAAGAAATAGGACTTGTGCTTTCCCTTCTTAAAAGCCATCAGTAAAACCAGAAAACTGTACAGTTCTCAACACCTTCCACTTTCCTCTACATTTCACCTTTGTGCTGACATCACCTAACTAATCAGTACCAAGGTAAACACTACTCTGATATCAAGTGTGAGTTAGAATCTGCCCCTTCTTAAGCAAATCCACATCAGACTTCAGAAATGCCAAGACCTTCAGGAACACTTCTAAGCTAAACAAATTCACCTAAGGGCAAAGTGTTTATAGAGTATTATGCCCAAAGAAAACGCTAGAACAGTCAAGACGCTAAAGGATTAAGAATAAAGAAGCTAAAATTGTCCACAAGCACACTGCTTCCCCAACAACTGGCAAAAAGGGCCAAAGTGACTGGACCAAAGCAAAAGGCTCAACTGTCTACAACACTATTTTCCAGTGAATTCTCAAAGACAATAAAATAGAAATAAAATATTGCATTCTTCCACATTCTCCATCAACCAACCTTATTTATTCCCAATTCTAACTTCCCCATCTCGGTCTTGATGGCAGCCAATACAATGTAACACAACAATATGAAATTTTTGGCTACTAAAAGTTGACACTGAGAAAAGTTTAAAAATTGGACATGTATCAAATCAAAACCAACTCTTCCCTGGCACAAAAAAAAAAAAATGTGCAAGGCTGAGAGGAAGAAACTGGGAAAGACATGTCTTCTAAATATCAATATCTCAATCCAATTTTCAAGGATCACTTCTTTGCAACCACTTTAAAGATCCCATTTGGTTAACACAATCTTTTAGAAGCAGAGAGGGATCAAACCTACATTTCCAAGGGAAAAAAATGAGACAGTTTAATGATTTGCCTCAAAGTTACTTAGTAAATCCTTAGGAATCCTTGTTCCCTGAGGTTCTGTTCTGGTTTGTAAAAGGAGAAAAAAAGTCACTCAAAACATACCATAAGTCATTCAGAAACAAACATAGGGCAAAAATAACACGATGAAAAGGGAAGTGGATCCTGGAGGTGCCCAGAACTAAGACTTCACATCACTCCAACCTGAACCTTCAATTGCAGGTTGCTCCCATGCGAACCCCAAGGTTTCTCAATCCAACCTTTAACTCAAATCTGATTCCTTCTCAACTAATGTTCTCCAGATTCCCTCTAGAATAAGCAATTTCCTCAGTTATCCCCTCAACCATTGGTTTTCACTCATCAACTCCCAAAATGTCACGGCGGCCTCCTCACCCGGAGCATCCTGTTAATTACCTGCTCCCAACAGGTCCTCCCTCCCCATCTCCCTTTTTGCGCACGGTTACCTCGTTCCTCACCCTGAGTCGCCGTCTTACCTTACCCAACCCTTCAGGATCCCTTATTTCCCGTCTCTCAATAACCTTCCTCACCTTTTCACAGTCGGCGCTCGCCCCACACCAATTCCCGACCACTCCTCCCTACTTAGATTCCCCACGCCCCCTCTTCTCCAGGTTCTTCAGGCCCAGCCCCCACTCGCCCTCCCCTCAGGTCCCGCCCCCAGGACCCCTCTCTCCCGCAGGCCCCTCCTCCAAAGTCCCCCACTCTCCTCAAGCCCCGCCCCAATCGCCCCTCCCCCGGCTCTCCCTCCCATTCAGGTCCTCAGGTCATTTCAGCGACGGACCCACCCTCCCCGGCCTCTTCCCGACCTGGGCACAGCGGCTCCGGGAGCAAATCCTCCGCCACCTCCGCTCCGGCTCCGTCCCGTCTTGCTCGCCCCCCGGCAAGCTCCCTTTCTCGCCGCCGCCCCTTTTGTCAACCCGGAAATGGATCTGCTCCCACCGTCCCCAGCGTCCGCGAACAAAATGGAGGAGGGGGGAAAAGGAGGAGGGAGCAGAGCGCGAAGAGAAGCTACACGCATGCGCCCCTGGAAAGCCCTCCCCCTGCCAGGGCACGTAAAGGCGGAAGTGGGCGGGTGGCCGCCATCTGGAGAAGGTCGCAGGAATTTGGTTTAGCAGCTAAAAGCTGGGATCGCAACTTTGGCTGCGATTAGAATCACCTGGTAAGACTTGACTAAATAGTGATACCTGAGTTCCATCCCCAGAGATTCTGATTTAATTGGTCTTGTGTATGGCTAGGCATCGGAACTTTTAAAATTGCGAAAGTGATTCTAACATGTTGCGGAGGTGGAGAATCACTGAGCTGAACATCTTTTTGAATATCTTTTTCATCTTTTTTGCGCGCGCGCGCGCGCACACACACACCCCATAAATATCCTTTCCTAATTTCGAGTTAACGAAGAACCCGCCCCAGTCAACCTTGCAAGGGCTCAGTAGTCAAGCTCTGGTTGTCACGGGAACAGAGGCAGGCCTTGTTAACAAGTTATCCTTAACGTCATCTTAGCTGCCTGACTCGAACACCTGTGAACGTCCGTCTCCTCTTTACCGGGCCTGGGCTTCCTCAGTTTCCAGAGCTGGGGGTTGGTGCTGCGGACTTCCAGCTGCCTGGATCAGGGAAAGGAATCCTGTGCCCTCCCTGGTGGGGCTGCTAACTCGGTCCCAGCTGACTAAGGATCCCTCCCTAGTCCACCCACAAAAATGCTTTTCCGTTGCAGTCAACCCCATTGTCATATATCTTCACAATGTCCTTTGGGTCTCTCCATCATCCTTATTTACGCTGAATCCGAAGTAAGGGGATAGAGTTGGGACTTAGTTCTCACTACTTACTGCGTACCTTTGGGCCGCAGCTACCCTATCTGTAAAATGGGTCTACATAATAGTGCCTGTCCCAACTATTTCATAGGGTTGTTGGAAGGCTCAAATGAGGTGATGAATAGGAAAGCACGTGATAAAGTGCTTTCATCAGGTCCCCAGCTCTTAAATGCTTTAATGGAAAATTGAGGAATTTTCAGGGCAAACAAAGTAAGTGAAGGCAGGGGACATAAAGAGAGATAAGTGGAACACTGAAGCAGGCTTTTGCTCTGAGGACACTTGCCTAACTAGATGAATTTGAGCTTTTTCCAGGTCTTGTGGGAAAAGAAAACACCCCAGGACCTCCTCAACAGGGGAGTTTAACAGGACATTCTCCTTCGTAAAGATGGGACCCCAAAGGACTACATCCTCATGGTTAGGGTGAACCAGAAGTAAACCTGTCCCCTCCTCCCTTGGATGTAGGGTTAATAGAGATAGATTCTAGGCTAAGATGATAATAGATTTTTCACACAGAATGTTCAGTAAGACAGTGAAAGTCATGTGGATAATTCTTGGTTGTGCAGAATGGTCCCTTCCATTGCCAAAATATAGCATCCCTAACTCCTGCCTACCAAACGCCAGTAGCACGAACTTATCATTGGGATAAACAAAAAAAAACACCACAGGAAAAAAAAAAAAAAAAAAAACACCACAGGGAATTCCCTGACGGGCCAATGGTTAGGACTCCGTGCTCTCACTGCTGAGGGCCCAGGTTCGATCCCTGGTCAGGGAACTAAGATCCCACAAGCCTTGCAGTGGGGCAAAAAACAAAAAAAGCTACCACAAATTTCCAACATGCATCCATGAAGAACCACTGCCCCATGCTATACTGTCAAGTTGCCAGGGGCCAATTTGTGAAGGACTTTATTATCTCTCATGAAAAGTTAGATTTTTATCTCTAGGGCAAGAGGGAAACCACTAGAAAGTTTGAGCCGAGAACTGCCATGACCCACTTTGCCTTCTAGAAAGATCCCTCTGACTGACTGCAGCATAGAGGATGGATTAGAGGGGACCAGGTTAAAGGCAAAAGTGTTGTGGACATCTAAGTGAGAGATGATGGATGCCTGCACTGAGTGGCCGCTGGGTATGACTGGGCACAAAGACTTCGGAGGCAGTACTGTTGGAAGAGCCCAAGGCCTCGAGTCTTAGTTCTCCCCACTACTGAATAGGGTGAGACTTTGGGCAAGGTACTCAACCTCTACCAGCCTCAGGCTCCCCATCTGCAAAGTGGAGAAAAGACTAAATGGAATGCACCTGAACCGTGTACACACTTGGAAAGCATTCATGGGTCATAGTATATTCACTATGTCACATTTGTTGCTGTCTGCAGGCTCTCTCTAGTTTCGGTGAGTGGGGGCTACTCTTCGTTGCAGTGTGCGGGCTTCTCATTGCGGTGGCTTCTCTTGTTGCAGAGCACGGGCTCTAGGCGCGCGGGCTTCAGTAGTTGTGGCTCACAGGCTCAGTAGTTGTTGCACACAGGCTTAATTGGTCCACGGCATGTGGGATCTTCCTGGACCAGGGCTCGAACTTGTGTCGCCTGCATTGGCAGGCAGATTCTTAACCACTGCGCCACAAGGGAAGTCCCGGACTATACACACTTTAAATAGTGGTTGCAAATTATATCTCCGTAAAACTGCTACTCCCCCTGAATGCAAAACACTATATTGTTTTCAGATATATACATATGTAATGAAAGTTTACAGAAACTCATGGAAATGATACCACACTCAGGAAAGTGGTGGCCTCTGGGGAGAAAGGAAGAGCCTGTGACTGGGGGCAGGTACTAGGAGCCTCAGCTGTAAGGTAAGATTTCATTTAAGCTGAGTGGTGGAGACACGGGTGTTCATTATATTAGTCTTTAAACTTTTTGTATGATTGAAATATTACACAACACATTTAAAAATAACTTTTTAACAAGAGTGAATGGTTAGGATACACAGGATATTTGCCAGATGCAAAAATCACCACATAGTAACTGCAAAGAGAAAAAACAAAGCGTCTTTGGAAAGAGAAAAAACAAAGTGTCTTTTTAATGGAGAAATCTGGCAGTGCCTCCTTAACCACAGAGTCAAACACAGCCACCACTAATATGGGCCAGCCTGACACTGTTCGCCTCCCGGCATAATGCTATTAACAGCAGCACCTATAAAGTATTCTTCCCTAGAATATTTAAGCTCTGGAAAACTACTGGAGCTATACGGTCCAAGCTGGGAGCCGTTAGTCACTTGTAGCTATTGATCAATTAAAATGTCATTATTAAAAAAAAAAAATGTCATTATTCTGCACAGACATAAAGAAAGAACAAACTTGTGGTTGCCAAGGGGGTTGGAGGTGGGGGAGGGACGGACCGGGAGTTTGGGGTTAGTAGGTGCAAACTATTGTATAGACAATAGATAAGCAACAAGGTCCTACTGTATAGCACAGGGAACTATATTCACTCTCCTAGGATAAACCAGAATGGAAAAGAATGTAAAAAAAGAACGTAGGGCTTCCCCGGTGGCGTAGTGGTTAAGAGTCCGCCTGCCAATGCAGGGGACACGGGTTCGAGCCCCGGTCCAGGAAGATCCCACATGCCGCGGAGCTACTAAGCCCGTGTGTCACAACTACTGAGCCCACGTGCCACAACTACTGAAGCCCACGCGCCTAGAGCCCGTGCTCTGCAACAAGAGAAGCCACCGCAATGAGAAGTCCGCGCACCACAACGAAGAGTAACCCCTGCTCGCCGAAACTGGAGAGAGCCCGCGCACAGCAACGAAGACCCAACGCATACAAAAAAGAAAATATATAAATTTATTTTAAAAAAAGAACATATATATGTGTATAACTGAGTTACTTTGCTGCACAGCAGAAATTAACACAACATTGTAAACCAACTTTACTTCAATAAAAAATAAATTTTAAAAAAGGGCTTCCCTGGTAGCGCAGTGGTTGAGAGTCCGCCTGCCGATGCAGGGGACACGGGTTCGTGCCCCGGTCCGGGAAGATCCCACATGTCGCGGAGCAGCTGGGCCCGTGAGCCGTGGCCGCTGAGCCTGCGCGTCCGGACCCTGTGCTCCACAACAGGAGAAGCCGCAACAGTGAGAGGCCTGCGTACCGCAAAAAAAAAAAAAGTGATTAGTCTGAATTGACATATGCTGTGGGTATAACATGCATACC